>NC_090923.1:1140989959-1141614959 GCF_040938575.1 Ambystoma mexicanum | reverse complement strand
AGACCAGGGACTGTCTGAAGGTGAACCAGGGAAACCAGGGAGAAGCCAGCATGAAGACTCACCTGCCCGGGAAGTTCAGACCAGACAATTAAGACACAATATGGAGAAGCAAGTCCTTGATCGAGAGGACAAGGCTGGAAGGTCAGAGAAAGCCACAGGAACTAGAAGGAGGCCCGACCAATGCAGAAGAGGGGATCCTGCTAACGGTGGCATGACCTCAGCGAGGTGGACCGCTTGGTCTGTTTATTTATTTATAATGCGCTCCAGACCCATAGGTTACCGGGCGCAGCAGCAAGTATATGCGAGGCTTACAATGTTACAAACCTACATGAATAAGATTACAATATTACATATTACAATATTACATGAATGTACAATTACCGGTTGCAGTATTTACATGAATGTACAGTTGGCAATATACAGAGTTAGCAGTTATAAACATAGGGTTACACACATCTGAGTACATTAAGTAGGGCTACACTTGTGAAGGTTCATTACAGGTGTCTAGTAGTTGTTAGCGTTAATGGTCCCTTAACAAACGCTGATACCGGTGAACTGGATGACCTGCAGAACTGAAGCCTGGCCGAGAGGAGCAAGGAAAGGGTGGCAGCGAATGGCCAAAGCAAAAGAGAGGCCCCAACATCCCAGGAAGAACCAGCAACGTGGTCCCAGGAAGAAAGAGGTAACGGGATCTAGGGTAGACCGTTGGGGTTTTGGGGAAGAATAATGAATGCATCTGAAGGGATGACCCTTGTCTCAGTAATTGTTGTAAAACTGACTAAAGCATCGGGAGTGAATTCCCTCAGCTCAGTAATTCTTGCAAACCTAATCAAGAAATCATAAGTGATCTCCCTCTCCTTAATTGTGGTAAAACCAATCAAAGAGAAGAAAGCTTTACGAGGGGTCTCCCTCATCTCAATAATGGTTTTAAAAGTAACGAAGATTGACTAAAAACCTATTGCCCATCCTTACTTCTAACTAAATACAAATGGTGTGGGAAAAAAATGATATACAAAAGAAGTGTTCAAGAAAAGATATGTCAGCATAGTTGAGCCGTTACCTTCCCTTCCCCACGTTTTCAGCAGAGGATAAGGCGGCACATTCGAGCTTAGCACATACTCTGGCTTTTCTAGCACTGCGATGCAGTTCAAAATCTTAGTTTCAGGATCTTCTAAGTCCATTTGCCATTTAAAGTCTCTTATTTCAGAGGGCCTGATGCAACAAACATTCAAGGTTCCTTTTGCTTCAGGATTTTCTGATGATTCACTGGTCGCCCCTGGTACCGCTCAGGCCCACTTTAGCACAAAACCTTCAATTGGTCTCCCTCGGCTGGGCTCGGACCTAATTTCTCATTTTCCAAACTTTCTTTACTATATCAACATCGAAGGCTTTCAACTGTGCGCAGGATTTTGCTTGCCCTATCGCAGGACCACTTCGATTCAATTCTTTGTTCTCTTGTTAATATGTCCCTTTTAACTTTCACTTCTGCCACTGCTCAGCTGGACACCTTACAGAGGCCTTCTATTGAGCACCTACGTGGTGCTGGACCAAGGTATCGTATCAAAGTATCTTCAAAGTTCAAACACTAATCAGCAGTTCACCTTTACTTGCGTCTTTTATCATACGCATTTTAACAATGTTCATTCCAGCGCTCGCCATACAATGTTGCTGCTTGCAGCCTTGGCTTCAACACAGACCGGTCTTGTATTGGTCTCCCCAACTCTCCAGCTGTGTTGATTTCACTGATGCTGCTTTGTTCTGGGAAGCAAGGACAGTACCACGGCTGCTTCTGCTCCCTGCCTTGATTAGTAGTGCAGGAGGGCCCCAGGTATCTCCTACACACAATACAGGAATCTTAGGCCTGGTTTTCTGGTCTTATGCATTCTAACCACAAGGGCTCTTGAAAGTAATGGTTTCTTGTTGAAAAGGGCAAGGGAACTTCCCTGCTTGTGATCTCCTCCTGTTTTGACATCTTTCTTCTCTCGTTCAGCTGCTGTCTCGAAACTGTGGTTCCTTGTGTGCTTTGCCTCGCTCAGATGTGCTTTTATGCTCCGCCTTTTATCCGTGTGAGGAAGCTAGTGGAAGTCGGGTGTGAGGTTTGGTAAGCAATTGCCTGCCGATTGTATTGGGACATGTCAGGTATACTGCTCAGGTGTTAGTCTGTTTTCTCCCAGAGCGGGCTGTCCTTGTGAACGTTTTTGTGCAAGAAAAGTGGGGGGGGGGATGTGGGGTGGGGTGTAAAGTTCCTATGTATCCTATCTGATAGAATGGGGTAAAGGTGTTACAGGAAAGAGAGGGATACCACGTCTCATCATCCGGTGTCCCACTCCCGGAAGAGTACCCTTCACCCTGTGATCCTCCTGCACAAAAGTGATGGCTGTGTCCTGGCCACCTAGATGACAGATCTTTGGGGACCAGTGGGTGAGACACCTTCTGGTTTCTCACAAGTGGTAGGGCTAGAGTTAGGTAGTTTTGACAGAGGACTGGACTTTTTCACTTGGACAACCACCCTGATGACAAACACCCACGTTTTCCTTAGTAGGTAGGGCATACCCTTTAGAAAAGGGAGAGTTGGGGCTTTTTGTTAAATTGTTTAATAGAGAAAGGTTCATATCATGCCACCCCGTTGTCTGACTCTTTTCCCCAGCATGCCAGAGGTGGTCTCAAAAAGGCCCTTTTTTTCATTTTTTTAAAAAAAATTTAAGAGCAGTCTCACATGGACTGGATAACACATTGAATCCAATAATTGTGGCCAACGAGCTGTCTGCTTCATAGGATTAACCTTTGTGAATCAGCCTATTTTTAACTTCATGCAGTCGAATGTACAAAATGTCTGACATAAAAAAAATTAGATGAACATGTAATTGTATAATAGGGGCATTCCAGCTAACGGGAACATATTCTTCCAAGAAATAAGAACTATGATTTTACATAGTATTCAATATGCAGCTGCTGTATTCAGTCAATTCTTTGAAATTTACAGTTACTTCATATAAGTTGTTCTGCTTTGTAAACCTGACCCTATGTGTATTGCAAAATCATTTGTTAATGGACCACAATTTTAAATACATTAAAACAGTCCAACCCTTTGCAAAAACATCTCGTATGTGAAAACCAGGGACTAATATTGTTCAATTATGTGAACACTCAATTTTAACAATAAAATGTGTTAGCAAGTTTAAATCCTGTGGCCAGGCCAAGTCAATCTGGACTCATGTGAGAGGGTAGCACTTAACTTGTGAGCCATCAGCCAGAACTTGCATTCACTATGCTGGTAGGCTGAAGGTAGTTGTAGTCCAAAACATTTGCAGAGAGAAAGGTTCAGATCCCTGGTTTAGTGGAAGCGGTGTCATATTTACAAGGGGACACTTTTGAAAATGTCCATGGTATTCACAGCCCCATTGATGAAAGACACAGTTTGGTGACCGGATGATTATAGAGATTTCCATGGCTTCTGCTCAATCCACTGATCTCAAAATTCCTTGTCATGCTTTGTCAACATTTTGCTATAAAATATCTACCCTGAAAAACATATAATTGTGTACCTAGTTGCCTGCCTCCTACAGTGATATCCATAGTATGAAGTGTCTAGTTTTCTCTTTGCATCAACATAATGAATATATTATATACACACTTAGTTAACTAGATGTTTACAAAAAGTAGGGATGAACAGTCTATCCAGTCTGCCCATTTACAGGTGTATGCAATGTGTACACAATCTCTCTGTGTACGAATGAGAGGATTGTAACTTTGTAATGTAATAATTCATAGTAAACACGTGGCAGGACCACCAGCTCACCTGCTTTTATTTGCCCTTAATTATGTTCTCTCTAGTGTAATGTAGTCAAAAAGTCAATAGATTACATAACATGAAACCATGTATAATATTCCAATGGTTAAATGTATGAACCAACATAGACTCACAAAGACAAACACATCAGTGCGATTCATGCATAGTAGATATATAGGTAATTCTACGCTACATCGCAAATTATAACTATATAGATGCATCAGATAAGTCACTGATCAAATACATAAAAACATGTGTACAAGACGACAAAGACATGTCCCCAAAGACTACACAATAGACCAATACTAATTACACACAAGTTGATGGATCAAAAATACATAAAGTGCGACTTTCTCAAAGTGCAATTATGCTAGTACAAAAATATGGACACATCTGTATGTTAAATGCCCGCTAGTTGTGATACCTAAAATGTTTAATCAACCAACTGGTTTAGATCTCTACAACGGAACCAACATTAATTTGCTACATTTTTCTAAAGTGCAATTATTGGAGTCATTCTAGTTATAGGCAGCCAATGCCTGAGAAGCTTAACGTCATGCATCTTTCCAAAGTGCAATTGTTATGTTTAACAGCCAACTAGTGTATAATCCATACCATTCATTCTTACTAAATCCCCCTAACGCTGCTAAAGATTGATTACAAGTGCAGCTCAAGTAGTTCATGATTTGCAGCGATACTTGTTTCGTCGAGTAGCACAAAGCCTTGTCTTCAGGGCCAGCATTACACAAATCATTCTATAATAAAAACAGAACCCACGCATTAATTAACTGGCTCTCATCTAGAGGACTACATATTCATTAGAGTAAAATTAAACCTTCATTTAATTACCCGATATCACCATGAGCCTTTAATCTGGAGAAATCTGTCTTCAAATATATTGTAGCGTTGTTAGCAAGAAGGTAATAAGCATGAATAATGTTTGTACTATGTGACGAATCAAGGGAACTCGTCCCTTCTCTCCAAAGTGGAGCCCCCCATACTCTGAGGATGGGAAGGTGAGCCTGCCCCGCAATACCCTCCCTAGCAGTAGAGGCAAGTGAGACCTCACTGTAGCGTATTCCCCTGTCAGACAACCAGGCAGTGAGAGGTCAGCAGTCCCTACACTTGGCCAGAGTGAAATTCGGGAGCTCTTGATAGATTTGTATAGTGTCTCTTTCATACTGAATATTGTGTAGGCGTTTAGCCCTTTCCTGGACTGTGGCTTTCTGTATATACCTCAAGAACTTCACTACCACAGATCTTGGACCTCTTCCCCTGACCATTCCTCCATGATGCGCCGGTTCGGTCTCCACCTCCATTCCATCTTCATCGTAGAACAGGACATTCACCAGAGCCTTGGCTGTCTTCACCACATCACTAGCGCCCCCCCCCCTTCCTCTCCTGGAGACCGAACATGCGAAGGTTGTTCCTGCGCTATTTTCAAGGTCATCCCTTTTCAACTGATAATCCTCGTCTCCTGTCTCAAGATCCGACAATCTCCCGTCAAACTTAATTTCTACAGGGTCTGCACTAACCTTCAAATTTGTTCTCCAGAACCTCGACCCTACCTCTGAGATACGAGACTGAGGCCTGTAGTTCACCCTGCAATGCTGTGATCTCCTGCAATATGTCTTCCTTTGTGGATGGGGCCTGAATGTTACTCCCCACCTTGGTTGGTGGCAGTCTGTTGTCCACTCCATCCATTGCAGCTAATCTATGGAACTGCTGCAAACTGCCAATACCTCCCTTAACCTTCGCCACCAGTGTTAGCCCCGACCAGGAACTCCCTCAGGTGTGGAAGCTTGCCTCTCGCAGCAAGTACCCTACAGCTAGCCAGCCCCCAGATCAGTTAGTCAAGCATTGGTTCAAAGCTCTGTGAGGGGCTGCAGATTTTTCAGGTATTCGGATAGCTGAACAGACCTTGCCCCACTACTTCATGTGACAGAGACCACTGGCCATCTCCGCCTCAAACCCCCACCCTGGGGTCCTCCAGTCGTCTCTGTGGACACTCCAGGGGTTACCAGTGTAGAATTCGGGGTGGGGTAGCAGTACACAGGCCACTGGGGCTCTATATGCAGGAGGCTGCCCACCCCTGATCAACCCTGCCTCAGAAAAAGTCACAGAGGGTGGGGGGTGAGGCCCAGATGCCCCACACTCCAATCCGCTCTGTGGACCCCCGCTGCCTTCTGCCTCAAGACCCCACACAAGTCCCAGATCTTCAATGGGCCCACCACAAGGCCTGAGCCCTGTGTCCAGAGGTGTCAGGCCCAGACCTATCTCCAATGCAGCCAGCCACCCACAGTCAATGCTGGCCACTGTGAGCTCCCTGCCAGTCCAATAATGCACCACAGGGGGCTGGCAGGCAGCTAATCAACAATGAACCCACTTCAAGAGCAGAACTCCATGTCCTGCAGCATTGAGCCCGAGCTCAGCACGGCAAGAAATCATCCCGGGGAAGAGGGCGTGGGGGCTGGCAGGACACAGACCACACCCCCCCCCCCCAACCACTCTGGTAGTCTACTCCGCTAGCCCCTCTGCTTCAAGCTCCCCAGGCCTGCCAGACCTGGGTTGTCTATGGGTCCACAACGGGGGCTTGGCCCCGTATCCTGCGGCTTTGGGCCTGGACCGCAACTCCACTGTGGGAAGAAGCCTCCCGTCAGCATGGAACGCCGTGACCTCCCAGCTGGGCCCACCTCACCAAAAGTCTCACTGCACTTGGACCGTCCCGTTTCAACAGGGAGCAAGGTCTTGCTCCCCCGACTTCAGTCCGCCCCTCTACCGAGCCTGTTCCGAGCTAGACCACTGTGTGGACTCGTCGGATGCCAGAGGGGGCCCTGCCGACTTGCCCGCACCAGAGCTTTCACAAAGGATGCTGGTGCTGCGCAGCCCTCTGATGCTACCTCACTTCCAAATCACCCCTGCTCCTCGACACCACAACCTCAGCGACTGATTATACACTGAGAAGGGCTAAAATTGTGCCTTGCATTCTATCTCAGGCCACCATGGGGGACGGAGCCCCTCTACAGTGCGTCCCTGTTGGGCCAGCTCTACATCTTTTTAACCAAGACGGATCACCATCCACTTCCCGCTGTGACTACTCTGAAAGTAACTCCATTGTACATACTACCTTGAATATATTTGGTCACTTCAAAGTAATGCAGGCAGTGTTTCTTGTCCGGTTCCCAGTCTCTTTCTTTTCCTTGTATTTCCAACCTTGCCCCTGTCACCTGATCACTACCATTCCCACTTAAGCACAGCACCTGACTCTGGGGTTGCCCCCATTGTTTCTTTTATAGAAGTGTTTCTGGGTGAAAACCCCCTGTACACTCAATACATAAATACAAATATAACAGAGTTCTACTCTTGTCTCTAGTACAGGCTGCAGCCTTTACAGGTATGCTAAAATAAACCTGGTGTTCAGAGCTGGCCTGGGCTATTTATGATGGGTTTTAAGTGCAGTGTTACTTCAGAGCATGTGTAAAAGATTGGGATGGCAAAAGTAAGCTGGGCAATTGGAGATGTCCAGTTGTTATCTTCAGCGGGCCAGATGCTGTAGATGGATCGATGCAGGTATAGTTTTATCAATCCTTTGAACTTTAGACAATCTGCCTCGTGTCGCGGAGGATATGGGAGAGTGGTCCACAACAAGGAGGCATGATAATGGAGGGATCTTCTACTGAAGCGTTTGCATCTATATGGACGGGCATCTAGTTTATTGTGAGAGACTAGCCTTAGACAACTGGCAGGCTGGTATTGTTTGTACAGCTTAATAGTTTAGTATGCTGCAAGGCAATAGAAGGCTTTGTGGACCAGCTAAAGAGTCTTTAACTCTGTACATTGCTTTACAGGCAGCCAGCGCATTATCTTCACCACTCGTGTTTAATTATTGCAAGCCTAAAATGTGGGCAACATGTTTTAATACCATTTGAACTTTGTGTAGAGGTTTGTCTGGAGTCCCAAAATGGAACGCACTGCTAGAAAATGTGGCATGGCCACTGCAAGGAGCAGGCCAATCTTGTGAGAGGTTTATAGGAGTTGGATTGTTCCTAGAAGATGCCTCAATTACAAGTATTGTAAGGGTGTAGAAGTAGGACGCTGACACAATGGGCTCATATTGATTGGCATAAACCTTTATTGAAAGTAAAAGGGAGGGGGCTTAGGGAAACTGTCAGGATGTCTTTGGTGTCTAAAGTAAATAGTCCACTGTCACAGGTCCAAAGCCTATTTCCATCCATCACACTATTGACTAAATTATACAGAACAATTAGAACAATAAGTTGTAGATCCAATCAAAGAGTTCCAAATAACAAAAGTTCCAACCCCAAAGTTCTTAAATGTAAAACAAAGTTCTTAGATATTTCTCTGTAACACAAGCTTCGCAACAACCAGGCGTGATTATTCCCTTGTCCTGGTTCCTTCTCTTGACAATCCTCTGTTTCTCGTAGTACAACCACCATAGACAATTACCTTGCCTTGGGGCCTTCTTTTGGCAATTCTCTCATTGGTCCCAGACATCTGCTTTTCTCTCTTGTTCTGCTTGGGCCAACTTGGTTTGCTTCCCTGTCAAGTATGGTCCTTCATAAAACTCTCTGTGGTTTCCCTTCTTCTCAGTGGAGTGGGTCTCAGGCCTTTCTTCATGTTCCTGTACATGGAGCCCTCTTCTCCCAAGTACCCCCACGAGGATGACTACTCATGCGGCTCTCGTATAGTGGGTCCCAGACACTCTATTTGACTTTCAAATAGGTGCAGGATCCAGACTCTCAATGTCTCACTCATTGGTGGGTCCCAGGACCCTCTTCTTTGCATGCAGGTTTTTGGAGCCCTCTCCTCCCAGGTACCGCCACAAGGAAGATGACTTGGGTTGCTTTCATTCGGTGGGTCCCAGACCCTTAAGCTGCTCTTATTGTGGGACATACCTGCTTGACTTGCCTGCCATGTACTGTTACTGAGGATGCTGACTGCACCTTCTTAATGTTCCACCAGCCAGCCGAGTGCTCCCTCTGCCTCTGGGGAGCCTTGCAGTGGGCTCTGGTCCACCCAGTAACACTGCAGTCTGTCTCCCGCTGGGCAGCGTCATCTCCCCTTCATGCGCTTCCCAGGAGTTCCGGAATACCGGGAGCATTTCTCTGCCAGTTTGCCTTCTGGTCCTTCCAGCTCTCCTCTTGGCTTCCAGGTCTGCTTCCTTCCACCTTTCTGCACCGTGCTAGCTCCTCCAGGGAGGACTAGACAACTGTTTCCTGAGTCTTTCCTCCTTTTCTACTCTACATTGACCAATGAGCAGCAGGCAACAACTAGACCACTCATTGCGGTTCTTAGGAGTACTCTTCATGCCTCTGTTACTCCTTTTCGTGTTAGTACTTATTCCAAGTTATCTAGTCCGCTCATGTTGCTTCCGTGGGGCACTCTGCATTCCTCTGCGCATCTTCTTCATCTCAGTGGTTGTCAATATGATATCTTTCAACTCCTCCCTATTCTTCCTTGTATCTGTATTTCTACCCTTGATCTCACCTGGGTCGGTTGTGCTCTTCATAGTCTCAGTACTTTCTAGGGAAATGGTAGGGTGACTATAACTCATTACCCTCTTAGGGAAGGGGTTGTTAAGGTTATAGGAAAGGGGTCTAGGGACAAGTGATTGGCGGGGATACCGCGTTCTGAGAATAGTGGTCCCCCATCCCATAGGGGGGGGGCGTCCTTCCCTGTGTGAGCCTCCCTCTGTATACCTCCCCAGGGGTCTATTGTACTGTGGACGCATCGCCCTGGCCCCATTGGAAAGGTCTCCCACTAGGGGAGAAGGGACGACATCCTCCGATTCGTCACAGTATACTTTACCTTGTTGATTTTGAAAGTCAGGGTGGTCCAAGTGTGAATGGTAAGCTGAAGGGGAGAGGCAGATTCTGAAACTGTTAGCCTGCTAGCAAACACCCTGTTTTTGAAGTATGCAGGCAAATGATGAGCTATAATCCACGCAAAGTATGACAGCCGCACACACAATAGGTCAAGACAAAATGAAAAACATTCAGTGAAATTAAAAATATTTAGCAAAATACACATAATCAGCCATACCCAACACTCTATTTTGTCGCTTTACATGCACAGTAGACGAGGAGGGACAACATGGAATGAAACACACACACACACACACACACACACATACATACAGACATCAGTGGGGCCGCTGTATATGCACAGTAGGTTTGGCAAAAATGTTTAAAAAGTACTGTTAAACACACAAGGTAATCTAATCTACCACACCCAATACAAATCTGTCCACATAACTTGCATACAAACCATTGAATACTCTCAAATCAAAGAAATCAAGTCAAGGTTACTACATATAAACGTTTAGTCTAAAAATGTCAGTGTTTATGTTAATGTTTAACTTATTAATTAACCACTAAACCTAAAATAAAACCATAATTATTGAAACGTTAACTTACCCTGACACAATGTCAAAAAGCAACAGCACGTTTGTATTTTTACAGATTCCACCAATATTGTACAAAGATATATAGAATACATAAAAAGGCAATATATTCTAAAAGCAATTTTAAACAATATATAACATAATCACATACACCCATACAAAGAACTATCTGAAAATAAAGCTCATTGCCATCTTCACACCACATTTCATGCCAAACAATAACTACCATTGACATGCTAAGTACACATACGTACAATACAAAAGCAACGTACAAACATAGAACAGTTTCTTAAGAGATTAACACATTAACAGCAATCCAAAACAAAAGGGTGAGTTGAGGTTCTAAAAGTGTTTTTATTTTATGTAGTGTTTAATAATAATTTAAACATTAAAATATGTTTCAATTATACATTAGTATACAACATCCACAAATCCAATCCATGCAGTTACAGGACCAAAACATATATTTACTTTAGAAATGTGCTGACTCATAGTTAAACTAATAAAGTATGTTTTATCATTTACATTTTTTTAATTTTTATTATTATATTGATCTTGATTTTTAAGTGATTGAGGCTTTGAGGACACCCCACATTACAAGTAGAATTGTATTTTATGGTGCCATCATGTTGGTAGCAAAATACTCCTACAACTCAGGATGACCCGCTCTAAGGTAGGCTGTGCAAACCATGCGATTTCAAACCATATAATTGGGTTGAGCCTTTATTGCACCTCTGAGGTATCATTGGTTGGTATTGTCTTATAGCAGTTGGTAATATGCTTCTTGGTATTCTCTGTTTTGGGCCTTAACCACATTTTACAGTCATCTTGAGGTTCCCTTTCCCTCCCCCTTGGAGGCGCAGATAGCCCATAATACCCTTGCTCCTGATAGGGAGCCACGAAAAGGTGGGATAAGCAAACAGCTGCTCATTACGGACAATATTCTGCACGTGTAAGTATCTTCGCTCTAAAGATCTGTCTCCCCAACTGACTATTGCACAATGCCATCAACTCCCAAATGTTTTAACCTTTGCCCCTCAAGTTGACCATTACTCACTACCATCTCTGAGCACATTCATGCCTTACAGAGCAACACGCTTTGATATGATATGAAGCAGCCTAAGCCGTTCACTCATTTCCCTATGCCTGGGTCCCGCATGCAGTTCCCATTGTCTGGTGCCTCAACCGAAAGCCCCCACCCTTACTAGGGGCTTCTTGTTTTGTTTCTTTTTCATGTGCTTTGAGGCATTATTATTATTTTTTTTAATGTTCTTTTTGTCTTGCAGTCACTGGAAAGCCGCTGAGGCCCGAATCCTGCGTGTTTCCGTCAGTTCCTTTTTGGACCACCTTTCTCTTGTCCTGCAGACCATTGATCGTTTTGGGCCTGCAGTGGCAAGGCCATAACATTGACTGCCAGAGCACAGAGAAACATTATGACAACTGGAGTTCGGAGGAAACCCATAACAGCTAAAACTAAGACTGCATGGCCGAACCCACTGAAAAATTGACACTCTTTCAGGTTGCTTCTGCTGTCTAAGAAAATATCAAACCTTACAAGGCTCTCACTTTAACTGTGGGGCTGAAAGCAGGATTACACTTCAAATTTGCTTCATTTTTTGACATTCCCAGCCTAGTCTTGTGCACCACTGAGAGCAGTTGGGTGCAAACGCTTGATTAGGCGGAGGCATTAATATCAGGAAGGGTGTGAGCCACTAGTATGTGAGGGTGAAGGCCAGGGGCACCTATTTTTTTGGATAGCTCTGGGTACCAATATCAGGCGGGACATAGTACCCTATAGAGTCACATGGGTAATTGTAGAAGGGTTCCTTGAAAATCATCTTGATATTGTTCCAGTTGGGTTTCCTGGCTATGTTAGCATCTTTTGTGCTACATTACAATGGGGGGATGCAGGTGTCATGGTTCAGAACTCCCCAGTCAAGTGGACAAGTCAACCAGCCACCAGGTCAGTCACATGCTCGGAAAACGCAAAACATTAGGCGGGGGAGGGGGTAGTGGGCAGCTCAGAAGGATGCACTCTAGTGGTTGGTTCTGATCTGGGTACCCAACCTTTTTCATAAGGCGGTGGAAATTACCAAAATTTGGAGCACTGGCAAGAACCACCGCCTGGAAGAACTGCAGAGAACAGTTGAATTATCTCTCCCAGCTTTAGGGGACACAGCTTATCTCTGGCCAGCAATCACAAACACGGAATGCAGTTAAAGTTAGAATCCAAACCCTGCTTTCCCAAGGTAACCCATACACATTGCAGTGCCCACAAATTTTGTTTCTTTTTTAAGGCCTCCCTTAACTGCTTTCACGTATTCAGTTTTATTGTTTTTGTGAATTGTGCAAATAAATGGGAAACCACAAGCGTCTCTGATCTGTGCTGCAGGAAATGTATGCTGCTTGTTCCAACTTTTCAATCAGACGGTGCTAATGGAATGGGCAGCCTCCATATAGCGTAAGATAAAGAGAAGCATTTGTGCACAGATTTATCTTGGGTCTTTGTGGCAGATAAGTAGTAAATATGTGCTTTACATATTGAAGGTGCAACCAATGCGTCAGCTGGTCTGTAGGAGCCTTTGTTAGTGATCATCCACAAGCAGGCAGCTGTTCAATTCATGAAAATGCATACTTCAAGCTTTAATAATTGATAAGCATCGAGGTGCTTGAGAAGTATAGAAACCTAAGCTGGAGAGAGGGTGCTCTGAAGGATGTGCCAGGGTAGTCATTACAACAGTTATACCGAACATAGAGAACATCTTAAACAGTGAGGCTACAGGGATGGATATAGTGTTGCTTATGATGATCTGGCCATCATATCCCCTCCCCTCCAGTTCCCAAAGAGAATGGAAAACATCACAAGGGTGGTTTCATAGAACATTTTGAAAAGCAAAGGGGGAGCACCTGAATGTACTCCAGGGATCTGGAAGAGATATTTCCGTAAATAGTGTCACTAGAAGAAAACATGAAAACCTCATAGATATCAAAAAGACAGCCTACAACCAAGCTATCTGGGATACCTTGTACGTTGCTGCTATTAATAAGAACCAAATAACCTTTTGGGCTATTAGGACTATGGGATCCTGGGATCATTGCTGCCTAAATAACGAAGTGAATTTGTTATGTTAAATGTTCTTATACCGCTCACTGTCGCCACCTGCATAGTTTCTTGGCGGATCTGTAAAGAAAAGGGGGAGGGGCTAGTTATTAGGCCTGAGCAGGAGAAAAGCACATGAGGAGGGAAGGAACAAACCGGTTCCCTTTGAACTGACAATAACCATCTCACCCACCCCCTGAGTTGCTGGCGTCTCCGGAATACTCTCTTAAACGACTACCAATTCAACACGCATGGCCTTGGGTCACAACCTGAGAAAACAAATGAAGCCCATAAAGTATTGTTCACTCTGGCCTTCAGTGTCACTTCACCCCAAGTTTGTTGGTCAAAAGCAAATGGCCAGATCCCTCTGAACAATAAATAACAAGCTCCCCTGCACTTATCTGCCTTCTGCGATACTGCCAGGCCATATAAACTTGGGCTGGCTTGTTGGCTTGACTATCTGCTTAATAACGCTGTTTATCATTAACTCTCCTTCGGCCTCCAACCCTGCAAAACTAGTTGGTCCCAGTCACTCAAAAATCACTTCGCAAAACTCTGACTGCACAGTTTAACCACTTAATGAAAAGAGCCCACTACATGTAGATTTATAAATTCCCTATGCATGTATCTTGGTGTGCATGCATGTTTAGTAACTACCGTCTCTTCTTCACAGTGAGTTTTCCGTGAATAATAGCCTTCCTCGCATGCACATTATGAAACTCCTCATCGCCGAGCTTCTAGGCACTTCGTAGCACACCATATCTAGATCCCGTTTATATTTCATTGGCGATTTTGACATTGATCTTGCTGCATGTGTGCAAATCTATTATGTCTCATCTTGAACACCAAGTAACACTTAAAGTAACACTTTTTAACACCAGTATTAACTACACTGGATACATATAAAATTGCAACATCGCGCCAACATCGCTGCTCCCCCAGTCACACATATAGCTTGCACAACGTGAACCCGTCTTCCTCATTGGGACCTTTCCTGACCACCCCAACACTTAGTTGGGGATTGCACCCCCTTTGGATTTTTAAAGGATTATTTAGGGATTCCACTGGTTTGGGAATTTTAGTGGATTGTTGGTTGTGATGAATCTAGCGATGTCACCACTATTTGCCCTGGGAGAGTCTCTCCCCATATGGCCAGGGAAGGGCAGCCTAGTTTTTCCCCAAATCCTATTGGCCACAGCCAATATAAAAGCAAGGAAAGACTCAGGAAGTGTGAGAGGAGCCTTCCCTGGGCAAACCATTTGGAAGGAGTGAAGACAGTCCAGAGAAGCCAGAAGAGGGAAAACTGGGATGCTTACTTGGAGGCAGTGGAGTCCCTGACGGAGGCAAGTAGGAGAGACTGGCCCAGCAGAAGAAGGTGCTGGGCAGGTGAACTGGGGCTCAGTCTGCTGAACCTGCATAGTCGCCAGGAGGGAGTGGTCCAGCAGAGGGAGAGAGAGCCAGCCAGCTGAGGAGGAAAGCTGGGGCTCCCAGTCTACTGAGTTTGCCAGACTGACAGGAGAGTTTGTTTCCTTACCCTGCAGGGGTGAGGCCCATTACAGTCTACAAAGAAAAGGAGAGGGAGAAGCAGCAGGAATGGAGAGCTGCTGATGCGGGTCTGCCTGCCAGTCGGTAACACAGCTGAACACTACCCTGGGGAAGACGCCCTCCGGCAGACAGCAGAGAGGCCATCCCGCCCTTACCAAGGTGAGGAGGGGGTACTGGCCGTTTACTGCAAGCAAAGGAAATGCTGCGAGAACCGTGCATCGAGGAGAGGCACAGTGGCAAGACTGCGCTTAGCCGGGCGCACACCAAGCCAATTCTACGAAGCAGACAGAGAATAGGCAATGCCAAAGGCAACCAGTAAGCCTAGGAGCAGTGCATGGGTTACCGGGTGGCTGGGCAGCGAAGGTGTTACTTAAAATTAGAACAAAAGGAAAGAAATATACACAAGGGGGGAAGCTCGTAATTGGTGAAAAAATGCAAAATACACAAAGGGGAAGACCAATCAATTGAGAGGCCAAGGGAAGAAAATATCCTGTTTGGCATTGTGAATTTTTGTTGAGACAAGCGACGGTGTTGGGCAGGATAGTAAACCCAGCCTATTAACCATCAAGGGAAGGGAGTAATTTTCCCACTGATACTACACAGCGTTGAATGTTTTAGATATAAAAGTCCTGGCAGGATACCAAGTGAAGACAAATGTGGCTTTTGTATAAAATGTGAAAAGGAAAAGCCATTTATGTTAATGTAAATGTTAAAGGCCATTTATACCGCGCAGTATCACCACCAGAGTGGTCCTCTGGCAGATCTGAAAGCCAAGAGGGTCAGAATGGTTAGTGGGACATAGCGGGAAAAAGGCAGAATGAGAGTTGTCATGTGCCGTTGACCGCTTCAGTTCAGTTTACACCGTTTGCTGAGCATAGGTGTGATTCCTCAGTCGGTAGTCTGCCATGTGCTGTTGTGTGACTGTGTGGTTTGTTTTGTTGTTGCAGTGTAGTGAAGTGCGTGCAGATTGCTGTGATGGTTGTTTTTTTAGCGTTTAAGAGATGAATGCAGAGTTGGGTTTTAGTGGTCGGGTTAGTGGGTCATCCCATCTTATCTCCTTGCTATCTGTGTTAGGTGCCTCTACACCTGTTGTGTTACAAGGCGTTCTCTGGTGGGTCACTCTCTGAATTTTTTGCATGGCAGTGGCTTGTCTCCATAACGGTCTAGTGGACTGTGGGGCACGTTGGTGGTGATGCCTCCCCCCAAGCGCCCGGGTGAAAATTAAGGTTGTTTAAGGGTCTGCTTTAAAGCTACCATGGGTTGCGCCTGCCAACGTCTCCCTGGGCTACAAGGTGTGGGGGTCCCCTCCCTCTAAATTCCATGGGGCTCCTTGGGCTGCGGTAGTTGCCCGTTTATTGGTTTTGCTCCCTCTTCTACCATTAAGGTACCCATCCCAGATGCCTCTGGTAGAGTTTTAAATGGGAGGAGGTGTATCCTGGGCTCCCACCCTCGTTCCCTGTCTTTCTCCTCCAATGTGCTTGTTGATGCGCATTCTGTTTTGAGTGGTGCCAGTGTTTTCATTCGTTTCCATCTGGTTCTGAAGTGAAGAACCAGGTTTTAAGTATTTTTCAGAATTTTAGGTGATCCTTCGTATTGCGTATTTCTTTTTGGGCGGGAGTTCCAAGTGTTTGCTGCCAGGTGGGAAAATGAAGTTTTTTTCTTGTGTATGGCTTCGGCTCCAAACTAAAGTAGTTGTTTGATCTGGGAATTCTTGTTGGTTGGTAAATGTTGATTTTCTTTTGTAGGACCTCTGCTCCTTGGCCATGGATTGCTGTGTGCGTTATGCACATAGTTTTGAATGTGATTCGTTGTTTGATTGGCAGCCAGTATAGCATTGTTAGCGCTGGAGTGATGCAGTCTCTTCATGATAGTTTGAGAATGAATAGCAGTTTCTTCAGGAGGTAGTCCGGCATTGCGAGATATAGGCTAATAATAATACAACATGCAAAGAATACTTTATAGAAGCACGATATGCTAAAGGAGGATGGTTTTAACTTAATTTTCGCCACCCTCACGAACTATAAAAGTACCAAAATGCTAATTGATGTCAGCCTAAAAAATCTCATCTGTTTTGTTCCATTGCATTGTATTTTAAAGCTTTAGATACATCCAGTACACAGACTTGTGGATTGTCGTTCATGATGTGCTGAACATGTGAAACTGTACAAAAATACAAACCAGGGTTGGACTGGCGGCATCGGCCGATGACCTTTGAGGACTGGGAGGCCGGTCTTCATGAGGCCACCCCAGGGCTGTTTTTTTTGCTGGTAAAATGTTTAGGAAAAAAAATATCTGCAGCGACTCATGTCTCTTGTGGGCCGCGCGGGCCAAGCTGGACCATTTTTTTAAAATTATTTTTTTCTTAATTAAATTGTGCAAATATCACAAACAATTGAGAAATTGTGCGAAAAGTCTTAGTGCAACATAAAACTTCAAAGCACATGCCATGTTCAGTGAATGCAAAGCCCGTTCTGCAGGAGAGGCAGGATTGGGGAAGAAAACGGCACAATGAAAGACTCATTCAAATTAAAGTCTGACAGAGACTTTGGCATGAAGGATGGATTAGTACATAACACCACCTTGGACTGACGGAAAGACAAATAAGTGGGTATGCGAGAGACAGCCTGTAACTCTCCCACACGTCTGGCTTAAGTTATCGCCACCAGAAAAGCAGTCTTCTGAAACAAAAACTTTAGAGAAACACTGTGAATAGGTTCAAAAGGAGGACTCCTCAATTTTGACAGAACAGCGTTAAGCTCCCATGCAGGGGCTGAAGGTTTCACAGGAGGGAACGCTCTAAACAGACTAGGAATTCTTTAACAAGTCTGCAAGATTGCAAGGAAGGCCTGCCATGTGTTCAAGCGTATCAGGAGATAGCTGCTATGTGTACCTTGATGTATGCGTGAACAAGGCCTGCCCTCGCTAGGGAAAGCAGGTGTGGTAGGATTTGAGAAGCTTTTGTGTGACGGCAAGAAAAACCCTGCGAATTACACCACACAGAAGCGTTTCCATTTGTGCTTATAGCATGCAAGGGTAGACCATGCTCTAGCTTTAGCCAGAATATCCTTGCATTCTGCTGGCATTGAGTAATGGCCAAAACTCTAGGTTTGCAGAAGCCAAGCTTCCAGTTTCAAGGATGGTGGGTCGTGGTGGAGGACAGACCCTCCCTCTCTGGAGAGCAGGTTTGAAAGCAGAGGCAGCCTGATGCAAGGGGCTACAGACAAGTGGAGAAGGGCTGTGTAAAGGATCTGCCTGGGCCACACTGCAATGAGTATCATCTTGGAATGGGTCTGTTTGAGTGCCCTTATCACTCGCAGAATCAAGGAGATTGGCAGGAACGCGTAGAGAAATCGTCCCTGCAAGGGGAACGAGAAGACATCCCGTAGTCTCTTTGGTTGCGGGTACCAGCTGGCAAACTTGGGGCACTTTGTGTTTGCTGCTGTGGTGAATAGGTTGATTTGAGGGGGACCCCCACCTGGAGAACAGCAGAAGAACTGAGTCTGATGAAGCTCCCACTCGTGGCATGATCGTAGTTCCCTGCTGAGTGAATCTGCGATGGTATTGTGAATGCCTGCCAGAAGGAATGGAATGCGAAACATCTATCGCCCATTTCCACATCGCTTGCACTTCTTTGGATAGAATGGGAGAGCAGTTCCTCCCTGATTTCTGTCGTAGAACACCATGGCCGTGTTGTCTAGGAAGATGCAGATCACCTTGTCTTGGAGTTGGGATTTGAATGACTTGAGAGCCCAGAACACTGCTCGCAGATCCGCAGCGGTGATGTGCAAATTCTTCACATCTGGTTGCCATAGGCCCCTAGTGTGAAGTTGGCCTGTACGTGGTCCCCGCCCTTTCAAGGAGGCGTTGGTGGTCACTGTGGCCTGGTGCACTCGGAGGCGAAAAGGAGCACCTTGGGTGAAATGCTGACAAACGCACCACCACTGCAGGGTCTTCCTGAACACTGGAATGAGGGCGATCTTGCCGTTCCAGGAGCCTGATACTCGCTGCCACCTGGAATCTAGGAACTGTTGTAGAGGCCTTATGTGCATCCTGCAATGAGGGAACAGGGGGATGTCTGAAGACTTCATCCCCAACAGAGATTTTATGGAGTGGACAGTTGTCACTCAGAGTTGAAAGCTGTTGCCACTTTGCTCAAGATGTCTTCGATCCTCTCCTCTGAGGGAGAAGCCAGACACGTCAGTTTGTGGGGATGTGAGCCTAGGAAGAGAGCGTTCTGGGACAGCACCACACATGATTTTGGAAAGTTGATTGAGAATCCGAGCAAAGTCGGGCACCTGATGGTCTCTTTGTTGTGCTCTAAGACCAATGGACAAGAACGGGCGCAAATCAGCCAGTCTAGTTAGGGATAGGCGCAGATCTTTGAACGCCGAAGACGGGCTGCCACCAGAACCAAGCCCTTTGTGAAGACTCTCAGAGCTGACTTGAGGCCGAAGAGCAGAGCCTTGCATTGGTAATGTCTGATATTGACGACAAACCGGAGGAAGCGTTGGTATCTGTGATGAATGGGGATGTGAAAGTAGGCATCCTCTAGGTCTAGGGAAGCCAGGAAATCTCTGTGCTACAGTTGTTTGAGCATGTGCTTTAACGTGACCATCCAGAACGTCTGGGACTTGAGAAATTTGTTGTTGCCTCAGGTCGAGGATGGGCCTCCAACCACCTGACTTCTTTCTCACCAGGAAGTATCTGGAGTACACTCCAGCACCCTGCAGGTGCATTGGCATTATCTCTATTGGCCCTTTTTTTAACAGTGCTCCAACGCCTTGCAAGATCAGAGGCAGGTGTTGCGCCTGTCTTATGATGGGAGGAATGGAGGGGCATTTGTCCAGGAACTCTAGGGTGTGACCCTGCTGGACAATGCTGAGCATCCATTTGTTGGTGGAGATGTTGTGCCACTAATTGACAAATTAATAGACAGCCTCCCACTGGGGTGCTGAAGCAGGGGACCTGGACCTGGTCAGGCCTATTTGGTCATTTGCATCCTGGCGTATTCTGAAGGACTGTGAACGGCCTCTGTACGTTTCTTGCGTGCTGGATCACGAAGGTTGGCAATATGCTGGACTTTACTCTTTTGGGGAACATGTAAAAATGGCCTTTGGACGAAGTAAAGGACTGCCTTTGTTGCTGAAGAGTACCCAGTGAGTTTGCCGTATCTTTGTCTGCCTTTATGGACTGCAGGTTCTCATCTACAGCCTTGCCAAAAAGTCCACGCCAACTTTCAATTCAACCAGCCTTGCCTGCGGAGCACTGCCCCATTGGCCATCTGCCAGAAACCTGAATCGGCAATGTCCAACGCGACTGCAATCACGTGATCAGAGGCCACCTCACCCTCGTGAAATGATGCCAACGCCTCATTCTTCTTGTCCTCCGGGAGGAAGTCTGAGATGGGTCCCAGATTATACTACAGCTCACATCGTATCCGGAGGGTATCGCTTAAGCGCTAGCCGCTTTAATGGTGGAGGCAACAGTGGTGATGATGCATTTACCAAATGCGCCCAACTTTCTACCCTCCTAGCCTGGTGGAACCATGCATAGAGAGGTGGGTAAGTGGACCTCTTCCTCCCTGCAGCAGAAACCACTGAGTCCTGTTTAGGCTGCGAACGACGACACTTCAGGGCAGAATCTGGTATTCTGTACTTCTTATCTAGGCGATCCTTCTTTGGAGGGGCTGAGAAAGGAGTTTTCATGACCAATAAACCATCTTCCCATATGTCGTCAAGCAGGGGGATTGTGTGCTCTGAGACCCCCACCCGGCCCATAGAGTATGGGGTTTGCTCAGAGACACTTTACGACAAGATAGCCGCACCTGTGAGATGGATGGGGGGGTGCAGATTTAATACTCTAACACCAAATCAATAATGACAACTCAACGGTTTGGCAAAGGGAGTCAGTTTAATGACCAGTACAAAAAACGGGGAGTTATGAATAACAGCAGTGGCGTGATCTTCCTTCAACTCCAACGAACTTCATAAAAATCACAACATTTATACTGAAAACTTGTCATCATTGATGTGCAACGGGGGCATGGCCAACTGCCATGTAGGCAAGTCGCATCTCCCTGCAGCTCCGCTCGATGCGACACAGATATTGCTGAAAAATCGAAATTTAACAAGTTGAGCACCTGAGCGAACTGCTACTTACGTGTGAGATCACTCGAGGCGCGAGTACCTGGAACTGCGAGTGCTGCATGTGTCCCGTTGGGGGGTACCGATTGAAGACCGATCGGCAGATTTCGCAAAATGGCGCCTGCCCAGTAAGCTGTGGTGCGACTTGACCCAGCAGCCTACTCCTGGCGCGGCCTGCGTCATAGGGGCCCGAACCAGGTAGAGCAATCTAGTGCAGACTGTGTGCGAGCAGATAGTGCCTGCTCCGAGGGCGGGACAACAGGAGAGCCAGCGGCAGCTGCGGCGAGCCAATGAGCCCGGGAACTGGGCTCGAAGACGTGTACTGTGACAAGCGCCGAAGCCAGCAGTGAGATCCAAGTAAGGACACCGGAGCCCTCTGTGTGGTGAAAAAGAAGGCGTGCAGATGGCCGTGACCCCGGGCATTCGAGGTGAGGTGAGCACAAGCGGTGGCTCACCTGAGGCGGTGGGGCGCAGGACCGGCCCCCACCCACAGAAGGCAGCGGGGCCCCGGGAAAGCTACTACAGAAGTGCAAGGTGAGGAGACAAAGGGGTGGGGGGCACCATCACACCCTCAGAGACCGTGACCCTCCAGAAGGTGGGACCCGCAGCTCCACTGGGCCCCGGACTGCGCTCGTACAACAGATATCGCAGCCGCAAGCTGCGGCGAGCCCCATGAGACATTGGGCAGTGCCAAATAGCATTGCAGTCACCGAACCAACACAGAAGCAAACCACCCACACTGCGCCCGGACGCGCCGGGCTGTAACAAGCCTGCCCGGCGAGCAGGTACTCAGCAAAAGACCCGCTGCACTCTGGGGCCCCCTTCTGGGGAGGGGTTTGTTCTCCCCTTTCCCCAGACAATTAAGTTAACTGGCAAACACGTTGTGGGACGTCACCATTTCCCCCTCAGAGAGCACAACAAACTACAGCTGGACCGTAGAGCGCAGAATAAGCCCAGATATCTAATGCATCCAGCGCAGCGTTCAGCCTAGACATTTCAACCCCAAGGGCAACTGCAAACCAGTGTAACAAACGCATTGCCCACAACATAGACCTAAGCCACCCTTCAGGCGGCCAGTCTAGCGCTGGCAAGCGCCACACCAGCCTTTGAGATGACCACTAAGTGGGCTAAGGGCAGCAAGAAACAAACCACCATGGAATCCTACACCGCAAGCGGCACATCCAAACAAGACCCCGCCACTACTATTGCTGAAACTGAGAGCAGCGAGCCACCCGAGCCAGCAAACTCGCAGCCCTTAGAAGCCATTAGGACATTTCAGAGAACTATGGAGAGCAAAATCGACGCGGTAGCGATTGACCTAAATTTGCTGCGCCAGGACGTACGGTCCATTGCGAGCAGGACAGATGCGCTCGAAACCCAAGTGAGCGAGAACTCTAAAGTGAAAGCCCAAATACTGAAAGACTTAGATGCCCTCGAACAGAAGGTTAAAAACCTAGAGAACAGAGCTGATGATGCGGAAGGGCGGGTGTGCCGCAACAACATCAGATTAATAGGCTTACCAGAAGAGATTGAGGGGAGCGACCCTACTAACTACATCGAGGATCTCCTGCTGCAGGAAATAGGAGCCGGTAAATTGTGCCAGGGCTTCACCATAGAAAGGGCACACGGGTCCCTCAACAGGAGGCCTCCGCCGGGAGCCCCACCCAGACCAATAATAGCCAAGGTGCTAAACTATAAGGACAGAGAGACCATCCTGGCTTTTTCGAGATCAGGGGGTCGCATCCAGAGAAGCTCTGCAAAGGTCGCCATCTATCCTGATTATACTTTCCAGGTTCAAATGTGCAGGGCCCAATTCATCCACACCAAAGCTAGATTGAAAAATGCTGGGCTGCCCTACATGCTTCTCTACCCGGCGAGACTAAAAATACTGCACAACGACAAAGCCCACCAATTCGACACACCAGCAGAAGCTAGCGAATGGATGGACAGCGTACAGATCCCAGACCTCGAAGAAAAACTGCGAAAACCGCGCCAGGCCACACGCTGAGGAATCAAACCCCACACAATCGCAGAATAATGCGCCCACTAAACAGCAGATCACATTTGCAAGCAGCAAGATTGATCTGCAAGGAGCGACCAGGGAGACAAACTTTTACATCAACAACAGCAGTTAAAGAAGTATAGCTTCTTC
The DNA here is from genome assembly GCF_040938575.1 of Ambystoma mexicanum. Taxonomy (NCBI): domain Eukaryota; kingdom Metazoa; phylum Chordata; class Amphibia; order Caudata; family Ambystomatidae; genus Ambystoma; species Ambystoma mexicanum. The sequence goes on along the minus strand of NC_090923.1, from coordinate 1,141,591,805 downwards.
CCCCATTAGTAGTTTGGGTATTTCACCCACCCGTAGGGCACCAAGAGACCTTAGGGTCAACTGGAGCGGAAACGGGAGAGTCCGGGAGAGTCCGAGCGAGGGACCTCGCTAGACCTGTTTGGTCATAGGGGTGTTTAATGTTCAAGAGAATGGGAACCCCCAAGCTGAGAGTAAGGTTGGGATTGCATCCGAATTGGGGGAGTTTACAGTTATTGGGGGGAGGGAAATGGGGTGTTGTTATTGAAGTTGGGATTTTGAAACGGGAAACACCAAGACCACGGAGAAACTTTACACACAACGAGCCATCAGCTAGTCCTCAAAGGTCGCTGGGAACCACCGCCTCACGCCCATGGCTGACGAGATTAAGGTAATGACGTGGAACGTCAGGGGTATGAACAGCTTTGTTAAACAACACCGCATACCTGAAAAGGTGCAAAGTTGGGATAGCTATGCTACAAGAGACACACCTAACCCAGAACAAACTGTAAACATTGGCCAAGACATGGCAGGGAACCCTGATCGGATCCTCTTACTTCTCCTACGCCAGGGGGGTCCTGATATGGGTCGATCCGACCATCCCCTTCAGACTGATCAGCACCAAAACAGACAATGAGGGTAGGATGGCGCTCATGCACGGCACCATTGAAAACAGGGAGTTATGCCGAATCAGCACCTATGCACCAAACCACGATGCAACAGCCTTCTTCCATTTCCTGTACCCACGACTCCCTCCTTTTGGAGATAACATTATGATTTGGGGGCGGGGGGGGAGACCACAACTGCACCCTTGACCCTCTGTAGGACAGATCAGATAACAAACGCACCCGTCCATCCCCCCGCCACAATACTTTCTAAACTAACTCACCAGCTGCAGCTCCTGGATGTATGGAGGGAATTGCACCCTGAACAATGCAAATACTCCTATTCCCCACCCACTCCGTTCACACCAGGCTAGATTATCTCTTTGCAAACCATGAACAACTAGCCATGTTCAGTGACGCCCAATACCTGCCGAGAGTGCTGTCTGGCCACTCTCTGCTAATGGCCACCTGGGATGTGTCCCCATCCAGACCCCTGGTACCTACCTGGACGCTTAGAGCTGAAGGACTGCTAGACGCAGCCTTCCAGGAGCATATACAAGACTGCACGGAGGAATACTGGCAGCGAAACCTGAATAGCGTAGAGCATGTGAGCACAGCATGGGAAGCATACAAGGTGGTTATGAGGGGTGAGATGATTGCAGCTATAGGAGGGGCCCGAAGATCCATCGTAACCTCATTAGAATGCACTGAAAGGGAGCTGGGAGAACTAGAGAATAGAGCCGACCCATCCCCAGACCGCCTGGAAAAAATAACTGAGCTGAAGCAAACTGGTCTGTCACACTGGGAATCCCTGGGGAAGCTGAGCTATGCCAAACACTCCGAAAGGACCCATGCCTTGGGTGACAAACCCGGGAAACTCTTAGCCTGGCTTTATAAAAGAGAGGACCCCCCCCCGGAACACCTATCTGCCACATACTCCAGCCTTACGGCACCACTGCACACACCCAAGAGGAAATCAACTCAGTCTTCTCTGAGTTTTATCGCAACCTTTACTCCGAGACCTCGCCCCCACTGACACTGAAATCGACGATATCCTAGACGCCATCGACCTACACAAGCTAGACTCACAATCGGCTGAGGCCCTAGACGAGCCCATTACTCCAGACGAAGTGAAGGTTATCAGGTCCTTACCATCTGGGAAAACCCCAGGCATGGATGGCCTTCCTGGGGAATTTTACAAGTCATATGAGGAGACCCTAGCCCCCCTATTGACCCAGGTATTTAACGAGGCTTACGATCGAGGCACCCTCCCCGAGTCCATGAGTGAGGCCGTTATTATCCCCCCTACTCAAAGACGGAGCCGATTGTGGCTCATACAGGCCTCTCTCCATGCTAAATGTAGACAGTAAGATCTTAACCGCCCTATTAGCAAATAGACTGAGGAGAGTAATCCCCCAAGACCAGACGGGTTACGTCCCGGGGCGCTCTATCACTGAGAACTTGGCAGGTTACACCACGTCATACATAGCACAGAACTAAGACCTCAAAAATCCGCCGTCGCATCATTGGATGCTACTAAAACCTTTGATTTGGTGCGGTGGAACTGGCTGTATGCCACTATGGTGAAAATGGGGATTGGTCCAGTCTTCTTGAAGTGGACCCAACTAGTCTACACTAACCCAACCGCCAGGGTTCGCACAAATAAGACATACTCCTGCAAATGGTCCCTTCAGAGAGGCACCTGGCAGGGTTGCCCACTATCCCCCATGTTGTACATCATCGCCACCAAACCTGTTGCTGCCTACCTCAGACAGGAATACACAGACGGAGGTATTGAAATAGATGGTGTGACCCACCTAGTCTCCATGTACGCTGACGACACACTATTGTGCCTACACAACCCCAAACACCTTTTGCCTTATATCCTTGAGACCCTGGATGGATTCCATAAATATACGGGAATCCAGATCAACAGAGACAAGTCTTGTCTGTACCCCCTTGCCGCACTACATAACGAGGAATGCAGAACCCTGCCCCCCTTGGACCTCCAATGACAAGTGACATCCTTCAGATACCTGGGAATCACTATACACTGAAACCCATACACTGAACATATCCTCAACACAGTTAGGGCTAAAGACTCCCTCGAGAAATCTATGGAGTTCTGGAGTAGACTCCCACTTTCATTAGCCGGTAGAGCAGGCCTCCTCAAGATGGTGGCACTACCCCGCCTTGTAGGGGATTCCTTTGGCAGAACGGCAGCATAGAGTAGCGCTAGAAACTCTCCAAAGACCCTACGATAGAGGCGGACTGAAAGTCCCCAACTTTGAACCGTACTACCTCGCTAGTCAACTGAGGCATGTGATACGATGGATGGCCGACGAGAGCACAGTAGACACCCGACTCCTCCAACCCGCTCTACCCCACCTACTGCTCAGAGACTTGCTTTGGGTGGAGGAGAGCACTACACGACACTGCCCATACATGGTCAAGCTAGGGATCCAGCTTTGGAATCGGGCCTGCAAAGCGATTGGTACAACGGACCCATACTCACCGCAAATCCCCATAGCAGCAATCATGGCGAAACGCGCATGGGGACATTTGGAGGTGCATACCCAATGGGAACCCTACGGGGTAGCCACGTTGGGAGACTTGGTTCATGAACAAGAGACCCTAACGTTTTCTGAACTCAGCGAGACCACCGGACTACTCACAGGACAATTCTTGCTCCATGGAGCGGTGATGCAAGCCATGAAGAGCAGATGGCCTGAGGCTACCAACCCGGCAATGGAACATGAGACTATTGAAACAATGCTATGCGCGGCTGAGGGAGGCCACGAAACTTCACGACTCTACAAGGCCTTACTGCAAGGCACGACTAGAACTGAGCTTAAATGCAAGGCCAAATGGGAAAGCGAACTGGGCCTGGAATTTGAAGACACAGAGTGGGAAAAGTTAACTTACTATCACAAGAAAATTTCCAGGAATGCCCGCTTGCAACTTATCCAACTATATATCACCAATCGAGCCTACCTCACACCAGATGCTGTGTCAGGGTTCAGGGGTGCGGGATCCAAATGTGTCCCAAATGCAGCGAGCCTAAGGCTGGAATGACTCGCATGTTCTGGAGCTGGAGTTCCGGCAATACAAGTCTTCTGGACACAAATAAAAGAAAGAGTTGCGATTGCAGACATCGAAGTGGAAGTCCATGGGCCTGCAGCTTGTGTATTGGGCAGCTACAGATGCAGCCGAAAAAACAAACCTCTCAATAGACTCAAAGATCTGATATATATCACTGCGAAAAGACGCATAGCCATGAGTTGGAAAAGCCCAAAAAGCCCAAGCGAAGCACAATGGTGGGGAGATCTCAGCAGGTGGTTAACTGCCGAGACCGGAGCATGGGAAACTGCAATTCAGGAACAGAGACTAGACTCTAGCGCAGAACTACAGTGTTGGGTAGCACTGACAGTGCCGTTGCTCCATCCCAAAGTGTCGGACAGCGCCTCAAACAGAAGCAATAGCCCTGGCTCGTAGGCTGATACGAAGGTCACTGATGAACTACCCGTGGTCTTAGGGAGGGGAGGGAGGGGGGGCAAAAGACACCAGACCTATAACTGAGAATCTTTTATTAAATATTGTTGTGTCTTGTTTCCTTTGTTAAAAACCAATTAAAATTGTTTTTTTAAAAATCATTGATGTGGAACACTTAAAAATTGGCATACAATTCTATGGGTTTGGAAAAGGTAACATTACTATAGGTACTATATCTGTAAGGATTGGGTAAACACTGTCAGGTGGGGCATATAAGCCCTACCTTCAAACTGGCTACTGTAGACGTCACTAAAAGTACGACGTCTCATTGGTTGTACTAACTATAGGATCCTAGATTACTTGGTCTGTTTTGATTGGGTTGGCACCAACCCCTTCCCGCACTTTTCCACTTTGCTTAGCAGCATGCAGAATAATGAGGCCAGGTGCAGGGAGTAAGTCTGTACCCTAGCTTTCCTCCAATTTATGTTACAACCATTCATCACCCTAGTAGCCGTGTGTCAATTACTGCCTTGTAGTTTGGCCTTGAGTCTGCCTCTTGGTCTGAGAAAGTTTAAGGAAGATGGGTACGATAAGGCTCCATGCGTAGGTATGAAAGGCTTATGTCTGCTCACTCGGCTGGTCACGTGGTTCAGACACCGTGAATCTGCCTCTTCTTATTTTTGTTTCACCCATCACCTGCCTTCGGCTTCTTATCTTGACCCTTCGGAGCAGTATATTCTATTATTTGCTTCAATTAATTGTAACTGCTGTTAGTCCATCTTGACAGATACAACCTTGGTTCTCCAGGCACGATTTGCCTATGCTGAGTTTCGTTTCTGCCGCTCTATTCTTGGTTTCGCTACATATGAAACTTTTCTCGTTTGGCCTTTAGTAGTCTTAGTTAATTCTGCTTTTTGTGCAAAGTAGAAGTTTATTTGTATAACGTACTTCTTTTGAGGTAGATATGTATAGGTGGCGCTTGCCGCACTATCCTTCTACTAAGCATAGCAAGCCGCACAATCTTCTTAGCTTTCTTGCGGTTCCAAGCATATGTACACGTGTAAACTGGTTGAATATCTTCCTTTTGCTCATGGCTTAAGCTCCTTACGTGTGACATTGTCCTTTCAATTTAGGTCCACGATATCCTTGTCTCATGGCGTTTCGTCTCTTTACGTAATTTTCTGGTCATCTTGTCTTTATATGTGAGTCAGTCTGGGTTCTCGTGACGTCGCCATTCGTTTTTCATTAAGACCTTTTTGGTTTCTTCAGGGACTGTACTTAAACGATCTTCATTACGTTTCATTTGTTGATATGGCTTTCTCAATGGATATCTTACTGTCCTTGGTTTCCTTGGTATCGGTACTTCAATAGGTGCTGTTCTTCTGATAGGTACTGGACAGAGCCCCACTGCGGCTCTCTGCTGGTTTATTTGCTCATCATACGTCACACATTTCGGCGTGAACGTTCCTGGTGCTTCAAAATGGACAGTTGCACTGCGGGCTGTACTTGGGACCTCCTCTACACTTGACACCACTGATTTGCTAGGTACTCTCTCCTTTGCAAAAGGAAACCCTATTTTTTCTTCTATTCAGGAACCAGGTTGAATAATTCTACTGCACGGGTCAGCAGTGCATGAAAGGATTCAATCTCATCCAGTGGAAAGTCCTTCTTGGGCAGATCCATATCCGGGGGTTCGCCATCAGCCGGAATCAGGTCGTCAAACTCATCTGAACCTTGAGTACCTTGTGAGGTGTCAGTGTCATTAGTAACTGTCTGTGAGAGCAACCACAGGAATGGAAAACAGCCTAGGCAGAGGCATAGGTGGAGGGGGCACTAAATGTGGCCTCGTCCCTGAGGGCAATTGTGGACTTTTAAAGGATGCAGTCTTCAAGGGCACTGGCAAGCTCCTACAGGGAGCAGCATTGGAAGCTGCTGGAGGAAGACGCTGCTGCATCTCAGAAACCAATGAGGGCGGTCATGGAGGTAGAGCAACCTTGTGTATGGTTATTGTAGACAATGTTGTTCGACACAGCCGTTGATGGGACAGTTGATTTAGTCTGAACCGTTGATGAGATGGTAGATGGAGGAGCTGTTGAGGCGGTGATAGATGAAGATTTCAGTTGATGGACCAGTGCCGATGACTTGGTGGTGGACTCCAACAGAAAAATGAGTTTTGATAACGGAATGAGAACATGAATGTTCCCTTTGGAGTGACTGCTCGTGGATGGTGCTCCACCTGTTCACGGTGTGCGACTTGTCCGTGGAGAAGTTGTTGATGCGCATTGTTTTTCTGATGATGAGACCACCGCCGCCGAGTTTTGGAGAAGGACTTGCGTATGGAGCAGTTGTCCCCATTGTGGATGCAGGCAGTAAATGCATTTTTCATGGCGATCATGGAACATGCTCTGAAGAGAGTATTTTTTCTGGCATCCGACATGCTGCATGGTGAAGGCTCAAGTCCAAGGATAAGGCCTCACATGAATGAAAAAGAGATCCGATGAGGGAATGGATCTTAACCGGCAATGGGTCCCCGCCTCCGGAGGTCACCAATGTGACTGGCGATGAAAGCCGATCTAAAAATAGAACAAATGACGGGTTTTCGAGGAGCGAAATCCGAGGACTCCCAACACGAAAAATCTGAAGATGGCCACTGAGGATGGAGCTGAGGAGGACGAATGCCATTTGCTTGGGCAGTATGACCTAGAGAGACAGCAATAGGCTGTATAAGCGACAAGCAGTTTTTAGTTTTAAAGCAAAACTGCTTTTAATATTACAGAGGAATATTCATGAACATGTGAATCCATGTAAGATCCCATGCTGGAGAAAGGGGCCACAGCGTCCAAAGGCTACCCGCAAATGTAAACTGCCTCCACACCCCTGATCCCCATGTTGACCTCTTTTTATAAGATGGGGCAACTGCAGCCCAGATTGAGCAGGGTAGACCAGAAAGCATTATGCACATTAACACCCAGAAGAGTCTAGCCTCATTCCTAATTGGCCTCAACAGTTTCCAAGAAGACCAGATGAGTGCTTTGTGTCTAGAGGAGCCACAGCTCGAAACCTACCCTCATTGAAGTGTCTGTACTTCCTCCCAGCTTTCCTGTGCGTCAAACCCGGCCATTTGAGGCCTATGTAATATTTAGAAGGGTGTTCTTGCTCCTGTTCCCTTATCCATTACTTCAACATTCCAAGGCTCACATTACCCGGCACTGTTAAAAGCATAAAATCATGTCCATCTTCAACCAAAGACATACATCAAATCTCTTCCATAAGGACAGAAAGCTATCCCTGACTATTGTGACAAATCCCTGGATGTCGTCACTTCTCCCCTATGGGGAGCCCCTTCCCATGAGGCCAGGGAGATGAGGCTGCTACCCAATAGCCCTCCTGGGGGTGGTACTCAGCAGGTGGCTCTCATGGGGAGGGAAGCTCCCTATGGGATTAGTGACGACCTGGGGAGAACGCAGCATCCCCATAGCCCACCTAACCCTGACACACCTTTCTACCCCGCCTCCCACCAGTGCCTTCATAGTGTGCCCATGTACCATGACATCCAACAAGGTAGGAAGTACTGAGACGAGAAAGAGTGTGGACTCCTCATCCCTTATGAACTGAGACTAGCTAGCGATCAACTGAATAACGGAGTCCTAAACATCAATACTGGGACTAGGGGACTAGGAAGAAGTGTGGTAGCATAAAGAGCACCTCTTCTGAATGGTCTAGTTGTTATAGGATTCCTATTGGCAGAGCTAACATTAAAACAGAAGAGGGAATTCCAAATCAGAGAGGCCCTCCCTGGAGGAACTGGGAGGTTCGAATCCTGTACGAAGGAAGGAAAAGCAGAGGAAGAGAAAGATACCCAGCGGTAGTTACATCAGCAGAAGGTCCTTTGTGGAAAGACTGGAGCAGGAGACAGGAGGCGGAGCACCCATCTGAACAAGAAGGCTGGATCGAAGGAACCGCTTGGGCCGCGCAGCCTAGCAGCAGAGAGCTGCTGCAGAGCCACCACAGTCCCTGGACCAATCGGAGGAGGCCAGGTGGCCTCTGGGTACCGCTGCGGAATTGCTGCAGAACCTTGAATGATTGGAGGTGGCCCAGAGGCCACGGGGAGTCTCTGCAGAGCCGCCACAGTCTCTGGAAAGATCAGGAGATGCCAAAGAGGGGAATCAAAGCCGTATGCAACCACAGGACAGCGGTAAGCATCTAGAAGAGGGTGAGGAGACCGGGTTGTGCAGGCCCCCAAAAAGAGAGATAAATCTTTACCAAAACGGTCTGGGACCCAAAGTGACGCATACAAAGAGGATCTGGGACCAGAGAGAGAGCAAAGGATAGGCCAAAGGGGTATGGGACCAGAAGGAAAGAAGGAAACCAATACAAAAAGGGGCCTGGGTCCCGAGACAAAGAAAGAAACTAATAAGGAGGGTCTGGGACCGGATAAGGGGGAATGCCTGGCAGGATAGTGAACCGGATGTAACTCCTGAAGAACTGAGAAGGGTCTGGGACCCATAGCCAATGACAAATTACCTCGGGATTATCATCATAGTCACAGTACCTGGCAGGATTGTGTGATGAATCCTGCAGAGTCATCACCAAACCCCAGCCTAAAGTACCTCCCTTGTGGCATGGGGAAGGCAGCTGCTACTTGATCCTAACCCTGGAGGTGGTACCAGGGGGGAGGATCACATGGAAGGGCAAGGCTATCAGGCGGAAGTGGTGACTCTGCTGGGAGGGACGCAGTATTCATCTTCTGAAGATGAGTCATATTATTCCCAGATATCTAATGGCATGTCAATGTGCAAGTCCCTCCCATGTAAGTACTCAAAGAATTGGTTATGGAAAATCATCTACACAGAAAAAGGCTTGTGCCTCAGGAGTTGAAGAATTACATTTGAAAGCTTTAAACTAATTCTGCACTGGGTAGAAATTCTTATTCTCATGCTGCGCCACAACCTCTTTTCATAATCTTCTCTCACTCTAAGAGCTCTCAAAATATTAAACAGCCAAAACAAACTAAGTATAAAAAGACTCATACTATTATGGACCACAGTACCCATAATGCTTATGGTACTGGGTCGAGGACGAGGGACTCTGAGGCAGTGAGAATTCAAAATGCTGTTCACCACAGGGTGTGGTCTAGTGGTTGCAGGACAATGCAGCTGAATGAGATATTTAAATCCCAAAATGAAGCACAGCTGAAGGAAGAAGGAACTGCAGAAGATGTTGTATGCAGTACAGAAGGCGTCGCTATTGAAGCAGAGTCTGTCCGAGGTGCAGGAGCAGCCATGGAGAGAAGAATGCGAGTAGAAACCCTCACGAAAGGTGAAGGCAAGCAGAAGTGCAGAGTATGCGCAGTGGAAAGCAGCGTGTCTAGAAGAAGCCCAGCTGATGAGGAAACATGCTCCCAGTTCAGCCTACAGCATGTCGGTGAGAGGGAAGTTGCAGAAGATCAACAGAGCTCCAGGAGACCGAAGCGCGGCTCATTGCAGGTACGCGGAAGGAGGAGGGAGAGCAAGACACCGGAGGGCCGGCGTCACAGCTGACAGCAGCAAGGAGCTTCTATAGAAAGCCAATAGAGTTGGCAGAATAAGAATGCTGATCCAGGGGCGCTCCGCATGTCAAAACTGTCAAGAACTGACAATTTTGAATACCGAACAATTAATCATACAAAGCAGAAAACATATAATTTTGAATACCGAACAATTAATGAAACCAAGCAGAAGTGGCAAAAGTTTAAGTTCCATTATAGAGGACTAAAATTGGGGAAAGCTAATAGCCAGCACTGCCAACAGCTAAGACACTGGAAAAGAACCACAATAAAACAACAAAGGCATACATTTCTTTTTTGGAAATATACATTGGGGAAACGTTCAAGAAGTAGTTAAGAAACACTTTGACAATCCTTCTATAACAAATTCTCAGTTTGGGGAAAAAAAAAAAATCGAACACACGTTGCCAAGAGTCCAGATGCTATGAGAGAAGGCAGTTGTTGTGGAGCCGACATTCCAAGGAACATTGGTGTGGAGAGTCTTGAAATCAATATTACCATAAAGTTTGAATGCAGTTGTCAGAGTTTTCTTCCTGGCAGGCCAGTATACCAGGAAAGTTATTATAGTAGTTAGTCCTGGTAGGCGAGTGTACCAGGAAAGAAGAAGATGGGTTGAAGAAGTATGTTTTGTGATGAAGAAGGTGTGTTGAAAAGACCTTTGTTGAATCAAAGAACTTAATGACTTTATAATTAGTTTGACAAGCTGTGGCATCACTAAGGGAAGTTGTTGTGCTATCCTGACAAAAGTAGTTAATTGGAAGAAGGTGTGATATGCTAATAATTGTTGGACATTTTGAAAAGAACAATTGCTTTGGGTTTGAACTTGTCACGAAAGAAAGACATTTGCTGTTCCAAGAAGGATATTGTGGAAAGCATCCGTTGTTTTGAATTGCGAACAAACATTGTGGAAACTCTATTTGGCTGTGTCAAGGTGAAAGACACAGTGGATGCAAGAGACCTCTCTGTGTTACCTGGAACCGAACTTTGTTAAATCAGAACTGTGCTCAAAGTATTCCTGAATTGATCCAGGGGAAGGGGGCCCAATCCTGGTAGCAAGGAGTACTTTCAAAACCATTTAAGTTCGAATTGCTAAACTGTTCTGTTAAACTGATATTAGCCATTCTATATGTGTATAATTTTGTTGTGTGTATAAGTGTGAGGGGCAGAGAATTTTTGGATACTAGGTCAATTTTCTTTAGTATTAGTTTGCTAGGCAGGGACCACTGTTAGGTTAGGGGAAGATAGGCATTTATCCCACCAGTTTTCATTTAATAAATGGCAAACTTTTAGAAAACTCTACCTTTGTGTCCATCTCGCATTTCTGACCCCTCACAGTAGTGAACCAGGTAGACTGTGAACATGGCGTGTACTGGAGATCCTGAAGAGCACTTTGAGAAAGGCCTGGGCAAGGGAGACATGCCCCTTGATCTTATGAACACTGTTGTACCAGCCAAGAGAAGGGAGTCATTACCTTGGCATCCTGAGGAGCTTTGAGAAAGACCAGGGGAAGGGAGACCTACCCCTTGGTCTTAACGAACATTGTGGAAAGAACAAGTTGCGGGAAGTGTCCTCATGGCTTTGTGAAACATCTGTTAAAGGCCAGGAGAAGAAAGACATGTGTCCTGACCATTTGAGACTTGTGTTGTGTGTTTGGCTGGAAATCACTCAAAGAACCTTTTTGAGACTTTTGATTTACATTCCCGGAGAAGAGCAATTTTGTTTACTGCACCCAGAACTAAACTTTGGATTGTTGTCCAGCAGAAGGGAGCCATTTCACTGGACCAATAAGGGCACCCCTCTTTCTTAGTTGAGTTTATAGTTTAAGGGATGAAATTAGGCCTTTGACACAGGACGGTGGATGCTTTGCTTTAGACTGACATCCTGACAGTTTCCTTAGTATTAGTTGAGGCAGGGAAACCCCTGTTAGAACTAGGGTCAGATAGGGTTTTCTCTTTTATTTGCTCACTAATAGGTCTATAGCCACAAGCTTGCCACCTGTGTGTTGGTCTCCTACTTCTACACCCTTACACTACCCTGTTTGTCACCATCCCCAATCGCCTTTTAAAGTCTATTCTTGACTTGGCCACTACTGGCCAATAGACTTTGCAGTCCCAAAATTACTATTCTGGAGTTTGTTTTGTGGGAGGAATTAAACATTCTCCTAGCACTAAAATCTGACATGTTTCAAGGGTATGTTGGAGCACGTGTCAGGCCTATCACACAGCCACAAACTACTTTAAGTAATACCTATTTACTTCTCTGGAACTGCCTTCAAACAAATATTTCCTTCTCCTTCCCACACCTTGGAATTTGCCCTCCAAAGTTTCTGGAAACCTGATATACTTTGGCTGGAACGTTATGCACCCAAGCTATCACAGACACTGTCCTTTTTACTTTAACCTGCCCCACCTCCATTGGAATGCCACATTTACTTTATCTGTACCTTTTTCTCCACCACTTCAACCCTCCCCTTTTCTTCCGTTCACAGACCATGGTCCAGAGACCCCAGACAGGGGCACAATACTACCACTTCCAGAGAGGCTACAGCGTCTTGAAAGTGGTGATGAAATGCATGTCACAGCTGTGCCAGTATCCCATACTTGGTAGTTTGGAGGTCAGGTAATGGGCCATATATAGCTACTTAACCTAGGCAGCGGTGGACACACTGAATGTGTTCTCTCTGTATTATTAATTGGAGGAGGTGGCCTTCTCTTATGCCACTGAATACAGCCTGGATATGACGCTCAGGCTACATTTGCTCACTATGGAGAGGTGCATAGTATTGTAATTTGTTAGCCTGCTCCCAAATCAAGCACCACACATTTCTCACATCATTAGTCAATCTCATCCGCCATCAGATTAATAAGCAGATGTCTCTTAGAGGATTGCGATTACTCCTCTTCTCCATTCCTCTTCTATTTTTATCTTCCCTGCATTCACTTTTATACGGCCAACGCCTGGTTATGACACTTTTGCAAGGCCCAAGACACCCCTAGATTATTCTCCTAGTTTTTGAGGCGCAACATTTTATCTGGTGAAGAAGACTCCACACTTTAAGGGCATGCTCCAACACATCTCAAGTCCACCATACAACATGGGCGGACTAACTGTTTTACATAAAAATCGCCACTCAAAACTGCCCTCAGAAAACTGCTCAGCAGCATGGACAGGCTTTACACCCTTTCTTTCCGGTCAACATTAATTTAATCCCCTTAAACCATTACATACTCACCCTACTACCTTTCCATTTAATTGTGTGTTTGTTCCTATCCTACTGCTGCTTCTCTTATCCTCTCACCCTTTTCCCTTTCCACCACAGGGCATGTTTTGGTTCACTCCAGTCGAGGGCACAATATGCAGTCTCTGGACAAGCGTCTAACTGTAATACCACCAGAATGGTGATTGGTGCAGTATGAAAGCTTTTCAACATAACAGTCTAACATTTGAAGTATCTTATCCGGTATAGCAATGCAGACATTCTAGTAGATGGGGTAATGTAGATCAAAGTCACTGCGGAGAGAGTTATAGAGTGGCCTGCAGTGGGTGAAGATACACCGGGAAGCAGCATTGAGGGCAAAATGACAGTGAGGCATATGAATGGCAGAAGAGATCCACATGAAATGTAAGATTTGGGCCCCTCGGGAGCAAATCACAATTGACTAAAATAGTAGTGGGCAACTTCAATGATGTACTACAAAGTTAGATCGAAGAGGAGGCTTGCCTGGGGCATGAGCCTTGAATGTGTAGTTTCCAAGAGCCCGATTTCTATATCCCCTCCATTGGCATAGGATGAGTTGCTACGGGAGTCTCCACACATTACCCAGCTTGTGAGTGGAGTGCTGATGGGCCCTTTTCTTGGTCTTGGGGTATGCTTCCGTTTACAAGTTAGGGAAACTCAGGACCAACTTATATATAATAGAGGTTGGACGAGTCAGACCTATGTCGGGACGGACTACAATTTTTTAAAAAAATGGAGGTAAGACTCCAAAAGTCGTTGTTGCAGTGTGTGTGGGTATGGTTAAAAGGTGTACCACTGTCAGGGTGGAGATGCTAGATAAGAACTACCCCTTTATGATCGGGTTATACATTTTATTAAATAATCACATAACATTTATATCAATTCATTTAACATACGTCTGACTAAAATCATTCCAAAATTACAAATCTCCTTGTTCAAAACACCTAAAAACATGTAATGCAGTGGTAAAGTGACTGATAATTCCTCTAGGTGTATTGTCTAGCTGTTAATTATAAATCAGGTAACTTCAACTGAATGATATCGAACTCAACACTATCTTATTGGTCAATTTATCGCTCTACATGTTTCTGTTCTTGTATCCTTTTATTAGAGAACATCCTTCAAGAGCTTTTCTGTGGGTCACTATCAGTATGTTCGGTTTTTATTTCTTAAAAAAACCTATTTCTCCAATAACGATTCCCAATCACTGCAAAAAACAAACAATTGGCTACAAATGCTATTTTTATAAATAGGGGTATATTTAGTCATTCCCTTTTCGATAGGTAATGGAGTTCTATCGGAAAAGAAGTTTGGCAGTCACTTCTTGAGATCTGTGCATGAATCAAAGAACTCCCTCTTGGGGTCTCTTCCACCTATGGAAACAATACAAATATGGGTATTAGAACCTCTTAGCGGTTTCACTTCACACTGTTATCAGTTTGTCTTTCCTCTCTACTCACCTCTCTTCACAATTTAGTGGAAATGGTGTTTTCAATTCCATTCTAGGTGGTTACCGTCACGGTTATTGTTTTGTTCTAGAGTCCCCCATTTGGCTCGTAGTATCTGTGGAACAGTTAAGAGTATATTCTTACTATTAACCATGATAATATTTCTTAAAGAGGCTAGTTCTACGTGAGGCGCTGGCTACTCACCCTTCAGACTCTATAGGGTTGTCTTCGGGTAATCCGTCTTTTTAATTCGGGCACTCCAGTTATTCTGCAATGAGACAGTGTCACTGTTTAGTAACTAGTCTCCATCTAGATAAACCTTTCTTTACTCACAACATTGTGAGTGAATTTAAAGTTACCTATTCACTCGTTAAATATGTCGCATGCTTCTCTGGTATTAGTCCTGCGCTAATGTCTCCCTCTTTTGTGTCATTTTCTTGTCGCAAAGTTGGTGCCTGTAAAAAAAAAAGAAAAAAAAAAAAAGGCTAAGCAATTATGCTGGGCATCATCTCTACTTATTACCCGCTGTCTACATCAATTCCCCTGTATAATTTTATTTTATCTTTTATTTGCATATAATTGAAACAATATTTTAGCAAAAATCACATCTTGCATGGAAATCACATTTGCCAAAAATTCTATTTAAAATGAAACCCAAAGAAGTGAGAATTTTTCTCCCCCGGAGGAACAATCAAAAAAGGAAAACTTTCTTGTGAACATTATGCAGCTAACAATGGTTCAAAGAATTTGACCATGGCGATCACATAACTTGTCCTGTACCCTGCGATCAGCAATGACCAACATTCTTCCATCTCCTGCTTTTGGAAATCAGAGAAAAGGTGACTAAAGTGATTAGTGCATCTCTTTGTGAGTGCCAGCCAGCTGATGACCCAGTGCTTTAATGATTCCACCACTGAGGTAACCTTACAAAAATCGACAATTAGCACTTTCTGAAAGTCCACAAATGGCTCTAATCTCATTTGTAGGCTGTAGGTTCAGGCGAATCCACAGGAATTGGTCTCGGAAGATGTTGTCCGGAAATCGGTTCAGATAAGCAGAGTGTCCAATTTTCTCATTCCCATGAAATCTGGACATCTGATTGATAACTGCTCACAGACTCCAAAGTATCAGTCCAATCAAGCTTCCCTCAGCTTTTTTTTTACCCACATTGGGTTGTCTAATAGGACCTTAAGTGGGCCTCCAACCTCTTCCAATGAAGAGCACATTTTTCATCTCCACTTTAGCAGCATTGAATTTTGAGATGCCATGATTTCTTTACATAGCATCTCCAGGATTTCCGGTCGTGCTGGCGCAAAGCATTTCCTGAAAAAAAACTTACTTTTCCACAAAACTACTAATTTCAAAGAGGAAAGCCTCAACTCCCGCCGTATGATCTGAATGGGCGTGGATTTGTAGAGGCCCAAAACTTTCTTCCAAAAAAAGGCCTTCCAACTGGGGCTAGGTTGTTTCAGGAATGTTCGGCATTGCATCAGCCCCATAGGTTATCGCTGGCACGACTTTTGATCTATAGAAATTCAGGACTGGCAAGATGGAGAAACGCTCATACTTATGGTTCATGGCACGAGCTTGACTGGACAAGGTAGAGGTTGTTGCTCTTAGACGGGCAACCATTGGTGCCTCAGAAACTGTATCACTGAGCAAGACCCCCAAATATTTGAATGAGGTCACCTGCTCGATGAGTTGGTCGTTAAGCTTCAAGGAATAGGCGTTCTTGCCTCTGTTACTGTTCCTATTCAGGATCAAGATCTTGGTCTTCGACTTGTATATCTTCAAACCGTTTGAGTCCATAAAGAACTGCAAGCTGTTGATTTACCGTTGGAGCCCCACTGGCATTTGATCCACCAGGACTATGTCGTCTGCACACAACAATCTAGGTAGGGGAGCTCCCCCCACGTTCGGTGGAAAAATTCTGGTGTTGGGATCCGGGTCCTTTATATCAGCAACAAAGAAATTGAACACTGCCAGAGCCATCGGGCAGTCCTGCTTCACTCCCCTGGATGAAGGTATTTCGTCGGATAGGAAACCTGATTTGTTCAGGTGGACTCTCAGCGAAGTAGCTTTGTGCAATGCTTTCATCGGCTCCAAGATCACGCCTGGACAGCTCCTCGCCTCCAATTTGGCCCACAGCTTATGACGGTCGATCAGGTCGAAGGCCTGGACCAGATCGACAAAGGCCATGTAGATTTTAGGTTTCCCGTCATGGACTTGACTTTTTAACATATTGAGGATGAAGATATTCACTGATGTTTCCGATACCCCTAACAAAACCAGTTTGCAGTGCGTCATTTACCACTGAATTGACACACCGAAGTGCGGAAATGGTCTCCAGAAAAATCGCGCTATACAGTTTTCTGATGACATCCAAGAGTGCGATATCGGGTGGGCAAGAACCCCCCCGTTTTGAAAATGGGTACCACAATCACCCTCTTCCAGGAATCTGGTAATCGCTGGAGTAAAAGATCTGGGAAAAGAGGGTGTGGATGAAGGTTGCCAACTCCGCTGGATGTTCTTTCAGCATAAAGTTAGTTAGACCATCCAGTCCTGGCGCCCATGAGTTATTTAGCTGAGTAATGCATTTTAGGATGTCGTTAGGGCTCGTCGAAGAAACCCAAGGCACCACCTGTCATTGACTCTTCTCCCGGGGCATAATGTTTTTTAAAGTGCCAGATGCAGTTGGCTTCATCGACCGGGTTTGACTACTCGTCAAATTGCCTGCACTCCCACTTATTCTATGAGAACCCAAAAATCTCTTTTTTTTTCCTGCGAGGGTCCTGAGCATGGCTTCTGAATCAATTTGATACAAGGACCGTCTGATGGAGTACAGCCAATTCCTGCGATTCCACCCTTCCCATACAAAGGTTTTCATAGTCCACTGTTACTCCCAATTTCTTTGCAATTCTAGCCAGCCTTCTTACCACCTTTCTTCGCACAACCAATTCTTGGTTGTAAACGTGAAGGTGGGTAGTGGATGATCTTCGTCTGTTACCAACAGCAGAGAGGTATGGTTCCAGTAAGGGGGTGTACTCCACCGAAGGACCTCCTGCTCCGAAATCGATCGAGAGTTGGGCAATGCTGTCATTTGTCAGCTTTAGTCTTCGATTGCCCGTGCCCCCGGTCGTTCTTTTTCGGATGTTAGGCAGCACTCCTCTCCATTCCATACACAGCATATGATGGTCACTGGCCTTAGTTTTTACCACTCGAAATGATGAAACACATGGGAGAAACTGCCGAGAAACAAAGATATAGTCTATCACTGAGTGTCGACCCATACTTTCCCATGTCGTCTGAGGAGGGATATCTTCTTTTATATTGCCATTGATATGCATATCTTTTGCGGCCATAAGAGCTTTGTGGCCCTGGTGTTTCGAGCTGAAGTATAAACAGCCTGATGGGAGTCTAAGGAACTAGGGATACAAGAGATGTTTAAATCCCTGCAAACGACAATGTTTCTCGTGTTTTGAAGTATATATGCATCGTCTATGAGATCTGAGATATGCTCAATGAACTCCTCATCTGTTGTTAGGACCAGATACCAATTATCTTTTATCAATTAGACGATGTCTCCAAACCTTGGTTATGAATCGAAGGCTCCCACCCAATCAAAAGTTCTTGAGACAGAGCGCTCGCCGATATGCATCTTGTTAATGACAAATAACTTCTGGATTTAATCACCGTCAGTAAACCGGCGAGGGCCGCCCTTTTTTTCCCGTCATAGCTGAAATCTCGAATCCATCCGAAATGGGCTTTGCACAGAGCCAAGTTTCCTGCAGGCAAAGCACGTCAATTTGCCCAGATTTATTTCACTCGCTTTAGTAAGGTGGTGAAAACCGCAAGTGTTCCATGATACCAATTTTAGTTTTGGATACGTCACGTTGGGCTTACCGGGCAGTTCGGTATAAAGTTGCATCCAGAAAATTTATTTCTCTATTGTTTTGATTCATCGTAAAATTTAAGTGATGATTTTTGGAGTTGAGCCATTCGAAGAATGATTTAGCTTTCCATTGTCCCTTCCCATACCATCAGGATATCGTCGATGTATCTGGTGCATTCTTTGATGTCTCTAAAAGGGATGGAGTCTGCATAGATGAGTCTTTTCAAAGCTTTCTACTTATATATTAGCTAGGCTCTGCGCCATGATAGTGCCCATTGCGGTCCCCTCAATTTGGTAGTATGTTATTCTGCACACCACATCAAAAATTAATTGGGGACAGGGCCAGCATCTGTTAGTTTTCCACAGGACCTCTTCAATGACTTCTAGGGTAGCCCTTTGGGGTATGTTAGTATATAGCGCCACCACATCTAGTCCTATTAAGATGTTCTTCCCTGGATCGAATTCAAAATTCTCAAATGTATTAAACGCACTGG
Organism: Ambystoma mexicanum; assembly: GCF_040938575.1. NCBI lineage: Eukaryota > Metazoa > Chordata > Amphibia > Caudata > Ambystomatidae > Ambystoma > Ambystoma mexicanum. Next base: position 1,141,573,115 of record NC_090923.1, on the reverse strand, counting down.
TGGTGTCTTTCAAGTGTGATCTCATTGTGCCAACAAACCCTTTTAGGTAGTGGTCTACAAATTTGGATAAAGGTTCTAGGACGGAGTTCATCCCTGATACAATCGGCCTCCCTGGTGGATTAACTAGTGTTTTGTGTATTTTACGGAGGCAGTAAAACGTAAGGATTATTGGGTCTGTTTTACACAAGAAACTTGCTTCTTGTTTGCTGATCGATATATTTTCTTCAGCTTTTGTAACTTTAAGATCTATATTCTTTTTTAAGGTTTCTGCAGGATCCACAGTAAGGAGTTCGTAGCCGTTGGTATCTTCCAGTTGTCTAACACATTCTCTAATATAGTCTTCTTTGTTTTGAATCCCAATGCCCCTGCCTTTATCAGCTTTTTTTTTTTTATTATAACAATTGATTCGTTGTTAGCCAGTGATTTAGCAGCCGCTTGTTCTTTCTGGCTCAGGTTCTGAAACATAGGTGTTGTCTCAGTTTCCAATTTACTAATTTCTGCCAGTACTTTCTTTTCAAATACTTTCGATTCTGGGGTATGTGTATGGGCCGGTGGCATAAAGGTAGAGTTAAGGTTGCGTTAGTGGGTATTGGGTACTCACTTTTTTCAAAATACTCCTTCAGGTGAATGATCCTCATAAACCTTCATATATTCCAAACTCAAAATGATTGTGTCTCTTTGTTAAGACAAATGCCAAACCTTTGTTCAGAACATCTTCTTCACTTGTGATGCAAATGTCCAGTGGCCGGAATTTGAATGGAATGTCACCAGTGACCCATGGAAAGTAACCATGGATCAATGTTACAGCACACAACGTCCCCCCAAAAGAGACCGACAACACAGAAGATGTTTCAGAATTGCTTGCAGTCCCGCTCACACAATCCACACCCGATAAAGAATTGAAATCTAAGAACGAGACAATGGCCCTCATTACAAGTTTGCCAGTCCAGAAAAAAAAGTGCCGGTAACAACGGTTACCCGCACCTTTTCTGGACCAGCAAACTACAAGTCTGCCGGTAGGTGCTGTGAGCTACCAGCAGGCCTGAGCTTCCGGTAGTTCTGTACCCTACTTGCAGATTGTTCACTGATGCACTGGCACTGTTACTAATGGAGCCAGTGCTTCAGGGTTCCCATAAGACTCCACGGGAATGGGAACGTACTATTCCTCCACCGCATGTAATATCCCGGTATTACCGGGATATCAAGTGGCAGAAATGGTAAGGCGAGGTTACCGGCAGACTCGTAATGAGGGCCAATGTTCCCCGTTTCCCCAATACATGTGTAAAATCCTGAAATATCACACAGAAATAACTGAAGCATCTTCACAACTGATAGACGTTTGTGCTCATGATCTGGACTTCACTCTTCCTAGTGTAAAGGACTTGTCCACCACCATGGAATCACAAACCACTTTACTGCAGAACGATTGGCTATTAAGGGATACAAAATACATTGTATTCGACTGCTGCCTGATCAAGATTATGAAAATTATAAAATGTAATCATTAATTACGTAGAAGGATTTGTGGGGAGCCATTGGTGAAGTTAACTTGTGTAGTCAAAGGCACCAAACCGAAGATCAAGGGTAGCTGTGGCCACAATCATAACACATTTTCCTGATCAAAATGTACTTTGTTCATCTGCTGTGTTGTTTAGCGGATGAACATTCAGTAAAATTTCAAATTTCTGTACATTTGTGGAGCTTGAGTTCCTTGCTAAAACCCAATACTACAAATATCAGAAGAATGTATTGTTCCCCGCTATAAGCCAGGCCTCGACACTCGAACAGATATCAATGGACAATGCTCTCACTGGAAACAGGCTCAGGCTTGCTGGTGATGGGCAGTGGGATAGTCCTGGATTCTGCTAAATACTGCACTTACCACTTCCAAGACCTGGAGAGCAAAACAATAGTGAGTTCAGTCATTGTGCAAGTGTTTGAATGTACATCTACTGTTGCCGTGAAAAAATGTGGTTTCGTTAAATCCATTGAACTTTTGCAATCCACAGAAATACAAATAGACTTTATAGCCACTGACAGGCACGAAGGAATAGCAAAGGCAAAGCGAGAGCAGTTCCCACACATAAAGCATCAATATGATATATGCCATGTAACAAAATCAATTTCTAAACAAATTACAGCGCTGGTAAAAAGAGGCTACAGAAAACATTTTAAATTGGTCACAGTCTATCAGCAACCATCTTTGGTGGAACTCAAAAACTTGTGTAGATATTCTGCTTGAAAAATGGTGTTCAATGTTGCACCATTGTTCAAACATGCACTCTTGGGAAGAAAACGAACATTTCCACAAATGTGTACATGGACCATTGAGCAAGGAGCAGGAGTGCAAGAAAAGGTGGTTTGTGCCAGGCTCCCCTCCTCACACAGCACTTGAGAAGATGGCGTACGACAAAACGCTTTCAAGAGGCATGAGGGGACTAACCGAATTCTGCCGTGTGAGGTGTTCCATAGCATGTGCCTAAAGTACAGGCCTAAAAGGTTGTACTTGGCTGTACTTGCACTCAATGGAACGTTGTAGGGACCAAGCAAACGCTGCAGGAACTTTCGGGGTGCTTTGTAACAACATTGAGTGTACCTAAAGAAGCAAACGGCTGGCAAAGCCAATCTACCAGCAGATGGATTTTAAATTGGTTAAAGACCTGACATTGAAAGTGCTGGCCATATAAACACATGGAATTGCTCAGATTCTGTTGCCAGGGCCCAGTCTATGGCACAGAACATTCCAAAAGAGGTTTGTCCTCCCAAACTTGAACTTGTTGAAAGGTTGACTTCAACATTCAAATGATGTGTGGCTGTCTTCACAATTGTTAACAAATCCAATTTAAAGCAATTGCGCAATGTTTGGAAACTGTTGATTGTACACAAAATGGAATAGTATATGACTTGCAATGTACATTATTTTTAGTCAATTATTTTATGTGAAGTAATCTTAGTAGAAGGCATTTAAAATTGTGTTTTTTCTTTGCCTTTTTTTATGTTCCTCAAGATCATTGATTTATATTACAACAATAAATGTCAATCTGACTTAAGTATCTGACTTTCTTTCTAAGTCGTAAAGGGTTTATAGTCATTCCGTCGGAAAAAAAACGACATACCAAAGCATTTAAAAAAATGCATCGTATCTTTAACATGGAAAAGTGTCTTTCCATCTAAACCAGTCCATCGAAAATATAAATTGACTGGTTTCAATGGAAATTCACTTTTACATGTAAAAGATAGCATTTCAATGCTTTTTTTGTAACTTTAAAATGTTGCATGGAGCTGTCCAGTGCTGAAATTTCGGCACTGGCCAGCTCCTTGTAACGTTTGAATTTTTTTTTTGTATATTGGTGGGTGGGGGGTTCCCCCAAACCCTAAATCTAGCCCCAACCCTAATGTAACCCTTAATCCAACCCTATCCCCAACCCTAACCCTAATGTAACCCTTAATCTAACCCTAGCCCCAACCCTAACCCCCAACCCTAATGTAACCCTTAATCTAACCCACTCTAGCCCCAACCCTAACCTAACCCATAATCTAACCCTAGCCCCAAACCTAACCCCACTAATTTCGATGAATTATATACAACAAAATGGCTATTCGATGGAATGGAATTTCGTTGCATATAATTCAATGGTTTGGTATTAGATGCTTTGGTGTTCGATGGATTGACCAGATACCGTTGTAAAGTCTTTTTTGATTACATTTCTACATACGTATGCTTTTTTGTTCTCAACCAATTGGTAGATAGTCTCTGCAAATTGTTTATTACGAGAAAAAGAACATCTACAGAAAGTAATGCAATCACATACTTGAATATTTTAAATACAACCGATGCAAAACGTGCTCGCCTTGGAAGCAAGACGACACGAAGAGAAACAGGTTCGATCCCTGGGTCCGCGCTCAGAAACCTCTGGGTATTTAAGCATATTATAAATACGCATCTAAGACCAAAAAATAAACAATTACACAACTAAAAAACAAACAATTCCTGTAACAGCGCCTCGATGCCCGCGGGCTGTGTGAGCACTTTAAAAATGCTAAATAAATAAATATACTATTAAAATTGTTAGAATGTATCTTGCACACAGGACATGGATTGATGGAACAATAAATATTAATTGTGTTCCACAAGAAGTTGCATTGGCTTGCTAGTCAAGGATAAATATTTTGCAACGGCCACTCAATCTAATGACCCAGCGTTCGTGATTTATAACTCTATATCATTTACACTATTTTACATACACCACATGTGTTCTTCCATGGCAACATATCCTTGATGCCCCTTCATCCTACGATTACTTACAATAATATATCATACCTATGTTACATTTTTTCACCATCCCTTCACTCTTTACTGATTTCCTTTCCCTTACCTGGCACGCAACCCCGTTCATTTGCCCACATTGCCCATTGAGTAATTGCTTGCAAATATCCCCCTTCCATTGCCCTTGTTCTCATGTACATGCCAGATCACATTTACTTGCTGTTAATGTTACACAAGGCATGAGAAGAAGGTGTGGTCAGGCAGTTGATAGTAATTGGAGCTATGGGGACTGCTCAGGGACAACACATTGAAAGAGGCTGAGTGGACTTGGCATTTAATTTGCAGACATATTGCATTCTTATGAAGTTTGCTGCATATTTAATTTCATGGAAGCAGAGGTAACTATGTGGGGTGTCATCCATGGATATGGAGAGGGAGTAAGTCTGATCAATAATATGCATCTTTGTTGTGCACGAAGCAGAAATGCTTTCCTTTGAAAGACTTCAATTTTCCAGAAAGGGATGGCATATCAGAAGCGGACAATTTTGCGGCCTTTCACAGGAAAAGCTTTAAGGTGACAATATTGTCCATTATGTGTATTTAATATGACCATTAAACGTACAATTATAATAATACATAATACCTGACTGTTGCATCCTTCTGCGCGTGATATTGACCTGCGCGTGAAAGTGAGTAGCACAATGTACCATAATTGTATTATTCATGGTTATTACTGAGGGTGCTACCAAACTATTTATTTGTAATGAACTCACAATAGTTCAAGAATCTCAGCAGAAAATTGGAGCAGCAGACATACAGAATGAAAGCAAGGAAAAAGATATTGAGTCTAACTTCGTTGACAAGTCGGAATCATGTTAAGTGGCTGCAGATTGCAATAGACCAAAGGTTTATGTGCCACAGTGTTAGCCAACATGGAAATAATGGTCAAAAGAATATTTCATTTAAATGCATACTTTGCCAATGTGTACTATAAACATGCGCCTGTGGCCTTTGCTCATTTTCATCTTACTGTGAGGCCCACATGTGGAGGACACCCAGACCCGCCTGCATTTATCAAGACGATTCTTTTTTTAATAAATATGTTTATTTTAAAACAAGGCAGGACAAATTATCAATGACATTGCTTAAAGAACACACCTATAACATTTCACTTTTAAGTCATACCCCACCGCCCACTTCTCTCCCCCCCCCCATGTGATCCCCCCAACCTCCAGCAGTCCTCCCCTAGTTCCCACATTCCTTGGATACCGCTGAGGCCCCTGCAGCTCGGGTAGGTTCCCCATCCTTCAGGGTCCATCTTGCGTTAAGCGGTTTGAATGTCAAAGCGGGGAAGTGCTGATCGTAGTCCAACACCGGGGCCCAGACATTCTGGAAGCGGTGTAGCACCCCCGCTCTCGCCGCGGTCACTTTTTCCGCTATCAGGATGTCCCATAGTTTGCCCCACCAGTGGGCTATACAAGGGCTGTCCGGGGACTTCCAGAAGCGGGCTAGAACGGTTTTGCCTGCCAGAAGGCATTGCGTTATCAGTTTCGCTCTGTTCCCTGAGCGGGGGTAGGATCCGGGGGTTGGGACCCCCAAGAGAACCGTTTCGGGCTCCAAGGAGAGTGTCCACCCAGTAATTTGCTCGATCATCACCAAACACAGCTCCCAGAATTGCCGGATCCGACCACCACATGTGGAAAAAGGAGCCTGGCTGAGAGCACCCCCTCCAGCAGGCGGCGTTCACTCATGGGTATGTGGTGTAATCTGAGGGGGTCGAACTACCAGCGCAACATGAGCTTGTACGCGCATTCTTTATTGGTGATGCAGGTCGATGCGGAGTGGGTGCGTGTCCAGATGTCCACCCAGGTCTGGTCGTCAATCGGGTGGCCCAGGTCAGCCTCCCATTGGGCCATGCATCGCGTTCTGGAGATTAGGAAGTCCCCCAGGAAGCGTCTGTATAAGGAGATCATCCTGCCCCGGAAGATCCTTAAGCGTCAGTTCTAGGGCGGTGAGCAGACGCGTGGCAGCCTGGAGGGTCTGGGGCTGTGAGCACCAGTGGCGGAGCTGGCAGTAGGTGAACCTGTCCTTTTCTTGGAGCCGGAAATCGGCCTTGCATTGTTCAAAGGTGCAGGGAGTGTTCCCCACGTATAGTTGCTCCAGGGTTTCGAGGCCACCCTCTATCCAGTTCCGGAAATTACGTGGATACATCCCTGGAGTGAAGTTTGGATTCAGGAAGATTGGGGAGAGGGGACTTTGGCCTCTCGGGATTCCCTTTTTGTTTCAGAGCCCAGTCCCAGGAGATTATGGTATGCTTGGTGGTCAGTAGGAGGTTGCCCCAGTGCTCTCTCCGGGCGGGCTGAACGTGCGGGAGGAATCTGAGGACGAGCGGAAGCTGCGCTTGCTCCAGTTCTACCCATCTAGGGTGGTCTGAGATTATCTGCCAGGCCCAAACGTGAGCCAGCTGTGCTGCTGCCAGGTAGGCCTGCAGGTCGGGGACCCCCATTCCCCCTAGTCTGGAGCTGCCAGTAAGCATTTATGGGGGATTCTGGCCTTTTTGCCTTTCCATATGAACTTCAGCATTTTCCTCTGCAGATCCTGGAGTGCTCTGTTCGGGATTGCCACTTCAAGGGAGGAACACGCGTAGAGGAATCTTGGGAGTAGGTTCATCTTGGGAGTTGTGATCCGACCCATTAGCGAGATTTCCTGAGTGGCCCAGCGTTTTAGGTCCCCCTCCAGTTCCTGGAACAGTCTGGGGAAGTTGCCCTGGTATGTGTCTCGCGGGACCGCCGTGATGTGGACTTCCAAGTAGGGAATAGATAGTTTCTTCCAAGCGATTGGGCCCAGCCTGGACAGGGCTTCTCGTTCCTCCCGCTGGAGGCCGACGCCCAGGGCCACCGATTTAGCGAAGTTAACTACAAAGCCCGCGACCTTCACAAAGTTTGCCAATTCACCCAGGGCATGTTTCGCCGAGATGATGGGTTCTGAGAGCGACAGTAGGAGTCATCGGCGTATAACGCAATTTTGGGCTGGGATGGCCCTACTTGAGGGCCTCTAATGAGCTTGTTCCGTCTGACTCTCTGGGCAAAGGGTTCCATAGTTAGCACAAAGAGAAGGGGAGACAGTGGGCAGCCCTGCCTCGTCCCGCAGGTCATAGGAATTGGGGTAGATAAGGCCCTATTGATCCTCAGGAGGGTTTTGGGTGATTTATAGTTGGCCATTATCATAGCTCGGATGGTTGGGCCGAAGCCAAAGGCTTCCAAGGTAAGCTCCATGAATGACCAATCCACTCTGTCGAATGCTTTAGTGGCATCTAGGGCCATCAGCGCATGGCCCTGGGAGCGCCGGTGGGTTATTTCGACCAGGTTCAGGGTCCGCCTGATGTTGTCCCCCGCCGCTCTGTTCCGAATGAAGCCTGTTTGGTCAGGGTGAATTATAGTCAGGAGAATGTGTGAGAGGCGATTGGCCAGGATCTTTGAGTAGAGGTTGGCATCTATATTCATCAGAGCAATTGGTCTGTATGAAGCTGGGTTTCTCGGGTCTTTCCCTGGCTTGGGGAGGAGAATTGTCGTAGATTCCTGCATGGAGGGGGTCACCGCGCCTGTCTCCTTGAATGAGTTGAAGAGCGTCATCATGGTGGGGATTAACTGGAGTTTGAAGATCTTGTAAAATCTTGGGGAGAAGCCATCCGGGGCCTGAGCTTTAAGGGACTTGATGGCTTCGTCGACTTCCTTGGCGGTGATTGGGGCGTCTAGGCTCTCTCTCATTGCGGCGGGCAGCTGAGGCAGGGCCGCCCCCCGCAGGTATTCCCTCTGTGCAGCCCAGTCTCGTGAGGGTGCAGTCATTACTTGGGTGATGTGATCTGTGGCCAGCTGTTGTTTCTCCTGCTCAGAGTAGTGCATCCTCCCTTGTGGGTCACGCAGCCCTGCAATCGTATTGGAACACCTTGCTTTGGCCAGTTTGGCTACAAGGAATTTGTTCGCTTTATTGTTCTTGGCGTAATAGTCGGGTCTTGGCCAATTGTTGTGCGGTGTGTTCCGCGTAGTGGGCTTCAAGTTTCTTGCTGGCTGTGCGGATCCCACGCTGCGTTATGGGGGGACCACCCCTTCCTCTTCTGCGCTTCCTCTGCTACTTGCAGTTCCTCCTCGAGGGCTAGCCAGGCTTGTCAGCGATTCCGGTGGAAGGCCGCCCCTTGTGCTATCAGGGCACCCCTGATCACAGCCTTCATGGCATCCCAATTGTTAGCGGGGGAGGTGTCTGTGACCGGGTTTTCCTTGAGGAAGTTTTTGATAGTGGTTGCGATTCTGTCCCTGACCAGCATGTTGTTACGAATCGGGTCGTAGAATGACCATCTGCGTGCAGGGTTGGCTCTGGGGTTTTGGGTTCGAAGTTCCATGATTATTGGTGCATGGTCTGACAAAATTCTTAAGCCTATGGAGATCTCATTTTCATTTGTGAGAGTCTGGGGCGAGGTTAAGAGGAGGTTGATCCTCAAAAACGTTCGGTGGACATGTGAGAAAAAGGAGAAAAAGGAGAAATCCCTTTCGGTAGGGTGGAGCACCCGCCATGCGTCTATCACATCCAGGGTTCTGAACAAACGTAGGAGGCTGAGGGCCAGTGGGAAGTCTCCCGCGGTGGGGGGGGGGGATTTGTCTTTGATGGGATCTGGCACCCCGTTGAAGTCCCCCCCCCCCCTCACTGTTTGGCCCTCCATGAATCCCGTGAGGGAGGCGCCCAGAGCATCGTAGAAGTCTGCTTGGCCCGAGTTGGGGGCGTAGACCGAGACAAAGGTGAAGAGGTCCCCCATTAAGATGCATTTAACCGCCACAAAGCGGCCTTCAGGGCATGAGAAGATCTGGGGATTTAAGTATTTCCTGAAAATAATCGCTGTGCACCCCCTCTTGGTTCCTCCTGAAGCAAAGAATTGATGGGGAAATAGGCGTGAGCAAAGGCGCCCAAAGTCTGCTGGGAGGAGGTGGGTTTCCTGAAGCAGGGCCACTCCGGCCCCATCGTCTTGCAACTTTTGTAGTATCGGTTTGCGTTTCGGGGGGTGTGGGGGGGGGGGGTCGGGGAATTCAGCCCGTTGACGTCTAGGGAAAGGCATTGTAATGTCTGGTGCTCTAGAACCTGTATCCCTCCTGTGGATTGTGCCAGTGGGAGGGGGCCGGGGGTTAGGCCGTCATCCGTCGCCATAGTTGAGGGCTAAGAGTGGATTGTCCTGCTCTTGGGGTTTTAACAGGGGCCCCCAACGGGGGGCCAATCTTTTATATCAAGATGATTATTGTAATTGATCTACACATCAGCCACTAAGCATTAACAAACTGAACTGATTCTAGGCATGCTGAAATTGTATTGATGTCATTTTTTTTTTTTATTGTTGCTCATTGCACATATGGCCCTGGGTGCAACAGTCCACCCAGCCTGGTGCGGAATCGCCACTTTGCCCCCCCCCTTCCCGGTTCGTCTTTGCTGTCTGTATATATGAACCCACAGCTTTTCATCCATCTATATACATGCATCTGTATTTCATGCTGTAACCATCTCTATATGTCAAATAAGATTACTGAAATGAGTTTGTACGTTTTAAATCAGCACTGAAGGTGTGTAGCGAATAGCTACTTTAGTAACAGCAAAACATATTTATCAGGCGTTTGGGAAATGGGTGCATCAAGTAATGTTGCAATAGGTTACATAGTCGCAACAGTGACATTATTTAACCAATGGACAGGATTTCCAAGGTCGCCGTATTGGGGTCAAGGTGGAAAAGCCTGTGTTCGAATTCTGTTTGAGAAAAAAGGTGGCCCACTTTGACCAACAAAACTGCCCCTACAATATAATTTTGCATTTTTGTTTCAGCATTGCCCTATTGCCGTATAGCCCAGTCCAAGCCTTTGTGCAACTCGCCTAGGCGCCTCTCTGAAAGAATCTGTAAATGTTGTGGGACCAGGTGCCTTGATACCGTTAATGGAAGTAAATATTTGGCTATATGGAATACTTTAAATATTTCATTCTGTTTCACTGCACAGTTTACCATTGGAAACAGTTAAAAATATTGTTCATTTTTGTGGCATGTATTCCCTAAAATGAAAGCAACCCGTGACTCGCTGTGTACACAGAATAAAGGGTCTCATTGTTATTTGTCATTAAAACAACCATACTAACAATTTGAAGGACACAATGGGCCTCATTACGACCCTGGCGCTCCCGTAATGACGGTGCCGGTACGGGACCGGCACCGTTCATTACGGGATGCCCTATTACGAGGTCCCCTTGTGGGACCCGGTCAGAACGTCTGGTCAGAGCAGATGTCCTTAGCGGGTCCCGCAAGGGGTCCAGGGAGCTAATAACAGGCCCGTTATTAGCTCCCTCCCCAGTCCCATTGAGCCCTATGGGGGCTCAAATGGGGATGTTTTTTTCCAATGAGGAATTACCGTATCCCAAGGTTGGAATGGCCCGGTAACATTGAAGGAACCCGGACCTGGAACCCGGTATGTAGGCAGCCATGCCCTTATTATTCACAAAGAATTGATAAGATTCACTATATTCAGAGATATGTCTTTCGAAGTGGTTGATCATTTGTCACATAGAGATAATGGAAACTTAAGACATAATGTAAGCATACCTTTATATAATATTTAGGCGAGTGATGATGGCATGTGTGCTGTATGCTACATGATTAACGATGTGATGGATGAACGTTCAATTTGACGCGAATAGAAATTTTACGTGTTAATTGTAGTGTAAATTGAGAGTTAACATGTTTATGTACTGTGCATTTTGTATTGTAAACTGGGTACTGAAGTATATTTTTGCATTCTCAATATTTCATAGTTATATTCTGCCTGTCATGGGCTCAATCTTCCACCTGATGGCTTCTTCAACGTTAATTGGACAATATATCATCAACAAGGCATCTGTGATAACCATTATCTAGGACTATCGCCAGATACCAATCTGTCCTTTCACGGTTGCAGTAATAAGGAGCAACATGGCAGCCTATACTGTCTGAAAACATTATGATGTGAAAGTGTTGCATTTGAAAGTGAAACCACTCCTTTCCTCGCACTAAGTATCGGAATGCCATGTGCGGCGATGAACCATTGGTGATGAAACATAAGAATTTTCTCTGAAGAATGCAAAGATCGCGATTAATCTATCGAAGAACAGAATTACCATTATAAGATCAGCTTTCACAGTTATACAAAAATTGCCAACCATGCAATGTTTGCTAGCTATATTCTCTACTTGCTAAATATATAAATGTGTTTGTGGACATAATCTCCTCTTTTGCAGGTTATGTCAAAAATAAAAGGACTTGTTACGTTCCCACTATTGCTGTCATCTTCTAAATATACATTTTTCTACCCTTTGTGTGAAAAGAAACAAAACGTATTTTCCTGGTTATGTGTTAGGTAACGTTTTGCGTGGGGGAGGACAGGGTTCAAATGGCTACACTGCCCACGAACATCATTAAAATAGCTGGAGCATATCATTCTGACTAGTCATATCAGCCATGGGGGCTTGTGATCGGAATTACTGCAGCGAGGGCACTTGCACTTAGGGTGATGGATCAACAGATAAGATTAGCACAAGATGGCGGTACGGGACCTTTCGTTTTTGCATGTGTAAAAGTGAGAAAAACTAAGGTAAAATGCATTGGACATGTTTTAAGATCGATCTATGCCCAAAAATACATGCCTGATCGATTGGGTCAGTCAAATTTCTGAGCGAACTACCCCCTTAATGTTCTGTTCAATCTCTGCAGTATACCATTATTATAGGGATGAAACAGAGCTGTCCTGTGGTGTACTACACCCATACTACTAAAAAAAAACAAATTAGTTATTCTAGACATAAATTGGACTCCATTGTCTGTTAATATTCTTTGTGGAATACCCGCTCTCTGGAAAATGCTGTCCATAATTTGTACTACTGCCCTTGAGTCGCCCTCAAGGATGCATTCCACTTCAACCAATTTTGAATACAGATCTACCATTACAATCGCATATTTCTTTGAGCCGCTTTTTGACATCAGAGGACCCAAAATATCCAGAGCTATGTATTGCCATGGAAATTCCATTGGTTTTAATGGTTGGACATGGGTTTCAACATCTTATCTGAAGATGCACACAATGTACATTCTTTGATTACACCTTCCCCCTGCTAGTCCAACCTTGGCCACCAATAAGCTGCCCGTAATATACCTTTAGTCTTGGATATACCCAAATAACCATTGTGAGCTAGATCAATTCGTTTTTTTCTTACACTCACTGGTGGAGCCATATGACCAGCGTTAAGAATGTGACCATTGTGAAAAACCAGAGGGTGTTTCACAACGCAGTCCCCATCTTCAGGTGGTCAGGGAAGGGCCATCGCTTTTGGAACCCAACCTTAGGGGTGGACAAGCAAGGGAGGATCACCAGGGTAGGGGGTCCTCAGGGATTGGGGGAGAGACACCTGATGGCAAGACATGGTATCTCCCTTCCCAACACTTATCTAACTCCTATCCCTACCTACTTTCTGGGACACAACTCCCATTACACTGATATGAGGAAAATCAGGACAGAGGCTTGAAAGACCAACTCTAGCACTTTACAATGGCCTTGTCCGACCAATGAAGCCAGGCAGGGTCAGGCTCTCAGTCTTAATCACATACATGAACCATCACGCTGACAATAAAAGGTGGAGCGCACAGACAAACTTTGATCAAGGCAAGGTACGAGAAGGAGCAGCTCAGCCAGGGCTATGGGGAACCAGGCTACGGAGATCGGAGGTCCAAGGGGCTGTTTGACTTCAAGAGAGAGCAAAAGGAAGCCAGGTGAGAGATTTAGGTTTCCAAAGGGCACGAGAGGTTCGCTGTAAGAAGCCAAAGGGAATATTCCTTTAATGTGCCTGAAGGTTGCCAGCTCCCCTCCCATGACAACAGGAGTGTTGGGGAGGAAACAAAGGGCTGATAGTGGAGGCCCAACCTCGAAAAGACAAGAAGACGCTAAAGCCGAACACAGCTGGTGTGTTCTTGAATGTAGTGAGAGCCCGGTTCTTGAACGGCACGTGTGATAACAGTAACAAGCAAGGTTACGCATCTGAAGTAAAAGCAAGTAGAGAAAGAGACGATTGTTCCGAAGCAATACAAGTTAGCAAAGTAGTCCTGCAAAATGAAGCGCAATGCAGAAACTCTCTTTGAATCATGAAAGGTATCTCCTGGTGAAGAGAAGTGTTTACGAACTTTAAAGTGAACACAATGAAAATAAATTAAAGCAGAAGTTTGCAAAAAAGTGAACTGCGATCCCGAAAAAAAAAAAACAAAAAAAAAAAAAGTTGAATGTTTCTGAACTTTAATTTGCTCATGAGAAAAGCAAAGCGGAAGGTTGCTAGAAAGTGAAACTACAATACCCGAAATGCATTTCACGAGACAGGCTCAAACCCGGCAGAAGGAAGCCTACAGTGGGTTGGTCCAACTGGTCATGCATTGGTCTAGCAAAATCCCCTGCAGTTTGAAAGTCTGCGACTGATGTATTTAACTGAACAGACTGGAGTAGGACTGGGTCTTTTATCTGCTTTTTGAATGTTCTTGTGCAGAAAGTCAGATTTTGCTTTGAAGATGTCTACCTTATAATCTTTCAGTGTCGATGTGACACTTAAGGCTGCTGCCAGAGTTCTCACTTTCCTCCATATCCTATCCCTTTGCTCCATATCCTATCCTGCTGCCTGTATTTTTTCCTCAAAATATCTAATTGGTATGATGGTGAATAGACTCGAGCCCGACTAAGGGAAGTCTGATGATGTGTTTTGTGTAAAAGCTTGGGGAAGGGAACCACAAGAGAAAGGACAGGTCTGAGCCCGGTAGAGGGAAGCCTGTAATTGAACTGTGATACTTGAGACAGGTTTGAGCCTAGCAGAGGGAAGCCTGTAATTACTGTATACCTGATTTGTGTAAAATCTAGGGGAACGGAACCCCAAGAAAGAGGAGGCTTGAGCCAGATAGAGGGAAGCCTTCATTGTAAACTGTGATACATGAGTGACCTACAGACTGTGATATTTAAAAGACAGACTGATTGTGAAGAAGGAGGAGGAGACCTGGACTTGGGTGAGAGAAACCAGAGGTATCTAATTGAACTCTAAACTGTTGAAAGACCTGACACACACTACTAAGACGTACATTCAAGGCAAAGTGTGGCACCCTGAAAGAACTGTGTCGCTCACCTGTCCTTACCACAAATCCCGAGACCCTGTGCTTTGAACGTGGGGAAGAGAGATGGAGGCAGTTCTTAGAAGCCATTAACATTTCATTTTGAAAGACTATTTTCCTTTGCAAACATCCCTTTTCACATTTGTATATTGAGATCGGGGGCAAGGTTAGGTTTCTTTAGTATAGGGCCCTTTTTGTTTTGACAAGAGTGACTAGGACGTTTTCTTTTAGTTGATGGACGCGATTACTCCCATCTTAGCTATAGGGCTAGGCTGGAAGTCTCCAACCCTTTCTGAAGATATTAATAAAGGTTTTTGAAACTTACATCAGTTGTCTCTGTCCAACTGTTGATACCACGCCTTCCTCACACCATTATCAATACTCAAATCATCTCACATCCTGTGGAAGGGTCCTAAACCCATCTATTCTTTGACTTACCAAGTGCATGTTCCTCCCTTAGGGCGGTGTCTCAGTCCTCTTGTGTGATAGATTCCCCTTACACCAAAAACACATCTTGGATCTGATCTTCAAGCTCTGCTTCATTACTGTTAATAGTGTTTATAGAGAGGAAATCAGCAATGTTTTCTTTACCAACAACATGCTTGATGATAAAATCATGCTCCTGTATTGAGGTTACCCTATTAATTATACATCTGGATACCGCATCCAGTCCTTTGGATGTGAAGACAGCAACAAGGGGTTTGTGATCAGACAATACAGTAAATGTTCTTACCCATAGAAAGGTTTTGAATTTTCTGATTGCCCATACCACAGATAGTGCCTCTTTCTCAATCACTGAATATCTACATTCAGCATTTTTCAGAGATCTGGAGGAAAATACAACAATATTGACACCTTCTTTGTATCTTTGCATGAGGACTGCCCCTAGCTTGGTGCCACTTGCATCAGTCATCACAAAGGTTTCTTCAAATGAGGAAAGAATTGGGGCAGCAGAAATTGCTCTTTAAGTTATTGAAATTCCGTCACAATCAGTGGACCACTCAAATTCACATCCATTTTGCAAAGAGCTCTTATGTGTATATATGTGTCTGAAAAGCTCCTCATAAACTTTGAGTAATACTCAACCACCCCTAGAAATGACATTACATGTTTATTTTTGGTGGTGTCATTTGTAAAATTGATTTGACCAATCCTTCCCTTGGGGATGTTCCTTTACCCGACAGGCGGTTTCCTAAATAGACAATTTGTGAGGCCCTAAAACAACATTTGAATTTTTGATGGGTTAGGCCAGTATTGTTCAGTCCATCTAGTACCTTTTTAAATTTGGTGTCGTGGTCTTTGACTGATGAACCCATGACCAATATGTCCTCTTCAATGTCACCAAGAACATCATTCATGACCCTTTGGAAGAAGGCAGCAGCAGAGGTAACAGAGTAAACAAATAACTTTGAAAATGGCACTAGCCATAACATGTTTATATGATCAGATAACTACAAAACATGTTTGCTTATTTCAGTTGCAGATGTTATGATTGAACATTTCTAATAACTTAACTGCTGATTTATAATATAATATGTTCATAATTACAATGATAATTTATGTGAACTCAAAACAATATACAACAGTTGTTGTGGGTTTTAGTTTATGTACCTGTTTGGTTTAAGTACCCAAACTCGGATACCCATGGGTGAGGTTTTACACACATCCCGGGCTCAGCGGATAATGAAGCCTGTGTCAGTGTCTGATCAGTTTTGAAAGCATTGGGCTATACAATAGATGGCTTCAGTACCGTCAATGTACACTTGGGTTTAATGAAATTCATTATGGAGGGGAATAGTTCTCTTGGTCGATTATCTGCTTTTGGAGTTGTCTTGTGCAGAAAGCCCGGTTTTGCTTTGAAAATTACTACCATATAATCTTTCAGTGTGGATGTGACACTTAAGGCTGCTGCCGGAGTTCTCACTTTCTGTCAGGTTTTGAAAGAGAGGTGTGGTTTAGTGAGTCTGTGTCGTTTCAGGATTGGGTTACTCTGCAAGCATACTTTTCCTTAACATTCCTCTTAGGACACAGAGTTCCCAGTGCAAGATGGATAAGGACTAATTGGCTGGATGTTCTATGTGAGGTAGTTTGGAATCCTGTTTAGAATTCCAAACTGCCTTTCACTAAAGTCCAGAGCAGGTCACAGAAGATTGAGCCCCCGAAGAAAATCAAAAAATTCTACTGAAGAAGACTAAAGATTAAGTTCAGAGACAGCAGAAAACCAAGAACATCTATAGAAAAGCTCAGATAAGTATGGAAAATATTTTATTTCAAATTTGAAGACAAAAGAAGTAGAAAGATATATATCCATTCTAGGAGCAGCTGAACATAGAGTTGCCACGCTATCTCAATTGGCAAGTTGTATTAGTTGTTAAGGTTCCAGTAGTAAAAGACAACGTAAAAAGGAAAGCTGAGATACTTGAGAGTTTAATTCAGCCTTTTCCGCGCACGATTGTGAATTAAATGAACTAACTGTGCGCAAGGCTAATATAACTAAACAGACTTTGTGCGTGCGTCTCATTCAATGAGAAAACGTTGGCGCGTGCCACGCTGAGAGAAAGCTTTGCGAGGCCTTTGAAGAAAGGACCTTTGTGTGTTCAGCTGTGTGCATCTTTCCAGAAGTCGGGTCCTGTGGAGAAGGCATCAGCATATGCTTAGTTCCTTTTGTTGCGGCTGAGTGACGTTTGCAGCATCGGGCGTTGGAGTGGCAGCAGTGAATCCGTACTGTATTTTCAAGGCAGTGTGTTTTTTCGGCTGTCACATTTGTTATCTTTAGAAAAGAAAGATACAAACTTTGAGACCATATTTTAGTCATTAAAGAGTTCAAAAGAAAAGACTTTAGTAGGGAGTTTGGCGAAATAGAAAAAACTTTGTGAAGGAACAGTGAAGTGAAAAACAAAATATATCCCTCAACAGTTGAAGTGAAACATTATGGATCTCTCAACCATACATTTCTAGAATAGCCTTTCAGCTATCCGGCAAAGGCCAACAGGCACTTGGCATTTTGGGAGGGTTTGATATTAGGAAACGTATTTTAGGTTGGAAAAGCAGATAATTAATGCTACCTTGTTCAATGCCCTTCAGGAAGAAACCAGAAACACACAAGAGCGACGGAGAGACCGGAGTGTTATTTTATCCACTTCCCCCCCCCCTTTCCCTTGGGCTTGCCTACACAGCAGTTGTTCAATTAACTGTTTGGTGAGAGAGACTAGGGGGAACTGGTGGGTTAGCATCCACTTCTGCAGGAATAAAGATCTGGGACCTCACAGAATGAAAGGACCACATTTATAATCCTGCCCGAGTGGAGATGGGGAACTGCAAGATGGGAAAACCTGTCTTTAGGCATAAAGATGGAAGAATTGAGTAATTTTTTGCACAAAACCTCAGAGACAGCCGGCATTGATAGAAAAAGAACCTCCAGTTTTGTATCCAGAACGGGAAGTAGCAGCGTTAGAGGGGCAGGTAGAGGTAGACAAGAGAGTGAGATTGACACTGGGAATTTCATTGGTTACCACACCTTTAGCTGCGCCAGAGAAATTTGGCGGGGATCCATAGAAATATACATTATTTGTAATGCAGTGTGCGTTGCATTTTATGTGTAGGCCTGAGTCATTTCCCACAGGGACTTCTAGAGTAGCTTTTTTGATTTCGTATCTGACAGGGGAAGCAGCAGCCTGATCAGTTCCATTGGTTAAAAAGGGGGCTTTGGAGTTGAGGGATTGGATCCAGTTTAAGGCAGAATCTGGTAAAATGTTTGACAGAAGGACATCTTCACACAGAGTGTGGACGGAGAATTGCTGGTGTTGCAACAAGGAGATAGGGAGTTAGTGGCCTATATAACCGAGTTTCAGACCCTGGTGTTGGAGAGTGGTTGGCCTGAGGAAGAAATGGCTTCATTGTCTTACAGAGGATTACGTGAAGAACTTAAAGACGTCCCAACAGCAATAGTGGAGAGACCTACCTCAAGTGAGGAGTTTATTTTCTTGGTGATGCAGTTAGATGCTAGATTAGCAGAGAGAAGGTCTGAGAAAAGAAGAAATAATCCAGAGAGTACAGTTTGGGTTCGGAGTGAACGACCTAAGGGGCAACCCGTGAATAGTGATACTAAAGGTCCTGTTAGGGAAAGTCATGCAAGAGCTCCACACACTAAAGAAGGCGTAAGGAGAACCTATGTCTATATTGTGGAGATGTGATGTCCGAGAACTCCTAGAAGATTCCCAACATTTTCTGGCAGAGGTCAACAGGTAGCAAACGCTATTCAGATGGCTATGCCACAAACACCACTCACTGTATCCTTGTATTGGGAAGGGGAGTGTAAGCGTGGAGGTGCAGGTGTAATTCACTCCAGAGCAACAGGGAATTATATGGACAGAACTTTAGCCACCAAACTAGGAGGTTCAGTTATGGATAAAGACGTTCCGCAACAGGTGCGAGCAGTCGATGTCACACAGCTCTCACCTGGGCCTATCATTTTCACTACCTGCAAGTTAGGACTGAAGAACTTAGCGAGGAGATAATCTTTGAACATATAGATGCACCAAATCTACAAATCATTCTAGGAATGCCGGGGTTAACTTTACATAATCCCTTGATTGATTGAGGCAAAAGAACAGTTGAGTTTAAATCAGAATTCGGCAGGGACCAGTGTTGTGTGGAGGAGTTAGAATGGAGTAAGCAAAAGACTGAGGAGGTTTTGGGAGTGGTGCTACAGAAGGGCATTTTGTGGGTGCACTAACTGGAGTTCTGCCGAATGTTATAATGCCTTTAAGGATGTTTTTAGCGAGCAAGAGGCCAGTGAACTTCTGCCACATTGCACTTAAGATTGTAAAATAGAATTAGAGGATGGGGCACCAATTCCTTGCAGCAGAATCTATGCCTTAACAGAAAAGGAACATGAACATTTGAAAAAATACATAGAGGAGAATTTGGCCAAGGGTTTATTAGTCAATCTCAGTCTCCAGCGGCGTCTCCTTTATTTTTTGTGGCAAAGAAAGATACAACTTTGCAGACCTGGATCGATTATAGAGCTCTTAATATGATCACCATAAAGAATCGGTACCCACTGCCTTTAATATCAGTTATGTTCGACAGTACCCAAGGGGCGAAGATCGGATCTCAGCGGTGCATATCATTTGGGAAGGATCAGAGAGGGGGACGAGTGGAAAACGACATTCAGGACTCGCTTTGGATTATTTGAGTATCAAGTCATGCCATTTGGGCTTTGTAAAGTGCCAACAGCCTGTCATTTTTTTTATTAATGAAGTACTTCGAGAATATCTAGATGTTTTTGTAGTTGTCTATATTGATGACATTTTCATTTTTTCCGAAGAGGAAGATCTTCATGAAAAACATGTCTGGAAGATGTGAACTAAGTTGAATTTCACACATCCAGAGTAGGGTTTTGGGGAT
Source organism: Ambystoma mexicanum (assembly GCF_040938575.1). Lineage (NCBI taxonomy): Eukaryota > Metazoa > Chordata > Amphibia > Caudata > Ambystomatidae > Ambystoma > Ambystoma mexicanum. Next base: position 1,141,553,250 of record NC_090923.1, on the reverse strand, counting down.
TTGTCATTTCCCCATAGGATTTGGAGATGGATTTGACTAAAATCAAGGCAGTAAGGGAGTGGCCGACTCCAGTAAGTTTGAAAGATATTCTGAGATTCATTGGATTTGCAAACTTTTATCATACATTTGTGATTTTTCTATGGTAGTGGCAGCTCCTATTACCAAACTACTAAAGAAATGAGTACGTTTGAGTAGATCGATGAGGCAGAGAAGACCTTCAGTTTTCTTAAAGAAAAATTCATCACCAGACCGATTCTACTTCATCCGGATGTTGAGCAACCTTTTTTCATTGAAGCCGACGCTTCTGATATGGCCATGGGCGCAATTCTTTCACAAAGACACAGAGAAACTGCACAGCTCCACCCAATAGCTTTCTTTCTCTAAAGGATTTCAACAGCAGAAAATAATTATAGCATATCGGACAAGGAACTATTGGCTATTAAAACTGCATTTGCTGAGTGAATACATTACCTCTTGGGAGCCAGGCATCGGGTGACTGTGTTGATGGATCACCGAAATTTAACATGTGTGCGTTCTGCAAAGACCCTGTCTGCAAGACAACTCTGTTGGTTTTTATTCTTTGCTAAATACGACTTTGTAATCATGTTTAACCCTGGAAGACAGAATGGAAAAGCAGATGCCTTATCGAGATGTTTCCCAGAAATTTTGAAGAATGATTATAGCCTTACGCCTCAACCCTTGTTAGCGGAAAAGAATGTCATAATTGGAGAAGATCAGGTCAAGGATTTGCATAAGCAAATTCATTAACTGATGTCAGCAAAACAGCTTCAGGAATGTGAGAAAGAAGATTCAGTGTGGACAATCAAGGACGGATTACCTTTTGTAGACGCACAGTTATTTTTACCATCCGAGGATCTGCGTGAGGAAGTATTGAAATCTTGCCATGATTCTCTACCGAAAGATAGAGTTATTAAGAATTCTGGTGGCTGGTGGAAAGGAATGCAGGAAGATACCTGAAACTATGTTCAAACATGTGAAGTTTGCGCTTGAGCTAAGTAAGAACATCAAAGACCCGCAGGCTTGCTAGTTCCATTGCCAATTCCTCCTCGCCCTTGGCACATGGTATCAACGGACTACATTGTGGATCAACCGCCGGACAAGGGTCGTACTACCATTTTGGTAGTAATGGATGTTTCATCAAAGGCTAGTCATTTTATTCCAGTCAAGGGGGCAGCAACAGCATCTTCTTTGGCACAAGCATTTTTACAGAAGGTTGTGAAACACGGGTTACGCAGTCAGGTGATTTCAGACCATGGAAGTCAATTTGTTCCTCTGTACTGGCAAGCATTCTAAAGGGTGTTACAAGTTGAGATTAATCTTACAGCTAGTTATCACCCTGAGGCTAACCGACAAACAGAAAGTGTGAATCAGGAACTTGACAAGTACTTACAATGTTATCTGAAATCAGATCAGGGTTGGCTGGACATTCTGTGGTTGGCAGAATTCTGCTAAAATAACACAGAGAAGGATTCCACTTCGATATCCCCATTTTGTGTAAATCAAGTTTTTCGTCTGAGACTCCTAAGAGTCTTGGAGAGCTGGAAGTCCCTGATGTAGATAGTCTCCGAGCTGTGCAACAGAATCTTAAGACGTTAATACAAGCTTTACAGAAAAGCAAGTTGAGCTATAAATTTGCTGACAGAAGACGTAGATTGGCACCTGAATATCAAGTAGGAGATTTGGCATGGTTATCAACAAAGAACATGCTTTGAAATGGAAGAACAAGTTTAGTCCTCGTTACATTGGGCCATTTGAAATTGAACAAGTCTTGTCTCCTGTATCTGTTAAGTGGAACTAACACAGGGTTTAAAGGTGCATCACACTTTCCATGTGAGTCTTTTAAAGGCATGTAGGGAGGACACACGGTTGCAAGGTTTGCCTGGTCTATTGATTTCCAATGAGGAGAATGAATATGAACTAGAGGTCTTATTAGATTCAGGAGTGAAGCATGGGAAACTACAGTATTCAGTAGATTGCAAAGGATATGGTCCAGAAGAGCGATCTTGGGAAGGTGTCGAAAATGTAAACGCTCCTAGGCTGACTAAATTATTTCCTCGCCTCAAGCTCAATAAGCCAGGCCCTGGGACATGGCTTCATGTGGGTGGGTGGAGGGGTGAGAGGAGGGGGGGGGGAAACACCATCACTTTTCTCCATACTTTTTTGGCTAAGAACAGAGTTTGGATGCTAAAGGCTGGTGTGAGGCGAAAGAGATGTGTGGTTTAGTGAGTCTGTTTGTGCTGTTTGAGAATTGGGTTACTCTGCAAGCATACTTTTCCTTAACATTCCTCTTAGGACAAAGTGTTCCCAGTGCAAGATGGAAAAGGAGACACTCAGTACTGGTTGGCTGGCCCTTCTCTGTGCGGTAGTTTGGAATCCTGTTTAGAATTCCAAACTGCCTTTCTTTCAACTAAAGTCCAGAGCAGGTTACAACAAGTTAAGCTCCTGTAGAAAATCAAGAAATTCTACCCAAGAAGACTAAAGACTAAGTTCAGAGACAGCAGAAAATTAACATCTATAGCAAAAGCTCAGATAAGTGTGGAAAATATTTTATTTCAAATTTGAAGAAAAAAGTAGTAGAAAGATATATCCATTCTATGAGCAGCTGTAAATATAGTTGCCAATTTATTTCAATTGGCAAGTTGTACTAGTTAGGTTGTTATAGTTCCAGTAGTAAAAGAAAACTTGAAGAAAAAGGAAAGCTGAGATGGAGTTTAATGCAGCCTTATCCGCGCGCGATTGTGAAGTAAACAAACTAACTGTGCGCAAGGCTAATATAACTAACAGACTTTGCGATGCGCCTCATTAAATGAGGAAACAGCTTGTACCACGGTGAGAGAAAGCTTTGCGAAGCCTTAGAAGAAAGGACCTTTATGCGCATTGAACTGCGCACGTCTTTCCAGGAAGTCGGGTCCTGTGGATAAGGCATCAGCGTACGTGTAGTTCCTTTTGTTCTAGCGTTTGCATTTTCAGGCGGAGTGGCAGCAGTGAGTCAGTACTGCATTTTCAAGGTGGTGTGTTCTTTTTTCGGCAGTCACATTGGTTATCTTTAGAAAAGAAAGATACAAACTTTGAGACTATATTTTAGTCATTAATTAGTTCAAAAGAAAATACTTTAGTAGGGAGTTTGGCGAAATAGAAAACTTTGTGAAGGAACAGTGAAGTGAAAAACAAAATATATCACTCAACAGTTGAATTGAAACGTTATGGATTCCTCAGCATACATTTCTAGAATAGCCTTTCAGCTATCAGGCCAATAGGTACTGGGCATTTTGGGAGGGTTTGAATTAGGAAAAGTATTTTGAGTTGGAAAGGCAGATAATGAATAATTGTTTTCACCTTTAGGTCAGATTGTTCATTGCCCTTCAGGAAGAAACTAGAAGCAGACAAGAGCGACAGATCTGAGTTTGTTATTTTATCCACTTCCCCTTGCCTACGCAGCAGTTGTTCAATTAACTATTTGGTGAGCGAGTCTAGGTGGTCTGATGGGCCATCATCCACTTCTGCAGGAATAAAGATCTGGGAGCTCACACTTTTCTCGAGATCCTTTACTGCTGCCTGTATTTTTTCCTCCAAATACCTAATTCCAATTATACATTACCTCAATTTGCAGAGGGACATGGAGGTAATGTTTAATGTTCTTATACAGTAGAAGTGTCAGTGCAGGTCAGGTCTGTGCCTTTCAACCTTTTCAGTTGAAATGGGCCCCGAGCCCGAGGGGGGCCCAGCATAAGCTGCCCCAGTGTTGGCAGTCTTACTACGCAGCAACATATTTCTTAAATTCATGACATTAAATGGGAGCTTTTCCGCATGCACATCACAGGCTGCCTTTGCTGGCTGCTGTAACCTCAATTTAAGACTTAACATGTGTGCTTGGCGATAAGGGCAGAAAAGCAGGGGAAAAACATGCTGAATGTGCGTTTTGTGTGCATTAGGCATGGTAGAAAACTTCGAATCCCATAATGCCGAGCAAGGTGAGCAGGGGTATTCCCCCGCTCTCCTAGTTCAGCATTATAGGTCTGGGGGGTTGCACGAGTGTCCCCCGCTTACATTACATGAAAAGCGGGAGTCAATTGGAAAATAAATGCATTGGAATTTTTGTAATGCAAAGCTTTCGACTTCGCAGTATTCCGCCTCGTTGTTTTCAGCAACGTAATTTTCACGTAGATCCCACTGCAGCACATACATTACAGGCTGCCTTTGCTAGTGCCCAGCATCATTATCACCTTGTTGCCTTTTACTCCGGTTTCATCTGCATTAACACCTTGCTGACAAAAAGTAGTTACAAGCTTTTCAGCGAGCGTTTAGCATTTCAGCTCCCCACTGGCTAACTGCATACATGCCCCTCCCACCCCCCCCTGTAAGCAACAGGTCAGGGACCCAGTGCAGTGAATGGTCCGGAACAAGACGGAGTGGCTCTCTGGCAAAAAGATGTATTGCCAGAGTGCCGCTCCATCCCCCAGACCCAAGGGCCAGCACATGTCTCTCCCAGGTTCTGTGCCTAAATGAGCATACAGCTTTCAGAAGACTCTGCACAGAGCGCTGCCTAGTCCCCCGAAAGCAGTTTGCTTGTGAAAGCTCAGGTTACGCCTGCTATAACTCCACTGTGCTGCTCGTTCCTCGGGCCCAAGAGCTTGCAAAGTCTATCAAGCAGATCTGAACCTGCATTAGCACCTTGACGCAGTAACCAGCCAATCAGGTGGCTAGGAACTTGGGCTTCAACTGCCGATGCAAGCCCACATTCCAGCCAGCCTGATGGCCGGCTCCCCCCGCTGCCATCTTCCCCTCACTTTTCTTTTATTTTTTTTAAAATCCTTCTTAACCTCCACTCACTGCCACATCCGCTCCTTCTTCCTGGCTCCAGCTGGCCGCCTTTTCTATGGTGGCCATCTTTGAAAAGGATTTACATTCATTCAACGGGACGCACACAGTGTCCCATTGAGTGAAGGAAAAATCTATTTTTTTTTTTTAGCACCACGGGTTACCACTTTTGCAACCCAGGGTGCTAATAGCCTTAAGACCCCATTCCAGGAACGGGGGTTAACAGCCCAGAGACCTCGTTATGCGCTTCGTTCCGGCCCATAACTTGGGCTTCCGGGTCGTTAACACCCTGCTGGATCCCCGGAACAGGGGCTTAATGCTATGCTTTTCGAAGTCTCACCACTGGAAACTGCCAAAGCCTCACAAACAGTGCTGCAGCTGTTCCAAATTATATATATGTCCTGCAATTTACAGACATCGCTTTTTAGGGTGAAGATTCTGACCAATTAAAACAGGAGAGTCCATTATTCAGCTAAAAGCGCTTCTTACGGAATCATCATAAAACCCATTTAACATTTAAAATTGTAGACATTATGATGTTCCCATAATTCGATTTGGTTTTATGCAAATCGCTAGGACTGGGTTTGGTGAAGAGATACTGTGTTGCGCAACCTGGCCTGGGGTCTCGCCTCCACATTAGCACCCCTCCAAAGAGGTGACAGTTCCATCCCAAAAAGAAGTACATTTCCAGCACTGCAGGCACACCACACATCATATTGCAATAGGCCTAGGGCTTTAAGTGGGCCGAGCCCCGGCAGGCTCAGCAATCTCGTTCTGATGTGGGGCCCTGACAGGGATCACTAATCTCCCCTGGCAGCCACAGCCGCTAGAGGACAAGGCTTTTTTTCTAAAGCCTAAAGCCATTGTTCATGTGCGAGAGCTTCAGACTTAAGAAAAAAATGCCTTTCCTCCATAATGGTGTCGCTGGCACCTGCGAGGCATTCTTTCAAGCAAGAGATGCACATGGTACGGCGTCACCATTATGGAGAGGAACGGGAGGCCGCTGGAAGCAGAGGCCTTGTTTTTCAAAATACTAAAGCTCCTGCAAATGAGCGGGAGCTTCAGGATTTTGAAAAAAAGGCCTCTACTTCCAGCGGCTGCACCTTCTTAGCCTCAATAGTGAGCTGCCCCTCCCCAGCTGGCGACGGGCAGCGCCACCATTAAGGCTGAAAAGGTGAGGTGCTGTCCCCTGCCAGGCGAGCCTTTAGAAAATAAATGCAGAGATCAGACAGCCCCCTCTGCCCATGCCGGGGTGCCTGATCACTACAAAAGGCTGCCTGCCAGGGGTGCCTGTAGCCCATTGAGTCAGGGCTCGTTAATGGGGCGTGGCCTAATGAGCCTGCATGCGACCCCCCGGGGTTAGGTCAAGCCCCCTCGATGAGCCCCGGTCCATTTTTTAGTCACAATTCAGGCACTGAATAGGCCCCCACAAGACCGGACATATCTTCAGCAGGCCTTGGTGGATGCGGATCTGAAAGTAGAAACACACCAGAGTTATAGGAGCACTTCCGAGCGAGTATACAACTTGCACGTAAAATCACAAAATATTGGGCTACGGAAGCTACTTCTACAGCACATATGCGCTCTTCTCTTCCAACAAAGTGCGGCTTAGTCAGTTGATATTTCGTGGAGGGAACGTACTTTTCTCTGGTTGGCAGAAGTGAATCACCAATCGCCAGTGCTAAAGATTACATCACCACCGGCAGCTGGAGGAAATGATGATGAGACGTAAACAAGGTTCATAGGTGAGTTGAATTGAGTGGGTGTACTAACCCCCGATCATCTTCCACGATCGCCTCCCCCGACCTCCTATCTTGGGTTTCACAGTGAGCGCACCCAGGATTTGATAACGTCTCTTGACTTGTTGTGGGCTGACCCAGAATCTGTGACCCACAAGATTTCACTAGGTCTTCCCCCAGGATGTCACACACTCCCAGGAGATCTCCTTAATAGTTCCCAGAATTGTATAGCACATAGTATCTCATAGTGATGCCAACACACCCTTGACTCCCATGCTGTTCATCCCATATTGACCTAATGAAGACTTTTAAATGAGACCCACCTCAGTTACTGAAGTAAGGCCATTTTCAGGAAACAGTAATGCCGAGCGTCTCACAGAAATTCTCCCCCGTTCCCTTATACCCACCCTCTGCCCGCGGTTTCATATTGACAAACTCGCTGTTATCATAGCATGCCTCTCCCATGTCCTCAAGGCAACAGCAGCATCAGATTGTTGATCTCACCATGACCCACACCCGTTAGACTCCGTCATTACCAACCCTATACCTCACCCAGAAGCCCTGAAGCTCTCAGCATATCACATCCTGCTACACTCCCATGGACCTGCAGGTCACCTTCCTAGGTCCCAGACCAAGACAAAAAGGAAGATCTTCCTGGAATTATTCTGGAGTCATCCGTTGACTCCATCTTAGAGTCATCTACGGCTAGTTCAGGGAGATCATCAGTGATGATCTTGTACTTCAGGATGGGTGGGATTACTCCAGGATGACCCCATGACAACTTTAGGATGGGTTTGGAATTGTGAACGATTGCTGAAAACTTCCAGAGGCGATATTTCACGTTTCTACCAAACTATTTAGGAAAAGGGTTTTGATCCTTTGTGTGTAAGACAGGTGCTATTACTTTAGGCTGGTCTAGTTACACTTATGGATAGTGTTCTGGAAAACCTCAAGGGAAATTGCAGCCATCATGTTCCGTCTTTGCCTTCTTTGCTAGAGCACTCAAATGTCATTAACTAAGTTCGCTGATTTAGTATACAAAACTACTAATCCACCCCACGATGTCAAGACCCAACCTGTAAACTCCCTCATTTCAGTTCTCACCTCTAGCTAACATGACATTACACCCAATAAATTAGAAATCCTTGCACTAAAATACACACTTTCAGTGACCTAAACAGAATCCATTAAAGGTCTACCTGCATGACAGACTGCTGATCACTTCACCCATTATCATTATGAGCAGCTAACAATTAGTTCAACCATTCACCACACCCAAGAACACTAGCTGACCCCCAACAGAAATCATAGACAATAGCACAAAAACATGCACCATTTACAAGTTGGCACTGACCTACAAATTCACCAGATCAACTATATAGTTCTACACACAAGAGCACTTGCATCTTCACAGAGCAGAGTGTGAGCTACAATTATGTTGCTGATTAGTAGCAGTGGCTGACATAGCCACCAAACTCGGTTGTGGGTATGTTCCAATTCCATTGTAAAGACTGCAATCTGAACGACTAAGCACTTGTGTGGGAACGTGGAGGTGTCACTTCATTGTCCAAACAGGCATGACCGTCATACTGTAACAAGGACACACTGTTGAGAAGACGTGGTGCTAGAGTGGAGCTTGTCAAATTAGATCTGCTTGATAAAATGTTTGTAGCAGACAATTGACTGTTACTTTATAATCCAATATTTTGTAGTTGCTGCGCAGCTACATCTTTGGGAACTGCAACCTTACACAGAGACATCTGCCGATTTACTGCTGTGTCTTTCAATTGTCCAGGTGAAGTAACAGAGGCGGGTTCTGAGGAATGAAAAACACTAGCTATCCCTGCCAAAAGACGTTTTCCAGCTTTTATGACCATAACTGAACAGTCATTAATAAGTTTGTGAATAGTCAGTTTCCACCAATCAGCTTTTACAATATAATTCTCTTGTTTGGCATCTTCTTCTTGTAGTTCACACAACACTAGTTTTCCAGCACTTCCAAGATGCCACCAGTAGCTGCTTTTTCTCCTCAGCCTTTCTTTTTAAAGCCTCAATTAGTGCCTCTGCATCACAATAGGTTTTAATTATTTCGACAAAATGTTTTCTGTGTCTTAATACACTGTTTCTTGGCTGTGGGTATGACTAGCAATACACCAAACTTTTTGCTTCAGCTGTACATGGGGTGATTCCCCTTAAGCGCAATCCTATCTGCCCCTTGGTTTCATTTTTGCACTCCTCAGTGCTTGCACTCCCTCCCTATGCAGCTACCCCAAACTCAGTCTAGCTGCATACATACTCTGACCTGGACTACAGTCCTAGACAGCGTTCAACCCATAGCGATTTGTCAAAACATAAGAGAAATCATGTAGATCGTCTATACTTTAGAGAGTTACTCTAGAGGAAATAGATGCTGTAAACGAGTGGTGGGCATTGTGCAGCGCTCATCTGTATGTGTCAAAAAAGGGAACGCCTCGGCATATGGACATAAGATGTACCCTCCTCCCCCAAACATCAAATAGATGAACAAAAACAAAATAGATTGCTTACCTGACTGGAAAGGCAATACTGCCTTGAAATCCTTTTCTTCATGTATTTCTCTTCTACTTTCATCAAGACCCTCTATCAGCCATTTACAATTAACTTCACTGGGAATTGCCAATGGCTCAAATGCCCCATCCTTTCAAATACACAGAGAATTGTCAGAATCAAAGAAAACCTGTTAAAGAGTGCCATGAGTTATTGCCTAAAAGAAGAAATACAAAAAAAAAGTAAATTTATTATGCTCCAAATATTTGTGAAAAGTGTCTGTACCTTAAACCATTAATTTATAGCGGGCTTGCTATGGATGTTCCTGCCAAATGTGTCCCCATATGTGAATGGGGCGTCTCTTGGTGCTTGGTAACTTCCTCCAAGACTGACCCATTGTGGCTTCAACTAGCTGCATCTGCTCGCTAATAACATTAGAGGTGGGTTTTCTGGAGAGGCAATAACTGCAGTGCTCTTGTACCTAAAATGCTGCATTCATTTTGTGTGTGCCCTTTAAAAGACAGACAAGCACCTGTTTCAGTTTCTTAAATGTAAATATCAACCATAGAGTCCCAGCTTGCAGACAGCAACATGTACAAGAAATGACAGGGACCGGAAATAGGAGGGTATGCAAGGACAGAACCAATCAGTGAACTTTACTTAGATGAACAAAATGTTAATCTTACATTTTAGCAGGCAGGCCTTTGCTAATATGAGCCAGGCACTATCCTCCAGAAGTGTCAGAAGCCCCCTCCCCCCCATAAGCATTGCTACTGTGACATAAATTATGCAATACAGCTGAACTAGTGCAGCACTCATGAGCAGTGGAAAAATCCTGCAAACAAAAAAAATACATTTAAACAAAAAAAATAAAAGTAAACCAAGCCATGGGTACATTTTGCAGAGGCATGGTTTCTCACACATGCGCCACGGCACGATACATGCAGATAGCTTATTACTTAGAGGGTCGGGTGCACCTATCTGAGGAAGGCATGGACCTATTCATGTGGAACATTGTGGGGGCATTGGAGCAGCAACAACGTTAAAGCCAGAGAGGGGCAGCCAGTAGGAGCATGTATCCCCCCCCCACTTGGTGGCAGTTTGAAAGCGATCAGACTGATCATTAGACCAGTTTGTGTGGAACTAGAAGGGGGAATGGAAGGAATCACCCCACCCACGAAAATGGGGCCTCTGTACGCTGAACCGCTAGGGTGCCTTATGGCAGTGGTGTTCAAACTGGGAGCCCCAAGGATGCCCAGCAGTGGGGGGCTTGAAAATATAAGCATTTAATAGAAAATATAAGTATTTGTGGTGCGGGGCACTGCCCGGAAACTATATTTTTACTCAATGGGGGGCAGGGGGAGTTCAGCATAAAAAGGCTTGAAGACCACTGCCTTAAGGGAATACAATAACCTCCAACTTTCAAATAGCAAAGCAATTTACAGCACTCATTTCATGCCCAGGTCACAAAACTCCTGCTACTGCGCCAGTCCTCCGATACACAAGGCTGCTGAAAAATCCGGAAAAGCAAGAAAATTGCTCCACAACATCTAACGAGAATGAACTGAGCCCATCATTAGAGAAAAAAAACCACTATCTGCATAGAAAGCATTCACCCCAGATCATCTAACAATGATCAAATAGGATATTTTCAAAATTAATGAGAGCGAATCACTAGCCTTGGCAAGCATTCAATAAATAATGTATAAAGTTTACAGGAAAACTATCTTCAATTAACTGCTGAGGTGCAATGGTTGGAAAACCCAAACCGCATTGAAGGGGCAATACAAACCCTCCAGGAACCTCACCAACCTATATAGAGAATGTGACAAATATAACTAGAACATGCAGTAATCTCGAGTCACTGAAACTTACATTTGTATATGTTAAATCATGTAGCAATTTCCCCAAAGTGTTGAACATAAACTAAACGTAGATGGAAGAGAACACGAGTCATGGAGGGAATTAGAACACCTTGAAACACTTGTGTATAGGCACGTTATTATAAATGCCATATCATACCACTGTCCCCCAAGCCCAAAGGATGGCACAACTAGCCTTACTGTGAACTGAAAAGGCAATGGAAAACTGAGGTAAACAAGGTCTCCCTCTATATGTTCTTTAAAATAAGTTACGTAAAAGCAATTCAACAGCTCTGCCTCAGAGGTATAGCATCTGTAACTTCCAGCAGTAAAAAAATAATATCCAAAAGCATTACAATACAAAATGACAGTCTTTGAATGCCAGACAGTTCGCTTTTTAGGGGGGGTAGCTTTACAGAAATTCTTTAGGGGTGCTTTGAACTTCAACTTCAGAGTACCTTTCCTGTACACTTTTGACATTACAAAAATCTCACACTAATACGCATACTGTAAACAAATCTCAAACTGATGAACATACTGTAAACAATCTTCCCCAGCTTGAATAAGGTGGGAAGGGGGTCGGGGGAGGAGGCACAAGACGCTCCTTTAATGCAAATTCAGTTTCTGGACAATTAACGGATCCCACTTTCCTTTTAGTTGGCTGGTGTTCAATGACTTAAGTGAAAGCAATGATCAGGTTGCGATCAATGTTCAGAGAAATAAATAATGGGGGACATCTGTCCACTCAACTTTTGGTTAGAGGAGCCTTTTTTTCTCCCTTCTTAATAAGAGCTTTGGTGGCCAATATCTGTAACCATTCTCTGTGCGCAGAATCACACCACCAAATCTAATTTGGAGCTTTTGTAAAGCAAAGCCCAAAGCGCCCTTTGCCACCAGAAGCAGGAAGGCAGGAATCCAAGAGCACATTCAGGGCATTTCCTCTAACCCGGGCCTGAGACTACACCTGGTGGTGTGTGCAGCACACCCCGTACCACAAAGCGGCTCAGTCTGCCACACACGACAAAGCTTAGCCAACCTTCATGGCAGCAAAACAAAACTGCCACTTGGCACCCTGCTTCAGAATTAAGCAATATTGAAGATACTGCGGAAGTCACACACGTTTCCCAAGTACCACACATCAACAATCCCTGCACAAGGGAAATCTATGCCAGCGGGCGTCTGTGCACCGGCATGCAGCTGTATGGGCAACTACAAGCATAGTGCCAACGTGCCCTCAATATAAAATAGACACATTCTCACAGGGGCTACGCAACACTTCAATGTTCTTAAGAAGATGACAGAGTCAAACCATGGGTATCGCTGGGCCTGTGTAAATCTTTCCTTCACAGTAAAGCACTGGAATTATTTGCTCGTACCCACTGAAGGTGCGGTCATGCGGTCATGTGTACGAGTTGTATATGCACTGTACACAAAGCAACGTCGCACACAAGGGCCCCACAAGCACGTGGATAATGGACCACTTTAAAAAGTAAAAAAGCAACTAGGGATTTTGCAATGGTTTGTTTAGTACATTAAGTTTCCTCCGTTCAAGCCAGCACGTGCACTGTCCCCTAGGGACGGGGAAGGGCCCAAGCGCTCTTCTAAACTAGCAATCAAAATATATGTTAACATAAAAGTGCCAGAAAGATAGCGAGTTTTTTGCTTTTTTTAAAAAGAAAATGCATTTTCTTGATAGCAAGGTAGTCGCCCTACAGCAGTGGTCTTCAAACTTTCTTGACCCCGAAACCCCCTTAGAAACATTTACCTGGCTTCGACCCCGCTATACACACGGACTCCCAAATGTTTATCGGTTGTGAACGGTTATCGCACACTGGTGTAGAATGGTGCCCCAAATGGGAGGTGTGGGTGCCAAACGCTACTTTTTTTTCATAATCATTGCTTGCAATAACTCAAATTAGATTAGAGGGCAAATATTTGTAAACACAGCATTCAGAATTGTTTGCTACAGAGGACTGGACTAAAAATAGCATTGGATATGTATTCTGCTAAGAAAGGCTGGACCACCCAGTTATTGATGCAACTAAGGTCCTCTGGAAAGTACTTTGAGACTGGTTCTGAGATGGTTTCCTATTAGTTCAGCAACACATGAAAGATCATGCTCCGTCTCCTCAAGAGCATCTGCTAATAACAGAAACACATTGGTAATGCAGACATTAACGCTCCTCCTCCAAAGCTCCAGCTTCTTCTTGAATGCCGATTTTTCCCCATTCATAGCCAATGATGTGGTTTCAGTGCCTTGCAAGGAGAGGTTTAGAAAATGTAGCTTTTCAAAGAGGTCCCCACAGTAAACCGTACAAGCCAGCATGAATCACACAGATGGTCTTCTTTTGCCTGGTCTAAACCCAGGAGAAAGTGTCTCACTTTGTTCCAGAGTTCATAAACGCGATTTAAAAACCTTCTCCCTGGAGAGCCACTTGACCTCCATGTGAAACAAAGCAGCATCATGTTCAGCTCCCATTTCTGCACATAATGTGGCAGTCAGGCTCCTGTGGGGTGCATCTTAATAAAATGTACAATCTTTATAACAGAAGTCAGCACCTCTGAGAGTTCATTCCCCATATTGCGCACAGGCAAAGCTTCCCGGTGTATGACGCAGTGTGTCCACAATATATGTGAAGCTACTGCCAACACTTTTGCTTTTAACCCTGCTCTAGCACTACACATTGAAGGAGCACCATCTGTGCAAATACCAACACACGCCTCCCACGTTAGGCAGTGCGAACTTAGGAAGCAGTTACAATGTCAAAGACTATAGATGCAGTTGCTATGCCCTGAATTGGTTTACAAATTAAGAAATCCGCCAATATTTTTTTCCATGGCAATACCTCCATAAGCAATCAAATGTGCTTCTTTTGAAATGTCAGTGGCCTCATCCAACTGTAGGGCAAACTGACTGTTTCAGGCGCAATATCGATTCTGTACTGATATCAGAGGTCAGGTCAGTGATGCAGCAGAAAATTGTTGTGTTAGACACAGGGATACTTTTGCATTTCTCTGCTGCACCGTCACCAAGCAGTACCCTGTTGACAGCGAGAATTGTTGGCAGAATTACTTTCTCAGTATCTCGAAAAGGCCTTTTGTCTTTGTCCAGATAATGTGGCAAGAAGCTTCGAAAGCATTTGCAGGTACTGAGCTACATTTTTAACAGTGTTCGTTTGCTTTTTTATGCCTCGAGGCTGCCGTACAAAGAAATCCCTGGTCTTTGTTTCCAAATGCTGCCTTAAAGGAATGGTTCGGTCAGAAAATATTATTGGCCAAAAAGATGGCCAATAATAAAAAAAAAAAAAAAATTATATATATATATATATATATATATATATATTTTTTTTTTAGGTATTGAAGTCCCTATGCAAAGTTTCGAGCAAATGAAGCTCAAACTTTTAAATTGCAAGCACTAGGGGGCATTCAGGCAGCCTCCTCGGCTCTGCCTTTGCGGCACTAAACTTAATTGCGTTGGCTTCAGGTCGTCATTTGCTAATGTAGCGCCACAAACCACACACTGGGGCTTAACTTCTCCATCAACTGGAATCCACGTGAACCCAAAGTCCAAATAAGAGACATCATATTTCCATGTTTTTGCATTTCTTTTGTACGTTTCCACCTCTCCTCCTGCTTTTCGTTTGAGATTCCTACCATTCTTGGGCACTAGGAAACAATCCGGTTGTATGCGATATTTCTGCATCTAAAAGCCTGAAAATAAATGTCGGCAGGGGTTTGACAAGTGTGATAGTCCGATTTAGAAAGACCGCTCTGTGCAGTCACGTAGCAGTCTTTCTAAAAAAATCGAACTTATTCCCCCCATTGGTACAGTGAAAAAGATCTTTTCACTTAGTACCAACGATGCATCTAAAAAAAGGAGTCTGAATCTGTGAAAACATTGCAAACCCAGTGTATGTCACGTTCTTTTTTTTTTCCACTTATTTTTATTTAAATTTTCAGCAGAAGAAAAAAGTCACGTTTGTTTTTAAAAACCATTTCAAGTTTTCAAAAATGCCTCAAAACAAAAAAAAGATTTAAAATGGCAAACACCACATGCACAGATTTACAACAGGGGGCTGGGGGCAGAGTAAAAGTCCCCAACAGATTGAAACAATGGCAAACGCAATATGCAAAAACTCAAAAGGAACCATGGACTTTTGCTGTCCTAGATGGGATGATCGAGCCAATGTGTGTTCCTGCAATTGACAAAGTACAATAAACAAATATTATAGACTGACCGTACCAATATTTGCACACTACACTCTGCGCACATCCTCCCAGCACACAAAAGGGACCTAGGGTTCAGGGTCCTACCGGGAAATCTCCAGAGTTCCCTTGATCTACTATCTGGCAGCAGACCCTCTGGATCTCCCCCCCCCCCCACCCCGACACCTGTCCTGCCTCTCTTCTGAAAGAAATATTCTCTTCTACTTGCGCAGGAGAACATGCAAGGTCCATACTAAACGACTCCCTCACCTCTGGCACCTTTCCAGAGGCTTTTAAAACAGCGCATGTCAAACCCTTAGAACATTTTTTTTAAAAAGCATCCCTCGACCCCAAGAATTACAGACCCGAGCTCCAACACCAGAATTTCTTGCGAAACTCATTGATAGGGCTGCATACTCCTAGCGCAACCGCTTCGTAGAATCCTACAAACTACTCGACCCTGCGCAATGAGGCTTGAGGCCGTGCCATGCAACCGAAACCACTCTGATCTCGATCTTTGATGATCTCAAGGTCTGGGCAGACTCTAGGGTTGCCTCCACTCCCTAGGAATCTGTGCGTCGGCATTCAAATGGATTGCCTCCTTCCTCAGCAACAGGAAACAAATCGCATTCCTCTCCCAGTTTGTCTAAACTGCTTGCGCTGTGAACACTGGAGTACCCCAAGGCGCCTGCCTATCTGCTCTCCTATTTAACCTCTATCGGACCACGCTACCAGGAATCCTCCGTGCGCACAACCTCTCCTGTTACAACTATGCCGATGATACCCAAATGATCCTGAGAATCCCTAAAACAAGCACCAACCCACGCCCGACCTTGAAGCTTGCCTTAGTGATACTGACCGATGGATAACAAATAACCACCTCCTTCTGAACCCAAATAAAACTGAAATCATGGTTTGCAGCAATACTACCCTTCTCTCGCAACCACTCCCATGGCCCCCCACTCTTGGCACCCCTGCCCTCCCTGCAAAACAGTCAGTAACCTTGGCTGCACTATGGAATCAGACCAACTCTCTCCCGTCAGATCAATAATGTATCAAAATACTGTCACCTCAAACTCCTTAGACACATTTTCCCTTACCTCACCTACCCCAACCGACTCTCCGCTGTCGAGACTGGACTATGCCAACTTCTTATACCTGGGAGCACCGGCATACCAACTTAAAGTCCAAAGAACCCAAAACGCTGCTGCCAACTCCTTCTCGCCCCGGGACACAGAGACCACATCTCGCCGCACCCTTCATTGGCTCCCTGTAGGACGAAGGGCCATCTTCAAAACCCTATGCATTACACACCGAGCAGTGCACAAGACCAGCCCAACATACCTGTAAGAGAAGATTAAACCCTACCTTCCCACGCACCCTAAGATCAAGCACTGCCCTCTTACTAGTGAATCCAACCTCCAATTCAGCCAGGATTAGAGAGTCCGCCTTCTCAACCTTGGCTCCAAGACTGTAGAACTCACTCCGCCCAACACATTCGACACACCCAAGACTACATGGCCTTCCACAAAGCTCTAAAAATCTGTCTCTTTCCGTAAACGTGATTAAGACCATCTAGGGCTGCTAAAACACTACAACACCATGGACCACGACTTCAATATCATTACATTGGAATGTAAATGCAACCTGCGGACAAATGTTTAAGAAGATACCCAGCAATGACATAGCTGAAAGCGACTAATAAGTCACCAAGACAGAATCAGAAATCAGTTACCATGGATGACAACCTTAGCATCCAGCAGGCGCTAGTTATAGGACCACTACCTAGCGGCTGCATGGGTCCACTACACATGCCTAGCTACCCGCTGTCCCATGTCCCACTGAGTATCGCAAAGCGCATTCATGTAATCCAGAACAGTGGGGTCGTAAGAATAAAACATCCATTCCAGACACTCACCTCTCCTTCCACTATGCTCACTCTCTACTCTACACCAACACACAATAGAGCGCACCTACACCCCGATCAATTTAAGCCTAGCTGCTCACATAAGAACAACACTCCATGAACACCTCAACATCCTGCTAGAACGCAGCTACACCCCACGAAAAAATAATAATAAATCGGCTTATCTGCACACATAAACGTCCTACACAGGCCTAATGCCGCCAGAATGCAGTCTCGAATACCAACAACAGACTGCACACCTTCAACTGATCCCTCAATACCAACACACCTAAGGTTAGAATGCAGCTGGCATAAAGCAATCCCATCAGCTGCTCACATATTGAGTGCACCCAAGCACCCTACTCTCTCGACTGACCTGGGCTGTGGTTCCCGAGGGCGTTCAACCCACAAGCGTTTCGAGGTCATACCAATGATATATAGAGCGCTATATAAATGCCAAATAACATAACATATAGGCCAGTCCACCCCAGCTTTAAGAGAGAACAGAGAGCAGTCAGAGCACATACCCGAAAACGTGACTCATACTCAGTCACAAAGACAGAAAATGATAGAGGGGCAGCATTAGCGTGTTGTTAGTCTCAGGAGGATAGCTCAGGGCAGGGGCAACGTGCTTGCCTTGTAAGCAAGACGACACGGAGCACAGGTTTGATCCCCGGGTCCACGCTTAGAAACCTCTGGGTATTAAGTGCCTTATAAATAACCCATCATATCATAGTTTACCCTTTCTATTCCCTGCCTAGAATAGTTGAGAAGTCCAACCTGCTAGCATTCCAATAGTCATCTATATATCTTACATAGAATCCGACACCGTAGTGCTTAACCCCACCGAGAATTACTTTTGGAAACATTTCGTTTTTACTGCAGTTCGGTGACAGTGCTGAAGTAGCAGCAGACTCTGCCGCGGCTGCCATGCCAGACACACACACGGGCCCCTGGCTTCTCTGCAACACATGGTGCCCCATGCAGGCAAAGGCCTGGAAACCACAGCAGGAAGATATACATGAATTTCACTTTAAATCACTTCTATGGGCAGTGGTGCACCCAAAGTACTAGTGGTAATGCAGTGATTTTAGTACATCAAGGGATGCATAGACTCGCTCTATTGTAGATGGCTACCGGGGTAGCTCAACAAGTTGACAGACCATTGCTGAGACGTTATATATGCAAAATACAATTATTCTTGTTTCTTTTAATTGTTTAAGGTTAAATTTAACCAGAAATATATGCAAAATCAAATTACTTTTTGCAATTTTTTTACAAAAAAGGAAGTACTATAAAATGTGTTTGGCCAGGGGATGGGATGGGCTGGGCTGGGCAATGGGTTGGGGTATTTCTGCATCTGTAATGAAAATCAATGAACCCAGTTTAATATCCTAATAACTGCTCTCAGCACAACATAAGCATTTATTTGCGATTGACCAGTTTGATACACATAACAGCTTTACTGCCAACTGTGGAGATATTAGAAAATCGAAAAAAGGGGGACAAAGCTGTGAAATATTGTGAAGGCTGTGCAGCTCCAGCAAACCAGTTACTGCAGCATTTGTTAATGGAGTGTGGAGGAACCTGGGCGCTGAGGGTAAAAAAAACTGGGCAAATTTGTAGAAAGGACTGAATGGTTAGTATCAGAAAATATGTGGCATAGGATGATATCAGGGCACGAAGTACTGCTGACAGCAGCATTGGTTGATCTATTAAGGTCCCTAAACTCCTAAACCAAGATAAATGCACCATCAAAGGAGGGGGAGCTGATGGACATTAGACAATGACGCTGGAAAACACCCCTGTTTCAGAAAACAGACTGGGGATATGAAATGAAAAAACTTTAAGGAATCAGAGCCAAAAGAGGTTTGGGAATTTTTGGGGAGAGAAACGCATGTCAGGGGCCTTTCCCTGTAATGTGAGGACTTGACCGCCCCCCCCCCCCAAACCCCACCCCCCACCCCCCACCGCCGCCCAGGCCTCTCCTTCCCAAACTACAGGGATTGGGCTGGTTTTCTGGTGTTTCATTGGAAAGATGAACGATGAAGATGAAGACTAGTGAACGCAAGTTTCAGCCGTTTTTTTGATTTTGGAAATGACTTTTTCCTATGAACGTGTAAAATGCACATTTAAACAACAATAATAACGTGACCAGCATGTAGAATGCCCGCTTTCAACAGTGATCCCGCCCCGCCCCAGTGATGTTCATGGGCCATTGATTCCTGTGGTGTCCCTTTTCGGGACAGAAGAAAACAAACAGGATGAGCAAATAGCCAGGAAATGTGTGAGTGACAGCTGGGGAAAGGAGCACCACGAAGATTAGGTCACCGAGCACCCAGCTTCCCTCTGCAAAGCCGCGGGCTTGGTAAAATCTGGTAAGGGCTGAGGCAGGCCAGGTCCCTAGATCCAGCCAGACATCCGATGCCGGATCTCGGACCCGGCCAGAGCCGTCTCATGGACCAGAGGGGTGATGAGGCAGAGGACAGCCAAAGCAGGGGGGCCGGTGTTGTATGATATCCGGTTCCCGCACAGCAGATTGCTGGAGCAGCATTGCAGTGATCCATCCGGCCCCCCTGCTCACCTCCTCTCCACACACGTTTGCCTTCGTGGGTCCACAGTGGGAGAGGAAAGCTGAGGGACTGGGAAAGGCCAGAAACGCTTGCTTCCCAGCACCCGCTCCAACTGTGGTGTTGGGGGGGTGAGCCGAGAAGCGGCATCCCTTACCAGGCAAGAAGACGCTGGCGGCACAGCAGGAAGCAACGCCGCAGCCTGGATGAGTGATCCAAATGCAGAAAAGCAAAAGTCCAGGCTGCGTTTATTTCATATTTTGTGGCCACGCCCCATCATATTGCACTGACCGAGCACGTGCATGGGGGCCAGGGGCTCGCCATGCACAGTTAAGCGATGCACACAAAAAAAGTATTTTCTCGCCGTCCTGGATCACACCCCCCCCACCCAGCCCCAGAAATTGAAGACCTATGCCTACAGTATGGCTAGTTTTAAGGCGAAATGCTCGACTGTTATCATCCTGCTGGCAAGACTACGTAGGAGTCTGCACTTTCACTGTATACTAGCATAGTATACATGAACATGCAGGCATCTAGTCAGCGAGACAATGCAGGAAAATGAAGGAACTCTGTCCTATACAGACAGACAGGAGAAGAAACGCCCGGGGATCAAAAAAGACAGTACAGACTGATTTCCAGACATACCCACACCCATTTTATTGCTATTAAATCAGAACAGCTCTATAAATCCAGCATCTGTGGGAAAGATCCCCCAACCACATAGTAATAAAAGTTTAAAAAGCGCTGTAATTTCATTTCATTTGTAATAATAGCAATAATACTAGACAGGGTGCCTGCGCATACAACTCGACTGGGATGGTTTCTGCAGTTCGTTTTTTTTTGTTCTTTCACAATTCGTAAGTACTGCAGAGCCACGGGGTTGTTGCTGTTTATTAGGTAAACTGCAAGTGCAGCCATTTCCTAAATTACAACGCGTCAGGAGGAGCTGTGCCTTTAAGCCCAGGCAGAGTATGCAGTGGCAAGGGTACAGCACTTGATCATAGCATTGCCCCCACAAAAGATCATTACAGGCTTGATGAGCTATCTTCCCTTGTGTGTGCCTCTGTATATTAAAACCCATGCAGGCTCTCCTGCCTTTCCAGAAATGCTGCTCGGGCAAAGTGACAAACTCCAATGACTGTGCTGCAACGGAGACGCAGCCACGCTCTGCCATCCTCTGGGAAACCCCGGAGACTCCACGCTCTTCCTAGGAGAAGAGGGTAAAAACCCGGAGGTTAGGCAGGTATGCTGTTACTGCAACCGCAATTAAAACAGGAAAATCAACCTCACCGGCACCTAAATACCTGGCGCTTCGAAACACTTCCGAGATGTAAAAACGCTTTATAAATGCACAATAAATATTATATACCTCCTGCCCGTACACAGCATAGAGAACGGGTAGCGACTAGTTCCCAATCCCATCCGATAAAAGAACCATAGCAACGGCCCGCCCACTCTTCTTCACGTGAGCTCCTTCCTCCTTGATTCGCTTCCTAAGCACAAGTCCTATCGAGGCTCAACAGGAAACGTAGAATACGTCATGACGCACTAAAGACATTTCTGAAAGTGTCGGCAAACTTTTAAAGAAACACACAACGCTATCGGGTTTCATAGGGACTTTACATGTGTTATTGATCATGACAGCAACATAAGGTCTCTGTTTACGAAACGCTAATTTCCTGATTCCAGGAAGCTCAGGTGAGTGCCTGCGATCCAGCTCTTGTAGTGACTTTTATATGTGTTTCTTTTACCATTCATTAACATAGATTGTTCTCGCCCCTTTGTTGTTATATTGGTAAGAGGAGCCCTTTTATAACCCCTGGAAATTCCCGTTGAAGTGAGAGGCTGCAGCTGAAGCTGTAATTCGTTGTATTGTACTTATCACATGTTAAAATTAAACATTGTAAATGCGTGAGTTTCTAAACATCTGGTTTTGAAATTACACAGGGCAGCTGTTGTTGTTGGTATCGTAGACACAGTAGCTGCTCCGAAGCTCATTTACGGTACGGTTCAGGCTCTGGAGTGCTTGCAGACGAAGTAACTGCTGTGCAGCCACTACACAGACTGGTGTAACTATATATATAATAATACCTCCACCAGCTAATGATTGCAGACATGTACTGTCTCCATTACCAGTGCCTACTCTGAAAGTAATGATTCCCTAGGGCTGATGACTGCAGATACGCACTTTCCCTGGGTCCAGTGATTTAAGTGGGCCGGGGCCCCCGGTCCCACCGGACCCACCACGCCATGGCAGGACGCATTATATGACCCTTCTGTGGATAACTGCAGGGACACAGTGTCTGTTCAAAGTCTAATGGCTGCAGACACTACCTTCTCTAGCACCAATGGTAAAGGTTCATCACATCCTCTGACTGGAGCGAATGAATGCAGACACAATACATGCTCTGGAGCTAATGACTTCCGATACAGTACGTCGTACCTGCTAATCCGTTACATATGACAGAATACCTGCCCTGGGGCTTATAACCACAGACACACTACCTGCTCTGCACAGTCCGTGCTATGGGGCTAACGTTTCCAGTCATAGCATCTGCTCTGGAGCTAATCTGGGCTTAATGACGGCAGAAACAGTAAAAACCCCATGCACCCTTTCCTTCTCGTGTGTCCTTTCCCATTCCTAACTCACCTCTGACACCTCGAACCACACTCTCTGAAATGAACGTACAGCGTAAATAAGTGATCAATAGGGATAAACCATCCTGCCACTGGATTTGGAGTGCTTTGGAGGGAGTTGTTTCCCAGTCACCTGCAATTAAAAAAAGTGCGAAAATACAAGTACCAGAATCCTTAGAGACATCAATGTGAATTAACCTGAAACACCTGAAAAGGAAATGCAACTAGACATGCCTGAAAAGGAAAAGAAACACAGCCTCCCTGATGATTGATGGAGTCAAGAAAACGTTTGGAGGAGAAGACAGTTTGTTGCTTCAGCAGGAAAACGTGAGTGGGAACCAGAGTGCGCGCCTTGCCATCATTCTTAACACTGCTATGTTACATGTTTGGAGGTCTATCCCCTTGGGTTGCCACAAGACCTCGTTCAGCGGCAAGCCCACCACCGCTTTGTCCATTCGATACCAGACCTTTCCGTAGTCGCCCCAGAACCAATCCCAGACCACTCTGATTTGAGCCGCAAGGAAATGGAGGCAGAAGTTTGGCGCTCACAGCCCTCCCTTGCTTCTGGGAGACATTAGCATCTGCATAGCTACCCTGGGTTCTCTTGCGCTTCCAAATAAATGACCCCACATGTTTTTGAAGGGTCTTGAAGAAACCTTGGTAACGCCCACTGGCAGAGGTGTGAACTAGTACAGGATTTCTGGCAAAATCACAATTTTAAGGGCATTTATCCTTCCCATCCAGGATTTTGATAAAGGCACCCATTCTGCCAGCAGCCGGGGCAGCTTTTCTGCTAAAGGCGGGTAGTTCGTTCGGTAAAGAGCACCCAGAGAACCAATAATCTGGACCCCCAAATATCGAATGCCGGTTTCTGCCCATCTATAGGGTACTATACCCCGCAATTCCTGAACCTTTTCTAAGGGGGTGGTCACATTTAATAACTCTGACTTGTGGGCATTTATTTGTAACCCTGCCACCTCCCCAAAGAGAAGAAGTTCCAGTGAGATCCCTGCAAAGGAGGTTTCTGGTTCTGTGATCAAGAGGAGCATGTCATCAGTGGACGCTGCAACTCTATGCTCCTCACCCCCAAAGGGAATCCCCCTAATATCTGGGGAGCCCCTAATGCTGGTCAAGAGCGGCTCCAGGCGGGTGGTGTATAAGAGCGGGGAGAGCGGGCAACCCTGCTTAGTGCCTTGTGAGAATGTGATCCTCTGAGAAAGTTGCCTGTTGATTTCAAGGCGGAAGGAGGGAGTTCGGTAGTTAGCTCTTACAATTGAAAGGAATTTATAACCGAATCCCATAACCTCCATGATATGGAAGAGGAATGGCCATTCGACCCGGTCGAATGCCTTCTCAGCATCCAACGCTAGTATAAGTGCATGAGTTCCAGATTTATTTACTTTTTCAAATCATATGACAGACCAGCCGAATGTCATCTCAGGTCTGCCTATGCCTAATAAATCCAGACTGGTCAAGATCAATCAGTTTGGGGAGGAGCTTATCCAGGCATGACGCCAGAACTTTGGTGTAGATCTTTGTGTTTAGATTAATAAGGGCAATCGGCTGGTACGAACCGCATAGTGACATCCTTACCCAGCTTTGGGAGCAGCACAACCTTGGCTTCTTCCATTGTCGGGGTGATAAACCCTGCCCCCCCCCTCGATCCCCCAAAAGAGTGCAAAAGCTGAACTAAACACAGTATCAGTGCCTCTCTAAAGGTTCTGTAGAAGCATGCTTGAAAGCCATCCATGCCTGGAGCCTTTCCTGATGGCAAGGCAGCAGGAATCCAGGAGTAATATATCCTTGAGAAGGATCTATGAACGTGGGAATATAATGTGTAGCCCCCTTCAGTTCCCTCCAGCCATCTATTAACGTCAATTGGGCCATGTGTTCGTTCAAGCAGGTAGGGCACCACCTGGTTGTTTAACACTGTTGTGCTCCTGTCTTCTCTTGGGTCCCAGGCCAGATTAAAGTAGTCTACCAATATTATCTGCCCTTTGGCAAAAGTCTCCAACCTTTGAAATAACTGGTTGCTGCCATAAAGTTGAAAGGAATCTGATATCCTGCCGGTTTTGTGGTGAACCGGATATTGAATCAATGCAACATCTCCTTTTGGATTGTGGTGCAATGGCAGCTCTCCGACGGAAAGCCATTATAGCTTCTGGCCTCCAGTCGATAATAAGCACTAATGAGCTCTGGGACATATTCATGTCTTGGAATCATGAAGGATGTATAATCTATTTCTCCAGGCTATGGAATGAAATTTGGGATGTAATGGCAATAATCGAAGCATGAACCAATAGTGCAACGTGTCTCGTATCTCTTAGGGAATGCATTTGAACTCTTTTGAATATCATGATGTGATGCATGATGTGATGTATTTAAGCAAATGCATTTTATTCTTTCTATACTATGATGCGATTAGTGATGTGATGTATTAAAAAGTTATTCATTTAACTACATAAAAAAAGTCTACAATTTGGTCAGTGTCGCCCGCAAGAACCCATCTTGCCCCGTATTGGGGACGTAGATTTCTGCCACTGTATATGTACCCCTCTCCCATTGGAAAGAGGCCGCCAGTTACTTACCCTCTGTGTCCCCCTCTGTAGCTATGACTTGGAAGCCTGGGATGTCCAGAATAGCGATTAACATCTCCTGTCTTGCCAGGGGTGTTGGATTGAAACAGATGGCAGTACCCCTTGATTTTCAGCTTATGCCTGTCGCCTCTGAACCTGCTTCTCTTGGAGGGCTACAATTCCCACGACTTCCCCCGCCCCAAGAACTATTCCAACTTCCTTCTCTTAACCAGGGAATTAAGCCCCCTGACGTTTAGGGCGGTCTTCCCTCTTTCCCATGGTCGTCTTACTGTGTGGCTCGCACTAATGAGTGGCTGCTGTTGGGATCCCCCTTCACATATCCCTCCCTCAACCAGCCTCTAGCTTCCGTTGACCCATCATCTCTGGAATTGAGCCTTGTAACAACCCAGAGTAAACCTGTGGGGGTCCCCCTAGACCCATGTAGATAAACCAAGCCATCCTGCACCACCCACCTACCACAATTCCTTTCCCCTAACTACCTCCCCCAGGCAGATTACAACATTCCTTCCTTTAACCCCCCTTTTCTCTCAGCATGGCACTCCAGTGTCGATGGGCGTGTGGGCTCCTTCCACTCCTGCCCCCTCTTCGGAGGGTGGGGTTAAACCGGGCCCCTTAGGCCCCGTTTATTTGAGCCCCTTGTCAAAAAATGGCGTCCACTCTCACATTGACCTCTTGAGCGGTTCACTCGCCGGTCTTTGTTCTTGCCTTGATGACCCTTCCTCCTCAATCTTCAGTACCCTCGTACCTTCCTTGCAGGTGGTGACCCAATGCTGTTTCCCCCAACGCTGTTTCCCTTCCCATTCGAACAGTAGTCCAAAGGGAAAGGTCCATTTATAGCGTATGTCCGCTCACATTAAGGCGCGCACCAAAGGGCCCATCATCCTAAGCTTCACCAGGGTAGTCTGGGATAGGTCCTGGAATAGCTGAATTTCCGAGCCATTGACGCTGATTTATCTGGCCCTCCTGGCAGCACATTCTCCTTCTGCCTGTACTCATGTAAAGCCACCACCACACTATCTGGACCCTGGCTCTCCCCTATTTGGCCCTACTCTGTTTATGCGGTCCAGCTCTATCCCCGACCAGTCTTCCACATCTAGCAGGTCAGCCAACACTTGCTGCGCCATCGTGTGTAGATCCTTGTCCACCACCGCCTCAGCAAGATCCTTTATTCTGAAGGTGGATCTTCTCGAGCAGTTTTCAAGGTCGTCGCTCTGGGTCTCGAGGTTCTGCGTGACCCTTGCTAATTGCTCTTTCACCAGCTTGTCGATCTTCCTTGTGTCCTCTGCAACCTCTTGTATGGCGCTCTCCGCTGAATCGTTCCGCTCCTCTAGTTTTGTTATGTCCTCCTTCACCTCTTGCAACAATTGGGACAGTTCTGTTCGCATCATGCTCAACTGTGACTGAATGGTGTTCGCTATCTTGTCCCCAAAATCCTGAAAGCATTCGCGAAGGACTTCCTGGGTGACCTCTTAATCTTTGGCAGTGCCCGCCAGCGCCCCCAAATGCTCTCCTGCCCCTGATCTCCCCCAGCCGGTACCTTGCTGTCTCTACACCAGAGTTTCTGCAGATTGCCCTCCTGTGGTTTCTTCACCGACTTTGGGGCAGCTTGCATGTCCTTCACCTTGTTTGTCCCTCCTCTTCTTCCCGATATTGTGTTGCACCCTTTGGACCGCTTCTGGCAATTCTTTCAGGGTGTAGGAACCTCCTCCCTTGATTGTGCGGGGGGTTGGAACTCCCCTCTAACTGTGCGCAGGTGAGCCACTGTTTGTCCTCCTCCTCGAGTTTCAAATGGCCCTCCTCCTGGCCTCGGTGCCAGGATCACTCTGCCCTGAGCCCGACCAAATGGCCTCTCACTTATTCTTCCTTGCCCACCATGTATGTAAATGGACTCTTTAGTCCTTTATTCGGCCTCAGGATTGGCCCGGGGAGGGCGGGGCCCCACCGGCCACTGTCTCCTATGCGTGGTGCGCCTCTTGCTCCCTTGTCTCCCTTGCTGTGCTTCTGCATGGGGGTGCGCTGGCTGAGGCACTCCATGCAGCTCCAAAATCCAAAAGTTACCTCAAATGGGCCTCCAGCTGCCCCGGCTATAACACCACAGGGCCTCCCCTGGTCTTCTCTGCAAAGTGCTGGCTTCAAAGCTTGGGTAGGGGCCCTCCCACCGTGCTCCCCCACTCCTCAGTGTCACTCTGCTCAAAGCTGGGGATCACTGCCTGCTGATCACTGCCTACACTGGCCAGCCTCTGCCTGCTTGCACCCTTTCCTTGGGCCAGGGTGCACGCTGACCTGTGATGGGGAGGTGGAGGGAGAGTCGAGCCCCTCAGGGCTGCCGCCTTCCTGCCTCTTGACTTTCACTGTGCGGCCCCTCCCGGGCCTCTTGGCCGCTCCGGGTGCTCTTCTCCGCTCTGCTGCGCTGCTTTCAGCAGTGGGCTACGGGTATGGCCCCTCCAGATCTTCCTGATCTCTCTGAGGAGATGCTGCTTCTCTGGCGCAGGGGCTGCTCTGTCCTGCCTCGATCTTCCCGCTGGTGCTCGACAGCAGGGGAGCCCCTGCTCCAGAAATCCAGCCCCAGTGGGCCTCCAATATCGCAGGCAGCTCCTTTGTGACGGGCTCCTCTGCCCTCCGACAGTGGCTGCTTTCCGCCACCCTGCCTCGCAGCCACACTGGATCCTCTGCCGCCCTGGGTCTCCCCGAGTGGTTCTTCTTGCTCGTGGTCTGTGAGCATGTCTCTCAACACGGCCTGCTCTGGCCGCGGGCACAGTGCCCCTGTATCTCAGACACCGCAGAGACGAAGGCCGCACAGCCGCCTCTGTCGACCTCACCCAGCGATCCGGGCTGCTGCACTCCACCACCGCAGCCTACATCAATAAATCCCTGCCTGGGGAATGCTTTTTTAATCTATCTTTTTTAATCTATCTTCATTGTCTTCGGCTCTGGGGTGGTGAAAGCTCCATGATCATGTTGCTCTCCCCTCAGCGGCCATCCTGGAATACCAATCACAGTGAACTTTTTAATGGGTATCCATCGTAGATGCCAGTACAAAACGCTGTGTACTTTTATGTGGCTGCACTGGCATTTTGGGACACCCAGTCTAGCCATTGTTTGCATGAAATTTTCTTTTTTACTGGGATTCTATGATAATTCAAGCATGATGAGTATTATGTGTCTAAACTGGCATTTAGGGCTGCCAGTCAAGCCATTCCGTACTGCGGCGTGGCTTTTTTCACTGGGTATCAAGGGTAAAGCACCCATGATGAGCATTATTACACATCTAGACCCGCCTGCATTGTGCAGCCAGTTTGGACATGTTTTCTTGTTGTGACAAGATATTTTTAAAGGCAAAGCCAACAGGAGTGTGTGGCAGAGCCATGTTGGGCATGTTTTCTTATATCATCATTACTGGCATTATGCTATGTTAAGTTGATTTGTACTGCGCCGCTACCACCCAGGGGCAGTCTCCAGGCACACGCGTGGCTCTGCAAAAAGTGGGGATGAGGGGGTTAGTAGGGGAAACGGGTGAGAGGATAGGTCCAGAACCAGGAGGAACTGGTGTCTGTGATTGTTTTGCATGTGGTCACTTGTGAGCAGCCTCGCACATTGTAACCGTATGGGTAAGATTCCATGCCTCAGGTGTGTGGTAGTGTTTTGTGGTTATGATGGATTGGACATGTGCACTGGTTAAATAGTGTCCATACAGGATTCAGAGCCACAGGTGTTCGTAGCTGTAAGGTAGTGCAGCATCTTGGTGTTTTGTTGCATTTTAGATTGTATTGGGCTATGTGGGTGGTTCACCGTGGATGTCGGAATAGTAATGGTTGTCTGTATGTTTATGAGTGTGGCTAGTCCAAGATCTGCTGTAGAGGCGTCAGTTATGTAGGAGGAGCAGGAAGGGAAGAGGGTTAGTAAAGCTGGTCAGTTTGTTGTGGTCTCTGTCTGGGGCAGCCCTTTGGATGCCGCTTGACAGTATCTGTTTGGTCTTAGTAGGACCCTGGCTGCTGTATTTTACACCCTTTGGGGTTTCTTGGTGAGTCTTTCTGGCATTCCTAGGTATAGGCTGTTTGCTTAGGTAATTCTTGTGAGTATCAGGGAAATGATTGTGAGGGTTGGTTCTGTGGGAGAAGGAGAGGTAGGGAGTAATCCTCAGAGTAGTTGTAGGAGGAAAAAGCAGTTATTTTGGTAATTGCGTTGACTTGCGGATCCTGTGATAGTACGTTGTTCATGAGTATTCCTAGTATTCCTGTTTACTACATTGGTAGTCTTTGGTTGTGTTCCTATGCCGGTTAGCCAGTCCAATTGTGGGTTCCCTCCATCAAACCCTGCGGGTGAGAGCATTATTTCAGTTTTTGCCGGATTCAGTTTGAGGTTGTTCGTTGTCATCCAGTTGTATATGTCTGTGTGGCAGTTGTTGATGTTGTTATTTTGTTCCTGTGTTCTGTTTGTTTTCACAATCAGTTGTGTCGTCTGCGTAGTTGTAGGCGGTAAGTCTGTGGGATCGAATGATTTTCAGCAGTGGGCACACGTAGATGTTGAAAAGTAGAGGGGAGAGGCTTTAACCCCCTGACACTCTGCAGGATATGTTTTTGGTGTTTGAAGTGAACGGTGGTAGGTAGGTGCTTTCAGTTCAGTTTGTTAGGAATAAGGTAAGCCACTTTAGTGCGGATTCCTGTATGCCACATTCCATCAATCTTTTTATCAGCGTTGCGTGGCTGATTGTGTCAAAAGCCGCTGACATGTCCAATAGAAGGAGGGCCAATTGGGTGTCGTCTGTGTTTATTTTCAGGTCATCCCATATCGATAGAAGTGCTGATTCTGTTCCTCTCATCGGTCTGAAGCCAACTTGTCATTGGTCGAGTATTCCGTTTGTTTTGACGTATTTAAGATGGATTTTGTAGATGTAGTTCTCCAGGATCTTCGC
Source organism: Ambystoma mexicanum (assembly GCF_040938575.1). Classification (NCBI taxonomy): domain Eukaryota; kingdom Metazoa; phylum Chordata; class Amphibia; order Caudata; family Ambystomatidae; genus Ambystoma; species Ambystoma mexicanum. Next base: position 1,141,523,456 of record NC_090923.1, on the reverse strand, counting down.
TGTTTAGGGCAGGTTGGATATTGGTCTGTAGTTGCTTGGGTCTTCTGCACTTTCTGACCTTTTTTATCAGTGGTTTGAGGTGTGCTGATTTGAAGGAAGACGGTACTAGTCCTCTTTTGAGTGATAGATTCATTAGGTTCCGGAAGTGTGTCGCTGGGGTTCTGTGGTTGAGGATTCCTTAGGAGATGTCCGGGGGGCAGGGGTCCCTTGGAGATCCTGCAAGGTTGGTGTCCTTGATCAGTGTGGCGAAAGTTTCCACTGTGATTGGTTCTAGGCAGATGAGTTTTGCTGTAATCTGTGTTTCGTCTGTTGGCTGTGGTCCAGTGGTTGTTTTTGCCCCGGCTAGGTTGATGGTCTCCTGTATTGTGTCTATTTTTGCTCTCAGGTCTTTGGTGATTTTGTCACAAAGTGTTTGTGCAGGGGTGTCAGAATTTTTGCAGGAAGACGTTTTTTTAAAATCTCTGATGATTTTGAAGAGTTCTTTCTGTGGATTGTTTGCCGAGTGGCGTAGTAGAGTTTTATTTTTGCTTTGAGGACTGTTGCTTTGTACAGTTTGAGTTGTCTTTGGTATTTTATTTTGTCTTGTCTGGTGTATTGTTCTCTCCATTTTGCTGCAATTTATTTTTTAATATTTCTTTTTATTAAAAATAAACAAGTCACAGTAGCAAGTCAATAGTAAGCATTGGTAAAAATTTTTTCACAATATCGTTAGTAATGCTTTGCGTTATTGAGGTAATAGGAGCCAGCACATGTGGGGGGGGAGGCTGTTGGGTCCCCAGGGAGCGGCCCGTGGGAGGGTGGGGAGCAGCAGGGGGGACACGGGGCAGGGGGTACCACCGTCTGTGTTTCCTTGTCTTGCATACCCCTTGGTCTATGGGGTTAAGCATTCTCCATCCATCTCCCCCAAACCTTCAAATACTTCCCCGGACAGCCTCTGGCAGTATATATCCTTTTCTGTATTGATGCACAACGGTCCACTTCATTAGCCCATCGGTTTATGCACAGTTTGTCTGGGGATCCCCATGGGGAGGCGATGAGTCTTTTCCCCAGTCCAAGGGCCACTGAGATAAAGGTTTTCTCACATTTGTTATAATCCACTTCTCCCCAGATACCGAGTATCACCATCTTAAGGTCCAGTGGGACCAGGGATCCCAGGGCTCTGTTGATCCTGCAAGTACATTGGCTCCAAAAGTCCTGAATGACATCACAGTCCCAAAGCATGTGGAAAAAGGTACTGTCTGCCCTGCGGCACTGTAGGCAGACCCCGTCCTCTACCAACCCCCACTTCAACATAGAGGTCCTGGAGTAATATGCTTCATGGAGTATCTTGAGTTGTATTAGGTGAAGTTTGGAGTCTATACCAATCTCCCGTGGGAACATTAGAGCCTCGACCCATTCCTCCGCTTCTAGTGTGCCCACTACCCGTTCCCATTTCTCCCGGAGCCCTGTGAGTTCTTGGGCCATGAAGGCGGTGATCACCTGATAGAGTGTATATGTGACCTTAGCCGGGATCCCGGTGTGGAGCATATTTGCTTCAAGGGGGGAGCATTTGGGGACATCCGCCAGTGCTGGGACTTGGGTCCGGATGACGTGTGTGAGTTGCATATGTCTGAATTGTTCACTAGGGGGTAGTGTAAACCTATCTTGTATATCAGTGAATGGTGTTATGTGCCCCTCTTGTACCACATCTGCCAGGGTTCGTATCCCCATTTCTTCCCATCTGACCAAATGACCCATCTTGAGGATTTCCAGGATGTGTGCATTGTTCCAGATAGGTTGGTCCAGGGTGAGTTTCCCACCCTAGCCCATATGTCGGGTAGCTTCTGCCCAGACCCTGCGAATCTGACTCGACACCTCGGACAGGCCGGCAATGTCCCCCTCAGCGCCATATAGCACTCGGAGGGGTGTAATCGTCCCCCAGCTTCTGATCTCCCGACCTATGTGTGGAAGCCCTGGGTCCCCATGGAGCCAGTCATTCGCCACTCCCAGTTGGGCGGGCCAACAGTATGCCCGGAGGCATAGCTGACCAATACCTCCCTCCCAGACCGATTGCTGTAGTATTTTTAGCGCTATGCAGGGTTGTTTCCCTCCCCAGATGAGTCCCCGGAGGGCTGTCTCTATGACCATAAAGGTTGTGTTAGGGATATGGAGGGGGCATTCTGGAGAACATACATGAAGTGTGGGAGAGAGAGCTTTTTGAGAATAACCGCTCAACCTATCAATGTCAGTGGAAGTGCTTGCCAGTGGTTGATGTCTGCAAATAAATCTATCGATTACAGGTTGCAGGTTGAGGCGGGTGAACTCTTCGGGGTTATGGCTGATGGTGATACCCAGGTACGCAAAGTTTTGGATGGAAACCGAATAGGGGCAGTCTCGAGGGATTGCGTCGGCGCCGCCCTAGAGCAGGAAGAGAACCGTTTTTTGCGTGTTTACTCTCAGGCCACAGAAGGACTGAAATTGGTTAAGGATGTTCGTAATTCGCCTGGCATGAGGACTTGGGGTTGCTCATGTAGACGAGCAAGTCGTCTGCGTAAAGTGAGATTCGGTCTTCCCCGCCCCAGGGCCATACGAAACCGGACCATTCCGTTGATGACCAGAGCCGAATTGCTAGCGGTTCTATGGCCAATATAAACAGCAGGGGGGAAAAAGGAAAGCCCTGTCTGGTGCCCCGCCCCAGCCAAAAGGTCCTGGAGGTGGCTCCATTAACCCTCACGGCAGCTTCAGGAGATTCATACAGCAGCTTGACCCATGCCATGTAGTTTATGCCGAATCCCATCCTTTCCATAATGGCCCAGAGGGCTGACCTCACCACCGAGTCGAATTGCTGCCATTTTTTTGGTGTTGCTTTGAATGTTTTAGCTGGTGCTAATTGGTTAAGGGCCTTGGTGATCCAGTTGCTGAGTGTGTCTTCTGTTTTATCTATGTTTGTATCGGTGGAATCTCTTTCGCTTGGGACGGTTGTGTCTTGAAGGTTTGTTAGGGCCTCTAGGTCCAAGTTCTTACAGTTTCTTTTCTTGCTAGTGTGGAGTATTTCCTTCCCTGCCAGTAGGCGGATTTGGAGTGTGATGTAGAATGGTATCAAGTTGTGGTGCCTCCACACCATTGGTGTAGGTGGCCCGGGTGTGCATAGTTCTTCCCTGCAGAAAATGGGATCCAGGGTGTGTCTGGCGTTGTGGGTGGATCCATTTACTATTTGTTTGAACTGCAAGGGTTCCAGGATTGCACAGAGTGAGTTTGCTGTGTACGTATTTTCTTTTTCGAACCATATGTTAAAATCTCCCAGTATGACTAGGTTGTCGTGGTGGGTTGATATCATGGCAGCCTCATCCGCTAGTTTTGTTGCAAAGTTGGGGTTGCAAGAAGGTTGTCTGTAGATCAGGAGGAATACTGTGTTGGATTGGTCTTTGAGGTCTAGCTTGATTAGGAGAGATTCATAGTCTTGTGATGATTTGTGATGCTCGGGCGTGTCTTTTGTGTCTAATTGCAATTCCGCCTCTTCTTCGGTTTTCTCTGTTGGCGTGCATTAATTTATAATTGTCGGGTATTGCTTTGTTCGCAATGGCTTTATATTTGTGTGATAGCCAGGTTTCTGTAAGGAAGAGCACATCTGTGCCTCCTTCGCTTAGGAGGTCATTGATTTCTGTTGAGTGTTTTGCCATGGATCTAACATTGAGGAGCCTGCAGTGTAGTTTGCTTGATTTCCCTTTCGGATTGTTGTTAGTATTGTTTGTTCTGACCGGTGTGTGTTGGTTGGGTGTCCGTTCCAGGTGGGTTTTCCCCGGTCGAGTCTGTTAGGTGGGGTGGTTCTTTGTTAGTCAGTCTCTTTGTCGAGTAGACCGATAAGGTTTATGGCGGGGTTGGTTTGATCCGGTTCATTCCGGGTGGTAAATAGGGTTCCAGTTGGTGATATAGGGGGTGTAGAGTGTGATGGATTCCAACGTGTCCCTTGTTCTGGTTGGGGTATACTCCTACGTCCCATCCCCTTTCCTCCATACTTAGGGGACATCTCTCTGTCCTGTGGGACGGGACCGGAGCACTTTATAAAAAGCATCCAAAAAAAGTTTTCAAAAATGTGTCCTTCCTCTCTTTCTGCGCGGGGCCTGGCACACGACTGTAACCCCGCCCACCTTGGCTCCGCCCCACACATCGCCCTTCAGTCTTTTTCTTCGCTCGTTCGGGACTGGACGCACTTGCATCCTCGGAAAATTTTCTTTGCTTTTATCCTCTCTGGCTCTCGCTAGCGATCGTGTACTAGTCTGTCTATGTCGCTCAAACTAGACTTTCCAGACTGTTCATCGTGTCACCGTCGTTTCGCGAGGGTGGATCCTCATCCTCTTTGCTTAGAGTGTTTGGGTCCGGATCACCGTTGGGACTCCTGTTTTTACTGCGACTCCCTTTCGGTCCGGGCACTTCAACGTCGGTTGGAGAGGTGGGAGGAGGTGTTCCGACGAACTCCTCCTTCACATTTTCAGGCGTTCATCGACGAGAAGAAAAAACGCCCAGTAAGTTCTTCACTTTTCAGAGCACCCCGGCCGGGGGACACCTTTCCAGGTTCCTCTCGGGCCGGGAGGGGCGGTGATCGCTCTGTCACCGGGGTTCGCCCTGAGGTGCCAGTTGGGCCTAATAATTGTACCAGAGTTTTCTCCGAGGGTCTCCGTAAGGGGCCTGTGGATACCAGAGCATGCTCCGAGGCCCCTCCTGTGGGGGCTGTTTGTAGACCTAGTTCTACTGAATCGTGGGATACCGGAGCTCGCTCTGAGGCCTCTCTGTCGGCTTCCCTCAAAAATAAGACCGGGGTGCGCCCCGAGGCCTTGGTGGGGCTTGCTGTTACCGAACGTATGTTCGAAGCACGCGCAGATAAGGCTGTCACCGGACGTGGGTCCGAGGTCCCTCTTTCAGAGGCTAAAGTTACCAACATTTCTGAGAGGCCTGGCAAGGCCTTACCGGTGAAGACTGTTTCTCACCGTTCCCGCTCTTGCGGCGACGCCAGAATTGTTGAGGGGGCAAAGAAGGAAAGCTCTTACCGGCAAGACTGAGGTCCATCCTGGGAAGGCTGATTTGGCAGTTGGAATGTCACAAACATTCCAGGCCTCACAGTACCGGCTCTGCCGAGGTTTCTTATATTAAGGCTAAAGTTAAGACCCCTGATCCATCGACGGGGACCCCTGCCTCATTTCCTCACGTGCCGCAGTTCCCCTCAGATGAGGACAAAATGGCACCCGTTCTCGCCAAGACCGCGGCGGGCATTTTGGGTGCTACCCCTACAACTATGCCATCGGCCTTAGGTGTAGGGCTTGGTTCCTTGGGCAAACATAGAGTCCCTTGTGCGCATCCTTATCGGCCAATTTACGATTGGAATGCTCGGATGACTCTTTCGCACAATGTTTCGTTGCCTGCAGGGTCGGCACCGTTGATTTATGTGGATACGTCGGTAGAGGGGCCAGTGTGGCACCCGTCCCCGTTACGTCCTTGGATTTGTCCGCCTCATGAGAGGCCTCCTCTGGTTCCGAAACAGTCCCCGGAGGATGCCTTTTTCTGTAAATTTCAAATGCTTATGCTTACCGACCCCATGAGAGAGTATTTCAAAGGGCTTTTTAGGGAGATATGTCCGCCCGCACCTCCGGCTCCACCCGTTCCTCGGGTGGTTCCGCCGGCGCCTCCCTTGCGTACGGTGCCTTCCCCGACTCTTCTGCCTTTGCCTCCATTGTCCCCTGTGGACAAGGCAGCACCTGACACGGCTCACCAGGATCCTGATCTGTCGGATGACGCCCAAGGCGGTCAGGACAACGAGGACCTTCCCCGCTCTATCAGAGCTTTTCATGACCGGGTACTGGACATGATGAGTTTCTTAGATGTTCCAGTGCCCGAGGCACCCACTCCGCAGGAGGGCGTGCTTTCCGGGGCGTTCAGCCTGTCTCCCTTGGAGCGTACCGGCCTGTTCTTGCAGAAGGACATTCTGGCTGAGGTCCGCAGAATCTTGGAAAAGCCACACTCTGGACATTTTGTCAATAAGAAAATTGACGCGAGGTACAGGCTGCATTCTTCGGAGGAGGTGGCCCTGTCGTCTTGTCCGCCCCCCTCCTCCACAGTAGTGGCTGCGGCCACTTTGCAGTCCAGGCTTGCAGCATCCTTTTCCACGATGGCTACTCAGGTTCTAGGAAAGGAGGACAAGGAAAGGAGGACAAGCTCCTCGACTCCCTCGGGAGGAAAATCTTTGCCAACTCGCCCTTGCAGCTCAGGCAGGCCAACGCCGGTATTAGCGGGAGCTAATATGCGAATGTGGAAAGGTCTGTCGGAGTTTGAGGAGTTTATCCCGGTCGAGAAGCTGGAAGACTTTAACGGAGGCCTATCCGACGCCAGGGTCTTGGCCCAGGATCTCCTGGAGGCTGCGGCTCATCACGTAGACCGCTCGGCTCGGGGCCTTATGCTGGGGGTCGATACCTCACGGCAGGCGTGGTTGCATGCAACTAAATTCTCAAAAGAAGTGCAGGACAAGGTGTTGGACCTTCCGTTCGATGGGAAGGAGCTCTTTCATTCTACAACAGATGTAGAGCTCACCAAGACGAAGGATAGCACTCAGACAGCTAAGTCCTTGTCTGTCCTAGTTAAGACTCCTTTCAAAGCCCAGAGACCATTGTCGCAAAGTCGACCTTCCTCTGGCTTTAGGGGCTTCCTCGACCGAAAAACTCGCAGAGTGGATACCCCTGCGGGGAACAACCACCGTAGGCAACAACGGTCGCGGTTTTTCTCCCGCTCCTCAGCCTCCTCCTCAGGTTCAGGTGGCACCGCCACCGATAAACCTGCAAAATGAGGGTTTTCTGCGCTCGCACAAGACCCCGGTGGGAGGACGCATTGCGTCTCATTGGGAGGCGTGGCAGACCATCACAGAGGACAGATGGGTCTTGTCAGTCGCTCGGGCGGGCTTCCGCTTACCTCTACCCCCTACCCCACCCTCAACCCACCCTTTCAGCTGTCGGGCTTGCCCTCCCTCAAAGCTGAAGTTCAGAAACTTCTGGACCTCAGAGCTGTGGAACCCGTTCCCCTTGGGAAGCAAGGGGAGGGCTTCTACTCCCGGCTATTTACAGTGCCCAAACCCAACCATGCTGGCCTGCGCACCATCCTAGACCTTTCCCAGTTCAATCTTTTCCTACCCCAAGAGAAATTCAAGATGATCACGCCCAGCCAGATACGCTCTTCCTTGCAGATGGGCGAGTGGCTCAGTGTGGTGGATCTTCAGGATGCGTACATGCATATCCTGATTTGGAACCCACACAGGAGATATCTCCGCTTCTCTTTGGGAGAGGAGCACTTCCAGTTTCGAGTGCTTCCTTTTGGCCTCAGTTCGGCGCTGCGTGTCTTCACAAAGATGATGTCGGTGATTGCGGCCCATCTCCGTCTCCAGGGTATCCATGTGTATCCATATTTGGATGACTGGCTCTTACGAAGCCCTTGTCCGCTGGCAGCAGCGGGAAATCTCCAGTCTCTCCTTCAGCTCCTGTTCCATCTTGGGCTGTCGGTGAACTGGCGGAAATCTTCCATGATGGTCTCGCAGGATCAGATTTTCCTGGGTTTTCGCTGGAACACGATCGACTGCAGAGTGTACGTGAACCGGGGACAGAATGGCGGATCTGTTAACCACATGTCAGATGTTTGTGCAGTCGGAGAGCATGCCGGCCTGGTGGTTCCAGAGGCTTCTGGGCCTCATGGCCTCATGAGTGCTGGCTCTTCCTCTTGCTCGTCTCAAGATGAGCCATCTCGGCCAGGAAGACCGAGATGGCTCTTCGGAGTTCCTGGCGTCAGGCTGTGGACCCGGATTCCAAGCTGATAATGATTCCGGATTCCACGAGAGTGGACCTGGATTGGTGGTCATCTCTCAGCAACCTATTGGTGTGTGCGGGGTTTCACGACCCAGCTCCCATGGCGACGATCACGACGGACTCCTCCCTCCTGGGGTGGGGTGCGACATTAGATCTTCTACAAGTCTCGGACCTCTGGTCGCCTCAGGACAAGCTCCTGCACATAAATCATTTGGAGCTTCTGGCGATCTTTCTAGCGCTCAGGGCGTTCAGACCGGTCATTGCCAACAAGGTGGTCCGCATACGCACGGACAATGTGGTGTCAATGTATTACACCAACAAGCAAGGGGGAACAAGGGCTCTCCCCACCCTCCTCGTGGACCTGTCCATCCAGATTTGGGAGTGGGCTGTGCTCATGGTGTCTGGCTGCTTGCAGTGCACATTCCGGGCCAGCTGAATGTCACAGCTGATGCCCTCAGCCGACAGACAGTGGTCAGCTACGAGTGGGAGTTGAAGGCGGAGGTCCTCTCATGGATTTTCTTGCGTTGGGGCACACCAGAGGCGGATCTCTTCGCTACGGCGGTGAATAGGAAGGAAGCTTCCTCGGTATGCTTCCACAGGGGGGCTGGGAGCCTCCTCTCTGGGGGGATGCTCTCGAGATTCCATGGCACAACATAAGAGCTTATGCCTTCCCGCCTCTGCCTCTAGTCCATCGAGCAATTTGAAAGCTGAGGAACTCGGTGAACTGCTCCCTCCTACTCATAGCCCCCTGGTGGCCTGCCAGGTTTTGGTTCTCGGAACTTCAACACCTGTCGGTGTACCCGCCGATCAGGTTACCAGTGACCCCCGATCTTCTTCATCAGGGGGAACAACAGATATGGCACCCCTCCCCACAATTGCTCAGCTTGGCGGCATGGTGCCTGAGTTCAGGTCTTTCGTGCATCTTAACGTGTCTATGGATAACATGCGTATTATCCAGGCAGCCAGGAAACCCTCGACCAGATCCCAATACAGGAGTAAATGGCTCAGGTTTTGTCATTGGTGATTGGGAAAGCAGTTGGACCCAAGGGTGGCTACGATTGACACTGTGCTGTCATTCGTGTCCTCCCTAGCAGAGTCGGGTGTTCACGTTCTGACTTGCAGAACTTACCTTTCAGCGGTCTCCGCTTATCTTTCTACAGACCAATGTTCCTACTCTCTGAGTAACTCAGTCGTCAAGAGGCATTTTTCAGGCTTGACACGCCTCTACCCTCCAGTTCGTAGCCCGCACCCGCCGTGGGATCTAAAGGTAGTCCTGACGGCGCTGTGCCATAAGCCTTTTGAACCCATGGCCACGGTGGACCTCAAGTACCTATCATGGAAAGTGTCCTTTCTGGTCGCCGTTACCTCACCAAGGCGGGTGAGTGAGCTCCAGGCCTTGTCAGTGGAGCATCCCTTCTTGGTCTTTCATAAGGACAAGGTGGTCCTACGGACACACCCTGCCTTTCTACCGAAGGTGGTAACTGAATTCCATCTGAATCAGTCGATCTCCCTGCCAGTCTTTTTTCCGAACCCTACCTCAGAGGCAGAAAGGGTTCTGCACTGTCTTGATGTCAGAAGGGCCCTTAAGTTCTACCTTGACAGGACTTCCGAGCTTAGGAGCTCTTAACTTTTTGTGACCTTTGGTAACCCTCAGGGTAAGCAGGCGTCTAAGGCGACTATTTCTCGGTGGATTGCCGCCTGCATTACAGAGTCTTTCACCGTCCAAGGGCTAAAACCTCCTAAGGGTATTCATGCACACCTGGTGCGGGGCAAGGCAGCTGCGGTTGCTTTTCAGAAGTATGTCCCCTGGGAGTCCATCGCTAGGGCAGCTACTTGGACCTCCCCATCTGCTTTTTGTAAGCATTATTGTCTTGACATGAGCTCGAGAGCTGATGCTCAGTTTGGTCAGGCTGTGCTGAAGAACCTTTTTCAATAAGGAGTAGTTCCATCCACCCGTAGTTCCGGTTAGGAGTGCTTTGGAATCTCCCATAAGTATGGAGGAAAGGGGACGGGACGTAGGAGGATAACCAGGTTACTCACCGTAGTGACCACCTTACTCCTAATCCATAGTCCCCTTTCCTCCATACGCCCGCCCACCGTCCCCTCTAATAAGGTTCCTCTGTTATTGCTAATGGGTCTCTGACCTGGCGATAGAAAAGGACTGATGGGCGATGCGTGGGGCAGAGCCAAGGTGGGTGGGGTTACGGCTGCGTGCCGGGCCCAGCACAGAAAGAGAGGAAGGACACATTTTGGAAAAAAAAAATTGGGATGCTTTTTGCAAAGTGCTCCGGTCCCGTCCCACAGGACGGAGAGATGTCCCATAAGTATGGAGGAAAGGGGACTATGGACTAGGAGTAAGGTGGTCACTACGGTGAGTAACCTGGTCATTGACCATGGTGGAGATCTGGTTGGGATGGTTTATTAGTTGTCGTATTCCGTTTGGTGTCCTGGTTGGGTCTGTATTTGTGACGCTTGTTGGCTGTCGGTTCATTGTTGCTGTGCCGTTTTTGTTCAACATGTTGTCATATGTGGACAGTTAGCGAGCAATGTAGTCTGTCTTTGCTCTGCTATTATGTCTCCTTGGGCCATCTCAGATGTTTATTATCGAGTTTTTTGGAGTTGTGTGATCAAGCTGGGCGGTGCCCTCCCGAGTGGTTGGCTTCTTTGTCTTTCTTGTGGCGAGGCATGATGTGTGGGTTGTGTTCCTTTGATTGCTCGTCCTCTTTCGATTAGTGTTTCTCCTGGTTTTTGGGTTTAGTCTTTGCTGCTTGTGGTTTGTTGTTGTTTGTATTTGGAAGGTTGTTGGTAATTGAGACCTCGGTTGATGGGACTTTGTGGTTCCGTTTGTTTATTGCTTCTTTCTTTTTTGGATCCTATGTGTTTTTTTTGTTGCTATTTTAATCCTGGAGGTCCTTTTGGTTATGGCTGTTGATTGTTGGATTATGCGCAGACCAAACATGAATACTGTGACAAGGAATACATGTGAATACTGCCATAAATTAGTGCAGTCAGCATGGAAATGTATTGATTGTGAGGGTGCTGGCTTCCTGCTTTTGACTGGGATGGCGAAGGATTCTCACCTAGGGGGTGCATGCTATGTTTAGACCTCTGGATTCTACTTTGGCCCAACATAGTCTCAAGCTTTACCCTTGCCACATTGGTGATTGTGAGGGTGCTGGGTGCCTGCTTTTGACTGGGATGGCAAAGGATTACCACCCCGTATGTGCATGCTATGTTTAGGCCTTACCACCCAGTATGTGCATGCTATGTTTAGGCCTCTGCCTTCCACTTTGGCCCAATATAGTCTCAAGCTTTACCCTTGCCACAGTGGGGGGTACATTCAGCATAAGTGCAACTAAGCAAAAGCGGAATGACAATCTGTATTGGTCTGCATATCATCCTACAAACTCTGATGTTCTGAAGTAATCAGTAAGTCACCCCCAAACCATCAAAAACAAACATGTTTCATGGCAATGCTCTTGACATATTAAGTATTTGTATTTATTTATTTGTATAGCGCTCCAAACCCTCAGGCATCTGGGCGCATTATTTTGGTTACACAGGTGCATAGTTACATTGACAGTGTGCATACGTGGAGAACAATACAGAAGCATTGTATACAGTCAAGTATTATGGACATATAAGAAGTTGTATAGGCAAGGTGCAATGATTACAAACAGTGCTGCAGAGTCAATATATACAGTTAGGAGGGAAAGGTTAGTCGTGGGTTAGTCGGTTTCCTGGGAGGTGAGCCAGTTTTTGGCTTTAATTCTGAATATTGTGAATGATGGTTCTGATCTTAGGTTTGTAAGGAGTTCCATAATTTGGATGCAAGGACAGGGAAGCTGCTGCCTCCCGATATTTGTCTGTTGTATCTCGGGATTGAGGGACACTTCAGTTGCGCTGACCTGGTCAGTCGGTTAGATTGCCCTGTGGCGAATTTGCACACAGGTAGTTCGGTTCTGAGTTGGTTAAGCCCTTATGAGTGAAGGTCAGAGTTTTGAGAGAGATTCTGTTAGTGATTGATAGCCAGCGGGAGTTGCGTCTTGTTTCTGAGATGTGATGAGATATGGGTATGATGAAGGCCGCTCTCAGGGCATTATTTTGAAGGACCTGAAGTTTATTCAAGTGGCGTTTGCTGGTGCCTAGGTAGAGTGCCTAGCAGTAATCCAATTTCGATAATATATGCTCTCTCACTAGTGTGGAGCAGCATGCTGGTGAGAAGAAGGGTCTACATGAGTTTATAAGCTTACAAGTCTATGCTGTGGCTGAGGCAGTAGTGTTCACTTGTTTTGTTAGGGTGAGAGTAGAAACAAGATAGACGCCAAGCGTTTTGACATTTTTAGAAACCAGGATATTTATGCCATCTATGGTGAAGGATTTGAAGGTTTTGTCTAGTTTGTTTAGATTAGTTTTGGAGCCGATCTATAGCAATTTGGTCTTCTCATCATTAAGGCAGAGGCCATGAGTGGCCATCCTTGCCTGAATGATTAGATAGATTTTGTTTAGTAGTTTGGAGTCATTACGGTATTTGCCCGATATTGGATGAGGACCTGGGTGTCCTCTGCATAGTTAGTATAAGTGACACCCAGGCGATCCAAATCATCAAACAGTGGCTTGGTAAATATATTATAGAGTGTTGGCGACACACAGTACCCTTGTGACACTCCACACGTCACTGGGGCTGGGACAGCCGATGCTGTGGGAGAGAAAACTCTTAATTGTTTGCTTGTCTAGAAATTATTGAATCCAGGCTGTGGTTTTCTAGAGACGTGGGCTGCGGGGGTGAGGTGGTTGCATAAGACTTTGTGGCTGACAAGGTCGAACGCAGCTGACAAGTCTAGCAAGAGGAGGAGGGTGATGTTGCCTTTGTCCTTTTGGTCATTGATCTGCATTTTAAGGTCAATTTGTGCAGTTTCCGTCCCGTGTCTGGGTCTGAACCCTGATTGTCGCAGGCCTATGAGGTTATTTGTTTCGAGATGAGCCTGTATTTGCAGGTAGGCTGCCCTGTCCAGAATTTTCTGCAAGAATGGCACTGTGGTGATAGGCCTATTATAGGTGGGGATATCAGGGTCTAGGCTAGGCTTTTCTAAGAGTGGGAGGACCCAGGCATCTTTTAGGTTGGTGGCTACTGTGCTTGTCTCAAAGGAGGAATTTATAAAGGTTGTGATGCTGGTGCCAGTTCTTTCGGTTCCTCTTTAATGATAGTTGTGGGGCAAGGGTTGCCCTGACAACAAGATGGTTTTAGGCCATGGATTATCTTCTCCACTTCAGGGATGGATAATGGAGTGAATTTGAAAGGGATGCAATGTTTCCCTGTTGGATTTTTGAATTTGGCAAGGCTTGTGTCTCAGCTAATGTTAAGGTTTCTTTCTTTTCTATGTTAGTCTGTAGCAGCGATATTTTGTCAAGTAAAGCTGCTTGTGTTTTGGAGCACCATGTTTTGTCTTTGGTGCAGGTCTCATTGGGGGGATAGGTGATTCCAATTCTCTAAGGATTTTGGAGCAATAGCGTCTATGGCTCGATGAAGTGTCTGATTACAGAGTGTAAGGACCCTCACAAAGAGACCAATGATGCAAGCCTATGGACAGTTGAGCGCGTAGTGTAGACATAGAATTCTTCCCTACAATGCGACTCCCAAAAGTACAGAGGGACTGTTTGGAAGGAGGATTGTTTGGAAGAAGGAAACCGCCCCGGGACACAGCTGGCTGCACAGAAAGAACACAATGTCAGGTTTCAATTAAACAAGAGAAAACAACAAGAAAAACTAGTCCACAAGAAACTCATGTACTATGTGTCTTTCTATGCCACTGTATTTAGGTAACAATCGGGACGTAATCCTGTAGCAAAATAAACCATAAAGGGTATCTTAAATAAGTGCAATATAATGAACTTACTAGGATCACAATGATAACACAGGATCTTACCTAAACTAACATGGTAGATCGGGGATTAGGTGAAGAATGAAGATGACCAGTTCTCCGTAAGTAGAAAGTTTAAATAGAAGAACAATCCAAGTTATGGAAGCCAAACTAACCCCGCCGGTATTCGGACGCCTAACGTGTGTAACGGCAGTCTCTAGTCCATGCACCAATGTTCAGAGTTTGTTCCTGTTGTTCATATATCCTTTAAAGTCGAAACATAGATTGAAAAAGCTGTGCAGTTCCAAAAACAACATAGCAAAAATCTTGAAGCCGAGGCGTGGTCAAGCAGAATTCTGTGGTCAGCAAGGAACCGGGCAAAAGGATTTCAGACGTGAAGCAAGAGCGGAGTATTCGTAGCGGTCCAAGATTCAGCAACGTTCCAGGCAGACAAACAACAAGACGTGAGGCAAGAGGAGTGGTTTTCAGCGTTCCGTGGTCGAGATTCCAAAGGTACAAAAAGTTGAACAATAGCCAAGGGTCAAGCAGGGGAAATCCGTAGTCAAGAAGAAAGGGTCAAGGCGCTAAATAACAAGGTCCGTAATACATAAAGCTCAATGACTAACATTCAGAAGCAGCGTCTGTTGTCATGGGCAGTGCTTATATGGAAAGCAGTACGTTCCTACGGCGGGATGCTGAGAACGCTGTAACCTTGCGCGTTGGTGTTCCTGCGACCATCGTTTCCATGACAACCCCCAGCGTTGTCGGAATGAATGGAAACATATGGGAAAAGTGCGCCTGTGTGTCCTCTTTGGTGTAAAGACAGCAATGAATTTAGATGCGGACAAAGGGGCATGCAAACGAGAGGAAACACAAGCTGCTGGACAAGTGCTTTTCATGGAGGATGAACTATGACCTGATTTCCTGACAGAGGTCCACAAAGGTGCATGGGTCTGTTTCAGTTTTAGAGTGATTTAGGATTGGTTGTATGAATGGACGTATATATAGTTGTCTGGAATGTATAGTGCGAGTGAGGGGCCTGCTGTGGCATGCAGCCAGGTCTCTGTCACGGCTAGGAAGTCTAGTTGATTGGAAGTAATGAGGTCAGCCATGTCTAAGGCGTGTGCTATCAAAGATCTGGCATTGATAAGTGCCCATTTTGATCGGGGTGGTCTTGTTGCTAGGCGTAGTCGGGTTTGCTATGGTCTTGGTAGAGGTTGGTGAGCCAAGGGTCGTGGGAGTCTTGTAAGGCTTCTGTATTTTACTAGTAGAGGTTATGGCCTTGATTGGCGGTTTGCTGGTACGGGAATGCAGGTAGTAAAATTTGAGTCTGGATCCTACTCTAAGGTTTCTGGTGGTTAAGGAGCAGGGTTGATTAGGCGTTGGTCTGGAGGCATAGCGTTACATCCAAAGGGCAGGTGAGAGCGTTTTGGTGCCATTAGCTGAGGTTGGAGGCTGGAGCTGTTGTGGAGTCAGTGGAGGTAGAAACTGTGTAGGAGCTATGGAGTCATGTCAAGGTAGAGTAGCCGACATGGCTAGGGAGACCATGCTCTTAATGAGGGGCAAGGCATGGTTGGATGTCATGCTAGTGTCATGCTCCATCTTGCAGGGAATGGAGGCTAGGACTAGTGAGATCAAGGGGGTCTGTATGGACAGGATGAGGATAGTAAATGGAGACCACTTCTGCAAGGGGCTAGGGTTATGCATAGGCATGGTTATCTGTGCTTGGTGTTTGGCTAGACACATAGGTAGTATGCTAAGGTATTTGGCAGCAGGGTATAGTACAGTATTGTCCTCAATGCGATATATACTAAAGATCAGGCACCTGGTTTAGTCTCGGTTGTGCGATTAGTATCAAGCGTAGCAGTGAATCAGGAGTATGAGGCATATAAGCATGGTACAGTGATCAATTGATGATAGGCATGGTGTCAATCAAATAATACTAGCACATAGGCAGGCTGCATGGTCAGTTAATATCAGCATTAATATCAGCACATGAGCAAGGTGCGCAGTCAATTAATACTAGCATATAGGCAGGGTACGCAATCAATTAATACTAGCACATAGGCAGGGTATGCAGTCCATTTATACTTGCAAATAGGCAGCTGCACAATCAGTTAAAGACAGCACATAGGCGGAGTGCAATCAATTGATACTGGCACATGGTCAGGGTGCAATCAGTTCGTACAGGCAGGGTGCGCAATCCAAATATACTGGCAAGTAGGCATGCTACACAGTTAGTTAATATCAGCATATAGGCAGGGTGCATAAACAGTTATTAATTGCAGAGGCAGGGAGTTGCACATTGTGCAGGGTGTAACGGTTCAAGGCAGAAGTAAAGTACGTGCCATAATGCATGTTGGGTAGGCAACATTGTTCATTGTATGCTGGTGCGAATTGTGACAATTCGCTGGGATGGAGTGCAGTCGGCCCAGATGATTGCAGGAGAAGAGCGAATTGTAGGTGCAGGTAGTGCATAGTTTAAACGTGGCTGTTGGCAGTGTTATTAATCAGCAGGTCATTCCAGAATCATCCCCAAATCATCAGGGACAAACGTGCAATCTCTTGAAGTGATCAGCAAGTCATCCTAAAAGCATCAGGAATAAAGAGTTTTCTAAAATAGGGATGCTGTTAGCATATTCATTAAGTCATCCTAAACTCATCCCCAGATCATCACCCACCATTCTGAGACATTTGCTGATGACTTTAATAGCATGATAACATCTGATGATGTGAGAATGACTTCTAGTGTAGTTCGATGGTCATCAGAGGACTCAGTATGGTTTCTAAAGTCATCCTTTTAGACCAGGGAGTGGTGCAACGAAACCTACATTTCAGGGCAGTAAGGAGTTTGTGGAAGGGGACTAACCCTTAAAAAGTTGGGAGAGGCACTAAATTCAGACACAGTGGGAGAGGGGCATACTTATTTGTGTTGGGGCATCTAACTTATTTACGCATTCTAATGAGATTATTCTAGTGCAGCTTCAATGTTACAAGCAGTTCACTTTCTGAGAAAGGTACTGGGCCAGACAGATTCTTCAATTCACTTAACGCTGCGCTGGAGGCAAGGTGCCCTTTATTTGCTGCGCTGGGAGGTGCCCTTTGTGCGGCCGCATCCCCTGAGCACACCTTGATCTGGCCCTGTCTTTCTCCTTTAAGTCTGAAAGCACCCACTTAAGAACTACTCTGCGAATTAGTTTTCTGTCCTGACTCTACCCATCAAATCACTCCCCCAGCATGCAAGTACTAACCCCACATCACAATTTCCATTGCCTTAAAATGTATGCATATGAATGCAGGTGGTAACAAGGAAATACTTTACGTTAGTAATTGCCGTGCCTTTGTTAACAGTGAAGCCCTAGCGCTGTAGCTCAGCGAGGTCGAGTCAACATTTTGGGGGGTGGAGAGGGGCCTGAAGCCCGGTCAGCTCAATTGTGGTGCACTGCTGCTATGTCTGCCCCTGACGGTGCCCCCAGCCCACCTATGATATCACAGCAAGTCCCCTTTCTCCTCTAGGGTCGCCCAGGATTTTTTTCAAATATCTCCTTCAATCTCGAAGTACCAAGCCCCTCCCAGTATTTCACAATGCTCCCATCATATCCTAGTCCTCTCGTTCCCCAGGCAGATGGCAGTCATTGCTTTTCATCCTTTGGTAGCGGTTGAATGATCACGCTGTGCTTTTTGGCTCACTGTTGCTTTTTTTTGTAGTCACAAGCGTGCTCACAACTTTCTTCTGTGGACTCACACGACTGGTCAAAGTATACTTGTACCCATAGAGGGCGCTAGAGAGCCGTCCAAGATGGCGGCCTCCCTGTGAGCTCCGCAGAGCTCCCCTAAAATCCTGACTAATCGAAGCATCTGTGGTGTGCAAATTGTCAGCAGTCGCCTCCGGTCTGTAGCCAAGGCGAATCCGCACAGAACGTGGTATTTCATCCGTCGAACCTCGGACGGCAAGTCCCGGTCCCTCGACGGTGAAGAGCTCTCCCACTCCTCATCCCTGTGCGAGCGGAGCACTGTCACAGGCCAGACGCAGAGGAGCCCGCGCGAGGAAGACTGCTGGCAGCGGAGCGGGCCTGCGACCCGAGGGAGTCGATCGGGCAGCGCCGGTGCACTGGCCCCCCGGGGAATCGGCGGGCGCGGAGCTGCCGAGACGAAGGAAAATCCTGCAGAGTCCTGGGAGAACCAACACGGGCGCCTAGGCCGCGCCGGAGGTTTCTCCGAACACCGCCATAGAACAGGTACGCGCGCCACGCGCACCCTCGCACGTGTGAAAGGTCCCGGGTGGATCCCCGGCTCTCCCGAGTGACATTCAGTTTATGGAAAAGCGCGAGAGCGCGGGGATCCACGAGTCCAGGCCCACATGAACAGTAAACGAAACAGCGGAAAGCCATATTCAGGGTGGCGCGACCCGGGGCCTACAACGGGCGCGCTGCCCAGCCGATAGCAAGCTGTATATAACGCCCACGGAGGATCAGCGGGCAAACCCGGCGCCCCCGCTGAACCAGAGATTTCAAAACCTCACCACCCAGCCACGTCAATTCTGAACAGTGTTGGTGCCCGGACGCATGCGCCCCGAGCGCCTTTACAAGCACTCACTCGCAAAGGAGACCCCATGTGAATCCCTGACACCCCCGAGAGGCATTCAGCGCGTGAGACACTGCCGGAACTCGAGGAAGCATAATATACAGCACAGACTGTGGCCGAATGGCCCGAACCGGCCCAACGACAAGACTTACAGCGCTGCAACGACCCGGGGAGGTGCGCCCCTGACCGAAAATCACAGCGGGCAACCAAAATCTAAGTGGTGAGCTCTGGGACATCCTGCAGACGCCCTACTCGGAAGACCCACGCGGTAACAGCCGAGATCAAGCGGTTACCGCCGTCCACAGAAGAACGGCAGGCGAGCCCAACATCCCTGCTGGAGAAACGACAAACCCTGGACCCCTGACCTGCCTCCCTCTGCCCCCTGGCTCCCACAACGCAGGCACCAATGGCGACCTCGAAGAAAACTGACAGATCTCAAAAAAAGCTGAACTTCGAGAGCAGCTCCACGACCAAAGCAACCTCCTCGAACAGCAGAGCGCAGTCTCCCAGCCAGGTTGCAGCCCAGGATGAAGAGGAGGCCCACGGGTTTGACATCGGGGAAATCCTCCTTGAACTTAAGGCCGGGATTGGAGGTTTGGAAAGCAAACTCGACGCACTCTCCTCCAAAGTCGACCTACTCCAGCACCGGCTGGACAAACACGCTGACAGACTGGACACAGTCGAGCAGAGTGTGTCTGACCTCGAAGATGGTGCAGCGGCCCTGACATCCAGAGTGGCCTCCCTGGAAGTGCAAATGGAAGCAGTAAACGCGAAGAATGAGGACTTGGAAGGACGCTCTCGGCGCAACAACATCAGGATCGTGGTAGTTAGGGAACAACAACTCACCGCGAAAATGGAAGACTACGTTGAAAAGTTATGTATGGACCTCTTTGGTACAGAGACCCTGTCCAAACTGTTTGTCGTGGAGAGAGCTCGTCGAGTTCCCAACGTCAGACCGATCCCGGGGGCAAATTCCCGCCCAATCATAGCGAGACTTCTCAACTATAAGGATCGAGATGCTATTCTAAGGGCGGCTAGGGAAAAGGGGGAACTCCAATACGATGGTGACAAGATCCAGTTTTTCCCGGACTTCTCCCAAGCAGTCCAAGTGCAGAGAAGATCGTTTACAGCAGTGAAGCGCAGGCTACAAGAGAACCAGATCCAATATTCCATGCTCTTCCCGGCCAAACTCCGTATTCAACACGAGGGCAGGACTCCGTTTTTTAACACCCCAGAGGAAACAAGTGACTACCTAGATCGCTTCGGCTGTAGACCCGCCACACTTAACGGAAGACCACAAAGGGGCGACAGACCAAGAAGAAACCCGCCGTAAAATTTACCCATAGGATACCCAAAGCGGCGGCACGAGACTTCGTGGTTGCCTAGAAACAACCACCACAGATCAATATTGCATCCGAAGAAGGGAGCCAGCCTCCTCTTGCGGGGCCACCTGCGCCCCGAGCACAGCAATGCTAGTTGTACTGTTAACACGGGATTGTTCACCACGGGCCAGTTGGGGGTTGCCCGTGCAGGGGAGGGAAGTTAGTTCAGCAAAACCGCCACAACCCGCATACCCCCGTTCCACAACAGTCACACAAAGACCTATGTACTTAACAACTGCCAAGTCCTCCCTTTTCCTCTATGGAATGCGACTCCAGTTAAACCCACGAGTCCCGGCTCGACATGATTACATTGACCCCTCTAGATGGCATCAGCAAAGTTGAAAATCGCCACCTGGAACATACGTGGTGGTAACCAGTCTGCGAAAGTGAGGAGAATTCTTCAATATCTTCGAAGACACAAAATTAACATAGCGATACTCCAAGAGACTCATCTGCTGCCCTCGTCGGAACAACACTGGGCCAGATCATGGGGATGCCATCGGTACTTCTCATCCTACTCCTCATTCGCCAGAGGTGTCGCGATCCTGATCGACAAGAGAACTAATTTCAGCTTAATTGAGTCAAAGAAAGATACTGAGGGGAGGGCCCTAATGGTGAAAGGAATAATCGCGGGGAAAGAGGTGGTGATTGTGAACTTGTACGCACCGAACACAGATGGACCTGATAATTTCAACTGGATAATGTCCCATCTAGACGTGACCAACGCGACGACTGTGGTGTGGGGTGCGGACCTCAATACTCCACTCGATCCGAGGCTCGACAAATCCCATAATACATCGGGAAGCCCATCCAAGGCCAGTACTCAGGTTCGAGAGATCTGTCAGACCTTCAATCTATCTGACATGTGGAGGAGACACAACCGAGACAGCAGGGACTACACCTTCCGATCAGCTGTGCACAACACCAGTTCCAGGATCGATTATATCCTGGCATCCTCCCATAGCCCATTCAAATGGGGAGCGTACCATATCCTACCAAGATCTTACTCCGACCATTCAATGGTTGTGCTAGAGGTTACCCTGGCGGGCGTCGCAGTACCTGGCCTCAATTGGCGGTTCAAACCCGGATCACTCACAGATGTCGTATTTGCAGCAGAACTGCGACAAGAAATAGTCTCTTTCCTGGAAATCAACCAAGACTCACTCGAATCGGCATGGACCCTCTGGGAAACGCTCAAGTGCTATGTACGAGGAATTTGCCTGGCAAAAGAAAATAGTTTATTGAAATTAATCCGGGGGGAATTATTCAGTAAAGAGCTTCGTCTGAAGGAACTGGAGCACAAATTCTCCAATACCCCAGATCCACGCACTCAAGCCGAGCTCAAAGAAGAACTCTTGGGGTTCAGGGAGACGGCGGACCGAGAATTGAAATTCCTGGGTCGCAGGCAACAGACCAGACAGTACGGAGAGGGGCAAAAACCAGGTGCACTGCTGGACCGGCTACTAACGATAAAGGTCCATCCCGCATTGAATATATCGAGGATGCGCAAGGTCAGAAGGTTTACACAGAAGAAGAGATCTCCAACACATTCCGAGAATTCTATCAAAACCTGTATAGCTCGAAAGGTGGTTCGGATCCCAACGCGATACAAGAGTACCTCAATGACACTGAACTATATTGGGTGAGCCAAGACCTGCGCGAACCCTTGAACGCGCCCATAACACTCGAAGAAATTCAGGCAGCAATCAAATCTTTGCCTAACACCAAAGCCCCCGGACCTGATGGACTCAATGGTGAGTTCTATAAAACACACGTGGAAATGGTGGCCCCCTTCTTCTTCAAGTCTATGGAGAGGCGGTGGAGCGAGGGAAACTCCCTCCCACGATGCGTGAGGCTAACGTAATGATGTTGCACAAAACTGGCAAACCTACAGAAAATTGCGCATCGTTGTCAGGATTAGTCAGGCGAGTACAAAGGCAGCGAATATGGCAAGGGAAATGTGCACCCAGGAACTACGACTCAGGTATGCTAGAACCCAGGAGTGCAAATAGAGTGTGACATCAAAACCAATATATGAAAAGGGATGTGGGGTAAGCACCTGACCGCGAGGAAAGTCGGCAAGCGCCTTACCCCCAATTGCTGTTACAGGTACTGACAGCGCTAAACCCACGTGGAGGGCAAGCAATGACAGGATCTGTGTACTAACACTCTTGATGGTATTACAGAAGGGAACTTAAGAACTGTACTCACGAGGACGAGATAAACCTCTTGAATGTCAGCTAGCCCACGAATCCTGTTGAAGAAACTGGGACCCCGAAAGGCTAGAACAGCAATGGAAGGAAAACTAAATACCTAAGTGGGAATAGTGTCTACAAAATAGTGAGGAAAACATAAGCATTCACACAGGAGCTAGCTACTACCGCACACCACACCTAATAATCAAAGGGAAAATAAATGCAGAAGTGCAGTGGAAAACATGGAATGGATCCTCTAGAAAGTAAGGATCAGGAGCAGGGAAAAACGAAATAACCTATGCAAACTTCTCCCTACCCCTCCAAGGAAAAGACAGGAAACTAAACTAAGAGGAAGGCTAAGGCAAATGGGTAACAGCAGCAAAGGACAGAGTCAAAGAAATATAGAACACAGACAAACTGGGCTGCATCTAAAAGGGGAAAGCACTGAGAATTGCTGCCTGCAAACAGAGGAAGACAAAAAGGGAAATCAAGGGAGCAGAAATCAATTAGCTCATGAATCCGAAATTCAGGGCGGAGGAAACAAGAAAACAGGAACAAGGAAGTAGGTACAAAGGCAAGGAACCAGGAACCAGGGACTAGTCAAAAACAGGAACACTGCAAACGATGACCAGCGCTGGACTGAAGTGAGACTGAGGCTTTTAAAGCTGCTTAACGAGCACACGCCTCGGGTGTGCTGATAGCTGCACCTGCCGCCACAGCTGTTACCTATCCTCCACCCAACCTTGTGTTGCAAGGGTGGAGGTGGAGCAGTGGGCCAGGCATTCTGGGAAGCATAGTCATTTGGTTAAAGAAGCATGCTGGCTGCCAAAAACCTGGAATGGATCCGGAAGGGAAGTAGCTGGGAAAATAGGGATTTAGCGCTCCCAAATCATCACAGCACTGTAGCATAAAGTTCGGAGGAAAAGTCCAGTGGGGAATAAACCCCAAATCATGCCCCCAAATGGTGGGGAAGGGAGCGAGTCGTGACAGTATACCCCCTCCTACGGCCGGCTTCGGGTGCCCGCCACCCGCACGAGACATCTTCTTTCCATGATGGGAGTGCTTTTTCTTTGGAGGTGGCACTGATGGAAATGGTGGCCTGTGGGCAAAGGCAGATGGACTTCCATGATAGGAGTGCTTTGTCTTTGGAGGTGGTACTGATGGAAACGGTGGCTTCTGGTGAGGAAGAGACTCATGGTTCGAAGAAAGGCATGAAGGACTTGCAGGACCAGAAGCAGAGTTGGAAGGTCCAGGAAGCTCAGTCACTGGGAGTGGACCCTTATAAGTCTTTGAGGAGAGAGGCAGGCTGGTGCAACATGCCTTAGGCAATGGTAGAAGCTCTGTTAGCCTTTCTGCCGAGAGTGGACATGCGGGAGGTGAGGAAAATGCTGGCTTCAGGAAAGGTTTATGCTCAGCCATTAGAGAAGGTGGTGGCTGAGGTAGAGGTTCAGATTTCCTTCTGTCATCCATCTGGGAAAAGGCTTGTCGTTGAAAGTGACTAAGGTTTGACTGCACATGTTCTACGCCTTGGAGATCTGAAAGTCCAATGGGCTGTACAAGGCTAGTACTCCTGGTGACAGTCGTGTAGCCACTTTGTTTCACGTGGGATACCACAGCAGGGAAGTTTGGCATCCTGATAGGAGTGATAGACGCAGTACTTGGTATTTCAGGCAGACTCGCAGAAGGAGCAATAACAGACACATCTTGAACTGCAGCAGTCATTCCCTTCCTTTGGCTACTAGCACCCGACTGGTGCTTCTTGGCGGAATTCTGTTGCACAAGTCCTGTAGGTAATACGCCGGTCTGCACCACCCCTTGTGCACACCCAAGTGAGTGGTTCTGACTCACCACTTGGTCCAGCTTGATGACTCTGAAGCGGGAGCTGGCAAAAGTCTCAAACTCTGATGCTGCATCTTTAGGAGGCTCTGATGCTAAAGTGAAGCAGTTGGGAGAATCGTCTTGTGGGAAAGGCAGGCATTCTGGTGCTCCTCCTGAAGCAAAAGAAAGGCAGGCTAGACGTTCATCGACTGTAAATGGTTGGGATTCAGGAGGAATCGCTGGAGCAGAAGAAAATACAGCAGAATCAGATGGTGTAGACAGGTATACCTCTGATATTGGCAGCGAGGCTATGCAGGATACAGGCGTCTCATGAACTGAAGGCAAATACTCAGTATACTCCGGGACTGAAGACATGCTCTTTTGATGGACTACCGGAGGCTCTAAAGCTGAAGGATGATCTGCAGGATGAGTCACTGTAGCTGAAGACAGGCAGGTCAGGGGAAACCTTGAGGCTGAAGGCATGCAAGCTGGAGCAATCTCGGTTGCTGGATACAAGCATGTCCAGGTCTTTGGGACTGGCTCTTGAGTAAATGGCAGACATGGCAGCGGTTCATTGGTTGAAGACAGGTGTGCCAAAGATGACTGCAGGGCTGTAGATTGAATCATAGAAGAGTCAATGGTTGTAGGAGGACAGACAGAAGTCTCAGAAGTTGACAGACCCATCGGTGGCTCAGGAATGAAGGGCACCTTTAGGGCAGTAGACTCCTTGGCACCAGTAACCAAAGGCTGAGCTGTACCCTTGCAGTCCCTTTCTTTAGTGGGTGACACAGAGTCTTTTTCTTTGTAGAAGTCAAAATCAATCAGTGGAATCACCATAGTAAAGTCTCTGTTAATCAGGATTTCGTCTATTGTCCATTCCTCTGTTTTAGCTTCTGAAAGAGGCAGATTATCAATCAACAGTTCAGGAACCGCCTGACGGTTCTTTGGTTCAGTATACTGTGGAATGAGTCCCTCAGAACATGAAATCTGTGCTGTCTCTGACTGTTCGTATTGATCAGAAGTGGCAGAAGGAAGAGTGAACCCAGAGGTAACATTGTTTTCCACATCAGCTTTAACATCTACTTCAGTCTCAGCAGCTGTATCAAGAGCAGGGCCTAAGCCTACGGTAGTGACTGAATCTGTGTATGCCACCATTGTGGATTGTGTTTGGAAATCAGAAGCTTGTATGTGTGCTAGTTCAGAATTATGACAAACTGCTACACAGGGTATTTTTGGTAAAGGAGTGGCTTGTAACTCTTCAGCTAACTGCAATCCCTGATAAACAGCAGAACAAATGTTAGAACCTGTGCCTAGATTAAGCGCTGTGCTAGACGAAAGACCTTCACTCCCAATAGATCTAACATATCGACAAATATCATGGTTTACCAAAGTCTCTGCACTCAGGGGCTGAACTGTGTTCACTTCCTCCACGTCAACAGATAAAGTCGGAGGTGCATTCAGTAAAGAGTGTAAGGTTTTATTTTCCTCTTGTGCAGAAATGAGTTCTTGTCTTAACTCCTCAAGTTTAGCTCTTAGCATGCCCTGCATTAACTGTACATCACTATCAGTAGGCACAAGGGGAAGCATAGTGGCATCAGGGCTGGATCCTGCACTAGCAATATGGATGTGCATCGATTGTACATTGTCCTCTACTGCCTGCAGGTTCTGTGTTTTATAGTTTATCTTTCCAACTTGGTCTGTGTTTCCCTTAAACAAACTATTGACATTAGACCTCTTGGCATTAGGGACTACAGTATGTACCTGTGCAACGGAGTATGCGTTAGACTGAGGGTAGAAAACAGAAGTTATGCAAGAAACCCCTCCATTCTTTATGTTGGTATCATGAAACTGTTCTATCTGAGGTGAAGCACAACTGGAATCATGGGGTTCAACAACAGAGGTACTCTCGTATAATAAGTCTAACAGTGTGTTGTTTTCTGCGGCTAAGGCTTGTGCTGACATAGAATCGGGATCAAAACCAAAGATAGAACTAGGATCAGGCCATGTAGGATGTGCCATCCTATGGGAAAAATACTTTGCACGTAAATGCCCATTCGTGACAAGGAGTTCATTGGAGTCAGGACTAGTGATTTGATTGTCACAGGTAAATGTAGGGGAAGCTTTCTGTACAAACTTGTTAGAGGCCTTGCTGCCTTTCTTTCTTAAACTTGCCATATTCAATGGGAATTTTTGGCTGGTCATACTGTCAGGATTAGTCAGGCGAGTACAAAGGCAGCGAATATGGCAAGGGAAATGTGCACCCAGGAACTACGACTCAGGTATGCTAGAACCCAGGAGTGCAAATAGAGTGTGACATCAAAACCAATATATGAAAAGGGATGTGGGGTAAGCACCTGACCGCGAGGAAAGTCGGCAAGCGCCTTACCCCCAATTGCTGTTACAGGTACTGACAGCGCTAAACCCACGTGGAGGGCAAGCAATGACAGGATCTGTGTACTAACACTCTTGATGGTATTACAGAAGGGAACTTAAGAACTGTACTCACGAGGACGAGATAAACCTCTTGAATGTCAGCTAGCCCACGAATCCTGTTGAAGAAACTGGGACCCCGAAAGGCTAGAACAGCAATGGAAGGAAAACTAAATACCTAAGTGGGAATAGTGTCTACAAAATAGTGAGGAAAACATAAGCATTCACACAGGAGCTAGCTACTACCGCACACCACACCTAATAATCAAAGGGAAAATAAATGCAGAAGTGCAGTGGAAAACATGGAATGGATCCTCTAGAAAGTAAGGATCAGGAGCAGGGAAAAACGAAATAACCTATGCAAACTTCTCCCTACCCCTCCAAGGAAAAGACAGGAAACTAAACTAAGAGGAAGGCTAAGGCAAATGGGTAACAGCAGCAAAGGACAGAGTCAAAGAAATATAGAACACAGACAAACTGGGCTGCATCTAAAAGGGGAAAGCACTGAGAATTGCTGCCTGCAAACAGAGGAAGACAAAAAGGGAAATCAAGGGAGCAGAAATCAATTAGCTCATGAATCCGAAATTCAGGGCGGAGGAAACAAGAAAACAGGAACAAGGAAGTAGGTACAAAGGCAAGGAACCAGGAACCAGGGACTAGTCAAAAACAGGAACACTGCAAACGATGACCAGCGCTGGACTGAAGTGAGACTGAGGCTTTTAAAGCTGCTTAACGAGCACACGCCTCGGGTGTGCTGATAGCTGCACCTGCCGCCACAGCTGTTACCTATCCTCCACCCAACCTTGTGTTGCAAGGGTGGAGGTGGAGCAGTGGGCCAGGCATTCTGGGAAGCATAGTCATTTGGTTAAAGAAGCATGCTGGCTGCCAAAAACCTGGAATGGATCCGGAAGGGAAGTAGCTGGGAAAATAGGGATTTAGCGCTCCCAAATCATCACAGCACTGTAGCATAAAGTTCGGAGGAAAAGTCCAGTGGGGAATAAACCCCAAATCATGCCCCCAAATGGTGGGGAAGGGAGCGAGTCGTGACAATCGTACAGGCCGATCTCACTAATTAATTTAGACAACAAAATCCTAGCTAAAATTCTGGCGACCAGATTACTTCCCTTGAGGCCAGCTCTGGTGCTGGGCGACCAAGCCGGGTTCATCCCAGGGCGTAGTACAACTTATGGCATCAGGAGACTATTTGGCGTCATTGAGGCCCTGGACCCGACGCAACAGGCACTAGCAGTTCTGTTAGATGCCGAGAAGGCGTTTGATTCAGTAGAGTGGCCCTTCATGTTCGCAACACTAAGGCAGATGGGTCTGGGTAACTTCTTCCTGAAACTAGTAGCTCTGTTATATAACGAACTACGCTCATACATCACACTAGGGAATACCAGATCCACAGGGATCACACTGGAGCGCGGAACGAGACAGGGTTGCCCACTCTCGGCCCTTATCTTTGCCCTGGTGATGGAACCCCTGGCCTCGAGGCTGAGAGCCAAGCAGCTATGTCGAGGGTTAAAGCTGGGTCCTCACAGATTAATCGTCTCCTTATATGCTGACGACGTCATGCTGTTTGTCAGTGACCCCCAAACCAATCTCAACCCTGTAATGCGAGAGGTGATAAAGTTCGGGTTAATGTCAGGCCTCAAAACCAACCACTCCAAATCGATAGTGTTCCCCCTGTCCTCCTGCACTTCAGAGTTTGCAGAGGACCATGGGTTTAAATGGGAAAACTCGAAGGTGCGCTATTTGGGGATCAATATGTCACGAAGCCATTACGAGATATTTAGGGACAATTATGTAACTACACTGCAGCTTCTACAAGAACGTATCCAGAGATGGAAATCTCTACCACTGACGCTGTGGGGCAGGACCTCACTGACAAAAATGGTTATTCTCCCTAAACTTCTGTATCTCTTTACGAATATCCCGCTACTCCTCCCCAAATCCTTCTTATCAAAAATCAAGAGCTCGATCCTAGAGCTGCTATGGGCGGGGAAACCAGCGCGGGTAGCGTACAATACACACTACCGATATCAAGCGGAGGCCTGGCCCTCCCCGATATAGAGAAATACTACTGGGCAGCCCAAGCCCAATTCCTAAGTCACTGGTATTCAACCCACTACATCAGACCACATGTGCAAGTGGAACGGGCCCTAGCTTCCCCCGATCTGTTGGCTGCAGTCATAATAAGCCACGTTCCCGTGCCGCATAAAACGCTGAACACAGTCCTATCCACATATGCGATATGGAAGAAGATCGCTAGTGAATACGGAGTGGCTATACGATTTTCCCCCCTGTTACCGATAAAATTCATCCCCGGCATCCCCCTCACGAATGAAACAGTATTCCTGATATGGATAGATAAAATAGGGATAAAATCGTTGGGAGACCTCTTCCCAGAGGGCACCTTTCTAACCCCTTAAATGGCTAAAGACAGAGGAGGGAACACATCCCTCGATGTCTTTCTCTATTTTAGACTCCGCCACACCCTTCAGGGGTTATTCCCCACATTCCCTAAGCATCCCCCTACGTGGGATCTGTTACATAGCACGATTTTAGCACAAGGTGAAGGTAGACTGGTGTCAACTCTGTACAAAACTCTGTTAAGAGACACCCGGAAACTTCAACCTAAGGTGCAACGAAAGTGGGAATCGGCTATCCAAGAACCGATTAATGAGGAAGACTGGGCCTATATTCTTGGACAGACTCAAAAGGTAGCGCTAAATTCTCGATATACGCTAATACACTTTAACTTTGTGCACCAAACATACTACACCCCAGTCAGGAAACATAGACACCATCCGGAAGCGTCAGCCCATTGCGAGAGATGCGCATTTGCCAACGCTGATTTTCTGCACCTGGCATGGGGCTGCCCTGGCATTCAACGCTTCTGGACTTCCGTTATACAAATAACATCTGACATTATAGGTGAGCAGATGACCCCCTTACCGCTGGGACCGCTCCTCGGCCTCACTAAATATCTACAGCCAGCGTCACGCAAGTTGGCGGCACTCCTCATGGTGCTAGCACGAAGAAGAATCGCTATGTCGTGGGGTCGCGGCCAACTCCCCAAGATTATAGACTGGGAAAGGGATATAACCTACTGCCAAGACATGGACACCGAATTTATTCGAACGTTGCCTTTGCATGCGTGCCCTCCTGACATCTGGGGGCCATACATCACTTATCTGATGAACAACGCTGAAGCTTCAGACTCGGACAACCCGAACCCTTAGAGGGAGGGGCCATGGGATAAGGGAACACAAGGACAACGTGGAAAGCTTTCCTTCCAACTCAGACAAAAGATGGAGGCAACCAAAGTTACAGTGGACACAAGGGGTAGGGGGCGGAAGGGTGGGGGAACTGTTGTTGGGATTTGTATTATGAGGCTCCATGTTGGAGCACTGTTTTTTTTGATGCAGTAAAAAGTCAAAAATAAATACTTTAAAAAAAAAGTATACTTGTACCCACAAGCCCATAACCAGGCTCCGTTTTCTGTGCACTCGCAGGCGTGCAGTGAAGGTTGCCTTTCTTTTTCCTGTGCACTCAGTTTTTTCGCATGCAGTCTGTGCTGCAGGTAATTTTGTCACTGAAAGGTAGGCCTGCTAAACAGACCCTGACCCTTTCATAAAGGGCCATCCCAAAAGGAGAGCATTCATGTGTTTTTGTTGTTCAGGCCTCCTGACCGCTACAGCAACTGCTCTGCAGTGGCAGCAGGACAGTTTCAAAGGTTACATGTACATTCTTGACAGCTGGTGGAGCACAAAGTTCCAACAGGCAGAAGTGGCCTTTTCATCTCCTGCACCTCTCAAAGCATAATTGTGTACCCTAGTCAGCCTTGTGGCAAATTAAACTGTAAATCTAAGCCATGCCTGGTAATGACATGGTGGCTACTAGCGTCACACAATTATACGGTCACAGCAATTTGATATCATACTAGTATCAGCTTGATTAGTAGTGCTCTACTATGACCAGGTTGTGTAGACGTTGTCTGGCCTGGGTGTCTTTACAGCAGCCATTTGGGACATTGGCCAGGAAGCAGCCTTTTGATCCTCTTGGAAGAAGGAGAACACGTTCCTCATAGGGCAGAAAAATCTTCCACAGAAGGTACCCTGGGAATCGGTGCGCCAAAGGCAACACTGACATTACCAAGACAATCGCACACAAGAGTGCGGACCACTTGAGTCCTTTTGAAGTCAGCAGACATGGAAGTTAGAGTAGCCAGAGGAGAGAGAAAGGGGTTCCGCTACCTTAGTTTCTGCTAGGGCTCCCTACAACTTGTCCGAAGGGAAATTTCACTTGTTAAAGCAGCTTAGATTGTATCCCTTACAGCAGGGTTTCTTTGGACCAATCCCCTGTGTCATTTTGTCTTTATAAGTAGAGAGAATCCCCTCCTTAGTTGATTCATCTGGGGACTCTTACAAGAAGTAGAAGGGTTCACTAAACCTCTGTGGGAAATAGAGCCTATTCCAACGTTCTTTGACATAGAGGTGAAGAAAGTGCATACAAGGCCGAATCAAGCTCTGCTGCCTGCCCATCCATGGGGAATAGCGGGAGCGACACTGATGTAGGGCCAATGCGCCTCTGCTCACTGTGCACTGGATGTCACGGAGTTCCCCCCTTCTCACCTGAGACCGATCCTTGTTGGACTCGGATTTCTTCCAGGAGATTGACTGCTTGAGCTACAGCAATCGTGTGGGGAAACCTCTTAGGATAGGCCTTATCTTCGGTAGTTTCATAGTCAGGCTGTCGAGATAAGGCGTCAGCAATCAAGTTTTGTGATCCAGGAACATGAGTGATGTGGAACTGGTACTGGGCAAAGAAGAAGGCCCAACGAGCCTGACGACTGTTCTGACACTCTAATGACTGTAGAATTTGAAGATTTCGGTGGTCTGTGCGGACCTGGACTGGATATCTAGCTCCCAGGAGTAGATGTCACCACTCAGTGAAGGCTTGGCGGATGGCTAAAAGTTCTTTTTCCAGGACAGAGTAGTGTGTCTCACTGGGAGTCAGGGTTCGTGAAAGGTAAGCAATGGGGTGTTCTAGTTTATCCTCAAATTCTTGCTTCAACACCGCTCCAATGGCGTAGTTAGAGGCATCCGTTTCCACAAGGAATGGTCGATCAATGTCGGGTTGGGCCAGAATGGGGGCTTGAGTAAATCTTGCCTTCAAAAGTTGGAATGCCTTATCTTGCGGAATAGACCAGACAAAGGGCGTATCTTTCTTCAGGAGAGCAACAATCGGTTGAACAATCTCAGAGAAGGTGGGTATAAACTTCCGTTAGAAATTGGCAAGCTCCAGGAAGGATTGAACTTGTTTCACAGACGTGGGAGCAGGCCAGGATAATATAGCCTTTACCTTTAAAGGGTCCATGCCAATTCCCTCTGGAGTAAGGATAAATCCTAGTTAATGAACAGAAGCAACGTGAAACAGACATTTCTCGGGTTTGGCCAAGAGTTTATGTTCACAGAGTCGTTGTAGTACTGCCTTTACATGTTCTTCATGCTTTAGAAGGTCCTTGGAGTAGATCAAAATGTCGTCCAGGTAGACGATGACGAAGAGGAATAGATCCTGCTGTCCAATTGATATACGGATTGTGTTTCTGTAATGAGGACATGCCCAGTACCATGGGGTAATGAGCTGACTTAATAATGTCGAATCGAATCCGCTCTTGGGGGTGATTAATTGAAAGCTGGACCTCTTTGGTCTGCAGGTTTTATGGGCCCCGAAGTGAGGGGTCTTCCATCGATCGCGTCCACCGGCTGCATGATGCTTCGTGTTTCGTATGGGATGTGGTGACTAAAAACCCAATCTTGATCAATGAATATTCCCATAGCCCCGCAGTCTACCAAGGCCAAAACAGGATAGGTCTTATTCCTGGAGGTTGATAGGAAGGCTTGTAGTATCACTAGATTGTTTTGTCCAGGAGAATTCAAAGATGGAATTGATGTGGAGCAAACATCTCTCTCCCGAAGCCCTGCTCCATCTAGGATCGGGAGTTGGCGTTTCCCGAACGCCGAGGAGGGGCCAGAGGGCATTCTCTAACCAAGAGTTTGTCTGAGGCACAATACATGCACAACCCTGTATTAATCCTTCTCATCCTTTCTTGCGGGGATATGGGTCCACGGAAGGCTCCTATCTGCATGGGTTATGGTTCGGTGACTGATCCTGAGTGTGTATCAGATTTGGAGGTACTCTCAAAGGACACCTTCGGAGGGTTTCCTTTAGATTTTTTTTTCTCTGCCTTCCTTTCCTGGATGCGAAAGTCTATTTGCATGGCAAGGTCCATGAGAGCCTGGAATGAGTTTGGTCGGGCCACTCTGGCTAACTCATCTTTAATCTCCTCATTTAGTCCTCTCCTGAAAAGTGTCAAACTTGCCTCCGGAGACCAATCAGCTTCCTTGACCAATTGCTTGAATCGGGTTACATACGTAAGCACATCCTGGGATCCCTGCTGAAAGTCTAAGAGGCGTTCCTGGGCAGTAAAGACCTGCTCTGGGCGATCAAACATGGTCTTTAGGGCCCGTATGAAACCATCGTAGTCATCTAGGAGAGCGTTGCCGGAGTTAACTAGGGGTGTAGCCCAGGTTAAAGCATTTCCGGAAAGGTGAGAGATTATAAAACCCACCTTAGCCCTGGGAGTGGAAAAGTAATAGGGCTTAAATGTAAAGTGAACCAAACATGAGTCCAGGAATCCACAAATGGTTTTTGCCGACCCATCGTATTTGTCAACAATGCCGCCCAGTAACACACTTTCTTTTGCGGCTGAATCACGGGATAGAACTAATTGCTTGAGAGCAGCGTTTTCCGCCTTTAAATTCTGCACCTCGTGGTTAATTCTTGCATACCTCGCATCAGGTCCTGGACGGCCGCTTCCATGACGGCCGTCCTTGCTGGACTCTGTGGGCGGTGTCTTCTTGCGGACAGACCTGGACTTGAATAAGGCTGAGCGAGTCTCTTCCGACTCCAGCGTGCGTTTAAGATTCCGGGATGCAGCAATCCGGGGGTCCGGGAAACGAAGAAGACGTGCTGATGGTGCACGAGTCCAGGAAGCAAGAGGAAAGGGAAAGGGGCAAGGAATGGAAGTAGAAAAGCTAGGAACCAGGAAAGCAATACAGCGAACTACGGAGCACACGTCTGATCGCTACTTGGCAATAGCACTGAGATGCATTGAGCCGCGGGGTTGCAGTCTATTGGTAGAATACGTTATGTCCAAAGTATAGACCGCGGAAGGCGTGTCACGCTGGACGGCCATGTTGGGAGTGTCAGGGAATGCAAGGCCCGTTGCGATAAGGGCCAGGAAGACCAAAAGGGGTGCGTCCTGTGGGTCATGACACTGGAACCAGGATCCTGCTCACTGGAAGTTAAGGACCCTCTGTAGGTGACAGACAACTTCCTGGACTGGAAGTGCAGAATTCATGACTCACCTTGTCCTTGGAGACCTAGGATTGAGTCTCCCAGCAACCCAGAAGTTCAGAAGCAGCTGAAACCCTGTTTCATCACCTCAAGACACCTTTGAGCCAGATTGATCTTGCTCAGCGTACTTCACGTTGCTTCAAGCCACGGTCGAGTCTACGTTGCTTCAAGCCTCTACAGGACCCACAGTGCTGCTTTTGGCCCTCTACGCAGCTTTGGCTTGCTTATCTGCCTTTCAGGACATCCAGGTGCTGGCTTGACTAATTGATGCAGACCACCATGTATTGACCCGATCGTCAACACACATCGGTAGGTACTTCTGAGCGAGCGTAGACTCGACCTTCTGAAAGCCGTCAGCTCCCCCGCCTCGAACACTGATTCAACCAAATGGGAGACCGCTAAGGCTTTCACACCTTTGCAGATGGCAACTCTTCAGGTGCCCCAAGCCAAGAAGGTTTAGTCACACCCTTTGAAGTGTGTGACTCAACCTCAAGGTGATAGCATCTACTGAGGCCATCTGCGTTGGATTGTTGAGATCCAGGCTTAAGAGGTATGTACATATGCAATCTTTCAGAGATATGGCCTAACGCCAAAGCTTATAAAGCTTCTCAATTGTGGCCCAGTTTTTTATCTTCCCATCAGCCACCCTCTAAAGTAGGCATTGAGCTGATGAACCCCTTCTGAGTTTCGCTGCACTGAAAATGCTCCAATTCCAGATGTATGGGTGCATGCCTGGCATATAAATTCCTGCCTATAACGTTGACAGGAAGGCTGACTCTGCATTCAAGAGATCTTTTACTGGTGTACAGCTAAGCCTGCAAACCAGTATCTATGCCTCTTATACAGCAGATATTGCACTAGAGGGCTTTGAGAACCTGAACAAAGCAATTGAAGAGGGAACTGACTGCACTCAAAATCTGTAGGATATGAAAGCCCTAGCAGAGCTACTTTCACATTTTGTATATGATGGTGTGCACCCCTTGGCCATGAGTATGGGAGCAGTGGTTTGAGGGCATCGCCATTTTATTTGAGGGATTGGCACCCAGAGAGGCACCAAAAATCTGCATCCATGCAGGTTCCTTTTAAGGGAAACATGTTATTCAGTGATTCCATGGAGGTAAAGAACCATAAGACTTTTAAGGCAGACAGACATGCAGAGAAGCTCAGAAGGACACCTAGTGCCATGCCCAGCAAATATATTACGGCAGGAAGAGATTTGTATCACCTTCAATCATCCTCAGAGACCATAGTAAAGTAAAGCAATCCAATTACAAGGAAAGGTAGTTCCCTCAGAAAGTAGCAAGTCTTTTACCCCCAGAAGAAATATAAATCCTGATGCCAGAAGTGTGGAAGCCAGGCTATGGTGGTTCTCTGGTGTATGAAAATAGGTTAGAACTGGTTCCTGGGTGAACAGGATCATCCACTGTGGCCACAACCTAGATTTCAAACCCACAGGACTTGGTTGATTCAGACGCTGCTTTCTAGAGGCAACATCAACAGGGAAACAAAGACCCAAGTTGGGCCCTTCTCTAGAAAAGAGCAATCACCTTAGATTCTCAGGATCAGATTGGTCAGGGCCTTTATTCCATTGTTTTCTTAGTTCCCAAAAAGAATGGGAAATTCAGGTTGATTGTGGACCTGAAAAGTTTGAAGGTATTAATTCAGCAATATGCCCCGAGCAGCGGGGGCATAAGCGAGTCTGGTAATGTCCCGGGGCCCATAGTTATAGGCCTGAGTGAAGTGAGTGGGATTGGGAGGGCGGGGAAATACACTTACCTGAATCAACCAGCGAGGCCCCACTTCGAGCCTCCTCATTGGCTGAGGGGCTGCCACGACCCCGCCGGGGGACAAAGCAGTGGAATCCGAGGGATTCCCGGCAGGGTAATGCCCTGGCGAGGGCCAATCGGAATGGTTCTTCCATTCTGATTCTCCCTCGCTGGATACTAATTGTGAATCAGCCCTTAAAGGTGGAGTGCCATCATAAGATTTGTAACCTTTACATGGAGCCTTTGGGCACTCTCCTCAAAAATCCCAATATAGCCATCCACCAATACGTAGACGATACTGAGTTGTACATGAGAGTAAATAGCGTGCAGGACATCATTCGTCTCCTGTATTATCTAGCCATCATCCAGTCAAACGAAATCATCCAAGACTAAATTTGTCCCCATCATTCCGCCCACTAAAAAACAAACTGTCCAACAATGGCTCAATGATATGCACCTAGAAGGATTTGATCCACAACTCACAGACTCAGCAAAATCCATAGACTTCTCCATTGACAGCAGCCTGTCCTTCCAGTAACACATAGCCAAGAAAGCTCAAATAGCCTGGCTCAGAACCTCTACCCTTCGAAAAATCAAACCCTTCATCCCGCTGCAGGACTTCAGGGCCGTTGTGGTCTTGCACTTTGATGGGGGAAATGCTCTCTTGACAGGGCTCCCAGCTTCTCACCTGGCTCCCCTAAAAGCAGTTCACAATGCTGCAGCATGTCTTATTACGGAAGCATGGAAATTTGACCGAATTACGCCCATCCTAAGCAAACTACATTGGCTTCTACTCCAAGCCAGGATACTGTTCAAGACAGCATGTATCATCTACAAAGCAGCCACGAGTAGCACACCAGCATACCTGGCAGCTATGCGCCACATATCTGGTAGCACATGCTCATCGCGCAGAAAATCGTCCAACCTGCTTGAATCGCAACTCGTCCCCAAAGAGAGGACCTGCAAACAATCCTTCTCTTGTCATGCACCCACCCTCCGGAACTTAATCCCATTGTCAGCTCGGAATGCCCCCACAATTCTCCAATTTTGCAAATCTCTCAAAACATGGCTCGTTCAACAATGCCTGACCAAGGGCTAATTCCAATGGATGCACATCCCGCTGCACAGACCTCACAGTACTGCCCTACTGTTAAAATCTGCTTGTCCGAATGCCGGCTACCTATACTCTGTACAGCGCTCCACTGCTCTCGATCTAGGGCCGCGCTTTAAACAATACAACATACAAATAAAAGAAAGATCATCCTGTTGTGTGTTTTGGGGGAGATTCCTAGAAACTTTGGATTTTCAGGATGCCTCCTTTCACATCCTGATCCATCAGAATTACCAAAGGTTCCTGAAATTCCCCATTATAGGGGGTTTGTTTCCAGTTCAGAGCTCCTCAGCTTGGCCTCTAGATTGGGCCCGGTGGCGGCTCATCTTCATTGCAGGGGAATCCACTCCTTTCCGTTCCTGGGTGACTGGTTAATCGTGGTGGCTACGGAGGTGCTGCTGGAGGAACATGTCTCGGTTACATGCCTGACCCAAGAGTCAATGGGGTTCTTCCTGAACTTGGGGAAGTCTCTCCTGGTGCCTTCTGTTCATAGATTTTGGGTTTTGGACCTCCAGTTGAGTGGTCCTTCTACCAAAGATTTGGGCACAAAGACTCCAAGCCCTGTGGAGGGTACTCTTAACTGCTCAGGTTTATTCAGTGTAGAAAGTTCTCCAGGTACAGGGCCATATGGCAGCCTCTGTATTTGTGATTCCTTGAGCAAGATTGCACATGAACCCTTTGATATCTCCTCTCCACAGACATTGGTCTCCAGACTCTCAGGAATTTCCAGGCCAAGGTCCCATCAGTCTGGATTTGTCAACCCAGTTGCAGTGGTGTTTGGAAAAGGTGAACCTGCTAAGGGGTTTTCCTTTGCGAGAACCCTCTTCAGTCACAATTACAACAGACACCCGTGGTCTGGGATAGTTAACATTCTCAGGGATATGGCAGCACCAGTAAAGGTGGCCCTCACTGGAAGCAAACAGATTCTCCAATTGGAGGGTGTTTGTTGCCATCATCAGGCCCTGTAGGTGTTCTCCCCAGTATCCAGAAAAGAGTGGGTATAGTCTGGAAAGCGAATATCACAGCAATGGCTTACATGGACAGGTGGGGGCGGAAGAGGAGGGGCACGTTTCATACTGTTAGGTCAACTGGCCCATGAGTAGGGACTGTGGGCAGAATTCAACCTTCTGTCTCTGTAAGATGCCTGCATCCGGGGCATGGACAATGTGAACACAGACAGCCTGAGAAGGATGTTTTCCTTGGCATTGTGGTAATTATACCTGGAGATTTTCAGTCTGATCTGCTCCTGGTTGGGTTCTCCATCAATGGATCTTTCACCTTTCCCCAGAATGCCCTGCTCCACAAGAACATTCTCTTTGCTCCAGTTTGGCTGAGGGGTTAATGGTTCCCCCTGATATTATAGTTGTCAGCCTTTCCATTTGTTCGCACTTCCGGTTTCTCCATGTCTGTTCAGTGGATCCCAGGGCCATCTTGGGGTGGGCAGGGAGGATCATCTTCTCTGGTGGGGTGGCTTGGAAATTGAGAGGGAATTCTTACAGGACAGAAGATTGATTCCACAACTTGCCTTAGCAGTACAAAACTTCTAGAGGCCC
The DNA here is from genome assembly GCF_040938575.1 of Ambystoma mexicanum. Lineage (NCBI taxonomy): Eukaryota > Metazoa > Chordata > Amphibia > Caudata > Ambystomatidae > Ambystoma > Ambystoma mexicanum. The sequence continues at coordinate 1,141,485,514 of NC_090923.1, read as the reverse complement.
GCTACCCAAACGGTTTAATGACGAGCATTGGAGCAATTATGCTCTTTGGCATGAGAGAAATTCCCAGCAGGCTGTACAATGCCCACTTCCTATCGCCATGTAATTTTTACGGGATGGTTTCAATTTGGAGTTGGATGTCTCCTGCCTCAGGGCAACAATGGTCGTCTAGCCTCACCTTTAGAGATCCCGAGTCTCCCAGATCAGAGGGGAAGGTTCTTGTTTCTAAATGTCTCAGGAATTATTTTGCTGGCTAAGCCTTTGGTTTACTCTGGAGTTCCTCTTTGGGATCTTTCTTTGATTCTTAGATCATTACAGAAGCCCGCGTTTGTGCCTGTCTATTCCATTAATATCAAGAAGCTTACCCTGAAATTGTTTATTTGTAGTGTCAATAACTTTGTTTTGATATGTCGTTTTGTGGGGTTTGAGCATCACTATGCAGGCCTTCCTTCAGATTCAATCAGTCTTTGATTTGTTATGATGTGCTCTTTTTACCCAACGTCATTTACAAATTTCATCAATCTTAGGACATTGTTCTGCTAGCCTTCTTTCCCAAACCATCCTCTGTGGATGAAGAGTATTGGCAGATGTTTGATGTTCACAGAACAGTGTTGACATAACCGGATAAGATGGCAGCTTTTAGACAGGCAGAAAGTCTGTTCTTGGTTCAGGTCTGGGAAAGAAAGCTTCCATTGCCACCCTGAGTATATGGATTAGATAGGCCATATCTACAGTTTATTCATAGTCTGATGTCCTGCACCAGGTTCCATCCAGGGAAGGGATCAATTAGGGGCATGGAAGGCCCGAGGAATTTCCATCCACCAAAAAAGTAGGGCAACAACTTGGAAAAACCAGAACATTTTTGTCAAGCATTGACTAATCCTACATCACCAGGGGTTGACTATGTTTGGTTTAGGGGTTGAGTTCTGCTATCCACTTACAAGTTCTGGTTCAGTGAATTGGTGTCTGTAAGTGTTAGTAGTATTTATGGTGTTCTGTGTCTTTATTTAGGCCATTCATCATCATTCATTTGGTATTCCTCGGATGTAAGTACAGGGTAGAGAAAGATGGACATGGAGGTAATGATCGGATTACTTACCCGTAATCTACCCGTAATCTTCATTACTCATAGTCAATTTCTTCCTCTCACCTTGAGTGGAGCTTAATGGTCCACATTGCCAATGTCAACTGGGACGTTGTAGGTATTCTACTTGCCATGAAAGGGCGAGGGCAGGTATTTTGCTCCCCATGTAAGGGGGAGGGGCCAGAAATGTTTTACGGGTTCCTGTCCGGGAGAGGGGTACCTGAGATTTGATTGTGAACCTACATGCATTCTCATTCTGTTTTCCTCACGCTCACATGGGCATTCATAGAATGTGTTTAGATTTTACCCATCTGCTCAAATCTCATTTCCAATGCATTTACAGATTACCGTCTTCGCTGGAGGGTAAAGGCCAGACTCTGATTTCAGATTTAACCACAGTCTCCCGTCCTAGGAATCATGGCACAACAGCGTGGGGTGAACAGTCTGCGTTTCAACCAAGACCAGAGTAAGTCTTAAACCTGAGGTATGTCAGAAATATTGAGCCACTGACACATATTTGACACACATACTGAAGTAAGGTGAGGGTCTGTTAATTTCCCCACATACAAGCAAGAGGAACTGAGTCAAAGAATGTGACAAATCTCACTGTTTATTGAAAGCTTACAAAACCGGGATCGGGACATGTTAATCGGGTTATTTCCAATACTTTCTCACTGGTTACAGTCTTGTCATGGAAATGTAATGCAAAGTGACATTGCAAAATAAATGATACATTTCAAAACCTAAGGTGAGTTGGGATTGGTTAGTACTTTTAGTGGCTAAACAGTGTCCTGTGACCACCTCCTAAATGTTGTAACTGCAGGCATGTCAGGTTGGCGTGTTGCTATTGGGTCTCGCAACAAAGTGTGAGCTAGTGTGAAAGGTGGGAAGCGACTGCTCACAGAGGGTCTTCTCAGCCTTGGTAAATTACCAGCCCATGTGCAACTTTTCAAGGTGGTGGGACATCCCCAAAGGTGATGGCTATACCCAGCCAAGTTACCATCTCTGATCCTCCTGGCCTTGAGACAGAACATTAAGCTTTCAATCTGGTATTACTTTTGTATCATCATGCCTTCCGTTGGATAGGAACAACGGTATCCGTCTGGCTCGAACAAATAGGCTTTGTCTCCCAGGTTCAGACCACATGTGTAGGGACCACAAATCTAATTTTCCTGCTCACATTTATGAGGATTTTCAACTTTCACACATGTAGGTGTGCTATCTCTTCTGCCAATGTGAAACGTTCTCTTCCTAGGTGTCCTTGGCAAGAATGTGCACAATAGACGCACTGACAGTCTGGTCTGCGCATGTGAAATAGGTGTGTCTTTATTCTCAATCCTTTTCAGTGACTTCCATTTATTTCAATTCGGCTGTGGCTTCAATTTTGATTTGCATAGCCACTCATGTTAGTTGCATTCAGTGTCTGCAAGCAGTTCATATGTATTCTAGTGCCACTTGCGGTTACTGCATAGCAAGACAACACACATCTTTCCTTCAAGCTTCTCTCTACTGCCTTCTCTTCCTCCTCTCTCATCCCTGACTGTCTGACTACTATTCAGGCATGGTATGTTGCCAATGATCTCTGCATTAATGCCAGTAAGAGTGAGATCCTTCTCATTGGGACACCAGCTCCCTCCTACCCTCTGGCTGCCTTCCATGGGCCCCCTCCCCTCCTCCTCTTGTGAGGAAATATACCTTGGTGTCATCTTTGACTCCTGTAAGGAACTCATGGTGGCAACAGTAAAGACAGACACAAGTGCTCACAGTTCAAGGGTGTTTATTAAACTGTATGCAGGTTGAAAAAACGCCTAATCTTAACCTAAATCTAAGATGGGAGCAAGCGTTGACCATCAAATGAAAATAAGGCATTCCTGGTAGCGTTGTGTCAAATAACAAGGGCCTATACTAAGAAACCTATTGCCAAACCTTACAACTAATACAAAAAGGGTGTGGGATGGTTTTCAAGAAAAGAAAGAAGTGTTCTCAAATAATATGTCAGGATACTGTAGCTTGGGTATCCTTTCCCCACGTTTTGAGCACAGGGTAAAGTGGGATCTTGGAGCACAGTACACTCTCGAGCTTCCCCAGCACGAGACAGCAATTACATTTGCAGCTATCGGGGCCGTTGATGGCCAAGTCTCGTTTCTCTTGAAAGTCTTTTGCCTTCGAGGGCCTGACGTATTCAATAACAAAACACAACAGTTCCTTTTACAAAATGAAAGTTTGTTTCCACAGTTCACATTGGGTGATGGCCACCCCGGGTCCCCCTCTTCCGGGGGCCGACCCCCTCTTTACTTTCAGCCTCCCTCCTCAGGGTTCTCTATGGCTTATCCTTTCTCTACAGATTTCTCTACAAATCACTTTGACCTAACTTGACGGATCTCCTGCGGCCTTCTGGTATCTGTAGTTCCACGCAGACGGGGATCGACCAGAGTTAGAACCCACTTGGTGCCGGTTCCCTTTGCAGCTGGTCTCCCCTTTACCACTTTTAAAGTTCTTTGAAATTGGTTCAAGTTGCCACTTTGCGACATTCATTCACCACAGCCCGGCTCTTATCGGTTCTCCCCTTGACTCACAGGCTGTGATGAACGGCTTTGTTTTCCTCGTAACTGGAGTCAAGGCTGCTACCACAGTTGCAGGAGTCTCCCTCGTTCCCGCTTATCAGCGTCACCACGCTCCGTGTACCGTTGACATCTGTTGCAGCACACTTAGGCTATTGTCCTCGGTTTTACGATTCCTGCTGCAGAGGTTTTGCAGGTCTGCGTCGGAAAGGGCAAGATCGTGTCTCTCCTCGTCAGCCTCTCGATATTCGCCACCTTTCTCTTCCTCTTTAACTGCTGGGCCTGCATAGCTGTCTTGTCGTGCGGTCCTTCCTCGTACTGTGCTCTCTTGCTCCACCTTTTATCCCTGTAAGGAAGGGAAAGGGCAGTCAGGTATGTATGTGATTCTGATCAATTGCCTGACATTGCCTGACCCTTGTATTGTGACATATCGGGTAAATGGCTCTGGTGATAGTCTGTTCTCTTGTGTGTCATGTGAAGGTGTTTGTATTGGAAAGGGGTGGGGGGGCAGTGGTTTTGAATGTCCTACGTGGTAGGATGGGGGAAAAGGTGTTGAAAGAATGGGGATACAAATCTTAATGGCTTCTTAAACAGTTCCAGTGGACATCTCTCGGTTGGGTTCACCTTTGTCATCACACTGTTTCTTGGGATTTAGGCTTTGCCCCCTCTTTGTCAGCCTCCCTCATCCGGTTTCACTCTTGCCAACTTTACATTCACATTCGCTATCAATGTTTGCGGGATTCACCTCCCTTGCTTTCTTTACAGTTCTTAGGTCAAAGGCTTTCGACTGTACAGGGATTTTGCTTGACCTCCTGTATGACCACTTTGACCTAACTTGCCAGCTCTCCTGCGGCCTATTTGATATTTCATATTTTATTTGAAATGCGCTTGTACACAAGGGTTTCACAGCGTGACGAGGGCAGGGGAGAACAAAACAACAATCTTACTAGGCCCAGTAACATTGAAAACGCACACGTGCATGGAAGAGGGAAAGGGGAAAGTGCATGGGAGGGGGGGAGAAATGGAAAGTGCTGAGCAAAAGTATACAGATAAATAATAAATATATAATAAAAGCAACAAACAGTAGTAGTTCAGCCAGCAAGTGGCAAGTGCTAGGTTTAAGGCAAAAGACAAGGGTGAGACTGAATACGTGCAGAACAAAGGGGGGGACTGTATGGTTACAGATGCAGACCTCAGTGCAAAGGATTGCCATGAGGCAATGCGGATAGGTGGCAGGATGAACAGGTACCTGGGCCTGAGTCAGAAGGTAAACCAGGTGCATGGTGCCGAGACAGAGCAGATCAGCAGGGGAAAGGAAGGGTGAAGGCAGAAGCAAAGGGGAAGGTTTTGAGGTGCTTCCGAACCGGAGATAGTTCCCCTCAAGTTTCAGAGTGGCAGGGAGGCTGCTCCAGAGGGAGGCCCCAGCGGAAGACAGAGATCTACCCCCAGCTCGTTTCTTTGAAAAACGACTGACCCTGAGGGAGTTGGAGGTAGAGGAGCGAAGAACTCGAGAGAGGAGGTATTTGCCGAGGGATAGCTGAAGGTATTTTGGATCCAGGCACAAGAATGCCTTGTGGACAATGCAAAGGTTTTTGAATTTAATCCTTGCATCCACTGGAGGGACAAGTCTTGCAGTCCTGTTCTGGATTAGTTGCAAGGGGCAGAGAGTAGAGGCAGGTAGATTTAGAAAGAGGCTGTTACTATAATCCAACCTCGAGAGAACCAGAGCTCGAGAGACAGTGAGCTTCTGGGGGACGGAGAGGAAACGCAGAGTACCTCTGAGGAGGTGCAGTAGGAAGTTTGACTTTTTAGAGACATCAGAGATGTGGGCAGAGAAGGAAAGGGTGGAGTTAAAGATGACCCCGAGATTCTTGGCCTCGCAGGTGGGGGTAGGATGAAGGCCAAGGGAGGCCAGCCAGAGAGTGAGGGGAAAGGATAGTGAAGGTGTGCCAATGAGGAGGATCTCCGTCTTGCTGGCATTCAGGCAAAGATCATTGGCGGCCCACCAATCCTGAATGGCAGTTAGGCAATCAGAGATGAGAGGAGGTGGCCAAGGGAAGCCTGAAAATGAGTTGTCGTCAGCATAGCACTGGAGATTGGAGCAGAAAATGGCAATGCAGTCGGTGAGAATTGCCAGGTATTGATTGAAAAGCCAGGGCGAGAGGTTAGACTGGGGAACACCACAGGTAGAAAGGGAGATGGATGATGGGAAGGACCAAATTTGGACATGGGAGGGTCGATCAGAGAGGAAAGAGGTCAGCCAGGCTAGAGCCTGATCAGTGATACACAGGTTATCACAGAGACGGTTGAGCAGGATGTTATGGTTGACCGTGTCAAAGGCAGAAGAGAGATCGAGTAGGATGAGGACAGAAGGAATGTTAGAGTCAAGGTTGGAGAGCAGATCTTCACAGATGGTCAGGAGAGCATTGTCTGTGCTTCTGACAGCTCTGAAGCCAGACTGATGATCGTGGAGACAACCAACAGAATCAGAATGAAGGTTAAGCTGAGAGATGGCCAGCTTTTCCATGAGTTTGCCCAGAAAAGGAGTAATGGAAATTGGGCGATAGTAAGCCGGGCAAGAAGGGTAAGCTGTGGGTTTCTTGAGAAGAGGATGCACAAGAGAGTGCTTCAGGGGGGAGGGGAAGGTTCCTGCAGCAAAGGAGAGGTTGCAGAATTTGGCAAGGGCCGGAGCCAGGGTATCAATGTGATCATGATGGTTTTAGAGGAACAGGGATGAACCTGTTTTGACGAGGCTTTCATAGATCGGACTTGTCTAGCGACCTCGTCAGGGGAGAAAGGAGGAAAGGCAGAGAAAGGGGGTGGAGGGGTGGCTGAAGGACGGTCCGCATGAACAGAAGGCGAGGGGAGGGAAGTGGAGGGGGAGGGGAGGGGAGGAGAGGGTCGACAGGATGTCCTTGGTTTTCGATATAAAATGAGAGGCAAGGGCATTGCAAAGAGCCTCGGAGGCAACAGGAGGGGTAGAAACTGCATCAGGGTTGGCCAGCTCCTTGCAGATTTTAAAGAGTTTGGCCGAGTTGTTAGATGCCGCAGAGACACAGGCTTTGATTGTGGCTCTCTTCTTGGTGAGGAAAGAGAGTCGGTATTGCCTTTGGAGCAGGCGGCAGGCCAGTTTGTCAGAGGGTGAACAAGAAGCCCTCCATTTAACTCAGCCACCCTACATTTACGTTTAAGTGTAGCTATGTCAGAGTCATACCAGGAATTGCACTTGGCTTTGGACTTCAAACAGATCCTTATGACAGGGGCAAGAGCATCAAGAGTATCAGAAAAATGAAGAGTAGAGCAGAGACAGGGCTGTGTCAGGATGTGAGTCAGCCAGAGGTGGAGGGGGAGAGAAGCTGGCGGCGAAAGCTGCAACTGACACGCTTCATGGGTGGGATGTCCGAGAAGGTAGGCGGCAATGTTGGGATAGGCATGGCCTGGTGGGAAGAGAGGGAGAGATGAGAAGAGTGGAGGGAATGATCGCTCCAGGAGAGAGGAGTGGTCAGAGGGATGGCGAGAGGGAGGTCAAAGGAGATTAAGACATCAAGTGTGTACCCTGCAGAGTGTGTCGGGCCAGAGGAGAGGATGGAGAGGGAGAGGGAGTCGCAGAGGTCCCGAAAGAGTAAAGGGGAGGAACAAGGAGAGGCTAGATGGATATTGAGGTCACTGATGAGGAGGAGTTGAGTGGTAGAGGGAGGAGGAGAGGTTCGCCCACTCGGAGAGAAATGAGGTGATTTGACCAGGAGGCTGGTAGGTAGTAGCCACGGTGAGAGAGAGGGAGCCTACAGACAAAGCTTTCAAAAGAGGAGTAGGTCTGAGTGGGAATGATAGAGGCAGGAGTTCACTCAGGAAAGATCAGAGCTATACCCCCTCCGGACCAGGAGGATCTGGGTGCGCAGAGGATATTGTATCCATCAGGGAGGAGAGTATCAAAACTTGTGACAGAGCTGGCTGTGAACCATGTCTCAGTAAGGCGGAGGACACTGAGGTCAATTCATTCAAGGAGGTGGTAGATGTCAGAGGAGTGTTTGACAGCAGAGTGCGAGTTGAGAGTGGCAAGATGAAGAAGGTTGCCAGCTTTAAAGACCTCCCGGGGAGGGGTACACATCAGAGGTATGCCCTGCGGAGGAGAGGGAGCCCTAAGAGGGGCATAGGGGGAGGAGAGAGAGGGCAAGGTAGCTAAGGGGGGAGAGGATGGGACAGCAGGAGATGAAGGGAAATTGATGAGGCGAGGAAAGTCCCTATCAAAGAGGAGGACATTTTTCTCAGGGCCTTGGACCATGACCGCGCCATTAAGGTAGACATTAATCAAGGCATAAATTAGGTTTCAAAAATTGATTAGCAGATTTAGCAAATGAAATTTTTTTGATTAGCAAATGAACTAATTTGATTAGCAATTTTGTACTAATATTGAATGTCACCAGAATTAGTTGTAACCCAAGATATAGAATTAGCAAGAACGCAGAAATGATTTCTATATACCTCCTGAAGTATAACATCAGTGCAATGTCTGTAAAATGTAAGGTTTGCTGCAAGATATTTTTAGAATAAAACATTGGGCTAGGCTTACCTCTCAGGCCCGTTGTTATCAAGTGGGAAGGTCCTCTCTGCTTAATCTTCCTCTACACTGCAGACCAATTCCTACACAATAGGCAAAAAGCAACTCATTTACCGGCTACCCATCACAATGCACACTCACTCTGGTGGGGGGGGCATCAAGAATTGACACCCGAACAAATGCCAGCGCAGCCACTTGCCAAAACCCAGCCCAGCAGTCGGGGACAGAGTTGGGGGCCTTTCGCCTTTATAAACACGTGAGGCCTTGAGCCTGTGGGGGTGAAGGGGGAGGTCCAGCAACTGCCCCCATGGTTCCAGTCCACAAACTGGCCAGTGTAAAGCTTCCTACTGGCTCTGGCTGCTTGCCTAGTGATAAATTCCCATCAGAATATAGCCACAAAATACAGTTGGATGCCCTTCCCTACTCTAGTGTCATTTCTTTGGGGGACCTCAAATGACATCAGACTATAATGTTGAGTGAGGTGCAGGGACTATAGGGAGTCGGAAAGTAAGGTTAACAACTTTCTCTAACTTTTCCTAATACTTTTACAATGATTCTCTCGCAATGTCAATGACAGGAGGAGGCACTTGACCCAAACTAAGTTGTAACCCTGGTTGCCTTCATCTTGCATCTGTTCTATCGTTTGTGTCCAGGGAATAGTGACTGCAAAAAGCAAAGGGAGTAATCCATGTCACTGCTTTGCAGTGGAACCTGTTTCTGAAAACCCACTCAGGCTACTTCAGCTCCCACTAAATGGCCATGAAGACCTTTAGGGAGAGAATTACTGCTGACCAAATAAAATGTATTAATACAATCAACAGACCGTCCAGCTATAGATGCTTTAGAAGCCTGCAAACCTTGATTCATACCGCCATACATGAAGTCTGATTTTTCTGAAGGATTCTATATAGAAATCAGATAAACTCATTAAACTGTTAATTTGAAAATACAGCCCTTGCAGGAAAATGGTATAGTAATTGATCTGCATTGGGAAGAATAAATATTTCTAGGGCTTCCTTAAAGACCAAGCAGCCTGACTACTTTTTATTGTATGAAGTCTATTCCATACATTTGTGCTGGCTGCGTTATTACGGTGGGTGCTGGGTGTTAGAGAGCAGCTGCCCACAGCCTATTTGCAGCGGGAGAAAGCAGACAGGGGGGGTTCTACTTCCTGGGAGGGCTGCAACCGTCCCTGCAGAGACCAGGTGAGCAGCATCATTGTAGTTAAAGTGCTCGGGAGAGGGCCCCAAGTAGCGTTCTGGTAGCAGACAGGGAGCAGAAAGGGGCCTTAGGTGTGGGCCTTGTTAGGAGGGCCAGCCAAGCCTGCAGGCTTGCAATAGGCTATGAAATGAAGAGCCACAGCCAATCCAAGGCCAAAGCAGGAAAGTGCCCCAGGCATTTTCTATATATAGCTTGAGATCAAAGAATTCTATTTTGTCTGAATTTTCCTTCATTGTGAATTTAAGATTAAATTAATTTGCATTTAAGTAGTCAACATATAAAATAAACTGAGATGTTTCCCCTTCCCAAATGATAAGAATATCATCAATATATTAACCCCAGAAAATAATATTGCTGGGGTCATTGAATGCTGGGTGTTTCCAGGCATAGTTATTCTCAAAGTAGCCCATATATAGGTTTGCGTATGGTGGCGCAAATTTTGAACCCATCGCGGTGCCTTGTAACTGGTGATATAGCTGGTTGTCAAAGCTGAATATATAATTTTCTAAAGCAAATTTTTGCATTCGGATTATCTTTTTATTCTGGTCTTGCTACGAGATGGATCTAGTTTCAAAAAGGATTCTGTGCTGATTATCCCCTTGTCATGTTGTATACTAGTATATAGTGAAACTATATCCAAAGTTACGAATCTGTAATCCTTTTCCCAAGGAATTGCATCTATTTATTGAATGATGTGTTTTGTATCCCGGATGAAAGAGGAAACACCTGATGCTAAAGGTTGAAGGTGTATATCCACGTATTGAGAGATTCTCTCTGTTAAGGAATCAGTTCCATTAATGCTATGACGGCATGTGGGGAATTTATTCTATTTTCTTGTGTATCTATAAAACAAATGTGTAAGAAGCACAATGAATGTGTTGGAATACTAAAAAGTGTGGGCAAACCTTTATTTGCATTTTGGAAAACAAGATGGAAGCTTGTTAGAAAAGGCAATTTTTTTTAAAATTCTACAAACAATCTAGTTGGCGCAATAGGAAAATACCCAAACCAAAACCATCTACACTATTGGACAGTCAAAATAGGGGTATATAACTACGCAGACAACTGGTGAGCAAAATAAACTGGAAGACTTGCCATTTGGTAGGAAATTGACTGTATATTTTTGTATGATTCTCCATGTACCGTTGACATCTGTTGCAGCACACTTGGGCTACTGTCCTCAGTCTTACAATTCCCTCTGCGGAGGTTTTGTGGGTCTGCATCGGAAAGGGCAAGGTCATATCGCTCTGTGTCAGTCTCTCGATATTAGCTGCCTTTCTCCTCCTGTTGAAATGCTGGGCCTGGATAGCTGTCTCGTCGTGCTTCTGCCTTGCTCGTACTGTGCTCTCTTGTTCCACCTTTTATCCCTGTGCGGAAGGGAAAGGGCCATAAGGTATGTGTGATTCTGATCAATTGCCTAACTTTGCCTGACCCTTGTATTGGGACATGTCAGGTACACGGCTGTGGTGTTAGTCCGTTCTCTTGTGTGTCGTGCAAAAGTGTTTGTATCGGAAAAAGGGGGGCAGTGGTTTTGAATGTCCTATGTGGTAGGATGTGGAAAAGGTTTTGAAAGAAGGGGGATACCGCGTCTCGCCCATCGGTGTCCCACTCCCCGAGGACCTCCCATCCAGGTGATCCTCCCTCACTGGTCCACCCCCAGGAACTGGATCCAATAGTGATGGCTGTGTCCTGGCCACCTGGATGACAGATCCCTGGGGACTAGCTAGGGAGACACCTTCAGGTTTCCACACTCCACTCTCTCCTTCTCGCATCGCATCGCGGATCTTGCCAAGAAGGCCCACTATCAGCTGCACATCCTCAGAGGCATTCTCCCTTTCCTCACCTTTCCCCAGAAACGCAATGTCTCCAGAGCTCTGGTCCTCTCTAGGCTGGACTACTGCAACAGCCTCTTCCTCAATCCCCCTTTATCCTCCCTTGGCCACCTACAACTAACCCAGAATAGAATTGCAAGACGTATCCTTGACCTCAAATCCAGGTGCCGCATCTCTCCGGCCCTAATATCTTTCAACTGGCTCCAGGTTGCTGCTAGGATCAAGTTCAAGACCCTCTGCATCATCCATAAGGCTTTCTGGGGCTAGGGACCCGCTACATCCAACTCTCTCTCACTAAATACCTCCCTGCTAGAGCCCTTCGGTCTTCTAGCTCCAACTCTGCAGATCAGATGCTTCTTTAAGCAGAGAGTGCGGGCTAGAGATCTCTCTTTCGCAGTTGCCTCCCTATGGAATGGTCTCCCTGCCCCTCTCGGGGTTGAGCCAGATCTCCATTTGTTCCGGAAGCTCCACAAGACTCTCCTTTTCTCTTCTTCCTTCCCTCTCCCCTTCCCTTGCTAACACCCCATCTGCTGCAGTGACTGGCTGCCTGGTTCCCTTTGAGTTCTACAGGGCACCAGGCCCCCACCCAGTCCGCCCCCCCTCCTCGCACTTAGCATGTGGACCCTCACCCCCTGCACCCTATGCGATCCCTAGAAGTTGCCCTCCCCTTAGCACCTGCCTAGTCCATGTAGCCCTTTTCCCCCTCCTACATGCCCCTTTTCACTTGCACTCTCTCCTCTTTACCCTGCACTTCCCTTCCAACCCTACCACTTCACATTTGCGCAGACTGCCCCCCCCCTTCCTTGCACTTCTTGTTACTGCACCTGCACAATCCGAATGTCACAAGGCCTAGTAGGACCATAATTATTATCTTCTCTCTTGTCCCCCCAACCTCGTTTTTGTCTTGTAGTGCCCTTGGAACACCATTTGTTGTATAGGCGCTCTACAAATATACAATAAATAAAAAGTGTATCCGTCCTCTATCTAAGTGGGTCATAAGCATGCTCTTTGTGTCTAGGAGCAATTTAGGAGCAGTGGCTGTGTAGATTCTTGCAGGAATGTATATGTGCTTCATGTCTAATGCATCTATGTCAGTCTCAATCGTGACATCATCAGCCTTTTGCACGGTCACAGTCGTTCTACTTGCTCCATCGACTGCAACTGTATCTCTTCAGTGACGTCATCAGGATAGGGTCTAAACGACTGTCTGAGTGAATAGTGCTTCTCACATCTGCAGTACATTGGCAATGGAGATTAGGGGGCCGGGAACAATGTGTACCTTTTGACGTTGAGACGAGGGTGGGACCGGTGCAACGAGGGCCACATTCATATCTGCCTCTTCAATCCCCCCTCTGGGTGATATAACGACCACACTTCCTTGGATGTTCTCCCTGTTTATATATGGCTTAGGAAGCCATACTTTCGCCACTCCTCCCAGGTGACCTTCTTACTTGTTCATCGAAACTCCAGGTCATGTAGCAGATGTCTCCATCGGGTTTCCACCATACCCAACGTCCCACGTAATTGCATGTATCTGGGGAAAATGAGAACCTGGTGCAGGGAGGGGGGGGAGGGGCATTGCTTCAAGTGTGACTGTAGCACTTTGAAAATGTGCATTTCTTCGTCTGCCTTTGTCTCTTCATCCAATAATATTTTCATCTCTATTGTTTTTCTGGGTAGTCTTCTTGAACTGTGTTATAGCTATCCTAATAGATAGAAGGCTAGTAGTACTAGCACTAAGGCAGCTACAAGGACTCAAGCGGTTGGCCATCCATGATGGTATCCAGGAAAAGATATGTCAGTGAAATAAAGTGGCTTCCATTGGCTCATAGGTGTTACGCACCGGAAGAGGGAGTAAGTGGACAGGAGACCAGGACTGTGGGATTGGAGAGTTGCTTGAAGAGCTCGGGTTGGAGCCTCCTCCCGAGCCTCCTCTCTGTGAGTGAAGATAACTCTTTTTTATGATATGACCCCTTGCTGGAGGTTGTACCAGACAAGGGGACCGATCACCCAAAAGAGCGGGGAGAACACACCGCCACGGACCCAGCTGCAAAGAAAGGACAATAGGTGAGCATTTGCGAAGACAAAACAAAACCCTTCTTCTAGTCCTTCTCTATCTATTTGGAATACCTGAGCCGTCTCCCTTAATTCAGTGATATAGAGTGGAAAGACCTAAGAACAAAAGGAGATTAACTATAGTCTAGGCAAACAAGAAATATGAGGTATGAAAGATATAGGATCTAGATCTTACCAGTGGACTTGGAAGTGGGAAAGTTGATAGCAGTACTGAACACAACGCCACGTATAAAATAACAAAAGGGAATGGTTAGTAGGGATGCTATACCCGGGCGGCACGAGGGTCGCACTGGTTTCGGGATGGTGCACCAGCAGCAGAGCGTCCTCGTGTACACTAGTCAACTCCAAATCACAAAATGGTAGCGAAAGCAAAAGTCAGAACAATATCCAAAAATGTCTTACCAAAGTCACTGGGAGAGGAGTTTGGGTGAGACCCAGCTGCCAGGAAGGCAATAGGGGCTAAGGAGGCAGAATTAGCAACAGAAGCAAAGGTAAGGTAGTACTTGAGTAAAGAGGCAAACTGGTACACAGGCGGGTGTTGACAATTTCAAAACATTACCATAGGAGTCTGTGAAAGCAGGCAAAGTCCGATCCACAAGCGAGTGGCAGAAATGACCAGAAACGTTTTTCCAAAGAAGTCTGTGAAACAAAGGTAGATCGGTACACAGCAGGTAAGGAAGTTGTACAAAGCAGCAAATGAAGACGTAACTTCTCATATGCCGGTTATAACTCTAAAAAGAAGCAGAGTCTCTGAAGCACAACGCTGCTTTAAACAACAAAGAGGCAGGACCGCAGGAAACCGAGGCTCCGGCTAGGATACTCAAACAACAGATGTGACTCAGGTTTTCTGGGTAATGTAGTTTGAAGCTGCAAGTTTCCACGGCAGCTTCCATTGAGTAAAAAATGGATCATGAGAGTGTTGCAGCCCTTTACGTAATGCTACAACCTTTCTGAGTTTCGATTTTTGTGTTAATAATGGCTTCCAATCAGCCCTACGTGCATGGGGGGCCAGGGTGGCATGATGTGGGTGCTGACGCGGGTTGCACGGCAAACGCTGAAATGTAACAATAGGTAATTTCCAGTAGTAAATTCATTACATATACTTAAGTTACATAGAGTTAGCTCAGTAGGAACAGACACTGGATCCCATCACCTAGGCAGGGGCTCTCCAACTTCCGAGGCTTAGAACCCTCACCACATGTATTTCCTCACTTGCACCATAACATTCCATTTTACAACATATGCTTCTGCATTCATCCCCAAGCACTAAACAACACATTTCCCTTTCTTCCACATATCATCACATACCAACAAAGCATATCATAACTGTCATCCAACCTTCATCTTCCCCTGCTGGGCTTGTTATGTCTTCCATTTTGGCATGCAGGTCAGATAACTGAATGATGGCTCCATGTGAGGGTTCAATTTTCGCCATTGTGGGCTGGCACGTAGGTGCAGCAGGATGGCCCTGTCTTTGTGCACATACCTCCTTCCATAGCTATGAGGCGATCCGGAAAATATCTACTTTGGAAGGTCATCAGTCTGACGGCTCTCGGTTCTTCTTTGATAGTGTTGAACCCTTTAACTGTCGAATGTATTGTCTGTACCAGTTCCCATCTTGTGATCTGGATCCACTTGGCGTTCGAGCTGGCCTGCACTCCTGGGACAACTGACGTGATGAACATTTCAGTCCTGCCAAACAGTCTGTGCTCTGGTGGTATCGCATTGAGGGCTTTGTCTATCTTTATCGAAATATAGTTTCCTCTCTTTACTCTTGCCAATGCCACAGATCTTCTCTTCCTTTGGTGTACATCCATTTTGGGGAACCCATCTACTTCTATGTCCCTTTGAGGCACTACTAGGGCTGGTGTATTCAGCTGTACTAGAGAACATATCCCTCCCCAGTTCGGTACTAGTTGCATGTATGCCTTGCAACCACAGGCACATTAGTGATCCATTATTACTGCAGTGCCGACCTACATGCCCTGTATCTTCGATTTTCGTCTGCTTCCTCTGTTCACCCTAACCTTCACTGGACCATCGTTCTGGAAAAACAGGGAAGCATTCTCGAGTAGTATTTTTGACATAGGGCCTGCTTCATTCTCTACCCATGTGAGCAATTTAGCACTTGCCCCTCTTTCTTTCAGGCAGTCATCATTTTCTTTCTGTAACACCTCAACTGGAACCGTCAGGAGTGACTGTGTCTTGCACCCCATCATCCCTTCCATCCATCCTTCCCCTGTGAACACCTGCCCATACACCAACATTTGAGGCCTCTCCCAGCATCCTGACAGTCCCCCTGTTTCCCTTTTTCCTGTGTTCAGGCATTGCAACTCCTTTTGCGTCCCTATCCTGGCTTCCCCTTTGTTCGGGGCATCCAGTATATACTGTATCATTTTATCTGAACTCCAATAATCATCCATCATTGCTTGAGTCTTGATGTAGCTGTCCTCATACGGGAACGTCTTTTGTGACACCCATCGCAATGTGACCCATCTGCCTTGAAATTGGCCCGTTGTAATGCAGAGTGGTAGGTACATAAGGCATTGTGCCCTGGCTGATGGAATCTATGTGACTATGAATGTTCTGGAGGCACTCGTGGCATAGGGGATGCGAGAGCACACATAGGAGCTCTTCTTTGTGTTCTCTCTTCCTACCATGCTCATGTGCTGGTACCACATAATATTAGTGACGTGGGCCGAATCTGCTAAGTATGCATTTACATGCTCAAAGTCGGTGTTTGTGCTTCTCCTAAGCCTTTTTTACTTGTCGGGCAGCACTAGTGATCAGCTCAGGTTTGGCTTTAGTGACAACGAGAATAGGGGTTATGTTAGCGCATGATTCAGTGTGTGTAATACAATTCAGCTTTCTGCGGCGCAAAGAGGTAGAGACAGCAGAATGCAAAAAATGTCAGCACGATGGCTCCTGCCGTGGTGCCCATGTTCGGCATACGTGTATGCTTTTGGCGTTGGCCACCAACTCTACGTTGTAGTTTACCAAAATTCATAATATTCGAAATCACCACTGATTAAGCGGTCAGTTTCTTCTGCAATAATATTGTGCTAATGCAGCAATAAAGAGTCTTTCAAAAATACATTGAGGATTGCTAAACAAGGCAATAATAGGCACGTTGCTTATTTTCAAGATTGGTTAACTCTGCAACATAAAGGAGAAAAGCATAAATGTATGTTTTTCTTTATACCATTTGCCTTTAGTTGCTACGAGTGCATAAGGTGATTTTCTTTTAAAGTGAAAGTATATAATTGCTCGTTGATACTCGGTTATCATAAACGTGTTGATTACCTAGTGTAAGAAAAGACAGTGTGCCTAATCTAGCTTTCTGTGTGCTCCTGTCTAGCTGTAGTCTTTGAACGTCTCTGAATCTGTCGCTGTTCCTCTTCTTCTTGAGGTATATAGTCTATGTTTTGGGCCTGGGGGGTCTCACCTCGGCGGGCCTTGACGTCTCTCATAAAATTCCAAGCTTTCTTCCCTACCAATTTAACAGACTTTTCTGTTGATTGCTCTATGGTAAAGGGACACTTGATGCGTGGTTTGCGCCATGCTCTATTGAAGAGGGGCTTTAAGCAGACTGTGTGGCTCTACTCGTGTGTCATCTTCATCCTTCTTTGACCTCCCCTGCTGCGACTTCAGCTATTGAATGGTAAAAGAAGCACTAGCCATCATTGAAGCAAGATATTCATACATTTCATTACCGGGAACAGTAGCAGCATTGTGGGTGTCTGTCAGCACTCTAGTGGGAGGAGCAAGTGGGAAGCGCAGCGCCGTCCTGTCACCACCTCATGAGGTTGGTGGTCAGATGCAGGCTGATTGCGTAATGCGAACAATGATGTGGCTGGGCAATTAAGCCAACCCTTTTTCAGTGTGATTTTTACTTTGCAATTGTCTCTCTGAGTAGGCCATTGTGTCTTTCAAAAATCACATTTGCTTGCTGGTAATAAGCACAGGAAAACATATGCTTATTACCCAGCAGGGCTGTGATCTGCTCAAACACTTCATTTATGAAGTGAGGGCCATTGTCAGATCGCAGGACCTTGCACACCCTGCACCTTGGGAAAACCTCTTTGTCGAGAAACCTCGCCACACATAGAGCTTTGGGGTGTGAGCATGGACCAGCTTCGACCCAGCGAGAAAATGGGCACACCACTACGAGCATGTACCTATAGCCATTACAATTTTGAATCATGTCCACATAATCTATATGGAGGTGTTGGAAGGGCTTATTAGGGCACTATATTGCTCCTCTCACTACACGCAATGTATGTCCCGCAGTAAACTTCTGACAGATAATGCAATTATTCATAAAGGCGACAATGTGCTCTGCCAAGCTGGGACAAAACCAACCTTGCGTTATATACGCTGCAAGAATATCTTTGCTAAGGTGGGTCGGATAGTGGAGCTGCATAAGAGCTACTTGCAATAATGTAAGGGCAATAACCAGTTTTCCGTTGCTCTCCTGTTGCCACGTCGCATCTCTGGGGGATATCGAACACCCCTCCTCAGCCATAACTCCTTTTCCTCCGTTGGTGCCCATCCCTGGAGTTCTATTATTTGGGTAATGGGCAATATTATGCTGCACGCTCGCGTGCATCTATTTGGTGGGGTGGGGTGTCAAACTAATTTATTTATATTAAATAGGCTGCTTGCTTCGCTTCTGTGTCTGCTGCTTCGTTACTGTGGGAATCCACGTCCTCCTCCCTCATGTGGGCCTGTCACTTCACTACCCCAGTGGCTGATGGGAGCTCCAGCGCATCTATGAGCCTATCCAGCAAGGGCGCGTGCTGTTCTGGCGTACTATCAGCATGTCGAAAGCCCTGCCTTTTCCAATGTGACAGTCCTGCATGTACTGTTGACGTCACATAGGCGGAGTCGGAGTACACTGTTATCCCCTCATCCTCGTGTTCCTCTAGTGCTATTATGAGTGCAGCTCATTCTGCTGCATTTGCTGAGAAATGGGAGGGTAATCTCGCGCTTGCCACTACTTCAAATGTCCCACACGGTTCCCAGTATGTCGTTCTTCTGTCGTCTGGGCAGTTGAGGACCCGTCAATGAAGAGTACCTCCCCACCCCAAGGGCATTTTCCCTTGCTCTTTGAATGTCATCATAATCTTCTGTGTATGCGGTACAGTCATGTACATAGTCGCCATCTCCTACTGTTTCTCCTATGAATGTCACTGGCTTTACAACTTTACAACTCACTACTATTACTGCCGGATTTGAGATAATCACCTCATATCTGGATGTTTTCTGTGTGGTCAACGTACTTTTAGGCATCTCATGAATGATGTAAAGGGCATGCTCCATGTACAGAGTGGGACTACATCCCATTGTGAGGCTCACTGATTTCTCTATTGCAAAGGCAGCAGCCGTCAATGCTTGTTCACAAGGATAATGGCCACACAACATTGGATCTAAATGCGCTCTGTAGTACCTATCGGTTTGTGCCCTAAGGTAGTCTTCTCCTGGAGCCCCCTCTGAGTCTCCTTGAGCCTGTTTAAGAGAGGCCTAATGTATGTACTGTAGTCAAATACCCAGGCCCAGCAATAATTGCAAACCTCTGAGAAGTGTTGCATCTCTTGCACCGTGTTTAGCGGCAATGTTCTGAAAATTGCCTCTGCTCTTTCAGGAGTCACCCTTCACCCTCTTGGGATATTAACTGTCCAATACATAAGACCTCCCTCTGGCAGTACTGTAATTTTGCCCTGTCCACCTTGTAACACCTTTCGACACTGCCATTCTATCCTGCTGCATATTAAGATGTCCACGTATTGAATCACTGCACTATCTAAAGTTCCATTCCGCAGGTCCATTTGAAGGACCCTATTCAATATAGACGGGTATTCACAATACCCTTGTGGCAGTCTCTTGTGTTTCCACTTTTGATTTCTGTATAGAAACAACGTCAAATCCTGTGATTCTTCATGAAGCGGTATAGAGAAGAGGGCTTTCTTCAAGTCTATCACTGTGAAGTGAGTGGCTTCTGATGGAATACTACATAATATTGTTGCTGGATTGGGAACTAAAGGAAGCTCTGCTTCGACAATTTATTTTATTTATTGGCTTTTTATAATGTGCCTATACACAATGTGTTTCAAGGCGCAACAAGACAAGGGGGGGGGAGCAGGGATGACAAAACAAAAAGCCCGGTCCTACTAGGTCTTTTTGACATTCGGATCGTGCATGTGCAGTAAACGGAAGTGTTGGGGAGAGGAGAGCAGAGGGGGCAAGTGCTGGAGGGTTAAGCGAGTGTCAGGGGATTTCATGTGGACAGAGCCCAGGGAGAAGAGAGTGCTGGGGCAGAAGGTCCATGCACTATGTGCAAGGAACAGGGCTGGAAGGGCTCAAGGGGTGCACGCCCTGCCAGGCTATTGCAGACGGCGGTAGCCCAGAAGGGCAAGTGCAGGGGTAGACTGGTCTGAGAGGGCCCAGTAAGAATCTGATGGAACCACGCAGCTAGTCAAGAGGCAGAGGGGGACAATTAGCAGGGGATGGGGAGGGGGAGAGGGAAGGAGGAAGAGAAAAGGAGAGTCTAGAGAAGCTTCCAGAACTGAAGGAAGTACAGCTCAAGCCTGAGAGGGGCAGGGTGGCCATTCCAGAGTGAGGCACATGTGGAGGAGAGAGATCTAGCCCCCTCCACTCTCTGCTGGAGAAGCGTCTGATCTGCAGAGGGTTGGAGTAAGAAAACCGAAGGGCTCTAGCAGGGAGGTATTTAGCCAAAGAGAATTGGATGTAGCAGGGACCCAGGCCCCAGAAAGCCTTGTGGATGACGTAGAGGGTTTTGAACTT
Source organism: Ambystoma mexicanum (assembly GCF_040938575.1). Lineage (NCBI taxonomy): Eukaryota > Metazoa > Chordata > Amphibia > Caudata > Ambystomatidae > Ambystoma > Ambystoma mexicanum. Next base: position 1,141,465,381 of record NC_090923.1, on the reverse strand, counting down.
GATCCTTGCAGCAACCAGGAGCCAGTGGAGAGATTTTAGGGCTGGAGAGATGCGGTCCTTGGGCTTGAGGCTAAGAATAAGGCTTGCAGTCTTATTCTGGATTAGTTGAAGGAGGCGAAGGGAGGAGTTAGGCAGGTTGAGGAAGAGCCTGTTGCAGTAGTCTAGATCGGAGAGGACCAGAGCTCTGGAAACATTGAGTTTCTGGCAGAAGCTGAGGAAAGGGAGAATGCCTCTGAGGAGGTGCTGCTGAAAGTCGGCTTTCTTGGCAAGATCCGTCATGTGAGGAGAAAAGGAGACAGAGAGGAGTCGAAGATGACAGAAAGGTTTTTTGCCTCACAGGAGGGTGAGGCGAAGGGGCCCATTTAAGGCCAGAGTGTAGGGCGGAGCGGCGGTACCAATAAGAAGGATCTCAGTGTTACTGGCAGTAAGGCAGAGATCATTGGCAGCGCATATGTGCGCTGAATAGCAGACACAGTCAGGAATGAGAGAGGAAGAGGAGTAGGCAGAGGAGAGAAGCTTGAAGACTTGCATATCATCCGCATAACACTGGAACTAAGGAGAGAAGGCAGAGATCAAATGGGCTAAGAGGGCAAGATAGATGTTGAAAAGCCAATGTGAGAGAATAGAGCCTTGAGGGTCACCAGAGGCGTAGAGTGAGGTGGAGGAGAGAAAAGGGCCCAGTTGAACCTGGGATGGTCATTCAGAGAGGATGGAGGTCAGCCAGTCCAGAGCCAGGTCCTTGATGCCAAGGGTGTCACAGAGCTAATTTATAAGGGTGGCATGATTGACTGTATGAAAGGCAGAGGAAAGCTCAAGAAGGATGAGAACGGAGAGTTAGAATTGAGATTAGAGAGCAAGTCTTCATGGATGATCAGGAGTGCTGTCTCCATGCCTCTGAAGCCAGACTGGTAGTTGTGGAGACAACCAACAGATTCAGTGTGCTGGATAAGCTGGGAGATGGCCAGCTCCAAGAGTTTGCCCAGGAATGGGGTAATGGAGATAGGGCGGTAGTTAGCAGGACAGGAAGGGTTGGCAGAGGGCTTTTTGAGGCAAAGGTGCACGAGGGAGTGCTTGAGGAGTGACGGGAAGGATGCAGTGGCAAAGGAGTGATTGCATAAATCAGCAAGGGATACAATGTTGTTCTTGATAGTTCTGGAGGATGAGACTTTTATGGAGCAGACTTGCACATCAGGTGATACAGGAGAGAAGGAGGAGAATAGGAGGGAAGGAGATGAAGGGGGGCCAAGGGAGGCCTGAGAGCGGTTGAGGGAGATGGGTGTAGTGTAGCTGAAAGTGAGGACAGGTTGTCCAAATGCGCAAGTCCTGAATAAAACAGCATGAATACCCTGTAGGCCATCTTCACCGGGTACACAGCCGTGATACATTGAGATTCTGATGGCACTAAAATCCCCTGCTTCACTAGAGTGGAAATTGTCTCAAAAATTCCTATCTCTGTGTAAAAACTGGAGGGGGGAATCTGTACTCCTGCTCTCTATATGGCATAGAAGAGGCACAGAGGACCCCAGCCAAGATTCTCTATTTGTTAAAATGTGGGCGAGCAATCAAGGCCTAGCTGTCAGGAGGAGATGCAGGCTGGTTCTTAAGTACAGTATAGTCCCTAAGCACCCACAAAGGAAGGTCCACACTATGTTAGTGATAACACAGTCTTTATATAAATAAGGTTCAAGGTTATATACACAATCACAATAACACACTTTGTGCTCACGTTAATCTAAAATGGCAAATATATACAGTTTCTATGTGGTACCACAATTATACTTTTATTCCTTTAAAATACATTAACTGTACTCAGTTCAAATGGCATACAAATCAGTTAATAAAGTGAACCAACAATAGACCTAGGCGGAAAGCAGATTGGTTAAAACGATAGGCAGAATACTGGGCCCCTACCACTAGGCACCATTCTGTATGAGGATCCCCCCACTTGGGCAACCTGTAAATAAAGATATTGACAAGTCCAATACATATATTGTCGATTAAGTCTTAGTTCCCCCTAGAAAGGTTCTACCACCCCAATGTACCTGGAATAGCAGCGTTCGATGTTGGGTTGTCGAGGAATCCTTCTTGAGCGGCTCCCTTTAAGGCAGGAGCCATGGATCGTCGAGATCCCACGAGGAAAAAGATTAACACTGTCGTTGCGGCAGCAGCTTCAGTTCTTGCGGTGCTCGTTGACGATTGGTCAAATGTCCTGCAAGCTTAGGCATGCGGTGTACCTCGATGACGAGTGTTCGTTGCCGAGTCGCTGTGGTCTTCGGGTGGCGGGAAACCCACCGGCAGTTTCTCCTCGGTCGTCGGCAGCCTTGACTTTCTCCGGCAGGACGAAAGCATCAACGAGGATGAGCAAGGGAGTCTTTGTTTCAATGTTCTTAGGCAAAGGTGCACTGCGGCTCTGGTCTGCGACGGCGTTCATCGACGGTGATGGACTTCAGTGTCTGGGTGCTTCCCACCGTGATTCTGCAGCGGTCTCCGGTCGGCAGCCTTTCGAGGGTCTGATGTCCAGGGAGTTTTGGCAAAGATCAGGTGGTGCACGATTGTCCCTCGTAGCTCGGGAAGAGGTCTCTTAACCAGGTCCTCTCTTGGATCAGTTCCTTGACAGTCACGCAGTTTTCAGATTAGCGAAGGACAGCAGCCGCAGTTCTTCTTCCAGTGGGCGTCAAGGTTAAACAGCTGTTTCAACTTCAGCTTCTGAACGATTTCTAGCAGTGAGAGGCCCCCAGATATACTGTTGATCTCCCATTCACTTTGCTGGGTCACTCTCGGGCAACCATTCATTCAGAAGGGCATTCAGGCAGTCAGCAGCCAATCGGGCTCACAGTGCATTCAGGCCATTCTTTTTCATCCAGACATTCACAACACAGGATGTGGATTCGGACAAGTATCGCGCCATTCAACACTCCACACTGCATTCATACCAGTTTCGGGCAGGGCTGTCTCAGTCATTGTGTCAACCACCAGATACTAGATGCCCACAACATGACATGCGTATGCGTCACATATTCCATTCACTCAGGTCCCACCCCACGGGCGTACCCTCCAGCCAGTCTGGCCTGGACTTCCACACACTAACATATATGGAACTTCCACCCAACAGCCAGTCAGGGGGAAGGGCTTCCCGGGACTTCCTCGGGAAAAGTAAGGTAACAGGCAATAGAAAGCAAGAGGCTACAGGGGCTATCTTGTTTCCTATCGGGAATCAACGGATTCCAATGGCAGGGCCCTGGTATCCCAAAATGGAGGATACTCGGAGCACCTGTCAAATTCAGCATGGCACTGCCACCAGCCCATACCCTGCTCTGTGGTCCACACACAGGTGGCCAAAAACATACACTCGGAGTACAGGGTCATACTCCCACCCATGGGTGACATAAGGGTATCCCAAGGTTCTGTTCACAAACCAAAAAGAGGAAGAGCCGCATCGCCAGGAGTCCCACATGAACTCCTGCACAGAAAACAAGACAGAACACGCATGATAAAGCAATAAAGGACAAGGATATGGAGGCCCTGACCCTCCAATGCATTTCCAGCATCACAGTCCACCTCCCTAGATAGAGGGTATTGTTTTGCCCTTGGCAGGATCGCCCCTGGCTTGAACTTAATTTTTGACAGCTCCTACTCCTTTCAGCAGGCCAATATCATATGGTTTGTTGGTCCACAATGTACTTGGTACTTGTGCTAGATCTTCCTCAAGGAAGGGCAGTGGCATCTTTTTCATCAGGGCCATCCTTTGTGGAACTACCCTGTAATGGATTCTCACCCAGTAAGTAATGCTCATAAAGAACACTGTCTCAATATCTGAATAGTTGTCCCAAAACAATTCTTCGTCTGTCAGGTCCGTCAGTCGGTGTCCTTCACCTACTGCTTTTAATGCTCTCCAAGCTCTTCCTTTATCATCAGTCCCGTGTATAACTACTCTCTCGTCCCTTACTGTAACTGTCTCCAGTTCTTGCGGAAACACCTGTCCTCCTTCCTCGTCTGAGGGGTTTTCTGGTCTTGTTTGCAAGCGGAGTAGCTTGCCTTGTATCCCTGGAAGCCATGTAAGGAACACTTCCACTAAATAGTGAAATAGCTTGGGATTTAAAGGCTCCCCCCTCTGCACAGTCTGGCTGCACAATGCATAAATACATTCTCGTGCATTCATATAGTGAATCCCTGGGGTAGAGCATGCTAACCCCTGTTCAGTGAATGAAATGGTCATGTTAAGTTTACTCATCATGTCCCTTCCCATTATGTTAACTGGTGTCTGGTGGGAATATAACAGTGGCATGGTATGGTCATGCTTTCCAATGGAAATTGTCAATTTGTCAGTAAACAGAATCAAATCTGGAGCCTCAGAGAAACCTTGAGCATTCATGGCAATGCCTAATACTGGGTATCTCCCCTCCCTAATACAGGATCTAGTTGCCCCTGTATCTATGAGAAAAGAGAAAGGCTTGTCACCTACAGTTACCCCTACACATGGTTTCTCATTCGGATCGGGTGTGACAGATATGATTCAACACATCAAGTCAGTCTGTGCGCTGTCCTATTGTGGGTATAAAGTCATTCCTGTCCCTGTGAAAGGACTCCCTCCCACTACGGTCCCTCCCCCCAGCCTTGGTGTGGGTGCTTGCATTGGGGTATCTGTGTGTCTCGTGGCTACAGTATTCTGCTGCATCAGTGTTTCTCATGCTGCTTTTGGTGGCTGTTTGTACGCCCGTGCCTGCGATGTATACATCATGGGCTGTTGTGACAGGGCCAATGTGTGCATTACTGGTGCCATTTGCGGCAATTATGTCTGCGTCTGCGTGTGATCTTGGGCATAACAATCAAGTTGCTCAGCACTGTGTGTTTGAGGGTATGTCACCCTCCCATTCTATTGCGATTCCCCCCTGCTTTCACACACTAGTGATATGTGGCCAATCTTTCTGCATGTCCAACATTGAGGTGGAAGTCCTGTGGGTCTAGGCTGTCCCCTGTTAAACCTGCCTCCTCCCAGCTGTGGTGGATACCCTGCCCCTCTCCCCTGGGCACGCCCCCTCTTCCCCGCGGCCATTACTTAGTGTTGCCCCCTTCCTGCAAACTTCCCCCTGCCATTTGCTGCTAATACTGAGTAACTGCTCCCTCCCCACTTGTCAGCATCGACCCTTCTATTGTATATTTTGAAGAAAAACAAAATCTGCACTAACTTCGCTTCTTCCTGTGTGCTTTCCTTGTGCTCCTTTCTTACATTCTCCTGCATTAGTCGACAGTAACGTACTATAGTGAACTGAATTTCTGACCATGGCCTCGTGTCCACCCACACTAATCTTTTCAATTGCTTCTGCACCTGTTCTCTTATCCCTGGCTTATTATGTGGTAAAATAAACCCACAGTTTTGTCCCACGGTTCACATGCCTCGAGACGCCACCATTCTTGTATCTACGGAATATATTGGAGTGGGTCTTTGTCCTCACACATTTTGCTTGCCATAATTGCACGTATGTCAGATGTGTCTGGGTACTGCACCCTCAGGGTCTGTCATACGTCTGTCCTGCAGTTGTTAAATGGCGCCCCATCGTGAGCTGTGTTCTGTGCTGTCACCCAAGGATATCCTGCCAGTTTCCAAACATAGTCAGCTACCTCCCCAAGAATGGCAGAGAGTAAGCTCTTCATGTCACCCACTGCTAGTGTCGTCCCTGCTGTCAATCTTTCTAGTTCTTAAATCCATTTCTCCGCTCCTGCAGTCAGCGATGGCAACTTACACATCCAATTATCGTTATCCATCTGTTGCCATGGTATATATTGTGGTCGCTCGCCACACTTTTCTAACAGCGGAAACTGCGTCAGCCCCACACTTTTATCATATTTTTCTATGTCTTTTGTGACTGTAAGCGCTCTCATCATGCTAGCTCTCTTTCGTCCTTGTAACGCCCTCAACCTCTGCATGTATGGAGTAACTTTGTCTGCGCCATGCAATCTGCATTTAGAGCACTTATTGGGCCCCTTAGGCTCTAACTTCCCCCTTTCTATATCCTCCTCTTTGTCCCAGAGTGTCTCCAACTCTGGGTTTATCCCCCGGAGGTGCACCACAGCGTCCTCCCTTCTTCAACATCGATCTCTCCTCATTCTTCATCTGGCCGATTTCCCTTAACTGTCATCACTGTCTTCATCTCCTTCGTCCTCAAAGTTAAGCTGCCTCAACATATTTTTCCCCTGCTGTCTTCTCGCTGCTCTCACCGCCTCTCGGTGGGGATCCCACTACACTCCTGCTTGCCTTAAGAGCAGCAGCGCTATCGCTTCCTGCTTCTGTACAGTATCCCAATCCTCCTCTGTATTCCTGCTTCCTCGGCCTGAAAGTCTAGAACCCGTCATGATATCCCCACCTCCGTAAGGCGCCTCTCCCTGGTTCTCTCTCTCTCTCCGCTCCGACCTTCGGTCCCTCTCTTCTTGTTCTCTGCACCTGCGTTCTCTGAATCTCCATTTTCCCCCTACTCAATTGCATCTTCCTCTTTTATTCTTCTTCAGCTTTTCTCATTGCCTTCTCCATTTCCTTCTGTTTTCCCCCTACTCAATTACACCTGCCTCTCCTTCTCTTCTACTTTCTCTGATTCCTTCCTCCACTGTTCCTTCCTCTCTTCCCTTTCTCTTCTCTTCACTTCCTCCATTAACTCTGCCCATTCTCTGTTCTCTTCCTCCTTCTCCTCTTCCCTTTGTTTCTTAGCCTCCTCCTCTAGGTCTATGGGCTCTGTTACACTCCGTATGTCTAATTTAAGCAATTTCTGTCCTCCCACCCACTCATTAGGTGGAACTGCCTTCTCGCCGTTCCCTTTATGTCCCTGATTCACTTCGTCACCCCTCGTCAACTTCGCTTGCAGGTCCCTGCGATCCTTGCGTTCGTCAGTCATAATCCCTGTTTTCGTATTCACCAGCTTAGTGCCACTAAGTGCGTCTTTGCTACTATAAGCAGGAGGTGTATACACAGGGTTAGTGTAGCATTTTAACTCCTTTAGAGGGTAAAATCCCTGGCTTCCTGTTGAAGGCGAGCGTCCCCAGATAGCACGACCCTCCCCGCAATGAGAGGCAAGAATGGACTCTCCCACGAATGGGAATAAGGCTAGGACCAAGTGCTGGTGAGCTTAAGGGAGGCTTTATCTAAGTCAAAATAGGGCATGCAAAGAACTCTGCAAACTCAGAGAGCGCTCTGTCTGACAATAGCAAAGACAGGCGTTTTTATTTACAAAAAGTGTCATAGGCACCTACACACTATAGGGGGCACATGCACATGGGGATTGGGTGGCGTCGACTAACTATATGTGCAGCCGTGATGCGTCTCTCCGTGGTTGGTGGACACCACTGGGTGCCAACGTGGGGTGGGCTGGTCAGCTCGGCTCATCCGGGAGGCGTTGTCCGGTCAGGCGTGGACAGTGTCATTGATGGACGTCTTTCTTGGCTTTCTGCCCTAAGGGCCAGGCACACCCCATTCATTCAAAGCTGCAATGTCAATTGTCCTGTAAATCCTACAATAGGTGATTCTACAGGTTAATATAGCACAGGAGAAATGTGCATTAGGTGGGGTACTTTGGCGAGACATCAATACAGGGTTGCTGTTATCCTGTTGACTAGGTATCATAGGCCACGGGGTCGGGTCTCAGGGCATGGGGTAAGCTGTCCGGGCTTTGAGTCTCGTTAGAAGTCATGACGGATGCTTTTACACAATGTTGGTGCAATATTAAGTATCTTCTTTTACAAGCGTCATTAATCTGGGGTGAACTGATGGGTCGTGGGACCTATGAGGGGGCACCTCTGGCCTCTGGTTATGGCCGGATTTTGCTGCTGGGCTGTAAATAATTCAGGTGGCTGTTCGTTGCCATGTGAGCTGCGAGGGAATCATGAATGCCTGAAACGGCTCCAGCCGAATTGGGGGAGGTGAGGCGGTGTCGCTCGGGCCTTGCTTTCTCTGGCAGGCTTCAATGGGAAGGGAGGAGAGGTGGCCTTGGACATGCCCACAATGATAGTCTTCTCGCAAAATGCAAATTGTAAAACGAAGGGATTCGCATAATGTAAAATGGCTAAGGGGTTACACATCTATAGTCTTTACATCAGTACATATTCATTTCAGAATTCGTTAACTATATCTACAGCTCCATTAGTCACTATAGGGTAAGTATTTGCAATATTGGCAGTTTTAGTATCGCACTATAAACACGATACGTGAGGTAGCATTAGGGTTGGTGGAGCACATTAAACCTGTACATTTGCACTTGATGGCATTCTATGTATCTTATTTACATGAGCTCACAATATTGTCGCGCTTGTGTTCCTTTGCACTCTAGCAGCATCAGGGTAGTCATGGCATAAGCATTTGGCATCACTCACTTTACATTACCCCTAGAGAAGCACATAGTAGGAGGCTAGGGGCCCTGAGTGTGTGCGCATACTGAGGGGGTTTGAGTATTGTGACCATGTGGTCGCACAATGACACGTTCTTCAGTTCGTACAGGGTTTGTAGATTTTTAACACGGAAGTCGTGCACAAGGGATATCATTGGAATGCAATATATGCATATATGTATATATGTATTTGAGCAGTTTCTTGGTGTGGGGTTAAGGCTTTTGTTTCATCGAGGACGATTTACAGTTATTTTCCAAGCCAGCCCCGCTGCTCGGGTCACGCTGAGGATAATGATGCACTGCGGAAGGTGAAAGATACAATGTTTGCTCTAACACTAGCTCATGTCCGACTGGTCGTGGGAACGGGCTTTCAGCGGATCTACCAGGGAGCGGGGACAACAGGGTAGACGAGGACTCTCTAAAGGTGGGGGCCGTGCTGCAGCACACAAGGAGTCATGTCTTAAGATGGCGTTCTGGTTTTCAAAATGGTTTCCTGGCCCTAGCCTAATACAGTATGTTTAGTCGATGTGTCGGCCAGTGGTCCACCCACCACCTGGGCCCTGGTGGCAGGGGGGGCCCCTGATGAGTCATGGACATCACAAGGAGGGGACTGCAGGGGAGGGGGGGTCTCTTTGACCTGTCCTCACATACATTTCCCCCCTTTCGTTACTTAAGTAACGAATACCGTAACTCCCCCAACCGCTCACATTCTTTTTCATCAGCCACAGCCTCATCCCAAGCCGGGGTGCCCTTTAATTGCATCCAAGCTCTGCACACCCCCCTCAGGCTTTCCCCCCTTCTAGCATATTCATCTGGGGTACAGGTTTGATATATACAATCCCTAGTTCCCTCCAAGTCTACCCACACCTCCTCATACTATTCCAGTTCCCGGGACTCTCTGATTGTTGTGTGCCATAATCTATCTACTATATCCCCATTGCAGAACACCGGCACTATCTGGTATTTAGGCCCCGGCTCTTCACCTGTTTGCACTTGAGCTTCCTGCATAGCTTGCACTGTTGTGCCTCGAGCATTGCCCATTGTCACCATCATCAATGTACCATTTGGTACTGCACCTGCACAGCATCGAAGGCCCATCTGGCACACACAAAAAATTAAAAGTAAAAACACTATTGTTGGCATTAGTAGTTTAACAGTTAATCCCAGCCATGATGGGACCCAGGAGAAGAGGTTATCCAACCACATGCTTGCTTCTGTCCCGCCTTCCGTTTTCATTCTTTCTCCTAGATTGTGCACTGCTGCGATCACGTGGGACAATGTACCATTATCAGCGTCTTAAGAAGGTACGAAAGTGCAGCATGCACTTCCATTTTTTCGGCAAACACCTCCGTCCATTGCTGTTAATAGGTCCAGGACATACCTATTTTGCATTGTCATTAGCCGCAGGGCTCTCAATTCTACCTTGATCACGTTGAAACCTTCCTCTGTATCGTTTGCCAACTGGATCAGCTCCCAGCGTGTTATTTGGAGCCATTTAGCATTTGCCCGTGTCTGGATGCTTGGAATGAGTGATGCGAAGAAGGTCTCTGCAGAGCTAAACAATCGATATCTGTCTGGGATCTACGCCAATAGCTTTGAAGATGCCTTAGATATGTGGTTAGATGATCGTCTGTTTCGGGACAGCATTTCCTCCTTTTTGCCAGAGGACAAAACATACATCTGCGGTTCTTCTGTCGGTTGGGCCTTATTTTCACGGGGCGCTTCTTGCCCCTTCCTGCCCCTGCTGATGTGGCTCTCTGGTATCACCATTAGCGCTGAATGTAGTGTGGCCAATGAGCAACTGCCGCTCCATGATTGCGGGCAAGACAAGTATGCCTGGCGGCCACACACCCAGTAGGTGTCCATGAGTGCTGCTGTCCCCTTCCTCATGTCTGGGATGGTGAGAGTCCTGTTGCAGTCTTTGTTTACCCCCATTGCGGTCTTTCCTTCCCCCTGGAAGCATAATTCATATGTTATTTCTTTCTGTAGTTTGAATGGTTTTTCAATGGCAGTCACCCACGTTAACTTTGAGATGTGCTCTTTCCAGGAGGGTGTACATGTTCTTTCGATCCACTGCATTTCTTCCGGTGACACTCCCCGCAGCGCCTCTGCTTTGCATGTAACTTCTTCGTCTTTCCATCGGTTGTCTGTGAATAATGTCCCTTTTATTACAAAAAATGTTTCTTTCAGGCATATTACTCCTTCCACTTTCGGGTAGCATGTTTCTCGTTCTGCAGCATGCTAAAAGTTATTTCGTGTGCCTGAAAGGTGCTCTTAATTCTGCACAGCGTAAGATGAAGGAGACATTGGGCATTTATCAGAGGCAATTCTTTTGGTCGCAACACCTTGGGTGTTCCTGAGGCATGGGGGATAAGAGAGCAGACATAGCAGCTTTCATTTGTTGTTTGTTTAGCAGTCGTGCTCATGTCTGCATACCATTTATTAGTCTGGTGAGGGTGTCTTGGGTCTTCCATCTGATCTAAGCCCAGGCCATAATACTCGTCAGACTTCCTACTTCCCACCTCCCTTTTCCGCCTATTCCTTCTAAGATATCTCGCAGCTTCATGGGCGATGTGTGCTCTATACCCCCCTTTTCCTTCATCCCCTTCTGTCCATTCATCATACAGAGATGCAAACTTTTCTGCCATCTTTTTGTTCTCTTCAGTTATTCTATGATGTAAGGTACTGGCTGCTGTAGGGGTGGTTACTTGTGTAGGCGGGGTAGTGGGGGTATTATAAAGCCACGATATGACAGAAGGGTTGCGGTCATTTAGACTGAGGGCATTGTAGTTAGAGACATTTGGCAGGGGACATATGCTAGCATTTATTTCAGCACTGCTTTCCTTGGAATGGTTGGTTGTTTTGGGCGGTTTCGTGTTATACCCCCACACAAGCTGGTATCCGTTCCATACCAAAAAATCACCTTCTTTTGCATTTTCAGTTGTTATATTTTCAATTGCAATACTACTTCTGTTCCCCCCTCCCCCCTCATTAATCTCGACAGAGATGAATGCTATGAACCAATATGTGCTTATACCAAACAGTATCACAAAAAATAATACGATACACACAGTCAATCCACATTCATACGAATATATACAACTTTCTACTATAGCATTTCTATATCTCGTTATTATATTGCTCTCCGTTGCGGGCTGCTTGTTCCTATTTGAAACATAAAAGTGCATTAAGTATATACATGTAAACATTTTCATTTTGTACAGTAGCCACCATACAATTATAATGTGAGATAGAGGGAGAGGGAGGGGATGGGTGCAGAGAGAGAGAGAGAGAGAGAGAGAGAGAGAGAGAGAGAGAGAGAGAGAGAAACATATTCTTATTCATATTTGATCACTTTTTTCCATTTTTCATTTCAACCATTAATGTTATTCATTTATTTCTTTCTCGTACCTGTAAGTCAATTTTTTTTGTTAGCATATTAATATACTTGATACATTTCTTTTTAGTTGCACTTTTTTCGTTCAATGTTTCATTTGTTATCGTTTGCTGTTGTCTGCGCCTCCTCATCCACTTCCTCCCGAACATTATTGTATGCCCTTCGTACGTCTGTTAAATGTATCCAGTACTTCAGCCCTTTAACTTTGACTGCTGTGGGAGTACAAAAAACTACCTCGTATGAGCCATGGGATCTTGGGGCACTCCATCTGCGCACAAAGCTTCTAACATAAATAAAATCCCCTGGCATTAATTGTCCTTGGGGGCCCTGTTCCACAAATGACACAGTTAGGTTTCCCTCTTCTCTTGTAAATGGCGGTGACAATTGTCTTGAGATTGCACGCGCTGCCCTAGTCAGTTTTTTCAGATAATCAGTAAACTCATCTCCTAATATCGTGGCGCTTCTCTGTGCGTCTGAGTGTTTACGCAGCGGGGAATGTGCTGTGTGCATTCTTCTCCCCGTCGCAATCTCGTGAGGGGACAAGTGGTGGTCCTTACTTGGCTGGTTTCTCAACTCGAATAGTGCTAGGGGTAATACACCCAGTTATTTTTGAATGAGAAGCATAGTTTGGACAATCTTCCTTTTAATAGGCCATTGATCTTCTCCACAACGCCAAATCGAGCAAAGCTTGTGTTTGATCCCCAATAATGCAGTAACTTCCTTGAACAGTTCATTCACAAAATGAGTGCAGTGCCATTGTCTGAGCGAATTGCGTCGCAAATTCCCCAGCGCGGGAATACTTCCCTCACTAGGAACTTTGCTGCGCACTTAGCATCTGGACGTGCACATGGACCAGCCTCAACCCATCTTGAAAATGGACATACAACTACTATCATGTAGCGTGCCCCATTACACCTTTCCCCCATGTCTGCGTAGTCAATATGGAGTTCCCGCAAGGGCCCTGTTGGCTTTGGAATTGTCCCTCTGAGTGTCCGTAATGTCATCCCAGAATTGTATATTTGACACGTTGGGCACTCCATTGCTAACCTTGATATATGTTCCTGGAGCCCTGGCACGAACCAGTCTTCCTGTATCTCTGCTGATATGTGTTTGGCATTGTGTGCTGGAAAGTGCAATTGCTGGAACGCTATCTCCATCAATTTAATGGGCATCACCACTTTACCTGTGTTATTTTGGCGCCATAGTAAATCTGTTGCCGACTGGCTGCAACCCCTTTTTTTCCCACAATGCCTTTTCTTCATTACTTGCTTCTTCCTGTAACTCTAGTATTTTTGATATGGGCATGGCATTGTATCCTTCTGGTAATTCCTCACTTGCTTGTTGCTGCAACATGTACTCCCCTGCAATTTCCTTTTGGAAATATGACGCCTCCTTGGCGGCAGCGTCCGCTGCCGCGTTTCCCAAAGATACAATATCTGTATTGGACGTATGTGCTTGGCACTTGACGATGGCCACCATTGTAGGTTCTTCAAGTGCCTCAATTAATTCCTGTAACAACTCGGCATGTTGTACTGGGGTCCCATCCGCCCTGCGAAACCCTCTCTGCCCCCACCGGGCCAGACCACCGTGTACCGTTGTAGTCATGTATGCAGAATCTGTGTATATTGTGACTTTGCATCCCTTGGCTGCACGTAAGGCTTCAATTAGGGCAACAAGCTTTGCTGCTTGTGTGGAAAAGTGTGATGGTAGGCGATATTGTACTAGCACTTCGTACTCACCTTCCTCTAGTCTCACCACTGCCATTCCTACATGTTTTTCACCTGTATCCATGTCAATTGATGCGGATCCATCTACAAAGTATACCTCTCCTTCTGTTAGGGCATTTTCACTTACCACCGTGCCCTCACCCTCTTCTCCTGTGTATGTTGCACAATCGTGTTTTTGCATGTCTTTTACTGTACATGGCTGTATGATGAATGTCGCTGGATTTACCGTTCTACACCTCACTATGTGAATGTTAGCACTGGATAATATAATCTCGTACGCTGTTGCTCGCTGTGTTGTTAGCGTGCTTTTTTTATCTTTCCAGTATCGCGAAAAGGGAGTGTTCCACATAAAATGTAACGGAGCATCCCATTACTATGGTGGCGCTTTTCTCAATGGCGAACGCAGCGGCAGCGACAGACTGTGCGCACGCAAAGTGTCCTTGCATAACTGTGTCTAGTGTGCCACTGTAGTAAGCCAATGGCTTGTGTCCCATGGATGTCTTTTGTGTCAGAACAGCTGTCATTAGTGTTCCCTTGCAGTGAGAAAACAGGTAAAATTTGCGCACATAGTCTGGTTGGCGAGCACTGGAGCGCTTGAAATTAGGTGTTTGAGTGACGCAAATGAGTCACTCATCTCTTTTGACCATTTTATTTCTTTATTCTCCCGCTGGGCCTCTGTGAGTGCTTGTAGTAAAGGTCTTGTGTATTCTGCCTAGTCTAGTATCCATGCTCTGCAATAGTTGCACATTCCTAAAAACTTCTGCATTTCTTTTACCTTTTTTGGCTCTTTTACTGCTGTGATTGCTGCTACTCTGTCAGGTATTATCTTTTTGCCATCCTTTGATATCAGCTGGCCCAAGTATAATACTTCTTGTTGGCAGTATTGCAGTTTCCCTCTATCCACTTTGTACCCCTTGTGGGCTAACAGTGTTAGGAGTGTAACTGAGTCCTTCCTGCACTCTTCCTCATTCTGTGCGCATATGAGCAAGTCATCTACGTACTGAATGATTGTACTCTCAGTAGTCAAATTTCCCAAGTCTTCATGGAGGATACGATTGAATACACTGGGGCTCTCACAGTGACCCTGTGGTAACCTGCAATGCTCATATCTTTTCCCCCCTAATGTAAATGCTGTCAAGTATCTGCTCTCTTCTGCCAGGGGAATGGAGAAAAATGCGTTTTTCAAATCCACTACTGTGAAATATAATGCGTCCTTTGGGATACTGCAAAGTATTGATGCAGGGTTCGGGACTAGGGGAAACTCTTTTTTTATGACGTCATTTAGTGGGCATAGGTCCTGGATCATCCTCCATGCCCCTCCCTTTGCTTTTTTGATCGGGTAAATGCATACATGGGGATTTTGAGGGTACTATTATTCCCTGGACCAATAAGGCACTTATCGTTTCTTTTATCCCTTCCTCAGCTTCACGGGACAATGGGTACTGTTTGACTCGGGGCAGGATTGCTCCTGGTTTTAGGTTTATTGTGACTGGGGTAACTCCGTGCAACAACCCTACATCATGGGGACCTGTAGTCCACAAGTTGCTTGGTACTAATTTCATGTCATCATCAAAGAAGGAAGGTGGTGCTCCCACCACAGCCATTAACTGTACAGGCACTTGTCTCGTTTGTATCAAGATATCACCTGGCATTGCTATTTCCATTATTATTTCTCCGTCACTTTCTGAGTCTGAAAAGAGATCCTCATCTGATAAATCACGTAAGGCAATGTCAGCATTGATGCACAACACAGTGCGCCATTCACACCCGTCTATGTCCATACCAATTACTGCAATTATTTTTGCTGATATCTGTACTGTGTGCAAATCCAAAGATATCACTGACCCCTGTGTAATGTCTGTGCGTACTATTGGGCGGAAGATGAATTCTGCTGGTACCCTCCATTCTAACCTTTTTAGCTCAGGTACTACTCGTGCTAGAGTTTTCAACCCTTCAATGAACACACTTTCATCTACCGGCATGCCATGTATCTCTGGTGCTGTTGCCCGCGCATGTACCACTAGCATTACGCGCAGCGGGCATATTCCTGGGGTTGAGCAAACTATCCCTCTTTCTGTGAAGGATATAGTCATATTGAGCTTGCTAAGAAGGTCCCTTCCGAGCAAGTTTATTGGGGAATGTTTGTAATACAGTAGGAGCGTCCTCACTGTCTTACCCCCCACGGTCACATCCAACTCTTCTGTGTAAGGAACTTCGATGACAGCCCCAGAGAACCCCTGCGTCTTCAACCTATGGTTAGAAAGCGGAAACTGACCCTCACGTATGCATGACTTTTCAGCTCCCGAATCCACCATAAATATGAACTGCTTGTCTCCTATCTGGGCCCCCACTAATGGTTCCTCCGTTGCATTGTAGGTGGTAGATAGGACGGGACACGCAAGTGTTCCCTGTGGGCTGTCCTATGCTGGCTGCCTCATTCCTCCCCCCTGACTAAAAACATTGCCTGACACAACCGCCACACCGCTATAGGGGGCTGGGGCAGGTGCCATGTTCGCAACTGTGGCGAAGGGGTTTCCTGGTGTGTAGTGCATAGATTCGTCATTTTGTGGGTGACCCTGTGTTCTGCTGTGTTGAACGTGTCTTTGTTCTACATACCCTTGCTCCTCTGGCCTCTGTTGTCTTCCCATTGGGAGGCCATATGGGCTCCCTGGGTGGGGGTTACCTTATTGCTCCACATCCTGAAAACCGTTGTTTGGTCTGTTTCTACATTCTCGTGAGAAGTGCCCCCACCTCCCGCAATTCCAGCAGCTCCCTTGTGCACCTCTGGGGCCCTGCCCCCCATATCCTCCATTACCACCGTACCCCTGCCCCCCTCCTCTGCGACCCCTGTACCCATCTCGTCCCCCCCGAGGGGCCCAATCCTGCCACTGCGGACCTCCGTACTGCTCTTGTCCGTTCCACTGTGCTTGTCCCGCTCCTGCCCAATTCGCTGCCATCCTCCCCTGTATTGCTACCAGCCCCTCCTCCTCCTCGTCTCCCTCCCTACTATGTGGGAGCGCTGCTACTGCTGCAGCGACCTTCACCAGTTTCGTTTGTACTAACTTGGCTTCATCTGCCAATCTTTTTTGTGCTATTTCCTTTTCTCGTTCCTTTATTCGTTTGCAGTGGTGTACTATTATACTCTGTATTTCGGGCCACCCCTTCGCTTCTATTCCTGCAATTTTGTCAAGCGCTTTTTGTACCTCTTTTGGCAATCCTCTCTTGATTATGAAATAAAATAATGATGTTGACTGGTACCAGGGTGTGCCCGTTTCCGCTCTCCACATCTCCTGTACCTGAAAAATGTAATCCATAGCATCCTCCCCCTCGTTCATTGTGCATTGCATAACCGACTGTAAGTCTGGTGTGTCTGGAAATGTTTCTCTTAATGCGTCCCACACTCGTGCTCGTACTGTGTTAAAGGAAGCTCCATCATGACGGTCACAATCTAATGTTATCCCCGGAAAACCGGCTTTTATCCACACTCTATCTGCTTGGTCCCCAACCGCTGATACTAGTAGGCTTTTTACATCCCCTACCGCCAGTGGGACCCCCGCTGTGTTTCTCGAATGCATATATCCACTTACTTGCCCCTCCGGACAGTGGTGGTAATAGTTTTAACAGATTGGCCTTATCCATTTGAGCCCAAGGTATGTAGTTTGGTCTCCCTCCTCCCCTGTGCATCAATGGGAGTTGTAACTTCCCCTTTGTTGCTTTGCTTGTACTCACCTTTGTTCCCTTCCTTCCTAGTGGGGCCATTCTCCCTAGCCTGTTTCTTAGTCACCCAGTCCATTCCTCATCCATTGTTCTCCCCAGATGTGCACTACCCATTCTCCCACTCTCTCCTCCCATTGCCACACTTAATCTCCCACCTTCTTCTTCATCATCCTCCACATCACACCACAAGTCCTCTCTTCCCCCTGTAACCAAAAGCCCATCATCTGCATGTTCACTTGCCCCATCTATTTCTATTATTCGCGTGGGCTCTTCTTGTATTCTGAACAATATTTCCCCCTTCTTCCACCCCTCGTCAATCGTCCTGTCATTGTTTTGTGCCCTTGGTGTTTGCTCTAGTCGGGCAGCGTTCATCCCACTTTGCTCGCAGATATTTTTAATTCTAGATAATTCATCTCTTGATATGATATGATATGGCATTTGTAAGGCGCCTATAAACAAGTGTTTCAAGGTGCGACGAGGCAGGGAGGGGGGACAAAGGGAGAACAGACAACGATCCTACTAGGCCAGGTGTCATTCAGATCGCGCAAGTGCAAGGTTAAGGGGACGGGAAAAGTGCAAGGGGGAAAGGGAGGGGGGAAAGTGCAGTACACGGTTAGTAACGAACAAGATAAATAATAAGGGCCAGCTGGTGGCAAGTGCAAGATAAGTGCAGACAAGTGCTGGGAAGAGGGGCTGTAGGGATACAGAGACAGTCCTGCAGTGTAGGGGTTGCCAGGAAAGGCAGTGCAGGGGAGAGTGGCTGGGCCAAGGACCGAGATTGGGGAGTGGCCCAGTTGCTGATTTAGTACAATTTCAGTGATTTAGCAGGGGAGAGAGGGAGAGAAAGCATAAGCAAAGAGGAGGGTTTTGAGGCACTTCCGGAACCGGAGATGGTTCTCCTCAAGTTTTAGGGAGGCAGGAAGGCTGTTCCAGAGGGAGGTCCCTGCAGCAGAGAGAGATCTCCCACCAACTCGTTGCTTAGAGAAGCGGCTGACCCTGAGGGAGTTGGAGGTGGATGAGCGAAGTGCACGAGAAGGAAGATATTTAGGAAGGGAGAGTTGAAGGTATTTTGGTCCCAGGCCCCAGAAGGCCTTGTGGACAATGCAGAGGGTTTTGAACTTAATCCTCGAAGCCACAGGGAGCCAGTGTAGCGATCGCAGTCCTGTTCTGGATGAGTTGCAGAGGGCGGAGAGTAGAGGCAGGCAGATTTAGGTAGAGGCTGTTACAGTAGTCCAGCTTCGAGAGAACCAGGGCTCTGGAGACAGTGAGCTTCTGGGGGAAGGAGAGGAAAGGAAGGATACCTCTGAGGAGGTGCAGCAGGTAGTGTGACTTCTTAGAAACGTCAGAAATGTGAGGCGAGAAGAGAGAGTGGAGTCGAAGATGACCCCCGAGGTTTTTAGCCTTGCAGGTAGGAGCAGGAAGAGGGCCAAGAGAGGCCGGCCAGAGAGCTGCAGGGAAGGAGGGAGTGGGTGTGCCGATGAGTAGAATCTCGGTCTTACTGGCATTAAGGCAGAGGTCGTTGGCGGCACACCATTCCTGGATAGCAGAAAGACAGTCAGAGATGAGGGAAGGAGAAGAGGAGGCCGAGGGTAGCCTGAAAATTAGCTGGGTGTCGTCAGCATAGCACTGAAAGTAGGGGCAGAGAGCAGCGATGCGGTAGGCGAGAAGTGCCAGGTACTGGTTGAACAGCCAGAGAGAGAGGTTAGAACCCTGGGGGACACCACAGGTAGAGAAAAAGATGTCAGACAAGAAAGACCCCAGTTGGACCTGGGAGGGTCGATTTGAGAGGAAAGAGGTCAGCCAAGCCAGAGCCTGACCAGTGATACCCAGGTTATCACGGAGACGGATGAGCAGGATGGTATGGTTGACAGTATCAAAGGCAGAAGAGAGATCAAGCAAGATGAGAACACAAGGAATGTTAGAGTCAAGGTTCGAGAGCAGGTCCTCACGGATGTTCAGGAGAGCAGTTTCCGTGCTTCTGGCAGCTCTGAAGCCAGACTGGTGGTCATGAAAGCTACCAACAGATTCAGCATGGAGATTAAGCTGGGAGATGGCAAGTTTCTCCAGGAGCTTGCCCAGGAAAGGAGTGATAGAGATAGGGCGATAGTTAGCTGGGCAGGACGGCTCGGAGGAGGGTTTCCTAAGAAAGGGATGCACAAGGGAGTGCTTGAGAGGGGATGGGAAGACTCCAGAGGCGAAGGAGTGATTGCAGAAGTCAGCAAGGGCAGGAGCCAAGGAGTCGATGTGGTCCTTAATAGTTTTGGAGGAGCAGGGGTGGACCTGTGTTGACGAGACTTTCATAGATCGGACTTGTCTTGAAACCTCATCAACAGAAAAAAGGGGAAAGGCAGAGAAGGAGAGAGTGGGGGTGGCTGCAACAGGGTCAGAGGACGGGCAGGGAATAGAGGGGGGGAGGTGATGGGAGGAGAGTGAGGACAGGATGTCCTGAGTTTTTGAAATGAAGTGAGAGGCCAGTGCCGTACAGAGGGCCTGGGAGGGGACAGGAGAGGTAGAGACTGCAGCATGGTTGGCCAGCTCCTTGCAGATTTTAAAGAGTTCAGCCGAATTGTTAGAAACCGCAGTGATGCAGGCTTAGATAAGGGCTCTCTTTTTGGTGAGAACGGAGAGCCGGTAATGCTTTTGGAGCAGGCCAGGCCAGTTTGTCAGAGGATGAACATGAAGCACGCCATTTCCTCTCTGCCACCCTGCACTTGCGTTTGAGGGTGACGAGATCCGAGTCAAACCAGGAGTTACATTTGGCTTTGGGCTTCAGGCTGATTCTCATGACAGGGGCAAGGATATCAAGAGTATCAGATATAGCAGAGTAAAGAGTGGAGAGGGCTGTGTCAGGGTGGGTGTCAGCCGAAGGGGGAAGAGGGGGCGAGAAGGTGGCAGCGAAAGCCTCAACTGACACAAGCTTCATGGGTCGGATGACCGAGAAGGAGGATGGCAGTGATGAGGGTGGCTTTGCCTGTGGGGTAGGGAGGGTGAGGTGGGAGAAGAGGAGAAAGTGATCACTCCAGGAGAGAGGAGTGGAGAGAGGGACAGAGAGGGGAAGGTCAGAAGAGATCAGGGCATCAAGAGTGTGCCCAGCAGAATGGGTCGGCCCAGACAGGAGAATAGAGATTGAGAGAGAGTCTCAGAGGTCGCGAAAGAGTCCAGAGGGGGGACAGGAGGCATCCAGGTGGATGTTGAACTCTCCAAGGAAGAGGAGTTGAGTGGTTGAGGATAAGAGTGAGGAGGAGAGGTCCGCCCACTCAGAGAGGAAGGAGGAAATTTGACCAGCTGGCCGATAGATAGTAGCCACGGTAAGGGAATGGCTAGGAGAGAGAGAGAGTCGGCAGACAAGACATTCAAAAGAGGAGTAGATCTGCGTGGGAATAGCAGTGGCAGGAATCCACTCAGGGAAGATAAGGGCCACCCCCCACCCCCAGCACGGTTGGGCCTCGGCACGGAGAGGATCTTGTAGCCGTCAGGTAGGAGTGTGTCAAAGCTGGTGACAGATCTGGCCGTGAACCATGTCTCAGTGAGACCGAGTACGTCAAGGTCCAGTTCCTCAAGAAGGTGGCAGATATCAGAGGAATGTTTGACGGCAGAGTGAGAGTTAGGAGTGGCAATGTGGAGAAGGTTGCCATCTTTGAAGGACTTCCGGGGAGGGGTACAGATCAGAGGTACGCCCTGCGGAGGAGAAGAAGGAGCAAGGGAGGGGGCAGGGAGGCAGGGTAGAGGCAAGGTAGCCGAGGACAGAGGGGGTGGGGGGGACAGCAGGAGAGGAAAGGAAGTTGATGAGGCGCGGGAAGCGTCTATCAAAGAGGTGAAGGTTGGCCTGAGGGTCTTGGACCAAGACAGTCCCATTAGCGTAGACATTAATGATGGCCTTAGAGGAGTGGAAGGAGGCCAAGAGGACATCCCAACGGGTGCCACCATTAATGGGAGAAGAGGAGATAGGAGAGAGCACAGAGACCATATGAAGGGTCCATAGGTCAGGTGAAGGCACGAAAAAGAGGATGTCAGTGAGAGTTTCCTTAGAGGAGGCACTGGTGTAGATGTCAGCTATAGGGAGGCCCGGGTTGGAGACCAGGATGTCCTTTTTAAACCTTTTCCTACCAGATTTAGTGAGAAGAGCAGGATAGTCAATGGAGAAGCAGTTAGAAAAGATAGGTGAGATAGAGAGCACCATGGGATAGGAGGGAGGGGGGGTAGGACAAGCACGAGGGGACAGGAAGTGAGCAGCAAGCCCTAGTTTACCACAAATTCAGAACACAGTGAACACAGTAATGCAATATCAGATACCCAGTGGAGAGGCCACCTAATGAGAGCCTTGAATCTAAATCCTCTGTTAACTTCTCTATATCTACTGTGGGTGTACATATCTGTCCACGCTGTCTATGACCCTCGTAAGGCAGGGGTGCAGTCGGGCCATGTGTTGTTGTAGATTGAGTTGGGGGCACATATGTGGGGTCACTATACCCTTCTGCGGGCACCGGTTTATTAAGTATAGGGTACAACCGTGTCACTTCACCTGGTTTTTCTTCCTCAGTCAGTTCTTTATTGCTTTTGGGTATCAGTAACGGGTTGTCTGTGGTAGATGGCAAATTAGTAGTCGGCTCTATCTTTTTGATGGGAGGCACCTCTTCAAACAATCGCCAGAGATCTAATATCTCCCTCCTATTGTGGAACTGTTTCCCCTTATATTTCATGAAAATGCATGTAGCCACCATATCTAGAACATTTTTATCAAATGATCCTCCTTCGGGCCATATTTGGGGCAGACCTTCTCCCTTTAACTCTGTGACGCATTGATCGTGGTACTTTCTAATGCGTTCAGCGTATCCAGGTAATCTCTTACATATATGAGCCAGGGGTGTCTCTGTCCCCATTGTATGTGGTTGGCTTCTGTAACAATATATGTATAGATATGTATCTCTAAAATTCTATGCTTTTCTGACACGTTGGCAATAGGGGGGTGTGCGGTTGTGTACTTTATACTAGAAATTACTTATGGGGCACATACAAGAGCAAACCACCTTCTGCACACTACCACTATTTCCAGCACAAATATTCAAAAGAAAAAACTTAATTCATTGGGCTTACCACCTAATAATGTTTCCTGGTCACACTTACCATGACCACACCATAATCATGCACATTTTACAATTCACAAAAAATCATCACAACATGGCTTAGTGTCAACACATATAATGCATATACAATGATAGTCGGTACCCTGTTGGAAGGTTAACCTTTAATCTCTTTCCCCCCTCCCTTGTTTCCCCTAACCTTTCTTTACTTGTTATGAGGTCCCCCTTTTTCACGCGAATCTCTTTTTGTCTTTACTAAGTATTTCACCTATTTTCATTTATAGACCCAGAAAGAATCGAAGGAATGCGTTTACTAATATATTCACTGTGTCTCCTTTTTCTACCAGACACCTTTATCTTATTCTCCACTTGTTCATATATTCCCAGTACTAGTCAAGATAGCACTATGCGGCGCCGCCTTCTACCCCCTTGCAGAGCTAGGTTCCTGTCTCTTTATCTCTTTTCACCTTTTGATCCTAATGGCCATATGCAAAGAAAAAGGAAAGAAAGGATAGTATTGATTCTAGTGATCCCCACCGCGTCCCCCTTTTAAATGACCTAGTTTTTTTGAAAAATTTTTTTTAAAATCCAGTTCCCTTCCCCTACTTCCCGTATCCCTTATGATCACTCGCACTTAATACTCACGTGCCCGTCTTGAACCGAGCGTCTCCGAACTGGGTTCGTCTAGGCGGCGCTGCCTCACGCTCAACGTCCAGCCCCAGCTCTGGCGAGCGGTACTCAAAGGGGATTTTTTGAAATGGGATCCCGTACCCTTTCTCTAATGAGTGCGCACTTCTGAGCGTACCAGTCACCGTAGGCGGGTAGCTTTCCGGAGCAGGCGTACCGTGCATCTCCCCTTTCGACCGGAGATTTTCGTGCCAGAGGGGACGGAAAGGACGTACCAGGAGATGTAATCACGCAATCAGGGTCACCACTGAAGGTGAGCGTCCCCAGATAGCACGACCCTCCCCGCAATGAGAGGCAAGAATGGACTCTCCCACGAATGGGAATAAGGCTAGGACCAAGTGCGGGTGAGTTTAGGGGAGGCTTTATCTAAGTCAAAATAGGACATGCAAAGAACTCTGCAAACTCAGAGAGCGCTCTGTCTGACAATAGCAAAGACAGGCGTTTTTATTTACAAAAAGTGTCATAGGCACCTACACACTATAGGGGGCACATGCACATGGGGATTGGGTGACGTCGACTAACTATATGTGCAGCCGTGATGCGTCTCTCCGTGGTTGGTGGACACCGCCGGGGGCCAACGTGAGGCCAATGTGAGGTGGGCAGGTCAGCTGGGCTCATATGGGAGGCGTTGTCCGGTCAGGCGTGGACAGTGTCATTGATGGACGTCTTTCTTGGCTTTCTGCCCTAAGGGCCAGGCACACCCCATTCATTCAAAGCTGCAATGTCAGTTGTCCTGTAAATCCTACAATAGGTTATTCTACAGGTTAATTTAACACAGGAGGAATGTGCATTAGGTGGGGTACTTTGGCGAGACATCCATACAGGGTTGCTGTTATCCTGTTGACTATGTATCATAGGCCACGGGGGCGGGTCTCAGGGCATGGGGTAAGCTGTCCGGGCTTTGGGTCTCGTTAGAAGTCATGACGGATGCTTTTACACAATGTTGGTGAAATATTAAGTATCTTCTTTTACAAGCGTCATTAATCTGGGGTGAACTGATGGGTCATGGGACCTATGAGGGGGCACCTCTGGCCTCTGGTTATGGCCGAATTTTGCTGCTGGGCTGTAAATAATTCAGGTGGCTGTTCGTGGCCATGTGAGCTGCGGGGGAATCATGAATGCCTGAAACGGCTCCAGCCGAATTGGGGGAGGTGAGGCGGTGTCGCTCGGGCCTTGCTTTCTCTGGCAGGCTTCAATGGGAAGGGAGGAGAGGTGGCCTTGGACATGCCCACAATGATAGTCTTCTCGCAAGATGCAAATTGTAAAACGAAAGGATTCGCATTATGTAAAATGGTTAAGGGGTTACACATCTATAGTCTTTACATCAGTACATATTCATTTCAGAATTCGTTAACTATATCTACAGCTCCATTAGTCACTATAGGGTAAGTATTTGCAATATTGGCAGTTTTAGTATCACACTGTAAACGCGATACGTGAGGTAGTATTAGGGTTGGTGGAGCACGCAGGAGCAACAGACCAATACGGTTGACAGCAGTAATACACATTAAACCTGTACATTTGCACTTGATGGCATTCTATGTATCTAATTTACATGAGCTCACAATACTGTTGTGCTTGTGTTCTTTTGCACTCTAGCAGCATCAGGGTAGTCATGGCATAAGCATTTGGCATCACTCACTTTACATTACCCCTAGAGAAGCACATAGTAGGAGGCTAGGGGCCCTGAGTGTGTGCGATACTGAGGGGGTTTGAGTATTGTGACAATGTGGTCGCACAATGACACGTTCTTCGGTTCGTACAGGGTTTGTAGATTTTTAACACAGAAGTTGTGCACGAGGGATATCATTGGAATGCAATATATGTGTATATGTATATATGTATTTGAGCAGTTTCTTGGTGTGGGGTTAAGGCTTTTGTTTCATCGAGGATGATTTACAGTTATTTTCCAAGCCAGCCCCGCTGCTCGGGTCACGCTGAGGATAATGATGCACTGCGGAAGGTGAAAGATACAATGTTTGCTCTAACACTAGCTCATGTCCGACTGGTCGTGGGAACAGGCTTTCAGCGGATCTGCCAGGGTAGACGAGGACTCTCTAAAGGTGGGGGCCGTGCTGCAGCACACAAGGAGTCATGTCTTAAAATGGCGTTCTGGTTTTCAAAATGGTTTCCTGGGCCTAGCCTAATACAGTATGTTTAGTCGATGTGTCGGCCAGTGGTCCACCCACCACCTGGGTCACTGATGAGTCATGGACATCACAAGGAGGGGACTGCAGGGTAGGGGGGGGGGTCTCTTTGACCTGTCCTCCCATACATTGTCTATGGGTCAGTTGTTTGAGGAGGGAGGAGGAGGAGCCGTGGGCGCTACGCTTCTGCATCATGCTGGCTGAGTATCCTCCTCTTGGGAGGGGTCTCTTCCCTGTCCTCAAACATCTTCCATAACTCCAGTATTGCTAGTTTGTCACTTAACTGTTTCCCTTATAGGCAGCATGTAAATACATGATCATGTGTTGCAGCACAGATTTCGAGAGACTGCCCTCCCGGGGCCATGGCCTTGCCATTTTTGCTGTCTGTATCATGAGTCCATTCCGTGCTACTTGCATATTTTGTCCTGATACTGCGGAAGAGACTTGCACAAATGTTTAAGGGGTGTATCCCCCAAGATGACACGCTACTCTGACTGCCGATACTTACTTGACCTCAAATCAGTATTTTTTTGTATACTTCAAACAATGCACTCTTAATTTGGCGATCCTCATCAACAATAAACCAACTTATCAAAAATAAAAAGCCTCCACTGTGTTCCACCAGCTTCTCCGGCTCACCATCAAGGACATGTTCCGCACACCGCCCACGCTCTAGTCTCAGCCCTTCAGGCCAAGCCACAACTTTCCATGTGCTCTTACAGCCCAACCCAAAAGTAACAGTAACCTTCTCGTTTTCCAAAGCTCCAACACCACCTTGCCCCATTGTAAAACACTGTCTTTTCCACATTTCTTTTCCAACAACTCTGTGCCCTACTATGGGCCAATATTCCACCAATGCGCTATGTCCTATTCACAACCTCATGTGATGTCACCAACCACTTAGCATGTAAAACACTTTGAGTGCACTCTCAAACCCCACAATACACAAGAACACCACAACACAATTACCCTGCAGCCGCCATCCTGCTTTTCCATTCACAGGGGAATCATCTGTTATAGATGCCCACTCAAGGGTGGGGTCCTTCTTCTACACTGTAACATAGGATAACCTTTAAATCTGTTTTCTTTTCTTTTTTTTCCTTTTCTGTAAAAGTCAATAAGGTATCACCTTCCGCAACCTAAGCTAGCTCCTAGACACAGTGATTCATCCATAACCTAGCAAGCGCCTGGAAACAGGGATTCATCTCGTCATACGTGAACTAAGCTACCGCCTAGAAACAAGGATTCTCTGCGGTCTGCACTCTGCGGATCCACTGAAGCCCCCGGACACTGTCACTCCCACAATTTGCCACTCTGCCTTCCATTCTGCTCGGCATCCCACAGGGAGTGGGCAGGAATTTCACCAAGGGGGCTCCTGACGACCGACTCAGTTTCCATGCGTGGTCAAAGATCCGGTCCTCACAGGTCGAAACCCATCCCTTCGGGCACACGGCAGGAAATAAGGATATTCGCTGAGGGTTGTAGCGACTGTCCTTTGCAACCACCTGAAGCAAGACGGAGGTCTGTTAATTTCCCCAACTACAAGCAAGAGGAACTGGTTACAGACTTGTCATGGAGTTTTAATGCAAAGTGACGTCACAATATAAACAATACATTGCAAAACCTACAGTGAGATGGGATTAGTTAGTACGGTAGGCTACATATAGAAATTATAAGGTTAATACTTTTTATTGGCTAAACCATGTCTGGAGACTCTACCTGTGATCACCTCCTAAATGTTGCAACTACAGGCATGCCAGGTTGGCACATTGCTAATGGGTCTTGCAACAAAGTGTGAGCTAACACAGAAGGTGGGTAGGGATTGGTCAGAGAGGGTCTTCTCAGCCTTGGCGTTTTGGAACGTTACCATTCCAACTATTCAAGGTGGTGGGAACAGCCTCAAAGGTGCTGGCTGTACCCAGCAAAATTACCATCGCCGATCCTCTAGGCCTTGAGGCAGAACATTAAGCTTTCAACCTGGTATTACTTTTGTATCATCTTGCCTTCAGTTGGATGGGAACACCGGTCTCCGTCTGGCTCGAATGAATAAGCTTTGTCTCCCAGGTTTAGATCACATGTGTAGGGACCACAAACTTAATTTTTCTACTCGCATTTATGAGGATCTTCAACTTTTACACATGCAGGAATTCTATCTCTTCTGTCAACATGAAACCTTCTCTCCCTTGGTGTTCTTGGCAAGAATGTGCACAATAGCTGCAATGGCAGCCTGGTCTGTGCGTCTTTGCAAAATGAGCGTGTTGGGCCTCGCTCTGTAGTCTCAAGCCTTTTCAGTGCCTTCCATTTATTTCAATGCAGTTGTGGCTTCCATTTTGATTTGCATAGCCACTCATGTTAATTGCATTCAACGTCGGCAAGCAGTTCATATGTATTCTTGTGCAACTTGCAGTTACGGCATAGCAAAGGTGTATCCGTCCTCTATCTAAGTGGGTCATAAGCATGTTCTTCGTATCTAGGAGCAATTTAATTTAAGTGTCTGCGTAGCTTCATGCAGCAATGTATATGTGCTTCATGTCTATCACATCTATGTGACAGTCTCAGTATTGACGTCATCAGCCTTTTGCATGGTCTCAGTCAGTCTATTTGCTCCATCGACTGCAAACGTATCTCTTCAGTGACGTCATCAGGATAGGGTCTAAATGGCTGTCTGAATGAATATCGCTTCTCACATCTGTAGTACATCGGCGATGGGGTGGTGGGGGCCAGGAACGATGTACACCTTTCATTTCTTTGACGTCGAGACGAGGGTGGGACCAGTGCAATGAGGGCCACATGCATATCTGCCCTTCAGTCACCCCCTCTGGTCGATATATAGACCACACTTCCTTGGATGTTCTCCCTGTTCATATATGGCTTCGGAATCCATACTTTCACCACTCCTCCAAGGTGACCTTCGTACTTCACTTGTCCATCGAAACCCCAGGTCTCCATCGGGTTTGCACCATACCCAATGTCCCACGTAATCGCGTGGATCTGGCGGAAATGAGAACCTGGTGCATGGATGCGTAAAAGGGGGATTGTTTCAAATGTGACTGTAGCACTTTAAAAGTTTGCGTTTCTTTGTCTGCCTTTGTCTCTACATCCAATAATATTTTCATCCCTATTGTCTTCTGGTTAGTCTTCTTACACTGTGTTATAGCTACCCTAATGACACAGAAGTCTAGTAGTACTAGCACTAAAGCAGCTACGAGGACCTTCAGTCCATTGCCCATCGATGATGGTATCCAGGAAATGATATATGACAGCTAACCTTCATCTTCCCCTGCTGGGATCGTTATGTCTTCCATCTTGGCATGCAGGTCTGATAATGGCATGATGGCTTCTGTGAGGGTTCAATGTTCTCCATCGTGGTCGGGCACGTAGGTGCAGCAGGACAGCCCTATCTTTGTGCACATGCCTCCTTCCACAGCTATGAGGTGATCCAGAACATATTTATTTTGGAGGGTCATCCGTCTGATGGCTCTCAGTTCTTCTTTGATGGCGTTGAACCATTTAACTGTCTAATGTACTGTCTGTAACAGTTCCCATCTTGTGATCTGGAGCCACTTGGTGTTCCAGCTGGCCTGGACTCCTGGGACAACTGACATGAAGAACATTTCAGTCCTGATAGTATTGGTGGTATTGCATCTGCGGTACATCATCGATGGGGACGAGGGGGCCAGGAATGATGTACACCTTTTAATTTCTTTGACGTCGAGACAAGGGTGGGACCGGTGCAACGTGGGGCACAGTCCTATCTCCCTCTTCAATACAGTAAATAGTAATAAATAGCAATACATATTCAGATGGTCGAACATTTACAAACCAACTACAGATGTGCATACTCTGCAGCCAGGCTCTTATGCAAATCCTCTCTAATCTACCTCTGGTGCCAATACTCGGTTTAGCACTTCAATCAGGACTTGTACGCAGTGTATCGTAGGTAAGTGTTATTTTATTGAGTATTAAAAATTGAAGTTTACCCTTTGCTACCCAAACCTCCTTCTCTCTGGTAGGCTTTCTGGATTTATTGATCTCGATTTAGACTTTGGTCTTTCTGGGTGGCCTTCTGGAAATCCAAACCATCAGTTTAGGGCTGTGTTGTCCTCACAGGCTTCTCTGGGTCAGGCCTCGGAACAGGCATAATATCAGCTTAGGCAGCTCACCAGCATTCAGAGTACCAATTCTCTTAGAGTATAGGGATCCAGACCAATTCCTGCAGGCATTTTAGACCAAGATCACGTCACAGGCCCAGCTTTCCCACCCTTACACTAGATCACCTTCTGGCCTACTTAAGATTGTGGATCCAGTGTCCACCCCGCCTCTACCCTCTAAACGGAGAAATCCAAAATGGAGCATGAACACAGATTCAATCCATTTGGTTCCTTGCAAAGGGAATTTGTTGATGGATTTCTTTCTTGTCCCCTCTTGGGCTTCATTCTTAAAGGGTAAAGGAAGAGGTGATAAAAGTTCTAACTGCCCATTCTGTTGCCCTTTTTTAGTTTTTGCTTTCAGTGGGCCCTTCATGACAATAGATGGAGGATGTGGTGAAGTAAAAATAGTAGTCCTGGGATTGTCTGGTTAAGCACATGAGTTTCAACGCTTTCCGAATAATGCTCTGCCAGCAATCTGCCAAACACTGTGTAGAGAGGCTCATAGTGCTTTTTTGTTTCCATGATTCTTGGCAACAGCAATTGTGGGGTAGATAGATGGTAATGCACTGTTCCTGATTGCTGATAGAGTGACCTTTTTCCCCATCTTGCAAAGAAAGACCTGTGATTCATCTATGCGTTTCATGGTGGCATGTTTTTGGTGCAGGCTCCTGCAGTTCTTTTGTCATCTACTCCACCCCACAACCAGGTGTGTACAGATGAGGGCAGTGCTGTGGCACCTTTCACCACAGTAGTCTTCTGGGACGATAGGAGTTCCTGTCTTCTTTTCCACTGTGCACTTTAACAACCCCAGATTTTGGGATTCAGTGATGTTAGGGGAAAGATAAAGATGCTAGAGTCAGAGCTCACTCCCCAAATGCTATGAATCAGTCTTCATTTCATAATTTTATCCACCTGTGGATGTCCTCTTGCTGTGCAGTAAGAGAGTTAATATTTTCTAGTGCAATTTGATGGGAAGCTAACGGTTTTGTACTACTGTGTCACGAGTAATGGCCTCTGCTGCTAACGATGTACAAGCCTTCAAGATGGCGCCATGGGCGCAGCAATCCTGAGCCATTGCTGAAATGCTGGGAATCTGGGGCATGCCGGGTGTGCATGGGGTCAGATCTGCTTGTGTGGCGAGCGTGCTACTCTTCAGCCTTTGCAGGCATTGTGAGATTCCAATGTGGAAGGGTTGGGCATGGGAGGGCTAAAGCTATGCATGATTCATGGCGGGTTGTCGCTGGCGTAGGGGTTTCCGACCTACGCTTTGGCATGGGTGTGTAGCAAACACAGGCTGATTTGGTACGCGGGAAGGGCCGCTGTGTTGCTGAATTAGATAGGGATACCGTCTGCATGGAAAACTCGCAAACGATTATGAATTGATAACCGTACCGGACACAGAAATCCCTGTATTGCTACCCTCCCAACAGAGAATAACTGAGTTTTAGAACATATCTATAACAAGTCAAGGATGAACTTTGCAGCGACTCCTTACGCAATGAGGATGATCACTTGTTGCTGTAATTGATGCAATGTACATGTTTAAGCCTGAATGAAGTTTAGCAGAAGAGCCTTGTTACGGTACGGGAAAAATTCCTGAATAATTAACAAATGGGCCGATCTGGTAATTCCGGCACCTGCATTATTTCCGTACCGGGAACACACAAGTTTGCCGGTGGGGGCCA
The DNA here is from genome assembly GCF_040938575.1 of Ambystoma mexicanum. NCBI lineage: Eukaryota > Metazoa > Chordata > Amphibia > Caudata > Ambystomatidae > Ambystoma > Ambystoma mexicanum. The sequence continues at coordinate 1,141,434,420 of NC_090923.1, read as the reverse complement.
CAGATCTACCTCCAAGCCTCACCTGCCGGTAAATCGGGCCCCCTCTGGGGAAAAAAATGCAGTAATTACCGGCACCAATTGCGGCAATCTCCTCCATGGAGTCATCTGGGGTTCCATGGAATGGGGATTTATCGACATGTCCGCTACCTGGAACATCCCGGTAATACCAGGATATCAGGCGGTGGAAAAGGTAGGGTCAGTTTGCCAGTATCCCACCAGAATTACTAGCGGAATACCGGCAACAACTGTGCTGAATTTACTGTACTGGTATGCCAGCCTTCATAACATAAATACACTAATTGAACTCTTGTTGTTCGACCTGTATGTCAATCGTATGGCATGTCTAAGCCTAAAACACAGAGACTAAAAGCTGGACCATTCTTCAGCAGTTTGCAGACCACAACCAGGAGAAAGCTATGGATAAGGAATATGCCATAAATTCCGCTGAAAGTGAGGAGTTATTTGTTACTTAGCAAAGGATAAGGACCAAGCTGAAAAATAGTCACACTAAGAGTTCATCTAGAATTGGTGGAATAACAGGGTGGACAATAGACAAGCCCAACTAGTACCATCAACAGACCGCAACAAAGAAGACCTATTGGCAACACAGAAGATGACGTGAGCAAAATATCCCAAACCTTTGCACTTATCAAAAACGATGTAAAAGCACTTCAAAAGAAGGTTGAGGATTTAGAGGAGGTGGCACAGAAACAAAGTCCTCATCATGGGCCTGCGAGTGGGAAAGGAGATCGGGCAGATGAAAACATGTTTAGAAATACGAATTCCACAGCTGCGAATTCCACAGCTGCTTCTTAACGTGAAACTGTTCATCCGTTTAATTATCTAGTGGGATCGTTGGTATCTCGGGACATGGCCGGATTGTGAGGGGTCACAAATGAGAGGAGGACACAAAGTTGTAATATTCTCATTGGGCCTCATCACAAGTCTGGCGGTAACCCTTAAAAGTGGCAGTAACAGAATTAGCTCCGCCAATACCGCTCTGGCGAATCATGGGCCAGCGCAAATACTACTCACTGTAAAATCAGCTGGCGCAATTACAGCTGCCGCTATTACAGCCGGCCACATGCGGCGCAAACACAGCCGCATCACAAGTCCATGTTCAGCGATATTAACGCCGAAAACAGGCGCTAGTACTGCCGAAAACACGCCACAGTGGAGGTAAATGGACACGGGTGAAGCCACAGGTGATCCCAATCCACCCCAGAGTGCTACATAAGGCACACACCCTACCACAAACATTGTTTCCAACACCATGCTGCCACTGTGAGCTCGAAGAGGCAGCTGCTCATGCTGCAGCGGGAAGTAGAGAGGCAGGACAACCAGGCCAGGGCACAGGGGGAGGATGAGGAAGGAGAAGGGGAGGGAAGGAGGAAGGAGGAAAGAGGAAGAAGGAAGGAGGAGGACAGCAGTGCCGCCACTGCTGAAGCTAGTGTCTGTCCTACAATTCCTCTGAATTGGCACCTCCAGCACTCTGTGGCCATGATGCATGGCATGGCACAGCCCACATTCTGTGAAGTGTTGGGCCAGGTGCTTGAAGTCCTCCTGCAGCAAGTGCAATGCCACATCTCACTGCCTACCGGCACAGTTCTATGCTGTTGCCCAAATGCCAAATGTGATTGATGCACTGGTGGCCCTCCAGGCCCACAAAGCAGTGTGCCGTAACCGAAAGCACTACCACTCCCTGAATGTGCAGGTGACCTGCGACCCCAATCTGTACATTATCAACTGCTGAGCCCACTACCCTGGTTCCACCCACGATGCCATGGTCCTATGGAACAACACACTGCCAGGATAGATGGAAAGATGGAGAGGCACAGAGGACAACGGAACTGGATAGTGGGTGAGTAGAGAAGCCAGCACATGGGGGGTGGGGGGGTGCAAATAACTACACAAGGGATGGCATGACAAACAAATGCAAATTCCGTACTTGGCCACCTCCGGCACCAACGTCACAGTACAGGCCAAGGAGCATTCACATTTCACACTTACCTGCATGAAGAAGCTGATGTACACATACTGTAGCAACTATAAACACCAAGATGACTACAGGTACCACAATGCAACATGCACTTAACAAAGCAATGTTGACAAATGGCCACATCGCCTCACACAAGAACAACCCTTCCCTTCCTTCTTTTTCTTTATCTCTCTCACCTTTTTCATCCAAATTTTATGATTAGACATTGCATTCTAGTTGGATTGTTTGGGGGGAGGGGTTGGGTCTTTTCATTATAAGAATGTAAGAATGTTTTGGTTGTATGTGTGGAAATTATTGTGTGCTTACATGTTTGTTGGAAAATTTGCATAAACTTGTTCCAAAAAAGAACAACCCTCCCAGTCCCAGATCCATGCACCCATATGCGGTCAGCCCCCAAAGCCTCCCGTTAGCACCAGACACGCAGGGATGGCCCATGGGGAACCCAGCATGCCACATGCACAGTGTAAATACACTGCCACATGACAGCCACCATGTCCGCTGCACATGTCACTGACATACACCTTACGTAACATATGCTGCAAGGGAACATTGTGCATATGAAGCACAAATAATGCTTGGCACGAGAGACACTACATGCACAAACATAGAATAGACACATGCTGTGAAATGAAGGCCAATGTGCATGCAAGAGTAGTCCATTGACCTGATATTGTGTAAGTCTATCCCCACATCTTACACCGTGACTAATGCCTGTGCCTCCCCCCATGCAGGTGACTCTGGATACCCACATCTGCCATGACTAGACTCCTGTGCGTGATCAACGTACACCACAGGAGAATGCCTACAACCACGCTCACAGCAGGACCTGTGTGTGCATCGAGTGTCCCTTTGGCCTCCTGAAGGCACGTTTTCTGCTACCTTGACCGTACCGGTGGAGCCCTGATGTATGCTCCAGAGAAAGTGGGCAAAATTGTGCTTGTGTTTGCCATGCTGCAAAATATCTGCCTGAAGAGGAATGTCTGCTATCCCCCCACCCCCCAGAGGATGAGGATGCAGTGTCTGTGGCAGAGGAAAATGCACGCATTGCGAGAGATGACATGAGGGATGGGAGAATGGCACGCAAGGGACTGATAGACAATTTCTTTTGACACCTCCACATTGCACAAGCCATGCACAACTGTGTGACACCAACTCAATCAGTAACTACGACAATGACACAATCGGGAATGTCCACACATTGTTGAAGGTAAACCCTGTTTATTGTATGCAGTGCCCCAACTATTCTCCCCTCCCACCACCAACTCCCTAGCACACTATCCCCTCTCTCCCCCCACCAACTCCCAAGCACACTACCCCACATCACCCCTCCCACCACCTACTCCCCAGCACACTATGATATGATATGTCATTTATAACGCGCCTATACACAAGTGTTTCTAGGCACAACAAGACAATGGAGGGAAGACATAGGGAAGACAAAACAAACTATCTTACTGGGCCTTGTGTCATTCAGATCATGCAAGTGCGATAATGCAAAGTGCAGGGGGAATGGAAAAGTGCCCGGGAGAAGTAAGGGGGAAGTGCAATCAGAGCGGCATTGCTCAGAGTACGTGCAGCCAGGGCAGTGTGGCTCTGGATAAGTGCTGGGAGGTTGGGGACTGTAGGGTTACAATTACAGTCCCCAAGTAATGAAATAGCCTGGTAACCAGTGAGGCTCTGATGGTAGTCAGGCAACCAGTCAGCGCAGCAGACAGGTAGGGCTACAGGGGTGAGCGAGAGAAAGCAGAGTTAAATAGGAATGTCTTGAGCTGCTTCCAGAACTTCTCGTGGTCCGGCTCAGGTTTGAGAAGGGCTGGGAGGCCATTCCAGAGGGAGGTACCTGCAGAGGACAGAGATGTACCGCCCACTCTCTGCCTGGAGAAGCGTCTGACCCTCAGAGAGTTTGAGGTGGCTGAGCGAAGGGCTTAAGAATTAAGGTGTTTTGGAAGAGAGTTGGTTGTAGTGTGGGGCCCGGTCCCAGAAAGCCTTGTGGACGATGCAAAGGGTCTTGAGCTTGATCCTTGTAGCCACTGGGAGCCAGTGGAGAGATTTCAGGGCTGGAGAGATACGGTGCCTGGGCCTGAGGACAGGGACGAGTCTTGCAGTCCTGTTCTGGATTAGCTGCAGAGGGAGGAGAGTAGAGGAAGGTAGATTGAGAAAGAGGCTGTTGCAGTAGTCCAGCCTAGAGAGAGCCAGGGCTCTGGAGACAGTGAACTTCTGGGGGAAGTGAGAAAAGGAAGAATACCTTTGAGGAGGTACAACTGGTAGTGGCCTCGTTAACTGTGCCTCCAGCTGCGGGTGTGGGTGCAGTGGGCCTTGCACTGCTCCTCTTGGCCTGTGGTGTGGACGTTGGCTTGGCCCTGCTGTGTTGCAGTGTTACACAGCGGGACATCCACCTTGGTGTAGCCTGAGTGGCCCTTCGCTGGGTGGTTGCAGACCTTGAGGACCTGGATGAGCCGCTCCCAGATGAGCCTGCAACCTCCTCCTCTGATGACTCTGGCGATGCATGAGTGCCGGTAGGGGACATAGGAAATGTCGTTGGATATGGTTCCCCGTTGTGCATTGGCATGCAAGACACATTTGCTATGGTACAGGGTAGAACCCCACACATATGAGCAAATGGGCATGGTTGGTTAGGGGGTATTGCATGTGGGCCCAGCATCATGGGGTTGCTTGTAGCGAGTGTGTGACACATGGCCAGTTTGTCTTTGGCTTGTGTGTGGGGAGGGCAGAGTGTCCATGCTGGGGCTGCTGCCATCTGGCATTAATGCTTGTGGTCCTTCATGGCCCTGGGTGGTACTCACATGGTGGGGAGTGAGGGTCATGGCTTAGGTCATGGCACTGGCCTTGCTCTATGGGGCACTGCTGTGCAGCCAGCAAGGCTGCACTGTGGTGCACAGTGAATGGCACGCTGAGCACACGTCAGTGTGTGGGACGCATACTTTCCTGTGGCTTCTCTGCCATGCCAACATGGGGCAGGCCAACTGGGCCTGCAACATGCTGGTGTGACTGCTGCACATTGTCGTGGTTACTCACACACCTCAATCGCGCCTGCACAGGGTGCACCAGTAGGTGTGTGGTGTGCATGGCATTTGGATGGGTCACTTGCCACCCCTCCCCTCTGCTGTGATGCTCAGGGGTGCCCTTGGTGACCTGCCCCATGGCTGCTATAGAGGGTGTGCTGATGTGCCACCTCCTCACTCCACCCTGTTGGCTTGCCCAGCTCTGGGTCTGCTGACATGTGTCCCTGCCCACTGGTGCATCTTATACTGGGCTGTTATTGTGTCGGGGGAAGGGGGGTGTTGACTTACCTTCTGCCTCCTGGCTGCTGGCACCTGCCTCCTCCCTGCCGACCTCCTCTATCCCTTTGTTGTCAAGCACCGTACTGCATTTCTCTTCCCCGGCGGTGAGGACCAGTGGCTCCACAGTGCCTCCTCCAGGCGCCAGGGACTCCTGGCGGTGTTGACAGTAGTCCCCGCACCCTGACCGCAGGTCGTTCCACCGTTTGCAGCAGTCCTCTCCATCACGGGGAACACTTGCCACTGCCGTCACCTTCAGGCAGATGGCATTCTAGATGGCTGTCCTGCTCTGCCCAGTGGTCTTCCTCTGCCGACTGCCATAAAGTTCCTCACAGTGGGCAATGACCTCATCTGTGAGGGCCACCAGCTTCCCCTCACTAAATTTGGGTTTGCGCAGGCAATGTTCTGCTAACTTTGCCTCTTATCCTCTCCCGGGACATTCTTGCTTCATTACAGGACCGGATGGCTGCAGGAAGTGGAGATATTTAATGGGTTGTGTTTTTCAATATGGCCGGCGCAATGCTTCCCGTTCCGGCGATGATGCAATTTCTGGTAGCGCTATTAGAGCTGGTTTCTCTGTGGTAACCCTTATTTCACTGCATTTCCGCTGGGCGCTAATATCCTTACCGCCAGAGTAGGGTTCGCGTTCACACCAGGTTGCGATGTGGTGCTAATACTGTCTCACGACCCGGCGGTAATGCTATTTCCGCTCAGCAGAAATTGCGTCGGATTACCAGCTAACTTGTGATGAGGCCCATTTTCAGACATTTTTATTTACCAAAAATGGGTTGGAAAAACGCCTCTCTAGCCTATCCTAAAGAAAGAGGTTACCTACCTAGGAAACTAGAACTAAGAATCCGTATGAGTCAAGAAGTTAGTAACTTAGAAACTGTCCTTGTGTCCAAAACATTCTAATCTGACCCTCACACTAGAAGCAAACAACTAAGGGTGCAAGAAAATGTCTCTCGCTTATGTTTGCTGTAAAGTGTACATAAACAAAAACATAAAGATAAATCCAAAAAGTGTTTTCCAAGGAGAAACCCTTGGATCCAAAGCATGGTTCCCTTCCCCTGGATTGTTAGGTAGGATGGCAAAAATTTCTCTTTTAAACAACAGCTTCTTTGTATCACAAGAGTGTCTCTTTATCCAACAATTCCTTGAGGCTTTTACACTGGATTCACAAAGTTATTTTTCACTCATTACGTTCCATAATATCCATTAGTACCCACAAGGGTCAGTGGGCTTTTGTGATTGGCAGGCTAAGCACACATCGATTACTAGCAAGCTCATTGTCCCTCGCCGGGGCATTTCCCGGTCGACAAGCTCCCTCACCTCCGGGGCTCTTTCTGTGACTGGCCGCTATGCAAAGGGTGAAGGGACTATGTGTAGTCCCTTCTCCCTGTTCCATGGCGGCCATATTGTTGGTTTATTTTTTTATATTAATTTCAATGGCCGCCATGGAAAGGGAGAAGGGACTATGTGTAGTCCCTTCTCCCCAATCGCCGGCGGCCATTTATTTTGCTTTTTTTCTCTACTCGAGAAACAGTTGGTGCGCCGTTTCTCAACTCGAGAAAAATTGCAATTAGTACCCCGGTACGACTTGGCAGGGACTAATGGCATTATAACCCTTGGAACATTGATTTCTTTATATTGGATTTAAAAGGTTCTTTTTTTTTTTTTTTTTATTAAAATGCATATGGTTTATAACTTTAAACCTTACATTTATCAAAGAAAATCTCATTACATTAGGTCACCCAAAAGTTTAACAAGTTAATCTACATTTATCCAAGGCAAGGCGATTGTCCATGATCAGGTATTACTTGTGTCTGGATTGTTTGCCAGAAGCGGATAACTGCAGTCGTCATAGAAATATTATTGCCAGATAAAATGTGTGCCCATCGTTCTTTAGGGTCCATAGGTTTGTTGGATTTCATATAGAGCGTAGCAACTGCAAGGCGTTTGTCTGCTAAGGCTGGGCATTGCATTAGTAAATGATGCAGACTTTCGATAGTGTCATCTTCCTTGCAATACCTGCATATTTGATGTCGGAGGGTTTTCTGTGCTCGTATCGCAAGGATTTGCTGTGTTGGGAGTACATTGAGACGCAGCCTCATGAAGGTGTCTCTAATAAGACGGTCGGGAAATAGCTTCAGATAGCGAGGGATCACATTTAGGGCTCTAACTTCAGTGGTACAATTTAACGTAAGTTTATATCCATTTTTTTCATTTATTGTTGATATCCAATCGAATCTTTCAATTTGAATTTTGGCTCTTTGGGGTCTACAGAGTAGGGTTTCAAGTGATATATCATATCTTATCCTTTCTTGGTTAAGGAATTCCTTCCATTTGTTCAGAGCCATTGCATTGATATTTCCAGCGATTGGACGGAGAATATTCAAGGCGGGAATCTTCTCATTGTTGTTTATTTTCCTGAGAAGATCCAGTTGTTTCCACCGTATGATTGAGTGTAGGGATTGGAGGCCAAGTTCGAATCGGATTATAGATGTTGGAATACATTTCGGGATGGCTAAGACCTTTGTCCAAAAGATTTGCTCCAGTTGGTCCCATACGGTTATTGATAGGTTTATCAATGACTCTCCGCCGTATGTTAAGATGGGAACAACTTTTTGTTTGAAAAAAGTGATGACTGGTTTCGTAGAATATTTCCCAAATTTTTTATGTAGTACTAAGCCCTGACGCGCTAGAGAATGTGCTTTGCTTTTCAGATGGTCAATCCATGGTTGTTCGACTGAGGATTTATTGAGCCAGACCCCTAGATATTTGATTGTTTGCACTTGCTCAATTTTTTCCTTTTGTAGAAAAAATGATGGTGTTTTCTGAGAGGGGCCCTTTTGTGTGGTTAACGACATGATCTTAGTTTTTCTGGTGTTAATTTCCAACTGATTTGTGTCCATGTATTTTTGGAGGTTATTCAGGGCAGACTGCAGACCTCTCGGTGTTTTGGCAAAGATTGCAATATCATCGGCATAAAGAATCATTGGAATTGATGTGGAGTTTAATTTTGGCGGATTCATTTGTGGAGTAGCTATAGTCTCTTCAAAATCTGATGTGTACAAATTGTACAAGGCTGCAGCCAGTGGGCAGCCTTGTTTGAGTCCATGCCAGGTTTTGATCGGTTGTGTGACAAGACCACTCTTGCTCAAACGGATCTGCACTTGTGTAGATGAATATAGCAGTTTTATTGGTTCCAGTATGTTGTCTGGGCAACCCCATTTTGACAATTTTTCCCATAAGATGTTTCTATTGATTTTATCAAAAGCGAGATGGAGGTCGATGAAGGCCGCGTAGGTCGGGGTGTTGGATCTGATGGTTTCGTGTTTGAGCAGGTTTAAGATGAGTAAGTTGATATTGGTCCCAACATTTTTTACGAAGCCAGTTTGACGAATGGCGTGTCTGTTTGCTGTAGTGGCCCAAAAGGTTCTTGTTTTGTAAACTTGAAGGATTGCCTGGTGCATTCCTCCACCAGAAATCTTTATGGGCTTTTTAGACCTCCTGATATACTCCCAGGCCAGGTATTTTTCCACAATGTTATACAACTTCAAGAGCCTGGTGCATTTACATATCAGAACTTCATTCATATACTTTTCAGACTCCCTGGTATACTTCCCTGCCAGGTATTTTGTATCACTGTTAAACTTTCCACTACAACTCTGTGGATTGCCTGGTATACTGCTCTGCCAGGAATCCACTTGTAGGTTCTTCAGATCCCTGATATACTTCCCTGCCAGGTATCTTCCCACAGTCTTCAAAACTGCCTGGTAGATTTGGCTGCCAGGACTTCCTTTATGAGCTTCTCCTTTGGTGGATTCCTGGCATGCTCCTTTGCCAGGAATACTTTCATGGGGCTCTTCAGATCCCCTTGTATACTCCCTTGCCAGGTGTCTTCCCTGAATGTTTAAAGTCTTTGCACAACTTTGGTGGATTGCCTAGTATACTCCCCTGCCTGGAATCCTCCTCTGAGGTGTTTACAGATCCCGTGGTATACTTCCCTGCCAGCAATCTTTCCCCACAAATGTCAGCTTTATCAGGACTTGTTATTGGTTTCACTGTCCTTTTCAATAGATCACATCAGCATCTACTTTGATCTGATCAGTGTATTTACTTAGGGTAACACTTGTTTCAGCTCTCCCCCGCATTGACATCTCATCCATAGATATTTGTTCAAGTTTCGTTGCTGCAATTATTCTTTTCAGTATTCAAATCTTCTTCCTTTCAAGCATAGGTATTGTCTGTGTTTAAATTGCCTTTGAGCATTGTCCATAATATCAATAAGAACGTTCTTAATTCACTTGCTTGCATGTGTGTTGGTACGCTCCAGGGTCCCAAGTGGCTCTGGGCGGACTCACCGGTTGTTCTCGGTGTCTCCAATTTATGGAATGCCTCTGTTGTGAAACTTCCTCCCTGGGTTGGTTTCTGACACGATGGATATGTCTCCCTAGCGTTTCCTGCAGCTCCACCTTCCCTCGCCAGCTTGCCTTTGTGGCCTGGACCAAAAGAATGCTGTTTCCTGGCATGACCATACCACCAGGAGCTCCAATGTGTCTCTCGGTGCTCCCACGGTCCTTCGGGTATGCCTGCTGCACCTCTCCTTCCTTCACCCCACACCGGTATGTGTAACTCGTGTTTGTGATTCACCGCATGGATGTGTCCGTCTTCTCTCTGTCGGGTTTCTCCTGCAGCGGTTCTCTCCCGTTCTGACTTGCTTGATATTGCGGATGCCATTTTTAAAGGTCCAAAGCACTTTAGTTTCAATAGAACAACTAGTGTACACGTTAGTCTTTGGGATTTACTTAGTTTGCATCAACTCTTCCCTCCTCTTCTTTGTCTCAGTACTTGAGACTTTATGGGAGTTGAAGTCCATAGATATAATTGGATTTCTAAACTGACATTGTTCAAAAATCTCATATAAAGACATGTCAGTTACAGAAGATGTTTTATGTGTGTTGTGAATGTGTGATGTATGCATGGAGTTTTGTGAAGAGTGACAGAAAGGAAGGGGTTTTTGATTTTTACAATAAAGGGGAATTGTGGGGTGACACAATCCACTAAGGACTTGGATATTATAAAGTCTTTGTCAAGGAAAAGGGGGGAATACTGCGTCTCTTCCAATGGAGTCATCCCCTCTTCCCGGAGATGTCCCCTCCCATGTGATCCTCCCTCATATAACCACCCCCAGCGTGAGGATCAGGTATTGGCTGCCTTCCCCTGGCCACAGAGAGGAGGTCACTGCTGGGGAATCAGTGATCAGTCCATCAGATTCATCACAGGATGCACCTCTCAGACCCATCATAGCCAGATTATTGCATTACAGAGACAAGAACCAAATTGCTAGATAAATTGAGACGATATTCTTTAAAAACACCATTTTAAAATTCTTTACGGTCAACCATCTCACACTTGCAAGCCTATTTACAAATAGAATCAAGTTTGCCACCTACTTTTCGGTACATTTGCAAGCAGTCCAGCTGGAAATCTTCAGAATCTACTCTTGCCTGGTCATCTACAGAGACCCCCAAAATTATGCCCAGTGATCTGCAATCTCTATATGGAACCATCCTGGTTACTTCTCAATAATCCTAAAATCTCTGCTTCAAGTCTGGGTTGCAATGGCACTGCACATCAGAAGCAGCCTTGTTAGCAGCCCACTGAATCCATCTAGGTTGTAGTGCTTTAGTGTTTAAGACCCTTGAGTACGTAGCTGCTTCCGGATGAACTAGTGGAGTATTCAGGATAGATTTATGACTGCTACAGCCCTTTCTTTCTGTTGTACAACCTGCACTTTTATTAAGATCTTCACTTTTGGAGTAACCTTTTTTCTGGTATTGTGTAAACATGGGAGCGATATGCTATTGGCTTGGTCTCTCGAAAACTGAAAACTGTGTACTTAAATGCATTTTGATCAGGAAGTAATGTTAGTTCTAAATCTTTATCAGTGTTCTTCTCTTGTAGAGGACTGCTTTGAGTCCTTTCGTTGTGAATGTGAATCCAATGGAAGGAAATTCAGTTTTAGCAATGTAGAAAGTGGTTTTACCAATGATTCATAGTTAGCTCCCAAAGTTTATCAGACCCTTCAAATCCTCATACCACACTCTGTGTACTAGTCCCATCCCACCCTACCATTCCTCCATGTCCAAATTTGCTTGAATGCTGCTGATCCTCTCAATTTTGGACTCTTCAACCCCTCCAGCCTTTCTCTGAATCGGTCCCCATAGAATTTATCACCTGGCGCACTGCTGCTCGTTCATGTACTAGTATGCTTCTGATCCATGCCCCATAGCCTTAAAACCTGTTGCCCCTTTTTGTTATATTCCCTTTGCACACTCTTGTTCCTTTATGAACCAGTTCAATGACATTGTGCTGCTACCCCTTGTACAAGTACTTTGAGCTCTGCTGGTGTACTGTGCTCAAGTTCATATAATCTTGGTCCTCTGCGCCCCCATACCATTGCTTCATGCTGCCCATGTTTGCACTTGTCCCGTTACATTTTGCCACTCTGTCTTGTGACATGCCCTCACACCCTTTTGCTACTCTGTGCACCAGTCCCTTCATCCCCATCTTCTCTATGCTGCATTGCCTTCACTCCCTGCTGCTTCTCTTCTTCTCAGCTATCTCACACCCTGGGGATCCTACATGTATCAGGCTGCCTGCCTGTACTACGGTTACTCCTATGTAGTACCCCCCCCAGCCCCACTCGGCTTATCCTCTATTTGAAAGTTGCTCTCCCCCGCTCCTACATTTGCCAATCCACTTACATGCTGTTTCACCCCTTTATACCAGATCTTTTGTGCACCAGTACTCTTGCATGTTTCTTTTTGGGTACCAAGAGCCATACACACTACTCCTTCCTGAACACTTGTGCTCTTCCACCCAAGACATCTCATGCTATAGTCCTGTCCCACATTGCAGTACCGTGTGTACCAGTCTTCTTATATGCACCTCCTAGCACACCATTTCCATTGCACACTGTTCCTTTTTTGTTAATTATATTGTATATTCCTGCTCCGAGAGTCCCTTGCTTACAATTGCTTACAGTGGAACTATGTTTATTGATAGATGTGCTCTCTATTCCCTTGCTTTATCTATTCCTTCTCTTTCCTGTGCAGGTTGCTTCTGTTGTGCAATGGAGACTGGAGTGCGCATCTACAATGTCGAGCCTCTAATGGAGAAAGGACATCTAGGTAAGATGGAGGAGCGACTGCAGTTTGAGAAGGGCAAGAGGGGGGTACTACCATAGGAGGAGAGAATAAGGGGTATGCATGCAAAGTGTATAAGAGAAAGAGAGAGACAGTGGGAGAGGAAAGTGTGAGTGCGAATGGGAGAGTGAGAAACAAACCATGGAAAGGGAGCAGGAGGGGCATGTGAGAACCTTACTGGGGTAACAAGCCGATTTCCAGGGGAACCTGAGGAGATACCACAAAGACTGGTCTCCGAGGGTTAATGCTGTGTTATTGTTTGTTTGATTGAGGATATTAATGAATGATCAAATCACGAAGAACCACCAGTGTGAGCTGCATCTGGGTGATGAGTGATACAAAATAAGACAATAGGTGAGATCAGCAGAAGAGTAAAGTCTTCAATGCTTTGCGAAATGTCTACAGGTTAGGCTAAGCTCTAAAGTGAGGGTGTTCACAGGTGCGGACTGCCAACTGCAAAAAAGCCCAGCCCTTCTTGTGATGAACTTAGTTTTCTCTTTATAGGGACCTTCTTTCAGTTCCACTCTTGTCACTGCTATTCTCTGCATAGCAGCAGGTCCATTCCTCTGGAAGCATAGCTACTCAAACCCAAAGATCTGCTAGCATCTTTGGGGCAGGGCAGGAGAAGGGGAAGAGGGATCAAGGAAGATTCCTTGTAGCAAGACAGAATTTACGCAGATGGGCCCATACTCGGGGAAGAGAGACTAGAGGTTCTCACTTTCATTTTCCACTTCTTTACCCTTCTTGCATTCACAAGTTTGAAATGCCTGATCCTTCTGCAATGTTCACAATTTATTTCCCACTCTGCATTTCTTAAGCTTCCAACTCGAGCTTCCCCTCAATGTTCAAGCTTTAAACTCATTGTAGTTCGATATTGGCAACGTAGATTTCTGGGGTCTGTCAACTGTGGTCTGTCTCATCATTCTGATGCAGGCTCAGTGAAAAGTGTCTTCCTCTATTCCTGTGCTTGGTGGCTCCTCCCAGAAGTGGCCAAACAAGGGTGCTATTAAACGTTGAGTTCCTTTCTCATGACCAACCACTCCACTGCTTCTCCTGTGGCTGTCTGCATCCTCTCGTTTTGCTTCATTGTTGAATCGCTCTTGACCAGGGACTAAATCGTTTCACTCCTAGTTATAACCATCCTCTGAGGACTGGTCTCTGGTTAGTGAAATGGGGCCTTTTCAGTGTTTTGTATGGATCACCTCATGTGCATCATGTATAAGAAACGATACCAGCTCAGTGATCCAAGGCTGTCCCTAGCTTGTGGATATCTCTGTAAACTCAACCGGTTTGAGCACCCAGTGAGAGCCATTACAAACTCCCCTTTGGAACTTTTCCTGCTTGGGACATTAATTCTGTTAGCCTTGAGGAATGCTTTTCTGCCCCACTTTTAATCAGTCGCCCTGATGCCAGATCCACACAACAGATGTGTAGATATGGCTGGCCACTGTTTTATTAGGGCACATAATATCATGATATGTTGGTGATGATAATGCAGTGTCCTAAAGAACCAGAATCACCTGGCGCATAATTGGACGGCCCAAAGATTTTAATCATAATCCCTGACTTTTATTAGAATTGGTTAGGGCACTTAATACTTGCAGTCTGATGTGAAATTAAACCAGGTTGCAGCGATTACAGGTGCAAGGAGGAGGTCTTTGAGTTAGAGATTCCTTTCTTTTGACAACAAAGAAATAAAAGCACTTTAACAGCGCAATAGTTCCATTTAATTTCCAACTGTTTCATTTTAACCCCTCTGAGCTGCCCCTCTGCCTCCTCCAGTAAGCACACTGTTTACTTTCCAAAATGTATTGGTCTGCTATGGGCTTTAGTTCAATATAAGTCTGGAAATGGAATGGTATTCAAATCAGAATACTCACATAGTAAAGGGCGCACATGATTTTTGGTGCTGTGAGGATTACAGCGCTGTTGGAGCCTAAAGTCACACCCCCAGGGTTTAAAAGCGCAGCAAGGCATACATTAGTTTCAAAAATTGATTAGGAGAGTTTTCTAGTCAAAATGTTCATTTGCAAACAAACCCATTTTATTAGCAATGTTGTACTAATATTTTTAATGTCACCAGAAGTTAATTTTACCCAAGACAAAATGAACATCAATACAGAATTTGTTTGTACCACTGAGAAAAGACATTAGTGAGTCTGGCCTTGCAAATTCTTTAACATTCCACTAGACCTGCAAGCCGAGTAGTTTAGTTTACCTACTCAAACTAAGAGAAATGCACTCGCCCTTTGGCAAAGGAGGACAAAAAATGTAAATGTGCTTTCTGTAAAATGGTGCATGTCACATCAACTCCACTGTTTTGTACTCTGCTGCCACCTAGAGGTCAGCCAGGCACAGTGAAACCTTTATTTAGCATTTACTGCAAACAAAGTAAATGTTAAATACAAGTTTCAAACATCCCCTGCAAATGGTGAACACCCTTCATAAAATCTACTCGACTAAGCGAGCGGGCAGGTAGACTTCACAAGCCCTGGATGAGTGTCTGCAAAATGCAAAAGGTTAGCTGCATGAATGGGCACATAAATAAATAAACACGATAAAGGCTCTGAAAAAAATTTGCCCAACTCTCTCCCGCAGGCGCTAATATATAATGCAATCATAATCCTAGAGAAAAGCTAGCTCTGGCGGCTAAATACAGTGCATGGTAGTGCAGTAGATATGTAGATGTAGATATTTAGATGTACAGACTGGAATGAACTATTGATCACTATTTTCTGTTAACGGACATTTATACCATGCACTATCACCACCTGAGTGGTCCCCTTGCGCTCCGGCGGATCTGAAAAGCAAGAGGGTAAGGTAAGTTAGTAGAGGGGAAAATGAGCAAGAGAGCTGTGATGTGCTGTTGGCAGCTTCAGTTCGGTTTGCACTTTTCGCTGAGCTTAGGTGTGAATTTTCAGTTGGTAGTTGTCATGTGCTGTTGTGCGAGACTATGCGTGGTTTGTTTCTGCGTAAACATCTAGTTAGCTTTGTGTATTCATTATGTAAGAGGAAAGAAAGTAATACTAACCAGAATGGGTTGAGTAGCAGGCAGAGAACCTTGCAAACTAGGTAGAAAATAATAGTTTGCGGCCATCTCACTTTCAGGGTAGCTGGTATAAAGCAACAGGGTGATAAGATAGAATATCGAGGGGTATCAGATCGGCTTATGAATTGATCTCCAGTTGCACAGATGTATGCAACCAGCAGGTTACAGAACTAGGTTTGCCTTCAAAAGCATTTGGCTGTGTGATCATGTACATTTTCAAAAGTGTTCACTCATCAATGTGATGCATCTGCCCAACAAAATGAAATTTAGATACACTAACCTAAGCTTTACTGTAAAGCATGGAGATCATTCAGTGTTTTACATTAGAAATACTGTAATTATGCATAATTTAACAACTTCAATTTTTAGGAATTAAATTGCAGGACTGTTTTTAAAAATACTGGTCTTTGCCAGACACAATATAGTCTGCTTAATAAAAAGTATCATCTGGTTACTGCTGGTTTTCAAACAAATTCTTGCCTAGCACTCACACACAGGCCCTTGGCAGTTAGAGTGGAGGAGATTATTGCTGCTGCAGTCTCTCTCCATTAGCCCCTTTGAATTGGAGTGAACAGAGAAAAGAGGGTGGGGGGAGATCCAAGGGCAAACTTGGAATGTAGGGTGAGCTGTGCTTTCATTAAACATGGTAACTTAAATAGCTAGCTTGGCTAAACAAGTGTCAATTTAATTAGCAAACCTGTAGCTTTGCATAGCATATTTCTATGCAACACTGTTTATTTTATGCCTTGGCACAGCCAACTCCCTGCAGGGTGAAGCCCGCACAGTAAATGGTGCACACAGTGTTTGGCGCTCTGAGGATAACAACACTGCTGGAGCCTAAAGCCACGCCCCTGGGGGTTTAAAAGTGCTGACAACTGCCCTGCAGAATGAAGCCCGCAAAGCGCACAAAGTGTTTGGCACAGTAGGTGTTCAGCTCCATGGGGGTCAGGCTTTAACTTCCATGAACCAATGTGATATCCCACACAGTATCGCAGGGACTGTAGGAGCATGGTGTTTGGTGGCTTTGCAACCTATCGCAACCAACTGCACGGTGCATCCTCGTAAAGATGTTGGCCTGGAAATTCTTACGCTGACTCAGTGACTTTGTGGTTTGCAACCTGTATGGGGAGCTGGTGGGCAGAAGGATAATTGATAGTCTCCAAACTAACCCACATCCCGGTCGCCCTGTATATTTGATTTGTAATGACTGCTGCTTTATTCCTGTTGATGCAGGATTTTCTTGCCTTGGGTTTTGACTCTTAACGGCACAGGGTATAGGGGAATTAGGGAGAAGGAATTTGTCAGCCCCTAAGCCAGTTAGGCACGCCCTGCTCGTGTTGCCATTTAACCGAGACTGTTTTACAGTATCAGATTGTTTTATGGCTCATTTTGTTATTGCTTATACTGCTAGATTTTGATAATTTTTACAGTCACACTGGAGTATTTAAAATTGTATTATTTTTCTCAGCTCCCAATTTTTCCATCTTTCCTAAAGACAGACAGAAGAAATTGTAATGCAATGTTTCAACCTATTAAGGATATTAATGTTTTAATTTCTGAGATTAAAGGGCTACTGCACAATATAGATACAGACTGGCCTGAGGGTAAGAATGGGATGGTAAAAAGTAATGGTCCTGCTATGCACACAGTCTCCAACTGCATTACATTGAGCCTATTAAGAATGTCCATGAGCATTCATTGCCCAGCCCTAAGCTGGGACCCAGCCATTCAAGGACCCCCTTCAGGCCTATGAGGTAGAGAAAAGGCTGGGGAAAGAGGGGGATGGGACAAGATCCTCGCAGCTAATAAGGCAGGGGGACACAACGGCACCATGCTGGTGTTAGGCAACATTGCATGCAGTAACCCTGTGGGAGACTTTACCAGTCTTGTCCTCTTGGTATTGGGTAAGCCACCTATTGGTACAGGTCTGTACTACACAAGTTGGTAGAGTGACTGAGCAGCCAGCCTTATCTCAAGAGGGGTACATGTGAGCTGTAGAACTGTAGCATCGAAATCCACACATACAAGCATCCAAATAACACTTATACTCCAGGTTTTCTAGTAAAATAATGAATTATTTATTTAACAGTCAGTTTTAAATAAGCCTTCTTTTAAAAAGGGCAATATGCAACAATCACAATACACTTCATATCATTTTCTCAGATTTGGAATAAGCAAGTAGATGCACGTTAGAGATGCTGTCAATACATTTCCTACACCCTGCGGTGACTTCAATTATTAGGCAGTATTGGCATTTATATATCACTTTTTGATACTTAATAAATTCTGAGTTTGTGAAAAAGGAAAACGTTAGGGAAGGAAAAAGGGTTAACCGGTTCTCAGAGCATGTGAGCACTTTTCAATCTCCCAATGAAGTCTAGATTAGATCTTTCCCAGCAATTCAAGGTAAACCTATGCACCACCTATGAGGGATATTTAGAATCAAAGTCAATGGGCCAGAAGAGTCTGCAGGGAGCCAGGACAGCCAAAGTCAATTTGAACAATGTCTATGGAACTGAAGCACATCTTCAGATAGCACAAAAGTCTTGCACAATGTTTAGAGAGTTTGTAAGAAATCACTGTTGGGCCACACGCTGTTAGGCTTGTGAGGGTCATAGCTGAGATCAACTCTGTAAAAAGCAGCTACTGCAAGTCTCAAGTGAGAGGATGCAAGCTACAGACAATAAGTAAGTACCCCTTAGTCAGCACAGTACCTTAGGTTTGAAGAAGAGGATCCAGCTGGCTTCTGTTCTGGTTACAGTCTTGCAGATCCTGGGTTCCTGGGGGCTACGGGCTCTTTTCAGATCAGCGTCACTTCATGATTTCAGGTACCGGCAAATAGCACCAATGCAGTTGTTGGGCACTTGATGGGCTTCCCTTGCTTCTGGAGTCCTGGTGAGGTGACTCGGACTTGGGTCATCCTGCTTCGGGAGGGTCCTCAGGATCTTCCTGGAGCTCTGGTCCGGCTAAAAGACGATGCACTCAACTACGGATTTCTCGACCCTGGCACTCGGTTCCAGCAGCAGCAAAGAAGTACAGCCAGTTGGGGAGGGTCCTCCAGCAAAGTTTGTCTTGTGGTTAGTTGGTCCCACCAATCCAAGGGAAGAAGTCATCCGTTCCGGGGATTCTCTAGTTGATTCGGTGTTGGAGCTTCAGCACTGCTGCAGGGCTTCACCGGACAGCTCAACGGTCCTGGAGGGTGCAGCAAGCTTATCTTCCAGATTCCTTCATCGGATATTTCAGCCAGTGGTCGACTCTGCCTTCAGTCCAAGAAACCTTGCCTTTTATGCAGGTTTCTCCCATTCATGCACAGCCTAGCTGTCACTCACACAGCAGGGTGGCTGTCCTGCCAGGACAGCCAGCCAGCCAATCAGCACTGGGTGCATTCAGGTAACCAAGGAGACTAAAGGACAGGGAGTTTTGGGCACCTCCCTCGCTTCCTGCCCTGCCAGGCACACTGGAGCCAGAGGTGGGTTTCAGTACTGTAGCCTGCCAAAGGCAAAACAAACAAAAGGGTTAAACCTGGTTTGGCGCACAGATTGAAACCCAAGGAAGACCTCACAAGCAAGAAATGACGAAAAAAGAAGACCGGGCCATTTTGACAAAATGGGCAGTGGGCACCCATGGGTGCACTACTGCAGCTGATGGTTCAGCCTGCAGTAGAAAGCACAATGGTAGGAAAATTATCCACTGCCACCAGCCATTTAAAGTCGTGAGGGTAACATAAAAAATTATACATGAGTAAGTAGGAAAAGGGGCTACTAACTAACCCCCCGCAGCATTTCCACATAAGATGGGGTGTACTGGACCTACATAGGAAAAACAGATAAGTAAAGTCAATTTCACTTTACTACTCTTGGGAACAGTAGTTCACACAAGAGACTGTATTTAAACGTTATGAGAAATCCAAAGGACTTCTCTGTGACACTGCACTGAAGGTGTTGTGTGTCACCATACAAAAGTAGATGCATATGGAGTTTGTCAGACTCCAAAAACAAAGAAACACAGAGTCCAAATCAGATAAAAAATACATGAGAGAGTGAGAAAAAATTCTCACTCACCCCAGGATCAAAAAGTCCTAAAGTCGAGCAAAAGAGCTGGGGGTCTCTAATGTTGAAGGGAATCAGCACAGAAATGAGAATTCTCCCTAACAACTGGTCATTGTGGAACTATATGCCCAACAAGGGCCATCTGCTCTCTGTGAGCTACTGACAGAGCTCGCTATGAAGGGGAGCACTGAGGAGGAGAGGGAGGTTGGAGAAGTTGAGTCTCGAGAAAAGAAAGGATACCGAAAAAAGAGAGAGACTGTGCTCAGTAGTCTTGGTGTGGGTAGGGTGAGGAACCTGAAAACGTCCTCACTTATTCTCCCCCTTGGTCCTCTTCTTAAGTTGCCAGGGAAAGGCCATCACGTTTGGATCCCGACCCTGGGAGTGGATATGTGAGGGAGGATCACTTGGGTTGAGGACACGTGGGGAGTGGGGAGAGGACTTTTTTGGGTGAGACATGGTATCCCCCTTTCCCTTGTAAAAGTGAACCCTCCATTTCCCATGCCTTCTGTGGGCTATTGTCAGTCTTTGTCCCTTTCTTCCACTCAAAATGTCACACAGACAGTTCACCTAAATACTGGGATGAGGAGGATACAACCAGGAGTTATACACACTGCCATTTATTCAAACCTCCCTAAACGCCACTTTGGTACTGAGTCGTGAAAGAGGGCCTCAGAGGAGTTCAGTTGTAGCCAGGCATGTCCATTTAATAGGTTTCATCATGGTCAGGCAATCAAAGTTAAGTACTCACACCTGCAGTCATTTGTCAAGTCCCAGGTGTATGAAAAGGGTAACCGCCCAACACAAGGAGAGAGACGGCCTGGAGAGAAGGATGCAGTCTGGAAAAGTGAAGCAGGTGCAAAAGAAACAGGCTCGAGAGAAGCCATGAAGAGCAGGAGTGCAGAAAAGATGCTGGGTCCAAGGCTGGCTGTGGGAGGGTCTCAGACCCTGCTGACCTCCCTTGCCGGGCCTCTCAGCAGGAGCTGGGGAGCACCGGAGCCTCCTGATAATTGCAATTCTCAGAGAGAACGAGTGTTGCTCTCTGTAGTTTCCGCTGAGGAAGTGCAAGGGTACGCGCTAAACATTCCAGGACGGCGAAGGCTGCTCATTGTAGCTCCCGTGACAGGAAGGCAGAGCGAAGCCGAGAAGCGAATCCGGAAAACCCAAAGGAGCAACCACACACCACTGGTGAGTGACGAGGAGGGGAACACTCATGGCAGGGTGCTCCGGGGATTGGAAACAAATGTGTATGAATGCTGAACATGCTAGGAACTACTATAAGTATTGCTGAAGGCCAACACCAGTATATTTGAATACCGAACAAGCTGCAAGAATTACCAGTGTTTTTGAAAATTGGAACACGTACCAGTAAATAACAAAGTGACTGAGAGACAGTAAGAATATATCTGGATGCCGTATAAAACAAAGCCACATAATGAACACTTATGAAGTAAAAAGAAGCAAGGTGGTACTGATGGTAATTACCACAGAATGAGAGGTGTGAGACACAAGTGGTGGCAAAGCCAGAATACTGGAAATGAAAGTGGAAGTCACAAGTGATGACCAAGTTAAAAGATTGCTACGAAAGATGAGATGTGAAATTGGGCAATGGCCAAGTATAAAAGTTTCCAAGAAACCACAGGTTAAAAGAGAGAAAACCTGTGTTGGCAAAAGTCAGAGGAACACAGAAAGCATATTTAAGTGCATAGGGGTATCGGTTGCGTGACCTGTAATGGTCCGACAACTGTGCCTTGACGAGAGACCCCTACTTGGGAAAAGCCAAGGAAAGCATATGTCAAGAAGTTTGTATTTGGACACCGTTGTTAAAGTGAATTGAAAATGAAGAAGCAGAGAAAACAATGTGAATTATTGGGAAACCTGGATGACTATAAAGATTTTATCTGGTATTGTGTTGAAAGCTGGAAGGTTTGATCTGATATTGTTTCTGAAAGCTAGATGAGTTGAACTCTTGGGGAAGGGAACCCTGTGGTCTTTTGTAAACTGTTCCAAACTTGGGGAAGAGGAAACCAAGTCTAAGCCAGGAGCTCGAAGAAGCTCAGGACGTTATTGTACAGTTAGTTTTGAGGGCAACCATAGGTTGTGGACACAGAAAGACATTTCATTTGAACATACTGTCGCAGACTATGCTTGGTGTTCTTTAGGTAGGGAAATCCCACATCAGTAAAGGGGCAAGTTAGACCTTACTCCATCCTGACATATAAGAAAAATAAAGCTTTCGATTAGAAAGTCGAATCAAGCTCAGGACTTTATTGTACAGTTAGTTTTGAGGGCAAGTATAGGTTGTGGACACAGAGAGACATTTCATTTGAACAAACTGATGCAGACTACCCTTGGTGTTCTTTAGGTGGGGAAATCCCACATTGGTATAGGACAAGTTAGGCCTTAATCCATCCTGACATATAAGAAAAATAAAGCTTTAGATCAGAAAGTTGAATCTGTTGTCTGTGTCTTACTTCATGATGCCTTGACAGTAGTCATTCGTACTGAAGTAAGTTAAGCCGCAGCCACAATGCACGACTGATGGGGTTAGACATGCCCCAGATGCTGATATTGATACAGAGGTTAAATCACACGATCAATCTTGCCAGGTAGGACTAATCACCCAAACAATAGTTAGAGAACTTAAAACTTTTAGCCAATGCGGTTTAGGTAGCATTCTGCAAGAACTGTTTTTTTTAAATGAAATTGTTGAAAGTTAAAATTATTATATTAACGTCCAAAGTAGAATTGCTGGACGTGCTGACCCCCTCCCCAAAAGTAATGTATGCACAGCGAAAGTGGCCTCGGAATGCAAGCGGAATGGGCCTTTGGGGGAGCAATGGGGGCAAACTGCTAGTGGAGTCAGCTGGTACTTGCCCCCTCTGCTTACACCTTTCAAACTCTAACTAAACACAACCTCAAATCCTAAAGCACAACAAACTGCACAAACTTCACTACACCGCAACAACAAAATAAACCACACATAGCTTCGCACAACAGCACACGATGGCTACCGACCAGTAAAGCACCCCCAAGCTCAGCGAACAGTGTTAACCAAACTGAAGCTGCCAACAGCACATCACTGCTCTCTTGCACTTATCCCGCTCATTCCCACTAACTTCACTCCACCCCCTTTTTCCTTTTCAGATCCGCCAGAGCACCAGGGGACCACTCCAGTGGTGATAGTGCGCAGTATAAATATCCATTAACATTAACTACGTTTACTGTTGGCTCTCACTAGTGATGATACACGTAACCAGGCCATGAAAGCTCAGCTGCTCCTGCCCTGGACTATACCTATTGTTAAGATTGGTCAGTTTGAGGCAAATAACCACCCACATCTTTATAGAAAAAGGCCTTTAGATAATGGCTGTATACAACTTGGTGATCCTGAAACGCATGTAAGGAATAATATGAAAGCTCAATTTGTGACCATTTTTCATGTTACAAGGCTGATCCAAGGTGCCTTTGAAAATCAAGAATCTTTGATAAACAAATGTACTCATTGGTTCAGAACTGTAAAAGGTTTCCTTTCCATTATAAGGGACGACGTAGTCATATGTATTCGAGTGTGGATGCGTAGTAGCCCAGCTGATTGTATCCAGGCCTTTTTTTGGACTAGAGATAAGGCTGACCGGCTTCTTGCTATTGATTTATGGTCCTATCCACCTGAAGGCTCATCATTTCCTATAAGATCCCATGCGCCTAATCAGACTCGCTACCCGGGCCAAGTTAAATCAGTGTAGGGCACGGGGAGTAGTTAAATTGAACTAGGGAAATCATCCTCTGATAGTATGGTTACTGATGATGGGCAAGGGAAGAGGGCGGATACCACTGGGCAAAAAGGCCTTGAAGGAATCGATTTACTTCATCAGGAAACCAGGAATAATGCCCCATATGGGTGCTATAAACTGGCCACCTGTTACATTGCTGGATCACAAAACACTTTCAGTAGACCGACTGGAAATGCTTTGTAAGGGACTTTCATGTGCTTTTCTTTCAGGAACCCTGGTCCACGAAGGGCCCCAAGGGAAGTCCATATGGTGAATTGCTCCTTTGGCTTGATTCATCTTTGAGTTGGAAGACTAAGGCCCGACCAACAGACTCAGCAGATTTAGCAGATTTACAGTATTTGGTTGCATATCTGCCTGATGTTGACCATATTCTTCTATTTAATGCCTATGATAGGCCAACTATGTCTAATGAGTTATCCATTATCAACCAGATCCAAGACCTGATCGTTTCTTGTGGTGAGTTTGAGTCTGCAAAAAATATTCTGGTTGCTGGAGGTTTTAATCTCCAATGTGAGCCCCTAAGAGAGCTGGAGGGTTTGTGGGAGGACCAACACCGTGCCCTCGAGATGCCCCCTTTAGTGGCCACTTTCCCAAAAAGGACACACCACCAGGCAATTGATACTGCGTGCATCATTTACAACCTAGAGTAGAGGGCGTACAATGGTCGATTTCCTAAGGACCAACCAGCCGGTACAACTTATGTTGGTCCAAACGGCTGTTCAAATATTGATTATATAACGGTCATGGCCAAGGATTGGAGTAGGGTGACACATTTTGAAGTGATAGACGATGGGCGATTATTACTGTCCGAATTATCATCCATCACTTTCCTGTTTGGAGGGGGTGTCCAACCCTCTCACATGACTGAAAGTCGAACGCAGGCTATTTCCCAGACTGGCCATGCACATAAATAAGTCAGATAGTCCAAACTTGTGGACCTGGACTTAAACTAGCCATATATGAGATTATACTGCCTAATACAGAAAAAGCCTGCGGAGAGGGAGTCTCTGATTCCAAGATTATGAGTGAGTTCAAAACTCCGCTGGGAAAGTGAAGCTTGCCAGCAGCAAGTGAAGAAGGGGCTTCTGGTGATCTTCAGACAATGAGTTTGGGGTCTTCAGCATGCTGCTCTCCTTTGTAGGGGTCTTGGCACCAATGATGATATGAATAATGGTTGCAGGAGTCCTCCTTTTATCCAGCCCACCAATGGCAAGGATCTGCCCCATTCAAACTGGCTGGTGCTGTCCAATCCTGGACAGCCTCTGGCCACTGCATCTGCCCTGCAACAGACACAATATGGCACGAATGTGGACTGGATCGAGACACACCCATCCTCCACATCCGACCAAACACAGACCACCCAATATGGAGAACTGATTTCTCCTGCACTGATAGCCACAGGTACTGACTAACCAGTGCCCACAAAACAGATGAGCCTAGCAAGGTAAGTAGAACAAAATGGTTTCACTTGCATCAAAAAGTCATGAAAGGTTTAATTCAATAGAAAAAATAGTGTGTCCAATTGATGTAGATAAAGCAGCAAAATGAAACATCTTTCCTAAGAAGGAGAATAAGGGGTGGGGTTTTGACAGAGCTGTAGTCCAGAGGTATGAGAAGTCAGGCTAAGCACCCTAGAAGTGTGGGGATGTCAGACATGGAACCCATGAGCAGTAGCAATACGAGATTGGCAACACACTGAGTAGGCTGGAGAATTGTACACCGAGAAGGCTGCAGAATCGAGAGCGAGAGGCAGAGGAGGAACATCAGACTCTGGGTCCTTGTGGTGCCACTTAGAGGTGTCCCTGAATGAGAGGTGTGCTTGAGTTGCCAGACCATGAGTCTGAGAGGCAGAGGCAAGCAAAGCAGTTGCTGAAGAAAGGTTCATGGGGTTCTCTAATGTAAACTAAAAAGGATAAACACAATAGAATTATTAAAGTGGAACAAATCAGTGAAGAGGAAAACAAGTATAAGTTGTATGAAAGCAGTAAAGTGGCTGAAATTAATGAAATGAATGTAATGGATGAGAGGAACAAAATGGACAAGAAGAATAAAGTGGAGAGGATGGAAAGATGAAGACATGATACGGATGAGTGCATGAAACAGATATATGGCATGGAAGGCAAAAGTGCATGGTACAAATGGAACGAATACACTAGACGGTTCAAGTGCATGTAACGAGTGTAGTGCATGGGACAGATGGAGAACATGGGACGGATCGAGTGCGTGCGACAAGTGACATGAGCTGAACCGATAATGCAAGATGAATAGATGAAGTGAGTTGAGCATATGAAGTCGGTAGAGAAGATGAATGTCGGTGGAGAGGATGAAGTGTGTATAGCGGATGAGAGCGTATAGCAGATGAGAGCTGAGGATGCATGAGAGCGTGGAGCAGATGAGAGCGTGGAGCTGATGAGAGCGTAGAGCGGGGGTAGGCTATGGAGCGGACGTAGGGTGTTGAACAGATCGGATGTAGGGTGTTGAGCGGAAGTACGAAGTGGGGGGTTGTGAGCAGACGTAGGGTGTTGAGTGGATGTATGGTGTGGAGTGGAAGTAAGGTGTGGAGCAAATGTAGTGTCTGAAGCGGCTGTAGAGTGTGTTGCAGGTGTGGAGCGAGTGCAGAGTGTGTAATGGGTCTAGAGCGTGTAGTGTATCTAGAGTGTGGAGCGGGCGTAGAGTGTGGAGCGAGCGGATCATGTATGTGGCGGAACGGGTGATGTATATGGCGGAACGGGTGATGTATGTGGCGGAACGGGTGATGTATGTGGCGGAACGGGTGATGTATGTGTCAGAACGGGTGATGTATGTGTCGGAACGGGTGATGTATGTGACGGACATCGATGGGTGAAGTATATGGATGGAACGGATGAAGTATGTGGATGGAACGGGTGAAGTATGTAGATAGATGGAACGGGCGACGTATGTGGAAGGAACGGGAGAAATATGTGGAAGAACTGAGAAAATGGGATGATGGAAAGGGTGAAGTATGTGGATGGAACGGGTCAAATATGTGAATGGAACGTGTGAAGTTGATGGATGGAACTGATGAAATTGATGGATGGAACGGGCAAAGTATGTGGAAGGACGGGTGAAATATGTGGATGAATTGAGGGAAATGGATGGACAAAAGGGGTGAAGTACATGGATGGAACGGGTCAAGTAGATGGATGGAACGGGTGAAGTACGTGGATGGAACGGGTGAAGTACGTGGATGGAACGGGTGAAGTACGTGGATGGAACGGGTGAAGTACGTGGATGGAACGGGTGAAGTACGTGGATGGAACGGGTGAAGCATGTGGATGGAATGGGTGTAGCATGTGGATGGAATGGGTGAAACATGTGGATGGAACGAGTGAGCATGTGGATGGATGGAACTGATGAAATTGATGGATGGAACAGGTGAAGTATGGGGAAGGACGGGTGAAATATGTGGATGAATCAAGGGAAATGGATGGTCAAAACGGGTGAAGTATGTGGATGGAACTGGTGGATGGAACTGGTGAAACTTGTGGATGGAACGGGTGAAGCATGTGGATGGAACGGGTGAAGCATGTGGATGGATGGAACGGGCGACGTATGTGGAAGGAACGGGAGAAATATGTGGAAGAACTGAGAAAATGGGATGATGGAAAGGGTGAAGTATGTGGATGGAACGGGTCAAATATGTGAATGGAACGTGTGAAGTTGATGGATGGAACTGATGAAATTGATGGATGGAACGGGCAAAGTATGTGGAAGGACGGGTGAAATATGTGGATGAATTGAGGGAAATGGATGGACAAAAGGGGTGAAGTACATGGATGGAACGGGTCAAGTAGATGGATGGAACGGGTGAAGTACGTGGATGGAACGGGTGAAGTACGTGGATGGAACGGGTGAAGTACGTGGATGGAACGGGTGTAGCATGTGGATGGAATGGGTGTAGCATGTGGATGGAATGGGTGTAGCATGTGGATGGAATGGGTGTAGCATGTGGATGGAATGGGTGTAGCATGTGGATGGAACGAGTGAGCATGTGGATGGATGGAACTGATGAAATTGATGGATGGAACAGGTGAAGTATGTGGAAGGACGGGTGAAATATGTGGATGAATCAAGGGAAATGGATGGTCAAAACGGGTGAAGTATGTGGATGGAACTGGTGGATGGAACTGGTGAAACTTGTGGATGGAACGGGTGAAGCATGTGGATGGAACGGGTGAAGCATGTGGATGGATGGAACTGATGAAATTGATGGATGGAACGGGTGAAGCATGTGGATGGATGGAACTGATGAAATTGATGGATGGAACAGGTGAAGTATGTGGAAGGATGGCTGAAATATGTGGATGAATCAAGGTAAATTGATGGTCAAAACGGGTGAAGTATGTGGATGGAACGGGTGAACCTGGTGGATGGAACGGGTGAACCTGGTGGATGGAACGGGTGAACCTGGTGGATGGAACGGGTGAACCTGGTGGATGGAACGGGTGAAGTATGTGGACGGAACGGGTGAAGTATGTGGACGGAACGGGTGAAGTATGTGGACGGAACGGGTGAAGTATGTGGACGGAACGGGTGTAGTACGTGGAAGGACCGGGTGTAGTAGGTGGAAGGAATGGGTATAGTACGTGGAAGGAACGGATGAAGTATGTGGAAGGAACGGGGAAGTAAGTGAGTGGAACGGGTGGCGTGGGTGGAACGGGTGGAGTGGGTGGAGTGGGTCGAACGGGTGGAATGGATGGAACGGGTCAAGTGGATGAAATGAAAGAATTGTATGGACGAAACAGGTGTAGTGAGTAGAATGGATAAAGTAGGTGGATGGCACGGGTGAAGTATGTGGATGGCACGGGTGAAGTATGTGGATGGAACGGGTGAAGTATGTGGAAGGAACAGGTGAAGTATGTAGTTGGAACGGGTGTAGTATGTGGATGGAATGAGCGAAGTATGGATGGAACGGGTGATATGGATGGATGGAACTGATGAAATTGATGAATGGAACAGGAAGTATGTGGAAGGACGGGTGAAATATGTGGATGAATCGAGGGAAATGGATGGACGAAACGGGTGAAGTATGTGGATGGAACAGGTGAAGTATGTGGATGGAACGGGTAAAGTATGTGGTTGGAACGGGTGTAGTATGTGGATGGATGGAACTGATGAAATTGATGGATGGAACAGGTGAAGTATGTGAATGGAACAGGTGAAGTAAATGGAAGGAACGGGTGAAGTATGTCGATGGAACACGGGTGAAGTATGTGGAAGGAACGGGTGTAGTATGTGGAAGGAACGGGTGTAGTATGTGGAAGGAACGGGTGTAGTATGTGGAAGGAACGGGAAGTACATGGGTGGAACGGGTGGAGTGGGTGAACGGGTGGAGTGAGTGGAGTGGGTCAAACAGGTGGAACGGGTGAAGTGGATGAAATTAAATAATTGTGTGGACGAAACGGGTGTAGTGAGTAGAATGGATGAAGTAGGTGGATGAACGGATGAAGTATGTAGATGGAAAGGGTGAAATGGGTGGAACCGGTGAAGTAGGTGGAACCGGTAAAGTGGATGGTTCCAGTGAAGTGGGTGAAACCGGTGAAGTGGGTCGAATGGAAGAAGTGGTGTAGATGAAACGGGTAAAGAGGGTGGAACGGATGAAGTGGGTCGAACGGAAGAAGTGGTGTAGATGAAACGGGTAAAGAGGGTGGAACGGATGAAGTGGGTGGAACGGAAGAAGTGGTGTAGATTAAACGGGTAAAGAGGGTGGAATGGATGAAGTGGGTCGATGAACAGATGACATATGTGGATGAACGGATGACGAATGAAAAGATGAAACTGGGTATACGAAACGGATCAGGGAGATGGATGGATGATGCATAGAGAACAGATAACGTGGAAATGAGCAGACCGGATGATGAAGCGATAACATGTATAGATCGGACGAAGTGCTCTGATTAGAAGGAATACATAGAACTGATCGAACTCATTGTTAGCTTAGAATTGAACGAGTACATACAATGGATGGAATGCATGGAACAGACAGCACGCAGTGGACACGATTCAGGAGCATGGAACTACCTGTAGTGTATAGAACAGCCGAAGTACATAGATTGGTTGGAGTGCATAGATTGGTTGGAGTGCATAGAATGGCTGGATGTTTGTTATAAAGACTGTATACCTGTTCATGGATGTCTGCCATTGTGAGTCGGGCAATCGAGGATAGTGTTGTGGAGTAGAGAGGCGAACCAGAGGAAAGATCCATTTGAGCAAACTGCATACTGAAAATTAGAGGAAAAATTCATAGAACCATTAGACAATGTGATTAAAAGGATAAAAACTATATGAAGGGATTGTTATTAAGATAGAATCTCAGGGCCAGCCTTGTGGGAGGTATCTGTGATGAATCCTTCGAAGTGCTCACACAGACCCTGCCTAAAGTCTCCTCCCAGGTGGCCAGGGAAAGGCAGACACATTCTTATCCTGACCTTGGGGGGTGGTGTTCTGCGGGAGGATCACCTCGGAGGAGACAGGGCCCAGGGGAATACGAGGACTCTGTCGGGTGAGACGCAGTATTTGTCTTCCTCTCAGGAGGACATCTCGCCAATACCAAAGTACGTAATGACTTGTTGTCATAACAATCTTTTTGTTACCCAAGTTGAATATCTTAATATGGGTAAAGACAATCGTACACTCTTAAGCTTTGAGAGAAAGGAAAACTCTGCTAAACTCTTGGAGACTTTTAGAGCTAGAAGCTCTCCCAAAGGTACAGTGAAAAGAAGTCTGTAAATAATAACAATTCAAACTCAAAAAAAGTGATTTCTTTATATAATTAAGTCCTGTGATTGATCTTTATGATGTCCTTTAAAGAATATTATTGGGAACAGAAATGAGTTTGAGATCAAAATTCAAGTTAGAAAAACTAATTTTTGCATTATATACTTCAAGTCCCATAATCCCAGAAGTACTGGGACGAAGAAGATGGCTAAAGAGGAACAACAATGCAATGTGCAGCTTGTTAATGGGAATGACCCACACCTGAGTTTGACTGTTTCTGGGCACTACAAGAGACCGGGGAGGGTGGGAGGGAGCTGCACTGAAATCTTTTTTCATGCACATATAATCACACACACATATGTGGGCGGGCACTAAAAGAAGGCAGTTATTTTTTAAATATAAAGTGCAAATAACTATTAGCTGAATACATGGGTGAATGTTGAATCCTATTTAGTTTTTCTGAAAACACGATAGAAGCAGGCTCTCTGCCTAAAGGAATGTGGCCTGTGCTAAAAATGGACTACAGGCATTGCAGTGGTGTCCGTGCTAGCACGAGCACACTGATCAGCTGTTTATTGTCTGTCAAAAGCCCACGCATGCTAAAAGGAGAATTTAACATGCTCAATGTACACAATGCAGAATTATGGAAAAGAAGGTTTTAAGGGGAATTACTGGACCAGATAAAAACATGAGTAGAATAAATGAAATATGGAGAGCATGACGGGAAAATGTGTTTATATATAAAATTTCATAGGTAGCGAAATGAAGGAAAAAATGAAGCTACAGTATATTCTTGCATAGGCTAGCAATATGTTAAGTAGCATGTCCTAAACCGAAATCGGACCATGAAGAGAGCAAGACTGGAGCATCCCTTGCATAGAAGAAGGACGGTTTGGGATGTAGCCATAGCCTGTATCCAGTGACAAAGTCAAGAGTATAAAAGCTGGTATTGTACAAAATTACCTACTCCCAAAGGTTCGACCCCCAAAAGTCTGACCCCCAATTTTATGCATATATATATGTGGGGGGGGGTAAAGTGAATAAAAAATGTATAGGGGTAAGGTGGGGGGCGCTGCAGGGGGGTCTCCCCCCACATATATATTTGTGGAAAATTGAAAAAATAAAACAGACTTTTGGGGTTCGAACTTGGTAAAATCAAGTAGATCCTAAAAGCTTCTGCCTGGCACCAGTTTGCAGGAGAAAGGAACGGTTGAGGGGCAGAAGAGACTGTTCAGGTAGCAGAGTTCTTTGCTCCTATCCTAATTTCTGTAAAGATCACATCCTTGCAAGATAGACTTTTGCCCTTACTTCCCTAGAGGGGTGTACTTTGCTCTGGTGTGAGCGTGATTAGAGGTACCCTTATATTTGGGGATACCCCTGTAAATTGGCCTACCCTTACAGTGGTGACAACCTGACGTGATCTTAGTTTTTTGCTCCCATACTTTGTAAAGCCCTATGCCAGTCACCAGGAAAGAGCCACACCCATCTATAGTGACTGGTCCCTTGAATCAAAAAAACACGTGTATTCTGAACGGTTCTAATTGGAGCCATTTTGAATAGAAATCCTCTCTGCTCACTAAAGCGGGGCTTGGCTCCAGAAAGACAGACCAGCTTCGTAAACGTAGGAAACTCAAGTCAAACACGCACATCTGAGTATACTCTTGCAAGTGATAACAACAAGGGGATATGTATGTGAGAATGTATGATAGTGTGGTGAAGTGAATGATGTGCAAGGTCAATGGGATAGATGCAATAGGACTTTTTGTGATGTGTTAAGGTAGAAATTGAATTGGATTTCAGGTGATGTGTTAAGGAGTAGACTGGATAGGAGGTAGGTTATGTATTGAAATTGTTGCATATTTCTGTTTTTCTACTTTTTATAATGGAAAAAGGGAGCCTCAGTGTATAAACAACTGAGAGGAAAGGGAGCCCCAGCATATAAAGACTGGGAAGTAATGGATCCTCAACCATAACAGGTTGAGAAGGTAGTACCACACATAATTTTGTTATGACAATAAAAGCAATGGGATCCTCAGCATATTTTTTAACAAAAGCTTGGAAGGTGGTATTACAAGGTTATAAGGAAAATAAGCAGTTGCACGGTATGAGGAATGTGCCTGGTTTTTAGTCAATTATTTTTGTATATT
Organism: Ambystoma mexicanum; assembly: GCF_040938575.1. Taxonomy (NCBI): domain Eukaryota; kingdom Metazoa; phylum Chordata; class Amphibia; order Caudata; family Ambystomatidae; genus Ambystoma; species Ambystoma mexicanum. The sequence continues at coordinate 1,141,402,134 of NC_090923.1, read as the reverse complement.
TTTTCTTGCTGTCTTTTGTGGTAAAAAAGGAAGGAAGGTGGATGAGTGTGTCTGTGGGTGAAATCAAAGTGGAAAGGAATAAAGAGGGGGTGGGGGAAAAAGTGGGTTGATCTGTATTTTTGTGTAACAATTAGCAGCGTGTACAGCATATCAGTAAGGTCTAAGTGAAGATTTAGGGACGTGCGCAACATTTTTTTTAAATTTGTATATGGTTTTATTAAACCTTTACAAAAAGTATAAAAAATAGTAGGAATTTTTAAAATACATACAAATATTTAATACGCAATAAAGTATATAGCAAAACTATAAAAATATTGGCAATAGAGTTAAGATAATGGAAACTAATAGCAATAACAAGAATGGCATATGTATATCCATCATCAAGCAATTCATCTGGGATTATCCAACCGAAGATTACATATAAAGCCAGACAGTGCCAATCCTTCTCGCATAGTTAGAATGCATAGGCAATGTTGCCATACCAACTCAGTAGGTAGACCCAAATACAGAACTTTCAGTGTACTCAAACAAGAGTCTCTAAGAGTATCAAGTTGCGTGCAAAACAAAATGAGGTATTTAGCCGTTTCAGGAACTAGCTGACAGAATCTACAAAGGCTATCTTCTACCATGATTTGTTTCCAACGCAATTTAGTATCTAATGTTGGAAGAATATTCCAATGCAATCTTAATAATGCATTTAGATGATTTCGATTCGGAAAAATGGTACGTATTGGTGAGAGACACCCTCTTTTCTTGTGTTCGTGTGCTAAATGGAACATAGATTTATATGAGTGAAAGCAGTCAGTTGTAAGGCACCAGATATAATCCTGCAGTTTCTTTTTGGTTTTTGTTGGGTTAGTTGTTAATTGTTCCAAGTCAGAATCAATGTTGCAAGAATTGTTTTACACAAATTGCAAAAACTTGTTAGAAAACCAGAACATGCAATATTGTTTCCAACAAGTTCATATAGGGTATCGGATAGTGGGACCTTGAGTTTGGCATAAAGCTTAAGCATCTTCCAATAAACCCGAGTTTTCAAGGAGACATAGCCTAATTCATATCGAATTGCAGCCAAAGGGACGCATTTGATAAACGAAGAACCTGTCTGCAAATGATGCCTTCAATCGCATCAAGTTTAGAGATGGTTAACCCCGTACATAGTTCCAAGCCATATGTCAATTTAGGGCCTATTTTCCCTTCGAAGAAGAGGCGGGCTGGTTTGATAGAAAATCGGCCGTATTTACGGTTGATTTTAAGGATATGGTTTCCCAGAGCCTTAGCTTTATTCAGAAGCATATTTATCTGCCCTCTCGAGCCCCTTCTAGCCCCAACATAGTAGCCAGGATAGGTAAAGCTGTTAGAATTAGTTACCCTTACTCCCCCCAAATTCCATGAGTTGGATTTTTCCCTATGAAGTCTTTTAGATAGAGCAAGAATTTTAGTTTTGGCGGGGTTAATGGTCAAACCATTTATCTTGGCATAGTTGGCGAAAACATCTAAAAGGCGCTGGAGCCCCACCTTGGTTAAATCAAATAACAGAAAATCCTCCGCGTAGGCCAACCATATAATCTTTGCAGAGCCAAGTCTTGGTGCCAATAAGCCCTCCTTATGTAGGTGTTAAGCTGCGTCAGAAACATATTGATTGAACACCCATGGGGCTAGGACACACCCCTGTCTGACCCCACAGAATGTGCGAACAACAGCTGACATATCCCCCTTTTTGTTTTAAGCGTATTTTTACACCAGAGTTATTGTAGACCCCTTCCAAAACACTCAGTAACTCCCTTGGTAAGCCCCAGAATGCTAGCTTACGCCAGATCTCGATCAACGCAGTCAAAGGCTGCCGATAGGGCCACAGAGGCCATAAAAGTAGGGCCCCTGTCACAACTCCAGGCAGCATCCTGAATGCACTTGACTGCAATTCCATTAATATTTGTAGAGTGGAATTTGCAGAAACCAGTTTGGAACGGACTCAAAGGGTGGCAGGTTTTTTACCAATCCTTAAGATGTAAGAGAAGTAGAGCAGAAAAGATTTTACAATCTGCGTCAATCAGCGCAATAGGCCGATAATTTTTTGGGTCGGACCTGCTGCCACATTTGAAGATCGGGATGACATTTACTACTGACGATGAATTTGGGCAGATTCCAGATTGAAGAATGTCTCTAAACTCAAGGCATAAAAGATTGGCCCATAGATTAGGATCAGCCTTGAAAGTGTTGTTTGTTAAGCCATTCGGGCCTGGAGCTCTTGATATTTTGCACTTTTTAATTAGATCCAAGACAGCATCAATCTCAAAGGGGCCTATGGGTATAGAGTCGACAAATTTGTCATCACCCTGCAATGGTTTAGGGGCAAATCTATTGGCATGGAAGTCCAGCTAGTCTTGTTCCAAAATTGGATTTAGTAGGACAATAGCTGGGTTAGTATCTTGTCCATTGACAATGGTCCAAAATGCGCCCACATTCGCCTTCATAAGGACCTGAAGCATCAATTCGGAGTCCTTTTGCAAAATCCGATGTTTAATTGTTTTACAGACGTTTTTATACCCTTGTTTGATCTTTCTAATGAGGGTGGATCGCATGGTCATATCGAGATTTGATAGTCTAAGTCTCCTAAGGGCTTTATTCCTAGTAGAATTTGCCAATGCTAGATCTGGGTTTTAGCAATGTATATGCCTATCGACAGTGGCTGAGCATACAGAACGTTTCCCCAGTTCATCTACCGCTCCCCTTTCAAGGGTCATGACAGTTGCAGTGTTAGAAGTTGCCATTTTCCAATCATATGTAGTCCGGTTAAGTCTAGTCCTCAAATTGAGGTTCAGAGTGGTAACATTATGGGGGAAGAAACCTCAATACAATACATGTATATGGCCCTGCCACTGTATTGTGACAGGATAGATAAGTATCACAAACAATGGAAAGAGGAAACAAAGGAAGGGGGATATCCTGCTCCTGGCCAGAGCAGGGCTCCCATAACAGAAACATGCTAGAAAAATGTCCATCTTTTTAGCAGCAAAATATAAAAGAAAAACATTCCAAAAAAGAAAAGAGATTTTAGATCTCTGACAATTATTCGAGGATATGGAAGATTAGGAAGGTGAAAGAGATCCATTGTTATACCCTGTGACGCCTAAACCTGCAGTAGGGTATACAAACCCAGTCTATAAGCCTCCAGTGGTAGAGAGAGAGTGTCAACAACAGGATTATCAGGATTAGCAACTGGGGGTGGGGTGGGGAGTGGACTCGAGCTTTTGCACCTCCAACTCCATATAACCCATCCACAAGCGCTGACATTCCTGTAGCATCCGTGTACCCAGAGGGTCCACAAGTAGATATAGACAACGAGTTCAGAGCGTTGCGGGTAAGGTTAGTCAGGTTACACAAACCTGAAGAAGTATCACCAGAAATAAGGATACCGGTGCAGAAATTAGGGGATTCAAAGTCGGGAGATTTTTTTAGATTCAACCCTGGAGCAACAAGACATTTTTGTGTTGAAAAAGATGGGGAGAGGGTATAGACGGTCCACGGACAAGAAGTACAACAAGCAAGGGAAAATCAATGGGAAGATCTAGGTAGTAGAAATAATGAAGAGGCAGGACAAGAAGGAGATCAAGGAGAAGAGGAGGCAAGAAACCCGTCCCTGCCACAGGAGGCAGTAAGGAGGGATAGACCATGAAATAGACCAGATTTAATGGTGGTAGTACAAGATCAGAAGAATACTAAAAAAGGGGTAGAAGACAAAATACATATGCAGATGCCTCTTTCTTATACATAAAGAAGTAGGGATAACGCAGTATGTGCCATGGTCTCAAATGGACACCAAATATTTGATTAAAGCTCTCCCCCAGATTATAGCCGGAGCTAGTAAATGGATCTATGAATTTGAAAAACAAACAGCAGGGGTAACCTTAGCACTAGGAGACCTTAAGAGTTTACTGGTCGCCATAGTTGGGGACCAGGCTGTGGACATATGGGCAGGGGCTGGATACCCTGGGATAAGTCTTGCAGATAATGAACATGATGGAGCAGCCTTTAATGAGGTACGGGCAAGGGTATGGGATGCCCTATGAAGGATGTACCCAGATACCTCTTCTTTAATGTAGTGCACAATGGGTGATGATGAGGACCCATTTAGGTTTATTCTTAAGTTACAGGAAATGTGAAGAGTTGAGACAGGGGGGTAATGGGACCAATTGGTACCATTTTTCTATTTTATCATAAAGAGGGGATTACCAAAAGCGGTCCAGAAGGCACTAGATACAATTGTGGGAGTTGAAGCCAAAGGGTGGGTGGAAATACAAAGTATAATAGTCCACCATTGTAAGAGAATCAAGGAGCGGAACAGGGAGACAGCCCAGAAGCGGCAAACGGACGAGGCAAAACTAGTGGAAAAGAAACTAAATAAGGTTGTCACACAAGCACCAGGGACGGCACCAGCTCAGGGGGAAAGGAGAGGAGACACTCAACAAATTGTGAATGCCACAATTGCAGCACTATGGGGCGAAGGAGGACAGGGACAATGGGGTGAGAGAGGGTACAGTACCCCAACCTACAGTGGTAGTATGAAGGAGCACCAAGGGGAAGAGGAGTATTGCGAGGAGCAAGAGCAGAAGGCTTTGGGGGTATAGGGCCCCGGGGAGGAGGATTGGGAACATCACAGTTCTGTTATTACGGGAGATGGGGGAATTTAGCAAGAGAATGCAGGAACAGGCCTGGGATGGGATTTATTTATGGGCCATCACCTCCAGGGCAGGGGTTTCAAGGGTCTGAAGGAATAGGACAACAGCAATTTGGTCGAGGGGGTCAAAATCAGTTCCCATATCGGGCTGGCAGGCAAGGGCAACGTGGGTAACAACTACAGCAGGGTGAGGGAACACAGTTTAACAGGATGACATGGGGAACTGGCACCCCATTTCAAGGAGTTACAATGGTGGGGGTGGCTCTTTTTCATTCCCCGGGACAAATACATATTCTGATTAGGACAGCCCACAGAGAGCACTCGCTGTTGGGACAGTTTTTCTGAAGTCCAACTAAGGGATTAGTAAAACCATTAAACTGAGGCAGTACAAGACTCCACTCTTAGTATAAGGTTGTACCACCTGAGTTCATGGTAGCGTAGACCGAGCAGCCAGGCTTATTTTAGGAGGGAGAGAGGGCTGTACAATCAGTATAAATGAAATTGTAACACAAATGGTAAAAAAAAACACTGACACACTTATTGTAAAAATAAAGGATGTATTTAAATACAGGTAGGCCCAGATAAATCCAGGGGTAAATAAGTACTAACACATTATTGTCTTGAAATGGGGAAAATCTTCCTCGGGACCAGCCCTTGAGAGCAAAAATTACCCAATTCAGTCCAAAATACAGGTTCTATTGCGCCGAGCAGTGAACTCATGCTAGTGACAAATGACACCTTCAAAAAGTTTAGCATTTATTAGAAACAGTAAAATTTAGCAGCCTCTTGGGATTCAAGTTAGAGAAGATTACAAAACACAAAACTTAGAGAAATACAAAATATAGAGAAACATAGAACTTAGAGAAACATAGAGAAACACAGTCTTACGCCCCTTCAATCAGCACTGGGAGACCCTGGCCCTCATAAGCTAGCTGTTGCCAGCCCCGCTCAGAGGACAGCGCTGCAGGGGTGCCGACAGAGCAATCCGGTTCCGGACACTCGATCTTGCTCGAACCAAGTCCACGGATAGATCTCCCACCTGAGTCATGTGGGCATGCATTTTTGTAATCTCGTGCTGTCAGTCCATGACGCACAGTTCCAGAACTTTCCCTGTGCAAAATATAGGCTTGCTCTTGGAAAAACCCAAGTCTCTCTGAGATGCTCCCTGCTCGCTCCTACCCCTCCCTTGGAGCCCTCTCTGCGAAAGCACTGGAATGTCCTTATCAGCGTATGGGCAAGGCCGTACCAGGCCTTCTCAGGGAAACAGGATTTGTTTATGAAGCCATGCAGGGCTACACTTAGAAAGGCAGAATATTCTAAGAGAAGCCGAGATGAATTAACCCCATGTGAGCAAGCTCTAAAAGGCATGCACTTATAGCTCAGTGTTCATAGCGCTTAAGATTGGCTATCTAAGCGCTATATAGGTGCCATAATGCTCCAAACACTCCAATAATGTCTCTATTAGCTACAGAACTGGGGCCTTCGCCCTGCCTGTCTATCTACAATGCATAATGTGACCTACCATCCCTACTAGGCCTGCATATTCCTTGTAGCTCACTACTGCGTAATGGAGGTGCTACAACAGACTACTGTCAGTATTTAGCACATACTTTGAATAAACTATTGGCTTTCAGCGGCTAATGCTGTCATCTAAAGCCCTGATTGGCAAATTTGCATTTTGTGTATCACGACACTTATATGAAATCACAGTTATAAAAACACAACACTATACTTGAAGGTATTTGGAACCCCTGACAGTAGTTCTAGGGAAGTCAAAACCTTTTCATGCACGTTCAGTATAGGTCACACCTATTCTTGGGGAGTAAAAACCAATGGTTATTTTCACAATTACATTCAGTAGTGCAAGGGCAGTAGACCCTACCAGTTATACAGTGACTCTTGATACAAATCACTTAATCAGTCAACTGGACAATATACATTTTGTGAATAGTGGAACACTTATTCCAGGTGCAGTAAAACATATAACTAGTTTTGTGATAACACAGTTATACTAGGTGAGTAAAACCTAAGGATGTAATATACAATTACGGGTGCTTTTGAGATCAGTGAACCACAGATGGAGATAAGCAGTTACTCTTGTCACTTATTTTTGGGAAGGCACACAGCTAACTATACTTTTTATATCTCACAAGCAGTCCAGGTTAGATATTTCCAGCTACAAGGATAACTTATCAGGGACGATTAGAACCACATACTCTAGGTTAGATAGCACAGGGAAAGTAAAACCCAATGTTACACTTTACTGAATGACTCAAAGTTATTATAGGTAGGCAACAACCTAATGCAGACTTATTCTGGACAGGCTAGCAGCAAGTCAGGGGAAGCAAGACCCAGTTGGGGGACACTCATACAATTATCCTCAAATGACTAATCTGGTGATACCAACAGTTGGAGGACATTCATACAATTACCCTGCCGGAATAATCTTGTGAAACCAACACTTTACTTTTGGGAAGAGGCACAACCTAATCGCAGGAGAGTAAAATACCTTCACATCTACTTTCTATTAGAATGACAAAACAGTTTCTAAGGAAGAAAATATGTTAACCATACTTTTGAGAATAGTGCATCACACATCCAAGATATGTAAGAACTTTTGTAACTGTTCACTCTTAGAATTACAGTTACCAACCAACTCTGTACAAGTAAGTAACTTTTAAACACTTTTTTTCTTTTCTAGGCAAAAGGTCCAATCCCTTCAAAGTCTTTACCTTATTCTTGGAGCATGAGTGTTCTCAGTGGCAGAAGGGGGGTGGGGGGGCACTCGGACTAGTGACCAACAGGCAGTGTCAGAATAGGTTCTTTAGTAGCAAAAGGCAGAGTTCCTTAGGAAATCGCGGCAAACAGGTGAATACTTTACTTCTAGGGCTGGAAGAGGGTCCAGGGGTTTCTAGCAGTGGGACTGGGTGCACTGGATGAGAGGCCTCCCCATCACCGAAAACACCCTACAGCTACACAGAAATCCTAACAGGCTTAAGGTAAGTACATACACAAGCCAACACAGTACCTCAGCATTGAAGAAGATTTTGCAGCAGGAGGACTTCAGGGTCTGCAGCCAAATACCTGGTCAGTGGATTCCTTGTCGTGGTGAATGAAAGCAAGACCTCAGAAGGAGCTTTGCAGCAGGGATCGATGAAGAAGTCTCTAGGCAAGGTTTCCCTTGTGGCTGAATGCAGTTCTGCGGATTTGGCAGAGCACCGAAGAAGACAGAACATCGCGGCTGATTTCTCGTCGTTACAAAGGTCCAGCTCTCTGTTGAGGGGACTTTTTTGGACTCGATTTGCTGGAGATTCACCAGGATGCCCACGATGTTTCAGCAAGATTCGGAATTCGGAAGACCATGCCCCGCACAGTGGCTCGAGGTCCCAGGGTATTGGGGTATTGCAGCAATGCAAGGTCGCAGCAATGCGTGTGATGGCTCAAAACCCAGGTCTCCTAGTGTGTCTAACCAGGCCCTGGGTCGGGGTCATCGTTTTCTGAGTCCCCATGTCGATTGCAAGGAAGGGCTACAGCAGGCTGCGGTTATACAGCAGGCTCACCGGTCGCTGTAAATCGTTTCAGCCGCTTTTCCTTCATCATCCTCTTCGGTTTCGGTTCCAGTGGTTGACCTTTCTTCAGCTTGCAGGTTTGCAGTATTTATCAGGAATTACAACCCAACCTCTGCATTCTCTACCGCGTTTTACATGAAGGGCCGGTCAGGTTGTCCAATCAGGATAGCCAGCCCCCCCACTGGGATTTGTCCCCATTCAAGCAAGGCGTAAAACAAAGGGCCGGGGAGTTTTGGACTCCTCCCTCACTTCCTGCCTTCACAGACAGACTGGAGCCTGGGCGGGGAGTCCAGAGGACTCCCGCCGAAGATAAAAATCACACAAAGGAATATCCTGCGCTGGATGTCAGGGGAAGGGAAAAGAAATGATAAGAAACACTAAAATGGCGAAAAATTAAGACGGGGCCATTTTGGTAAAATGAGCACCTTTAGGTGCCTTTACTGCAGCTGTGAACACAGCCTGCGGTAACGGTGCACCAAATTAATACAAGGTATCACTGACACCATCCATTGAAGATAAGCTTGTCTCTGTAACAGAATTGTTACAGTTTTGATGTGAAAGGTGTTACATTGTATCTCCCCAGCACTCCACATAAGGTGGGGTGTGCTGGTTTCAGAGAATACAATGTAAAAGGGATCCAAAGATCTGTTCTACTCTTGGGAACTGTAGTTCACTCAAGGTTAGCAAAGGAAAGTTAAAAGAGGAGCCCGTAGGGCAACCCAGCAACAACAGGCACTTATTGCCAATAAATTGTTAAAGAGGATAACTTTAAAAAGACACTATAGAGTTAAAGATTATGTGAGTGCAGAAAAAGGTTTCCACTCACTGAGGTATCAAGGAAAAATATCCCACTAGTAAAGCAAAATGTTCTGGGGTTGACCCAGGTCAGGAAGATTTACCAGTTCTGTAAACGTGTCCAATCCTATTGACAACCGCATACCCTGAAGAGGCCCTTGGTGGAGGTGTAAATGGGAAACAAGCAATTTATATTTATGGTAGATTCAGGTGCAACTAAATCATGCATTATGGAGGGGAACTTTCCATTATCAGGTAAAACCCATGACACGCAGGGATTCTCTGGGGCTATTACTATGGTTCCATACACTGAGTAGCTGGATATAAAAGTGGGAGGGAAGGTAGTTCCCCAGTGAACTTGTTGGGTAGGGATCTACTCTGTAAACTAAATACAACAAAATCATTCACAGATCAAAGGGTAGTGTGTTCTACTCGAAGGATGTGTGTAGCTCGAGCAATGGTAATAATAAATGCAATGGCAAGGGAGGCAGTAGTCCATGGGGTTCCTGTGGTCCCAGACATATTTGTCTATGGTATCAAGGTATTAGTAAAACAGTGCCTCAAATTGTGACAAATTGTTGGCAAGTGCCCACAGATTTTATTTTCTGACCCATGGTGCCACCCGAGTTGGTGACAGGGACAATATTGTCATTAAATATGCAAGGACTAGTAGTGCCAGATAAGAGTAGCCCTGATTGCAACAGACCAGGATGGACAGTACAATTAAAGGAAATGACTGGTGAGGAGTTATTTGAGGACAGTGAGCAAAATGGGGAGATAATTTTGGAAATCTGCATCCCCTGTGATATCATGGTGCAATATAGGAAGGTACAAAGCCCCCTGATGGCATTGCTGACCCCGTCTTTATTTTTTGAGGAGGACCTGCGATATGTGCCAGCACAATTATGGACTATTAATTCACATGATGTTGGGTTACTGAGAGATGGGACCCCAGTACAGATTACATTGAAGTCAGGTGCCAAACAAAATCATCCAGTATGTGGATGATCTGGTATGTAGTGAAAATGAACAACAATGCAGTAGGGATTCTGTTGCATTATTGCAATTGCTGGCTCACAAAGGGTACACGGCAGATAAAAAGAAACTACAATACTGCCAACACAAGGTACTATACTTGGGACAACTAATTTCTGCAAACGGGAACAAATATTACTAGATGGGGGGCGGCAGTACTGTGAAGGAAATGCAGCAGTTTTTTGGGCGTATGTAATTATTGTAGGGCATGGATCCTAGACTATGCAGTCTACACAAGGCCGCTGTTACAAAATCTGAGGGAAGGGCAGAGGACTTAAAAGTAAATTGGAATAGACTGACAAAATGAATAGACAATTTGAGGACTTAAGAGAAGCTATTTGTATGGCCCCTGTTTTAGCAACTCTGGATTATACAAAGGAGTTTTATTTATTTTCCCACTCTGATGAACAGCTTATGCATTGACGGAAGGGTCATCAATAATTGACCAGGAGATGGGACGGAGGCACACAGGGGTGGTAGTTGCGTGTGGTAAAGGGGGGCAGAAATCGTGACCACCCCTGTAGAAAGCGAGACTACAGTTCCATACACAGCAATGCCTATATTACTACTGGACCATTATTACCTAGGGAACTGATCAGCCCCAGGTTTCAAGGTCCTTATGAGGGTGTTTTGTACTCCTCTTGCCATCCGTGTGAAGGAGTTAAGATAGTGGGTGAATCTCTCGCAAAGCTCAATAACGACGTAGCAAAAGAAGAAGACATTTTAAAAGAATCCATGCCAGGGTGGTGTGCAGTGGCACACACCTGATTTTTCTTGTTTCTTTCTTTTCCATTTTTGAAACATTTTTTTCATTGATTTTATTTTTAATCTTTTTTCATTTTTTTCAATTTATTTAAGGTCCAGACCCCAGTCAGCTGTGGTGGGAAAAGGGTCTTTCTCCCTCGTTTTCTCTTTCTCTCTGTCTTTCTCTCTTTCTCTTTCTATCTCTCTTTCTTGATCTTTTTTCTCCTCTCCAGGAATAAGCAAGGATTCCTGACCGACATGTTCAAACCTCTGTTATGTAGGAATAGTGATAAAAAGAATGTAATTTGTTCTAGGAGTGATATATTATGATTTTTAAGTATTATGTTATTATGTATGACATTGCTCGTGGTTGTTGGAGTGGATGAAGGTATGTCTGTTATATGTGGTGGCCATATAAAGGGGGGTGGACAGTATGAAAATAATGCTAGTGTGAATATGTCTATAAAAAAAATCACTGTCACAAAATGTCTCACTTTTTGACAGCCACCCCTACAAGTTTTTTTAGACGACTGAAACAGGAAGTATGAATGACGTATGATTTATACAAGGGTTTGGGCTTTGATGCCATTTCTGAAATCCAGCATTTAGAAACATTGAATAGCTGGTTTTTCCGATATGCGCACTGCAGGAAGAAATGTGATAAGGGGTTCCTAAGGTTTCAGTTCCACATCCAGTCTGACATAATGCCTGGTACATTTTGCACTATGTAGAATAAAGGACACATTCCAGGCACACAGCGTGCAGTTGAGGAGCATTGATCTAGACTAGTTATGCAATGACGACACGAAATACCACCAGTGTCTACAAGTACCATGTTTTTCCTTGGGAGGTTACTCGCATGTCAACGACAAATGGCAGAGCACCACAGTAACGTGCCCGGCAGATGTACTGATACAGGAAAGAGACAATAGCCTGAGTAGAGACTGTGTCCACAAATATGGTCCCAATACATCACAAGGCTGACATGGATTGCAACAATGGAGTAGCCAGTGCGAATACACAGAGACATAGACTATGAACTTTGTTTTAGCAATGAAGGAACAGTTCCTGTTGGCGCAAACACACAGTGCAACCACACTCTTGTGATACCTGATATGACGAAAGGTGCGGTGATGGATTACTACTGGGGTTGTGGCCGGCAAGCCTACTTGCACCTCCCACCATCCTGGAGGGGTAAGTGTTCACTGGCCACCCTGCACTCAGTGCTACTAGTAATCCTGGAAGAACACCTGTCAAGGTGCCAACAGCCACTCCAGCACCTAAAGAAGCAGAAAGAAACTATCAGATCACACAAGAATTTGGCATGCTGCCAGAAAAAGGACGATTTCAACAGCGGGGAAGAAAGAAGAGATCAAACTATGTCTCAAAGGACTCTTCCGCACTGCTCAGAGGAACACCTAATGAGTATCGACTTTTTAGCTCAGCAGAGACTTTCTTTTCATCTTTTTTGGCTCCTGAGGTACAAGCAGCTGCTGCACTTTTATACCCCACAGAGGATGCTGAGAATGGGTCACTATCCCACGTCATTGAGGCGGTGCACAATCTAGGTGTTCAAATGAAGAAAGAAAGTGGAGTTCAGAACACGGATTGGCTATCACTTGCCTTTGATTGGGTACCGTCATGGCTAGGGGAAGCAGTAATAGTACTGGACTTACAGTATTCTTCTTGGTCCTCTTCTGCACGTGCCAATTGTGTCTCCAATGTTGTGTCAATATAGTCCCTAATAGTGCAAAGATGATGGTATCAATTGGGGGATCTAAAACACCTTGCCATACAATAAACGGCAATTAATATTTCTGGGGTTGTAGATATGTCGGGTGGGGATGAGTTTCTTACTGTAGAAGTAATGAAAGGGGGAAATATTGGGAAGGAGCTAGCACCTTCTGTGCCCCCAAGTGCTTTAGAATTAGGCAAAACTTCTTTTGACTGTTTCTAGCACTACAAGAGACCAGGGTGGAGGAGGAGTAGTAGTGAGAAAGCTTTTATCATGCAAATATCACACACACAGACATGGGCGGGCACTAAAAGAAGGCAGTTATTTTTTAAATATAAGGTGCAAATAACTAATAGCTGAAAAATTGGTAAATGTTAAATCCTATTTCGTTTTTCTCAAAACACGATAGAAAACAGGCTCTCTGCCAAAAGGAATGTGGCCTGTGCTAAAAATGGACTACAGGCATTGCTGTGGTGTTCGTGCTAGCATAAGCACACTGATCAGCTGTTTGCTGTCTGTCAAAAGCCCATGCATGCTAAAAGGAGGTTTTAACATTCTCAATGCATACAATGCAGAATAATGGAAAACAAGGTTTTATGGAGAATTACTGGACCAGATAAAAACATGAGTAGAATTAATGAAATATGGAGAGCATGACGGGAAAATGTTTTTATGTATAAAAGTTCATAGGCAGCAAAACGAAGGAAAAAAGGAAGCTACAGTATATTCTTGTATAAGCTAGCAATATGTTAAGTAGCATGTCCTAAACAGAAATCTGATCATGAAGAGAGGAAGACTGGAGCATCCCTTGTATGGAAGGAGGACGGTGTGGGATGGAACCATAGCCCGTATCCAGTGACCAAGTCAAGGAATGGTCGAGGGGCAGAAGAGAACGTTCAGGCAGCAGAGTTCTTGCTCCTATCCTCATTTCTGTAAAGAATACATTTGTTATCCTTGCAATATAGACTTTTGGCCTTACTTCCCTAGAGGGGTGTAATTTACTTTGATGTGAGCATGATTAGGGGTACTTTTATAATTGTGGATACCCTTACACTCTGAAGACCTGCTTTGCAGAGTCTGCGTAGCGGGAAGCGAAAGTGTGGAAAGCTATCTATGGTGGCAGGCAAGCAACGGAGAGCCTCTGGAGCAAAGGAACCTCTCTGTACAAATGGCGCGGGTGGCAGCAGACTGAAATCAGCAGATTGCCGGGTAGCACAGAGCTGCTGAAGCGACGTACCTGTGAGCAGCGAGGGAATCGGACGTGCCCGCCTAACCCGGTGAGTTCACCAGCTGATAGTGACACCGGAGCGTTCCGAGTCCACTTGTGTGCTCGAAATAGGTGTTTTCAGATTAGAAAACACTCACATGTGTATGTGGAACTAATACGGAAGGCAATTTTGAATGCCGAACTATCAGAAACCAGAGAAAACACTATTGTACAAAACCAAATGTCTGTGTATTTAAGCATGTGAGTTTATTTAGAACCCAACAACAACATGATGCAATACTCATAGAACCTAATGTAAACTACTGTTACCCAAGCCAAAAGAAAGTAAAAGCAAGGCAATCTAAAAACAACAGATATTGCCAAAATCAGGAGGGGACTACTGAAAGTTCCAAAGTTTGTAAAGCTTATTGCCTATATTTGAAGAAGCACCTAACAAAAGCTGGTATAAACCCACATTGCCAAAGTCAAGGAAGAAACAGAAGAAAACCACATCCTTTTCATTGTTTGGTTAATAACACAGTGGGGAAAGAGTGGCAAGAAGACTGCCCTTCTGCAAAAGGTTTTTCAGAAGGAGAGGAGCATAACTTGCAGAGGTTCTGGGAAATACAAGAGAGTACTAAAGAGCACCAATGTGAATCTTGCCTTCACTGAAAAATTGCTTAAAACCTGATGTTTAGGCAATAAGCCCTGAGACTGTGGGCCATTACTGCATAAGGTAATGCCCCCGGGGCCCATAGGTACAGGACCGAGCATAGCGAGGGGCTTATTGTCATTAGTACCCTGGCCCGTTAGACCAGGGTACTAAAGGCGGGCTTTTTTTCTGTTTCGAAACGCTGTGTTTCGGAACAGAAAACAAAAAATGACAAAAAATATGGCCGCCAGGGAAGGGAAAACGACGTCCGTTTTGCCTTTCCATGGCGGCCGTTGAAAAAAAAATGGGAAAAAAGGTAAACAAAATGGCCACCATGCGAAGGGAGAAGGGACTACACGTAGTCCCTTCTCCCTTTCCATCGCGGCCATTAAAAAGATTGGAAAAAGTAAACAAACAAAATGGCTGCCATGGGTAGGAAAACAGGACTACACGTAGTCCCTTCTCCTTTGCATGACGGGCTATCGCTGATCGGGAGCGGACGCCCTGGGGACTGAAGTGTGACTGTATGTCAAGACCAAAGGTGAGCATTATGCTTGTTCAAAGCTATGAACTATTGTACCAGCAGCGCTTGCTATAGGCTTAAAGTAGAAGGTCCTAAACGTGCTATCGCTGGACCAGTCTGCTGCTTTTAAAATGTCTTGAAGGCTGGCGCCGGCTCCAATAGCTTTGGAGGCTATGGCTACCCTCACTGAATGCACTCCAAACCTGGCCAAATCTATGCCTGCAAGGGTCGTGATCTCTGGCACCCAACGCGCGATAGCCGCTTCTGATACTGCCCTAAACAGCTTCCTGCACATGATGAGCAACTGTGTTAAGCCTGCTGGACGCTTGTCCACTGTTCTCAGTTCATACTCTTTCATACATTCAGTTACACAAGGTTTGGCATGTTCTCGGAAATAGGAGTAGGAGACAGATGTACTATTACATTTGTACCTTTTTTCGCTTTGGAAAAGGTTACTCCGTCTGGGCCGAGATCTTTGGTCTATTTCTAGTGCTTTTACGTCTAACACTCTTTTGCATGATACTAGGCAAAGTAGCATAGCTAGTTTCCCTGATAACTGCTGGTCGGATAAATCTCTATTGCGAGGCCAGTCTAAAAGTAAATGTAGAACTGTAGATACGTCCCAAAACTCGGCATGCTTGGGAAGGGGAGGCATGCTAGCTTTTACTCCCCGCATGAGCCTTATCACGGCCAGGTGCTTCCCTATTGGTGCTCCCTCTAATGGCTCGTGCCCCGCCGAGATGGCTGATCTGTAAACCCCTATAGTACGGAACGCTTTCCCTTCTTTGGCTAGGGAAGTAAGAAAATTAAGTACTTCCACTAAAGGGGCAGAAACGGGATGATGGTTGTTCTGGTCGCACCATAAGCTCCATCTCCTCCAAGTGTTCTCATAGCTCTTGAGCGTAGGGGGCCCAGTACTGCTTGATGAATTCTGCAGCTGGCTCTGAAATGCCTGGCAAGCTCCATCTGCTCCCGATACTCTGCACGCGAGGAGAGGTAGTTGGCCGGTCCTCCTTAGAGGATAGCAGTTCCCTAACAGATCCTGCAAGAGATCCCCTCTGGGAGGTAGGACTTGCGGGAAACCCATAGAATGTTCCATCAGAACTGTAAACCATGCGTGTGATTTCTAGTTTCGGGCTATCACTACCACTTCCGCTCTCTCTCTCCTTATTTTTGCTAGCACTCTGGCTAGCATTATGAACGGGGGAAAGGCGTAGTGTATTGCTCTCCCAACCACGTTTGCAGGAACGCGTCTGCTCCTTGGGCTTCTGGGTTCAACCTTCAGCTGAAAAATGTTGGTAATTGGTCAGTCTGGAAGCGAAAAGGTCTGTGTCTAGGGTCCCCCAGAGAGCCACTATCTGTGCGAACACTTCCTTGTGCAACCTCCAGTCGCTGGAGTCGTGCCTATAGCGTGAATTCCAATCTTCTATGCAGTTTTGAGTGGCTGGGAGATATTCCGCTGTCACTGAGATCTTGTGCTCAAGGCAGTAGTGCCAGAAGGCTTTTGCTAGCTCAACTAGCATGCGTGATTGTGTGCCCACTAAATGGTTGATATATATCGGACTGCAGAGATTTTGTCATTCTGATTTGTATGCAACACTCTGCTTTGTCCTTGGTGAATGCTTTCACTGTGAACGAGCCTGCTAGCAATTCCAGGCAATTTATGTGTAGGCCTAGATCCTCTTGGGACCATTTTACTCCTGTCTCTAGGTGACCGCACCTTGCACCCCAGCCTATCCTGCTGGTGTCGGATTCTATCACTAGCTCTGGAGTATCTCCAAATATGGCGCGCCTGTTCCAGGCTTCCATGTTGTGGAGCCACCATCCCCAGTTCTGATTTTGCTTCTGGGTCCAGAGGGACTAGCTCGTGATACCCTAGGCCACCTTGCAGGTGTCGTATCTTCAACCTCTGCAGGGCTCTGTAATGTAGGGGTCCCGGCAAGATAGATTGTATCGATGTTGCCAGAAGGCCGACAAATCTGGCTAGGGTCTAAAGCAATATTACTTCTCTCGTCAGAGTCACTCTGAGCTCCCCCTTTATCACTCGTAACTTGTGACTCTGGAGTTCTAGAGTCCCTTTTGTGGTGTTCAGTACGAACCCCAAGAATTCCAGACGGTGTTTGGGAGTGCGCTATGATTTCTCTAGGTTTATCAGAAATTTTAGCGAGAGGAGGAGCTTGGATGCCCATTCCGTCTGCTAGATGAGTACCTGCTTGCTCTCCGCCAGCATCAGGATGTCATTTAAATAGATGATCATGTGTATGCCTCTCTATCTCATGGGTGCTGCCGGTGACCTCATAATCTTCGTGAAGGCCCATGGTGCTGACGCTAGTCTGAACGGAAGGCACTTGAATTGCCATGTGCATTCGTTCCATGTAAAACCTGGGCACTTCCAGTGCTCTTCGGCGATGGGGACCGTCGGGTATGCGTCTTTTAGATCTAGTCTCACTAGCCAGTCTCCTTTGCGGAGGATGTCCCTGAGAAGGTGAACTTCATCTTGAAATGTCTATAGATCAACCAACTGTTCAGTTCTTTCAGGTTTATCACTGGTCTCACTTTTTCTTTTCTGTGAACCAGGAACAGGTTGCTTAAGAAGGGCTGTTTCGCTGTGCTGCGCTCTATTGCACCCTTGCTCTCTAGCTTCTTGAACTCCCTGTCTAGCAAACTGGCTTCCATGCGCGCTATCTGTATACCCTTTGGTCTTATTTGTTGATAAGGAGGAGCCTCAAATTCGCGATGAAAGCCTGTCACTGCTTGAAGCAGCCATGCATCGCTTGAAAGCATGTGCCAATTTTCTAAGCATAACAGCGTCCTGCCTCCAACGGGGGGGAGTAGGACATCACTTCTCTGACCTGTTGGTGTGTTTGGGTGGCAGTAGTAACCGTATCCTCTGCGACCTCTGTAGCCACGTCCTCGAGCTGGGAAGAAGGCGTCTTGTTGCTGGGATTCCCAGTAATGTGCTCTTGATTTCTGAGGTCTTCTTTGTGTCTGGAAACGACCGGACGCACAACTTCAGTTAGACCGCTCCTGGCAAAAAATCTTGTTGGGAAAATCTTTTTAATGTATGCTTGAGCTTTCTCAAGCGCTGTGTATGTTCCCATAAATCTCTCCATTTCGAAGGGATTGTGTCCTCCGACGTATTCCTTATCTATGATATTTGTATCTCCAGCTTGCTGGCCTCGGAAATTTTTTTCCCCAGTAGAGGGCGCTGTGCGTCGACGTCCGTCGAGTAGGTGCTCCTCGACGGCCACCGTATCGACGCCGACGTCATCAAGCCTATAAATGGCCACGCGCAGCGTCCGTTGCTCAGTTCCGTTTTTCCGCGCTTCATGTGCCTCGGAATACCGTTGCTCAGTTCATCAGTCGATATATATTCATATTTCCTCGAGAAAACCGACTCGTACTCGATGGCTTCCTCCTCCGACCCGACGACTCCTTGGTCCGGTTTCAAAAAATGCCGAGACTGTGGGAAGAAAATGTCGTTGACGGATCCTCACAGGATCTGTTTGTGGTGTCTGGGAATCGAACACCAGTGTTCGGAGTGTGAGGAATGCCTATCCATGATAGCGAAAGCCTTGAAGGAGCGTAAGGGGAAGCTCGAGAGAGGTAAGTCAATTTTAACTTCCTCGAAAGTTTCCACGGTAGAGTCGAGACATTCGTCTCCTCACCGTCGAAAGCATTCTCGGTCTAGGTCTCGAAGTGGCTCCCACCACTCGTCGAGGTCTAGACACTCAAAAAAAAGACAAAGAAGATCCCCTTTATCGTCGTCTTCTAGTTCCCCTGAAAGAGTAAATTGCCCCACTAAGCACAGCTCTTAGGCTGAGTGGGAGGAATTCAGAAAAAAGATACTAAGCGTCTTCGAGAAAGCGGCCTCGTCCCCCTCGAAGTCAGCTGAGGGTGATACCCCGGGTAAAAAGCCCAAAAAATCTAAACGCCGCGAGTCGAAGCACCCGGCGAAAGAGTCGACCCGAAAGCGCCATGAGCCATCGGGAAGTAAAGCATCTTCGATGCCATCGTCGAAAGCCCCTTCGAAGCATAGATCGGCGCCATCGACGCCGTTATCGAAGGGTTCTTCGACGCATCCGTCGATCGAGTCGACGCTGATAAAAGAAAGACCCACGGCTACTCCACAGCCAACGGTTACTTCGAGAGCCTCCGACACGACGTCAAGAACGTCGTCGACATCCTCGAGCAGGATTCCAATCCTCTCGAGTTCTTCGAGGCCTCTTCCAGTTTTCTCGACGCCTTTGTCGGCGCCTTTGAGGATTTTTACATCGGCGTCGACCACATCGACCTTTTCAAGGCCACTGATGATGGCTCCCTCTGCCTTAGAGATGGGTTTTATACCATTTCACAGACCAGAGCATCCCCCCTTAACTTCAATTTTTGAAGAAAGGGAAGATTCTGATCAAGAAAGGCCTTTTGGGCTGCAGAGGACCACATTACCTGAACCAGAGACTTTTGCCTCTGAGGAAAGAAGGTTGAAAGACCTTCAGGATGCATTACAGGAAGCAAGTGGCCTAGACACTTCCCCAGAAGTGGAATTTGTCAAACCAGACCCAGGGGAACATGCTGATACCCCTTATAGAACCCTAATGTCTAAAATTATGGAGTTCATGGGTTGGTCTGCGCCTTCACCTGTTTTTCAACAGGATGACCTCACAGATATTCTGGATAAAGGTCCACAGGAGGATCCTGTGGTTCCCTTTCATTCTGCTTTACAAAGAAAGATTTTGACTAACTGGGAAACTCCTGAAGTTGTCCCTGCGGTTAACAAGAAGTTGTCAGCAAAATATAGGGTATCTGCTGCTGACCCTGAATACCTATCTAAGCACCCTACTCCAGAGAGTCTTGTGGTCCAGGCTGCAACTTCATCAGGCAGTACTTCTGCTTACCCTACTGCTCCTCAGGATAGGGATGATAAAAAATATGATGCCATGGCTAAGAAAGTCTTCTCAGCCTGTAGCATGGCTTTAAAATCTATTAATGCAACTTGTATGCTCGCTAGGTTCAGCCACACCCTTTGGGAGTGTGCTTCATCGGCGGCTGACTGCATTCCGGAAGGAGAAGAAGGGGACGCATTTTTAAATATCATCAGAGATGGTAAAGATGCAATGTGTGAGTCCCTTCAAACTGGCATTGATTCTGCTGACAGTATCAGCAGGGCCATGGCGGCAAGCACCACAATCCGCAGGCATGCATGGTTGAGAAAGTCCGGCTTTGCTTCTGACGTACAGGCCAGACTTTTAAATATGCCCTTTGACGGTTCTTCCCTATTTGGTAAAAAGGCGGATGACAGTTTGGAAAAACTACAAACATCTAAAGCAGCAGCTAAGTCACTAGGAGCTGCTATCCGACAAACTAATTTTCGTCCCTCAGGATCCGCTTGGAGAGGAAGGTCCTTTTGCTATTCCTCATATGGAAGAGGCAGAGAACGACCGACTCAAAGAGGCCAAGGAAAATTTACCCGTGGTGGACGGGGTAAAGGAATGAAAGCCGCTTCAGCAGGAGAAGGAGCCGCTTTACCTTCGGCAACTGCATCAGCCGCTCCCAAACCACTCTGAGGTCTCCCATCACAAGACACCTGTAGGGGGCAGGTTAACTCACCATCTGACTTGAATGGCAGGCTATTATGTCAGATGCTTGGGCATTGGAGACAGTTGCCCAAGGTTACTGCCTGCCTTTTCTACGCATCCCTCAGAGACATTCACCAGGGAACAGCCCTGTGAAAGTGCCGGATCCGCTCCTCTTGCAGGAAGTTGTAGACCTGCTAGAGAAAGGTGCCATAGAACCGGTACCTGTAGCGGACAGGAACAAGGGCTGGTACTCCCCCTACTTTCTCATACCAAAGAAAGACGGAGGACTGAGACCCATCCTGGACTTACGAGAATTGAACAAGTTCCTCAGGAAGGACAAGTTCAAGATGGTAACCCTCTCTCAGATCCTTCAGGCCCTCCAGCTTCAGGACTGGTTGGTATCTCTGGACCTTCAGGATGCTTATTTCCATGTGCCTATCCATCCCAAGCACAGGAAGTACCTGAGGTTCGCAATTCGCAACTCTCATTATCAATTTCGAGTTCTGCCATTTGGGCTGACCTCCGCCCCAAGGGTCTTCACCAAGCTAATGTCGGTTGTGGCTGCAAGTCTAAGGAGGGAAGGGATTCACGTCTACCCCTACCTGGACGATTGGTTGATCAGAGCAGTTTCTTCAGAACAAGCTCGGATCCAACTAGATTATGTCTGCCACTCCCTTCACAGGCTGGGCCTCTCCCTCAATTTAAAGAAGTCACAGATGATACCATCATAGAGACTCCAATTCATTGGAGCAGTCCTGGACACGTCCCTGGGAAAAGCCTCGCCACCAGAGGTGAGGGCTCAGGATATTCTGCAGATGGTCACCAGGTTTCAAAATGCCCAACGTCTCCCAGCCTACGACTTTTTGAGGTTGCTAGGCCTCATGGCATCCTGAATATTCCTTGTGCCAGAGGCCCGCCTGAGAATGAGATCCCTTCAGTGGGCACTGAGGACTCAGTGGTCACAATTCTCAGGGAGGATGACAGATCTCCTCCGGATTCCGGACAAGGTAGCCCACGACCTTATATGGTGGGCCTCTCCAGAGAACATCTTGAAAGGAGAACTGTTTTGGCAACCATGGCCGGAGATAACAGTAGTCACAGACGCCTCACTCACGGGGTGGGGAGCCCATGCCAACGACTTGACCATCAGCGGTTGTTGGTCTCCATCGGAGTCCAGACTACACATCAACCTGTTGGAGCTGAGAGCCATCAGACTGGCACTGAAGGCTTTTCTGCCGTCTGTACGGGGGAGAAACGTCCTGATAATGACGGACAATACAGTGGCCATGCACTACCTCAACAAAAGAGGAGGGGTAGGGTCACTGCCACTGTGCAGAGAGGCGATGAAGCTCTGGTTTTGGGCAATTCAGGAAGGAATCTCTCTATCGGCAATTCACCTAGCCGGAGAGAAGAACTTGACAGCGGACGCTCTGAGCAGGCAGAACACAGTCTCCCACGAATGGGAGAGATAGCTCAGGAAGTCCTTCAAGAGATCTTCGCCCTTCGGGGAAGCCCTCAAGTGGATCTGTTCGCCACCAGTATCAACAGGAAGTGCAACAGATTTTGCTCAAGGGAATTTCCCCCGAGAGGAGCTCTAGGAGACGGGTTCGTAGTGGACTGGGAGTTCCCACTTCTGTACGCGTTTCCTCCGGTCCCCGTCATTCCTCAAATGATCAGGAGGTTGAGAAGGTTTCGACCATGATCCTAATTGCCCCGGATTGGGCCAGGAGAACGTGGTACCCGGACCTTCTGGACATGTCCATCTGTCCTCCAATTCGTCTACCGTACAGAGAGGATCTTCTCTCGCAGAAGGGAGGTCAGGTTCTCCATCCAGCCATCAAGACCCTCAACCTTCACGCTTGGTATCTGAGGTACAAGGATTGGGACCTTCCAGATGACGTCATGGAGGTGTTGCTTTCGGCCAGAAGACCAACAACTAAGACTCTATACCGCTGCCGTTGGAATACATTTTTCAGCTGGTGCAGAGAGAAGAATATCGAACCCTTTTCATGTGGTACACCTGCGGTGTTATCCTTCTTACTTTATTTGGCAAATTCGGGCCTTCAAATTGGCACTATTAAGGGCTATCTCGCAGCGCTATCGATCTTTAAGCGCACTGCAGAGGAGCCATCGTATTTCAAAATTCCATTGGTATACAATACCTGAAAGGTCTAACTAATGTTTACCCTCCAAGACCATTCCAAGTTCCCTTATGGGACTTAAATCTAGTTTTAAACTTCCTAAAAGGTGCTCCTTTTGAACCACTCCACTCCTGTTCATTGAAGTTTCTCACCCTCAAAACTGTTTTATTGGTAGCATTAACATCTGCTAGAAGGGTTAGCGAGATACAAGCCCTGTCTTGTAAACCTCCTCATACAACTTTTCGCAAGGACAAAGTAGTGCTACAGGTGAAGCCTAACTTCCTCCCAAAGGTAGTTTCGGAATTTCACATTACTCAGAAGATTACTCTACCTTCATTCTATCCTCCTCCCCATCTGTGGAAAGAGGAAGAGAGACTACACAGGCTGGACCCTAAGCGAGCCTTGAGTTTTTACATCAGTAGACTTGCTAAAATTAGACAAGCAGACCAACTCTTTGTAGGTTACGCAGGACATAAGTTGGGATTACCAATAACCAAACAAACCATCTCCAGATGGATTATTTTAGCCATTCTGGAATGCTACAAATTGGCAGGGAAAGAGCCCCCTCAAAATCTAAGGGCACATTCCACCAGAGGTATCGCAACATCCTCAGCTCTTCAAAGAGGGGTACCAATTAGAGACATATGTGCGGCTGCCACATGGTCGTCCGCACATACATTTACCAAATTTTATAGCCTGGATTCCTCCTCTACTCAAGAGACTAGATTTGGCAAAGCTGTGTTACACGCTGTTCATTCTTAAAGGGTAATATGGCATCTCTTACTCCCGCCTCCAATCACATACCACTGCTTTGGGAGTCTATCATAGATAAGGAATACGTCGGAGGACACAATCCCTTCGAAGAACAAGTTACTTCTTACCTTGTAACGTTCTTTCGATGGGATGTTCCTCCGACGTATTCCTTATCGCCCCTCCCATCCATCCCCGCAGTAACATTTCCCTTGTGGTTGCAGCTTACGCTCCTTCAAGGGTAGTAACCATTCATACAATAACTACTTTACAAAACGGAACTGAGCAACGGACGCTGCGCATGGCCATTTATAGGCTTGATGACGTCGGCGTCGATACGGTGGCCGTCGAGGAGCACCTACTCGACGGACGTCGACGCACAGCGCCCTCTACTGGGGAAAAAATGTTTCCGAGGCCAGCAAGCTGGAGATACAAATATCATAGATAAGGAATACGTCGGAGCAACATCCCATCGAAAGAACGTTACAAGGTAAGAAGTAACTTGTTCTTCCTTTACGAAAGCCTCGCCAAAAAGCCGCTCTTGTGCGGCTTCTCCCGCTTCGTAGGAGGCCAGATCCCCCAGTTTCAAATCTATTTTTAGTAGAAGGCTTCTCCTTTCGGAGCATAGGATAGGGCACAGTTTGCTTTCCTCGAAGGCATACCGCTCTTTTAGCCCAACTGGCTAGGACTTCCGGATATACAGGTACTCCGGTGTCTGGCTCTCTCTGCTAAGTCCATGATCTTCGCTATAGGTACTGACAAGTCTAGGACTTTTTCCTGGCAGCCTCTCCAGGCTTGGTTCATGCCCTTTCTCAGGTCTCTGGTTTCTTTCAAGATGAAGGGTGTCATTTTAGGGTCTAGCTCCGGGGTCTCTGCTACTTTGCCTTGCAATTCTGGCCTGGGACATTCCAATCGCATCCACAATTTCATGTCTTTCTCAATCAGTTTGCATAGCCTTTGAGTCATGTATGCTGTTACTCTGGGCGACAGGCGCCAGCTGTTTGATCTTGGATGTATGATTGACTCTGGGTCAAACATATCCATCAACTGCTCTTTATGCTCCTCTAGGTACTTCTCCTTGTGCTTCCTTTTTCCACCTCTGGACCTCTGGGAAGCTTTGCAGTCTGAATCTCTGGATTCTGATGAGGAGTCATCATCCCCTGTGTTTTGTGCCCCTGTGTTATGGACTAGGGGGCTTGGCATGGCCAACTTTTATAAGAAAGCTTCTTTCAGCTTCTCAACGGTATTGACAGCCTCAGGTGGTCTACTTTTACCCTCCTTGCCATGACCCGGGGGAGTCAGAGAGGCTTTGCGTTTTCAGGTCTGTTCTCTCCCCTTAGTTATTTCCCTGTTAGTGGGTTTCTCGGAGGACATGCTGGCTGTTTCTTTGGAGCCTGTCTTCTTACGCCCGTCCTCAATTAGGTATTCCAGGGCATCCAGTCTATCCTGGAGCGAGCGTACCCCTTGTGCCAATTCGTCTGTTAATGAGTCAGCTAAAACTCTCTTAAAGCTGAGGCTGTATACACTCCCCTCCTCTAACTCCATAGGGACTTGTGCCTGAGTGCCTGGACGATGCAGGCTGAACGTCTCCTCCTCCTGGAGGGGGTTCGGTGGCTTGGGTGGGGTTTATGAAGCTATGTTGAGAGGTGGTGCCTCTCTTTATCTGTAAAGGTTTTAAAGCGTGTGGCTTTTGATTGCTTTACTTCTTGTACCAAAGGTGCCTTTGATGCCATAAATAGTGCTCTTCTAGTCTAAATCTTAGCACATATCATATGTGCCACCTGTTTGCATGCAATGCAGGTATTAGTAATGCTGTATTGCCTCTGAAACGCTATCCGCAGCATTAAGAATGTTGAGATTCTCCTACGTTCGTAGAACAATTGACCTTTGTTATTCACTCGCCGTTGCGATTCGGTTGAGCTATAGGAAGGGCCCTAGAACTGGGCTGACTGCTTCGCTCATGCGCGCAAATCCTATAGTGTTCGCAAGTTACTTCGGGCTCGCTGTTAGAACAAGTTAATTAAATATAAGTGTGTCTGTGTGCCAGAGCACAGCTGAATCCCCAAGTGTGAGTGAGATACTCGCGGGCGAGGCTTTGCTTAGGCTCGCTGCGTGCATGCCTGAGGCTGAAGGAGAAAGGGATACAGCGTGTACACGGTTAATGTGCCAGATAAAGGCTGATAAACGACCGTAAAGGTCGCATTCGTACTCGTGGCGTGATCCGCGCTCCCAATATGTAGAAGGCATAACATATAAAACATATAAACTATGGCATAATAGTTATATACAGTAAGGCATATAACTTACTCACTTAACTCTGTGAAGAGCAGAAAAAGAAGAAGAAAAGACCCATGCAGGAAGTACCTCATGGGTCTCAGGATAGGCATGAGGACTACCAGAGACACTGGGAGTCATGGGAAATTAAGTTCAGATATGTTTTTCTTCGTTTTTCAACAAACAAAAAAAGTTTCAGAAGTGTATAGATTTAAATCTGCTGAAGGATGGTAATAAAAAAGTGAACACATAACGCCTCTGCGTCTTTAATAGAATCAAGACTCCCTGCGCCCAGGCAGGGGTCATCTTTATTCTCCAGAAGTCTGCTGTTTTGCTTAGTCTCTGTTAACTGATAGATTTTGACTAGACAGAACATTAATTCCCTGTTCCTGTTCACTAACTAGAGTAGCTTCTCAGATATGTGAAGGGTCAACTTTTTGAAGGTTTTTCAAAAGATGCCATTTTATTAACTCAAAAGGTTGGATAAACACCTCAATATCCCTACCGTGATGAAGATTTCCCTGCCTAAAATAAACTAACGGAAACACTCTAGCAAAGGATCTCTGTCCCTCACACTTATACATACAATAACTCAATAAGGTAGTGCATCGCAGTTCAAACTCAATAAAAATATAACTTAAGTACACAATATGATAACAGTCTCTACTTATGTTCTGGGTGAATTTCCCTTCCCCAGATTCAAACAAGATTCTGTTCACAGTTCCAAAAAGAAATAAGGGAATCCTGGTTTGTAATAAAGTTCTAACACAGTTCTTTGTGACTCCAACTCGACAACAAAATGTTCCAATACTCCAGTGGTTCAACAAAAGGTCTTCCTCTTGTAAATAGTACGACTCAAAGTAATCTTCTTCACATAACCAGAGAATATTTCCTTATTCAGACAGTATTAGCTTTTTTCAACAACCTATTATTTCTGAAGTTATGTAACACTTCTTCAGCAGTTTTATACAGTTCTTGCTTCTGCAATGAAAGTTTGTCAGGATAATTTTCCGACACCACTTCACAGCACTTCATCATCTACCTGGTTTACTCCCATTTCAGGCCTACTATTTCAATCACACATGGTTTACTCCCATGGCAGGCCTACTACTTCAAAGTTTGCTGTTCAGATATAGGGTACATGGTTTGCTCCCCTGCCCGAACAGTAATTCACAAACAAGTGCCTCTGTGGTTAAGATCAGCTTACAATAACGTTGCTGTGTTCATTATTTTACAACATCAGGTTTTAAGCAATTCCTCAGGGAAGGCACAATTCACATTGGAGCTCTTTAGTACTCTCTTGTACTTTCCAGAACCTCTGTAAATTATGCTCCTCTCCTTCTGGACAACCTTTTCCAGAAGGGCAGCCTTCTTGCTGGTTTCCCCACTGTGTTAACAATGACAAGGATATGGTTTTCTTCTGCTTCTTCCTTGACTTTGGCAATGTGGGTTTATACCAGCTTTGATTAGGTGCTTCTTCAAATATAGTCAATAAGCTTTTCAACCTTTGGAACTTTCATTAGTCCCCCTCCTGTTTTTGGCAATATCTGTTGGTTTTAGATTGCCTTGCTTTTACTTTCTTTAGGGTTGGGTAACAGTTTTTTTACATTAGGTTGTAGGAGTATTGCACCATCTTGTTGTTGTGTAATAGTATCGTTAACCACACATAATGCAATAAAATAAAATAGTCAACACAGAAGAACGAAAATCGACTCCTTTATTTGGATTTTAACTCCAAGCACGTAAAGTAGAAGAAATGCGTATATCACTAAAACAGACTTGTGTACACATATATGTACACAGTTGGTGAACTCAAAGGAGATTGCCCACATTTTACAAATGACAATGGTGAAAGCGATTCAAATCGATGAAAAAAAGAAATCTGTAAGTAGTTACGTGAGAAACAAAGTATCAAAACCATGAGCCATATACTCTGGCTTATAATTATAATGCGCTTCTGCTTTAGCAGGTCTTCCCTTTCGGGTAAGCAGGCCTAGTTTCGTAACAGAGTCAAAGTTCCAGGTAAGCACCTGAGTAGGGAGCAGGGCGTCTTTTATATTCCCTCTAGAAGCTTTGGCAATACGAATACGTTGGATACAATTGAAGAATAAAGCACTTTGGGAGTTTAAAAGGTCAAGAAATGCTTCAGGGGTACTCTCCATTCCCACCACACTAACTACCCTTGGAGGAACCTTAGCTAGAAATCCACCAATCACCAGGGAAGGGAGAGTTAGGGAGTGGACTTTGTGCCCATGTAGTCCCTATGGCAGCTAGGGGGGCACACATGATCAGTTTTGCGCCCCTTCAATTGTCTGTGTGACCACCTTTAGGGTACTCAGAATCACTAGAGGGGCTTAATTCTGTTGTTGGTCCTGTCAATGGTGGTCCTGGGGTCCCACATGATGTGGCTGAAGTTGGCACCTGGGTTGGTTAGGGCTAGACAGCAGTTTAGCACTCTTGTAGGATGGTTCTGAAAATCTTACTTCAGGACAGCCCTTGCACTTCAGGACAGCATCCCCTGCAGGTCCCACGACAAGAGACCCCAGGACACGGCAGAGAAATGTGGCAGAAAAGTTCACTCTGATGAGGGGGCATCATGCGAGAGTCATGGTTTAGAGGAGTAGTCAGCTCGGGGAAGGCCCCTCTTCATTCTGGAGATCAGCAGCAGCAGAAGAGGTCAACGACCTGCAGAGTCACAAGCTCCAGCTCCAGATGCTGACTGTTGAAGCAAATAGACTTTTGCAGAGGCTGGAAAGCCCACACAATGGTCCCAGAATGCTTTTGATGGTGGGCTTCCCGTTCAGAAGTCAGGACAGTTGGTTACAGCAGTCCAGGGTTTTAAGCACTGACCAGAGGCTCCAAAGATCGCAACAAGAGAGGCAGGTCTTCACCAGGACTTGGCTTTGGCAATGCTGTTTGTCTTCAGCACCAGTCTTTTGGGTATTCAGCAAAGGTTCCTCCTCTTCTTTGGGGTCTTGGCTCCAGTGGACGATCTGTTGAATGGCTACAGGACTCCTCTTCTTATCCAAAATTCGGACTGGGGTTTATCCTAGCCCACCAATGACAAGAATCTGCACCTTTCAAACAGATCAGTCTATCCAATCTGAGACAGCCTCAAACCTCACCTCTGGCCAGAAACAGACATCTCACACCCTCACCTTGCCCGGGAATTGGAACCGGATATCACAAAAGTGTATGCAAAAGTGTATGCCTTATATGGCGTCTCCTACCTGAGAGGGCAGGAAGAAGGCCAAAGAGCAAGATGGTCAAAGAACAGTGCTTGAGGCTCATGGCATGGCCATTTTGAGTATAGGTAGCCAAGATGGAATTATGCAGTAAAGCATAAACATACGTGAGCACACTTTTGATTAGATCTCAACGACGCAGAAGAAGACAATAGTCATACAGGTTGGGGCATAATGATGTCGGACGAAGAAAGGGTGGAAAATGAAAGGACGCGAAGATGGCGCGGGTTATCAAAAGAATCGAGTGTAGAGAGAGGGGTAAACGGGTCAGATTTAGAGGACCTTAAAGAGAAGACACCAGAACCAACACCATATACAGAGCTACCACCAGCACGATCGCGTAGTACAAGGGACATATCTCGGCCATGTGTAAGCAGGTTAAGATCGATACCAGGAAGAAAACAAATGGGCGAGGCTTGCTCTGCCTTGAAGATAAGGAGCGTAGATAAATCAGATTTTGAATCGGGAGTTCCACAATTCCCATTATTGGAAAAAGGGGGAAGAAGACCAAAATATATACTATGGCCACAGATGGACAAGGATAATATAAGGTGTAAATTGCTGAGTTTAACTTCCGGTGCGGGGAAAAAGATTTATGAATTAGAGAGGAAACACAGGTGTGACTGCACAGAACACGACACACGATGGAGCGCCATTTAATAATTGTAGAGCAGATGTATGGCGAGTGCAGTATCCCAATACATCAGACATGGGTGCAATTATGACCAGGAAAATGGGAGAGGATGACGATCCTATTGTTTATATTCAAGATACCATGGGATAAAACTGTATAATTATTTTACCACTTTTGTCTCAGGGGCAGCCTGAGCCAGTGCAACGACAATTTAAAAAACAGGTGGGAATGGAAGCGAAGCCATGGCCAGAAATACAATTGACAATCGTGCATCACTGCCGATTGATGCAGGAGAAAAATAAGAAGAAAGCTGAGTACAGAAAGCAGGAAGAAGCGAAGCTAGTTCAGAAGAAGTTGTCTAAAATAGCCATTGAGGGAGCGGTATTGACAAGTAATGAAGGAGGGGTGACACAAGAGACACAGCCAGGGCAGCAAACTAATGCAGGATATCCTGCAGATCATAGTGGGTACAATTTGTGAAATAGACAAAGAGGTAATGGGCCTAGATGAGGAGGACGAGGTGGATTTCAAAACTTCCATGGAAGAGGATTTAATGGCAGTCAGCCATAACAATGTTGGAATTGTGGGAGACTGGGACATATAGCTGTGCAGAAGCAGAGGAGGCATGCAATGCAATAGAACTGGCAAGCTCCAAGAGGGGGGATGGGTTATGCACCACAAAATAATTCAGAACCACAGGAATATTATGCCTCAGATCACACGTATGCTCAGACATATGCATCGCAACCTCAACAAATGCAGCTAGCACCGCTGCAAATGCTATCACCGCAAGGATAACTACAGCAGGCACCCATGCAAATACAGCAAGCACAACCGCAGCAAGTACAGGTACAGCAGGATGGTACCACAATGGAGCATGACCCCGGGAACACAACAGGTACCTGCACCCAAAATGGGGAGTGCCACTGTGATCGGAGGAAATCATTTCACAGGTATGGGGATTCATTTATATCCACAATAGGACAGCCCACAGAGTGACTTGATGTGTTCAGTGCTATCGGTGACACCAGACCCCCAAGAGGAACCAAGGGACAAGGTGACAATGTCAGGTAACGTCATGAATACTCAAGGGTTCCATGGAGCGACAAATTCAGTTCCTTTTACATACGAATTGCCAATTTCTATAGGAGAACATGACATGTCAATGCCATCATTACACTCTTGGCAGACGCCAATATATATATTGGGATGCAATTTAATGACCAAGCTTAACATGACGATATCTTTCAGTGACAAAGGAACAGTGTGCTCTGCTCCAGGAATACACTCTATATGAATGTGGGAGAGTTTATACTAGCTTTTACAGGCCAGAAGACATTATGAGGAATACCTTTAGATCCAGGAGTATTTTTGTATGGGGTAACCATTCTATTATTCTGGTTACCAAAGTTGGTAGGTATCATATTGAGAATACCTAATTCATTTTTGTGCAGACCAGAGATCCCCATGGATGATAAGGAAGGGCAGATCATTCCCTTGGAACTAGAAGCAGCAGTGGTCAGAGAAGAAAGGGGGATGTTGCATAGGACAGATGATGAAGGAAGAGAATGGAGAACAGTGATAACCCTTAGTGAAGGATACAGGTTGACAGACGAAGAGCTGTTTAGGGATGATTAATCTGATGATGAACTAGTGTTTTCACTTATTGGATTAAAGTGGAGAATATAGAGATACCGCAAAGAATGGCATTGGTAAACAGAAAGCCGCAATTATTTCAGGAAGACCTAGAGAAAGTTCCAGAGATTTTATGGAATAAGAGCCCATATGATGTGGGGCTCTTAAAAGGGATAGGTGCAGTTAACATTAAATTAAAACCTGGAGATCTTTTACCAAAAGCAAAGCAGTACCCCATGTCCAGAGAGGTGGGTGAATGTATATTTGAGACCATCTTCCCTTTAATGAAGCAAGGTATATTGGTGTCATCAGATTCATCATGCAACACTGCTGTATACCCTGTCAAAAAATCAAAGGCCGTGTCGTGGAGATTTATCCAGGACCTTTGCCCCCTAAACAGTATAGTGGAAGCTGAGTTTCCTTTGGTCCCAAACCCTGCGACAATATGTAATATCCCATCCACGGACAAGTATTTTACAGTTGTCAATTTGGAAAATTCTTTTTTCTCAATTCCCCTTCATGAGGACTCACAAGATTTGACTTTCTTTCATATAGAAATACGCCTTTAAAACAAGGGTACTGTGAGTCCCGCTCGATCTTTAACAGAGTTCTCCAGATGGACTTGGGTAATGTCCAAATCGAAAGTGCAATTATTCAGTACGTACATGACATTTTGGTGTGTAGTGAGACTGAAGAAAAGTGCAGAGAACATTCAGTTAAACTCATGACCATACTCTCAGAGAAAGGAGATAAGGTAGACAAGGAGAAACTACAAAATTGTCAGGAAGAAGTCTTGTATATAGGGCAGTTCATCTCTCACAAAGGGAGAAAAGCGACACCTGAAAGAGCAGAGGAAATCATGAAAACAGTAGCACAAAAACAGTTAGGGAAATGCAGCAGTTTCTAGGCTTATGCAATTATTGCAGGGCCTGGGTTCTTGATTGCAGCACATACATTCAACCACTTTTTAAAGGACTCAAAGAAGCAGAGGTAGATAAAAGCACAATAACATGGACAGACGAGATGACTGAAACATTTGAAGAATTGAAAAGAGCAATCGGTAAAGCTCCTGTGTTGAGGGTTCCCGCTTACAATGAAGAATTTTATTTATTCTCCCATTCAAATGGAGAAGTTATGACATCAGTTCTTACACAGAAGACAACATTAGGACATGGACACAAGCCATTGGCATATTATAGTGGGATTCTAGATCCAGTAATGAAGGGGCATTATCCCTGTGAGCAATCTTTAGCTGCTGCTGCATTAGCAATTGAAAAAGCTTCAAGTATAACAATGAGGTGCCCAATAATGTTATTTGCAGAGCATGCATTAGTTGCAATTTTAGAGAAGCCCAAAAGTGCATTGACCACACAAAGGGGTATGTTCTGATTATTTCTAAACCTGCGGTTAAAATTGTTAGATGTAAAACAGTAAATCCAGCAATGTTTATAGCAGATTGCCTATGTACATGATTTCACAACGTACGTTGAGAATTATAATGGAATCCCCCGAGTTAAAGAGAATGCCATTTGGTGGGCGGGGGCAGTTGTTTTTATTGATGGTTCTTCAAAAATTGATCATATGATATGATATGGCATTTATAACGCCATATACACAAGTGTTTCAAGGCGCAATGAGGCAAGGTAAGGGGAACAGGGGGAAGACAGACAAACAATCCTACTAGGCCAGGTATCATTCAGATCGTGCAAGTGCATGGGAAAGGGAAGGGGGAAGAGTGTGGGGGGGAAGGGAGGAACAGTGCAGTCCATGGGATAAAAGAATAAATAATAGTAGAAGTGCGGCCAGCAAGTGGCAAGGGTAAGTGCAGACAACATGTATCAAGTGCTGGAAGTGGGACTGAGGGGATACAGAAACACTCCCCAAGTTGCCAGGAAGGCAGTGCAGGTGTGCGACTGGCTGAGGAGGGGACCTAGGCCCGAGATCAGATGGTGGCCAGGTAACCAGTGCAGGTTAGGTTTCAACCAGGAAGTCAGCAGGGGAGAGGAGGAGAAAAAGATGAAGCAAGGAGAAAGCTTTTGAGGTGCTTATGGAACCAGAGTTGGTTCTCCTCAAGTTTCTGGGAGGCAGGGAGGCCGTTCCAGAGGGAGGCCCAGTGGAGGAAGGAGATCTACCACCAACTCGTTGATTGGACAAGCGACTGATCCTGAAGGAGTTGCAAGCGGATGAGCGAAGAGCTCGAGAAGGTAGTTATTTAGGAAGAGAGAGTTGAAAGTATTGCGGCCCCAGGCCCAAGAAGGCCTTGTGGACAATGCAGATGGTTTTGAACTTAATCCTTGCAGCCACAGGGAGCCAGTGCAGAGATTTCAGTCCTGGAGAGATACGATCCCTGGGCTTGAGGCCAAGGACAAGTCTCGCAGTCCTGTTTTGGATGAGTTGCAGAGGGCGGAGAGTAGAAGCAGGAAGATTTAGAAAGAGGCTGTTGCAATAGTCCAGTCTAGAGAGAACCAGAGCTCTGGAGACAGTAAGGTTCTGGGGGAAGGAGAGGAAGGCAAGGATACCTCTGAGGAGGTGCAGCTGATAGTGTGACTTCTTAGAGACATCAGAGATGTGAGGAGAGAAGGAGAGTGTGGAGTCGAAGATGACCCTCAGGTTTTTAGCCTCACAGGTGGGAGCAGGAGGAGGGCCAAGAGAGGCCAGCCAGAGAGTGACAGGAAAGGAGGGAGTCGGGGTGCCAATGAGGAGAATCTCCGTTTTACTGGCATTAAAGCAGAGATCATTGGCGGCACACCACTCCTGGATGGTGGACAGGCAGTCAGAGATGAGAGAGGGAGAAGAGGTGGCTGAGGGTAGCCGAAAAATGAGCCGAGTATCACCCAAATAGTACTGAAAGTTGGGGCCGAGCACGGCAATGCAGTGGGCAAGAAGTGCCAGGTATTGGTTGAAAAGCCTGGGAGAGAGGTTAGACCACTGGGGAACACCACAGGTAGAGATAGAGATAGAGGAGAGGATGGACCCAAGTTGAACCTGGGATGGACGATCAGAGAGGAAAGAGGTCAGCCACGCCAGGGCCCGGCCGGTGATATTCAGGTTATCACGGAGACGGTTGAGCAGGATGGCATGGTTGACCGTGTCGAAGGCAGAAGAGAGATCAAGTAAGATGAGGACACAGGGGGTGTTGGAATCAAGGTTGGAGAGCAGGTGTTCACGGATGTTCAGGAGAGCAGTTTCTGTGCTTCTGGCAGCTCTGAAGCCAGACTGATGGGCATGGAGACAGCCAATAGATTCAGTGTGGAGATTGAGCTGGGAGATGGCCAGCTTTTCCAAGAGTTTGCCCAGGAAAGGAGTGATGGAGATTGGGCGATAGTTAGCCGAGCAGGAAGGGTCGGCAGAGGGTTTCTTGAGGAGAGGGTGCACAAGGGAGTGCTTATGGGGTGAAGGGAATGACTGATGAAAGGCATCTAGGATCAGCGGTAGTGAAGAAGGTGAATTCGAGGTTGTAACAAGCATGAGGTTGTCTTCGACTTATTCAGAACAGGCTGCAGAATTAGTGGCGCTCATGGAATTGCTGCAAAACTGTGAGGATGAAGAAGTGACGGTGTACTCTGACTCCGCCTATGTGATGTCAACCGTGCACGCAGGCCTGTCACGCTGGAAGAGGATGGGCTTCCTCTATGCAGACGGCACTCCAGTGCAACATGCAGACCTATTGGATCGGCTTATAGAAGCATTGAGTGTTCCATTAACCTTAGCAGTCGTAAAATGCTCAGCACATTCCAAACAATCAGATTTAATTTCCTGTGGAAACAAAGCCACATATGTAAAGGCAAAAAAAGCAGCCTATTATCCATCCACATCTAGTTTAGAGAAAGAAGATATTAAACAAATGACAGGACAATGCTGGATGGTAAAGGAGGGCTTTAACATGCTGTCCATTGTCCAGTTAATTGGAAACAAGGTTGAACTCCACAAGAAGAACAGGATTTATGGAGAAAGCGGGGTTGTTCTTTATCCCCCACTCAGTCAATTTGGAGGCAGGATAGCACTGGAAAGCCAGTTATGCCTCTAGCATTATTGAGAGTAGCGCTGGAGCAGCTTCACTACCCAGCACACACGACTCGAGAGAGTCTAACTGCAACAATTGCAGGAGAATGGTCCTCACCCAATCTCTTAGAACATGTGGCACAGTTCATTGTCACTTGCATAGTGTGCCAGACATGTACTGCAGGGCACACGTTGCGAATAATAAGAGCGGTAATCCCTAGACACAATGGCCCATTTCATCATCTGCATATAGATTATGTAGATATGCTACAAACATGTCACGGCTACCGATATATGTTGGTCATAGTATGTCCTTTTTCTGGATGGATTGAGGCAGGTCCATGCACACACCCTAATGCCTCGTGGGATGGCAAGTTCCTGGTATGTGAGGTGTTCTCCAGGTGGGGTGGGTGCAAAGTTTTGTGGTCTGACAATAGACCTCATTTTGTAAATTAACTTTTCGAGCAGATAGTACGTGTGTTGGGTATAAAATACACATTTTCCTCTGCTTATCACCCACAGGCCAGTGCTATCTGTGAGAGACTAAACAGATTTCTTAAAGAGAGGATAGCCAATATCAAAATTACTTTAAAAGAAAAGGGGTGGCTGCATTGCCTGCCGCTTGCTTTTGTTTGCATCAAGAAACCAGCCTGGTTCAGATCACCATCTAACTCCTAATGAGTTGGTGACTGGACGCTGTATGAGAACCCCATTGACTCCTCAAACTAAGTTAAGAACTGATGCCGACAGTGTAGGGAGGGCATTAGATGACGAGATGCACAATTATTTAACAACAATGATTGCAAGTGTTTCTTTCATGTCTCAACAGATCAAAAACAGAAGGGAGGGGTCCAAAGGAAGCAATAAAGACAATCCATCTCATGAAACCGAAGATCTGCTAAAACCTCCAAAACTGTATCCAGCAGACCAGGTACCAGTGCGTAAATTCATACGCACCTGGAGCACACCCCGTTTAGAGGGACCCAAGAAGTTGAGGAAGCTAGCCCTACTGCAATGAAATTAAAGGGACGAAGAGCGTGGTTACATCTGCACAAAGTCAAACTTTACAAAGGCGAAACATCGGCCCCGCCCGAAGACATCCAAAGAGAAGTAGTTCCTCATGTGCTGATTCATCCAAATGAAGCAAAAGAAGCATTTCTGTGCATGCAGACACGCCAAATGGCTAGGAAGAAGTGCACACAAGCACTATAGATTAGGATTTAACAATTTTTTGAATTAATCGAAGATTGTTGATTTTCAAATTTGACGAGGAGAAAATAGACTTGCAGTAACTTTGGAAACACTCCTTTTAGACAGGTTTCATGAGACAATGAGAGACGAGTCCAGACTTTGAAGAAGAAAGAAGATTGTCGACCTTTGTTTATGAAACACATAATCACACTAGTATACACATTCTTTTTTTTTTTTAATTGTTAGTATACACATTCTTATTGGTTCTTTTTTTCCTACATTTTGCAAACTTACCCAGCCTTAATTCGAAGAGGAATCCATGTTATCACCTTCTTCGAGGACTCTAAAAACAAGTGTATTATCTGGAGAGTGATCATTACAATAATACTCCAGTTTCTGATATAGAATTGATTAAAAAGGAGATAATATGTGTGCATATTAAAGTGAATATAAAATGGAGAAACATCAACATTTTAGAGGTTCATTGCCATCCCGAAAGTCAATAGGCTTTCATGGAATATTAATGATGATTTCCATGGGTCTTATGATTTGTATGTTTCTCATTATTATGGCAATCCAAAATGTGGCAAAAGGTAGTACTGATATGAAGGGTATTAATAAAACATCTATTATTGTCCCTACTAGAGGCACAGACCACCTGTTTTCAAATATAAATAGGGGTTTATTTTGAATTAAAAAGGATGCTGAGGAAGATCATGAAGATATAAACTCAAATCTTGATAATTTGGCTCATTTAGAAAATAATCTATGGTATCAGCACATGAAGGAGGTGGGAGTGAGAACATCAGATTCTGCTGTTTGTTCCTTAATACTGTATGCTATGAATACAACCAGGGCGTTTATTGCAAAAGAAATACCTGAACTAAATGCAAGGTGTCTCAGTCACTTAGTAGCATGCACAACAAGAGGACAGTTTGAAGGAAAATAGGCAACCCTAACATGGAGGTCAAGAAACACATTCCCATATGAAGATGAATACATCAAAACACAGCAAATGGAAAGGGACCCAGGAAGAACAGGATGCTCCTATATTCCCTTAGTGGTATGACTGGAGACCAGATAAGGGTTATCGAGCAAAAAAGACTAGGATGTGCAGATACATGGGAGAAACCAGGATTGCCAGGATGCTGGGAAAGGCCTCGGCTATTAATATATGACCGAGTAGCAACCAGCACAGGATGGGAAGACAGAATTCTGGCCTGTATTGCACACTTTTTTGATGACGGCACAAGTAAAGATAGTACAAGTGGTAAATGGCGAATGTCTGGAATCATGGTCCAAGTATTTGAAACTACTAACATGGGTCAAGAATGAAGCAGGACCTGTGTCCATATTACCAATGAGCAATACCACGTTGTGCTTCAGAAATACAGAATTGATTAAAGTGTGAGAAAACAAGAAATGTAAACAGATAATCGAGGTCCCAGGAATGAGTGGAGGAACTGCTGTGCTGATGGACCGATATTGGTCTGTGGATCCAGAGCTTACATGCAATGCCTAAAAAATGGGGCGGAATATGCTCAATCGTGGCCATACATGTTCCATCATTAGTGATTCCCCGAAGTGACCTCCATATCGATGAATTTCCAAAAATTGATGCATACTTGAGGAAGAAGAGGTCGCTCAACCTTTATCGCAAAAAGAGGGAGCACTATTGTTTAGCAAAATCAGAAGATGCATATTATGCTATTCCAGATGAACATTAACTGTTTAGCAAGATATCAGCAATATTTACATCTATATTTCTGCCAGGACTCCAGGCTACAAAGAATGCCAAGTGGTTGCAGATTACAAGATGGGAGCTTCTGCAAACAATAAACGCGACGTAAAAGCATTTAATGCAATTTGAGAAGAAATTAGGCCGATCAGGCTGATGACCCAGTTACAGCCATGGAAGGAGGCGTGTGCACCAAGATCGGGCCTTCTTGCTGTACATTTATGCCATCTCATGATGACATGAATGGAACCCTGACAGAAGCAATAACTATGTTGTCAACTTTGCACACAAAGATGGTGGAGGAAGGAGACAAAATTGAAGATGACGATTGTTTTACATCTTTGTTCTCATGGATCCCAACTTGGCTAGCAAATGCTTTCAAAATGCTTGGAGCAATACTAGTGTTCGTGTTGCTAGCATTCTGTGTTATAAGGATCATCGTGGGACAATGCAAGAAGACAGCCAAGAAAGCTATTGGGATGAACATAATGATTGACATTGACACTGGAGCGGGTGAGCAGATGCAAAATGAAGCCAGTACCTGTGAGAATATAAAGAAAAGTACTCTTGCACCTGCAGGAACCGGGTTCCATTACCCTAAGCATCCAAATAATATGTAGGAGGTCGAGGGATAAGCACAGAGCACAAAGGGAGTACGTGGATAAGCTCTGAATGTGAGACATTCTTTATAGATGAAGGAAGATGAAACATCTGTGAGAGCCAAGCTGCTGGTCAATTAAAAACACACAAAGTTCAAGTGAGATAGTGAGCACGTCTCTAGAGGCCCAGAGGAGCAACATGACCCTGCATAACTAAATCAAATAGCAGTAAATGGAATGATGAAATTGACAAATTCGTGGTCTATTCACACATGACTAGAAGTCGAAAACAAAGGCTATTCATTAGAGCCTCAAGTTAATATAGTGGTGTACTCACAATCCCCTGAATGTTCCAGGACAGTGAGCAGTAATGGGTCCACTACAAACAAGAGATTTTGGATTGTGGCCTACCGATGAGAAATGATGGACTTATTGGGAAAATGGGGAGTAGTCTGATGGGATTCAAGCACCTAAGTTTCGTTTCACTTTTGTGCTGCTAATGAGCCAAAAGTCAAAGTTTGGAATAGTATGTCAACCAATCAGTGGGGTTGGGGGGCAACCTAACACACATTCTTGCAGGAGCCAATCCACTGTCATTCTGTCCGCTATAATCAATATGGTATGCATTTAGAGGTAGTTTGAGGCGTGCCCTACAGACAAGGGGTAGCCAATGAAGCATTAATCCTTATGTGATCTATAAGTAGAGATGTTCCCTTAACCAATCCCTCCCTTCAATAGGATTTGAATTTTGCCACGTAGAATGACAACCTAAATGACATATATTGAGGTATAAGACCTCCATGTAATCAAGTTGCTGTGTTAGTGTGCAAGCATCAGTCCGATGTATCCCATGTTATCCTACTTTATTAAAATAAGAATAAAAAAGTACTTTGCCATATTCCTTGAGTCTGTCCAATTATTTGGTTTGTGACCACTATTGTAATTCCATCTAACACAAAATACACTTCAAGGTGCTTGAGCACATGTAAACCAGTCATAGTCTGGACTAAGGAGGGGGAGCGACCCGATTCCCCCCGATGAGCAGCCCCCGGTTCTATTGAGATCCTCGTCCAGGGTGACAGTCCAGTCCCTGGCCATAACCAAATACCCCCTCTGGAAGTGAACCACCTTAGGGAAAAAAAAGGAAATAACTGGTCCTGACGCTGGCTTGGACCATATATTGAAAAGAGTGTGAGAGTCCTCCCAGCTATTTCCATGAGAAGTCCAATATAGCAACCTCCCGGGTCCCGGAGTAACCCCAGTTTAGAAAAGGAAACTGACCTTGCCACCAGAATTGCCACCCGCGCTTTCTTGTCAGGCAACAAGGCAAATAATTGGTGAGGATACCAGTCAGACCTCAATTCTGGGCAGTCTTGTTTGAGATGGTGTGTCTTTTGCAAGAATGCAATGTCTGCACCGAGTTGAATCAGCCTGGTTAAAATGCTATGCCTTTTCATGGGGGAATTGAGGCCCTGGACATTCAGGGAGATAAATTTAGGTACCATTTTAAATGGAGCCCTAAATGCTCAGGAAATGAGCGAAAGAGGAACCCAACCCTGGCATCCAGAGGGTGGACCAATTCGAGCAGGTAGGGATATGCTCTGGTGAAACACCCATGTGACCCCCACGGACCCTGACCATGCCCGCCATCCTCCAACACCTGATCCAGCTAGAATGGCGTGAATAAGCTACCCCATGGTTATGAAAGCGAAATAAAACCCCATCAATAAACAAAAAACAACCAAAAAAAAACTGAGACCCTAACAAAGCCCCTAAAAGAGGGACCATCTGGTATAACACCTGTAGATGGAAGTGAGCGCCTAGTGCATCCGCAGCAAACATAGCCTACGTTGCACTATAAACCTGCCAAACCATATGAACTAAACCCAGCAGAACCATGATATACCCCCATCTGCAAGAGAGGGAGCTCCCGATCACAGGAGAACCCTCTTGCTGCCCGTAAACAAATGCATAATGTTTTAGGTAGGGTTAGCTGAGTTTACACTCCTTTCACAGTGGTCCTGTGTCAGGCCCCACAACCGCCTTCGTCTGTTTCTTCTAGACTGTGCTACAGACCAGTCCTGGGCCTGCTCCGGATCTTCTGATGTCTGCGGGAGTTGAATCTCTGAGTCAGGAATGTTCAAAGTGGCAAAACCGATGCCTTACATTGTTGATGGAGAAAACCCCACCTACATGGTTCCCTTTAATTTGCAGCCAGCTTTTCATGGTCCTCACTTGTTGGCGGTTGAAGATGGTTGATGGGGCCAAATCCTGAAACGGCTGAATGGCTGACCCCCTGAAGCTAGCATGTTGCCCCCTGGCTTTTTGCAGGATGAGTCATTTCGATTTAAAGTAATGAAGCCTGGTCAGAACATCTGGAGGCCAACCCTTCTGCTGCTGGAAATTCATGTGGGTCTGGTCCAGAGTAATATCAACAGACCGCCTCAAACAGAGCCCTCACGTAGTCCTCAAGCTCTGGGTTGGCCACCGTAGTAGGACCTCCCCGAATCCGGACATTATTCTTCTTGATCGATTCTCTGTGTCCTCTAACTTCTCCATGGAGTGGAATCTGGTCTCCAAAACCTGAAATTGCTGCTCCAATTCGGCTTAATTATGAGAATGGTTATAGAAGGAGGACTCCAAGTCTGATATGCGCTGTAGGTTGACGGCCTGAGAAGCCTTACCCAAATCCAAAATAGTTTTTTTAATCTCTTGCATGGAGGCCTGCATATCCTGTTGAAGGGAAAGCAGCAGATGCTGGATATTCCCCTTCGTACCGGGAGCTTCCTCATCATCCTGGTCCAGTCTGGGCATAGGCGGGGTCGGTGAGCCGGCTGGGGACCCTTTAGAAGCCTGAAGCATAGCTTGAATCGAAGAGAACCCTGTGCTGGATTTAGCTTTGGACAGACTCATCCTCCGTCCTTGTGAACAACACTCCAGAAAGTAAACACACATGAGTGGCACTGAGGGAGATATGAGCGATGCTGGTTCAAACCGTGGAGTAACCCTTGCAGCTCAAAGTGTAAGACGGCACCCTCTCAGATTCATTCAATTCAAAGAACCTATATGTCAGAGGTTGAAGTTAGTATAGAAAGGGAGTCTCGGTATCCACAGCCCTATCAGTGGAAGCATTCATCTCTTCCAATCCCCGCTGTGATGCCCCTCCCACTGACAATACCTCTATGGGCTTTATATGTAACACTCCAGGTGTTGTTTGCATAGGAGTCTTGTGCGCATCTAAGCCCCTCTGACCAGCGAGGGGAGGGGGAAAGCTGCGGGAGGTCTGGTAAGGAGAAACACTCCAGGTGAATAGACCAAGCCACCCGGTGTTACTGATGTACTATGAGAGCCTCCTCGGTTCCCTACCTTACACCACGTTCCTGGCCTTCGAGCGGGACCTGCAGTGGCCGTGCTGTGATAGTGATAAAGGGTCTTGGGAGCCAGAGCTGAATCCTTAGCCCAGGAGGGCTAAAGCGAGCAAACCTCCACTCCGAGATGCAATCGGGAGGGCCCGCTGCAGCAGGGAACCCAACGATGAACCCACACCGCACAGCCAGGTCACCGCCGCGGCCAGCCTCAAATCAACATAGTGGCGGCCATCTTAGAGCCAGGCCGGATGCCTGGTGGTCCAAAATCGAGTTGGAAAGCTCACAGCAGCAGCTGACCTCCGCCAAGCATGAGCAGCAAAAGGATCCCGGAGCACTAAGGAAGCTCCGCTGGGTCTAGGCTTGATAATATAAGGCAGGAATCGTAGCAGAGTGCTGCAGAGCTTGGAAGATTCACGTCTCCATTGTGCTGCAGCCAAGCCACTCCCCCAGATCCCAACTCTTAGTATAAGTCTGTACTACCTAAAGGTTTGGTAGAATGGCAGAGTCGCCAGGCCTATCTTAGGTGGAGGATTTGAGCTGTAGGTAAGTACAATGAACTCAGTAAATACATAGGTCCAAATAAACTCTCACACACTTGATAGTTATAGTAAAAGTGATAGTTATTTTATATACACAAGGCAAAGTTATATCAAGAAAGTAAGTACTATTTAAACTAATCAGCACAATAGAAAACATCAGCAATACTTCAGGTGAGTAAACCAGTAGTAATGAAATGTACAGTTCATGAACACAGTTCAACGGTAAGGCAAATCACTTATAGTCACTCATAAATTGTTCTGTTGTAAGAATAAAAATGGTTATTCAGCACCAGCAATAGCAGTTCAACACTTTTATAGACCTGCGCGCTGCTTACTGTTTACTGTAACTTCTACACCTACATATTGACCTCTATAACAAACACTGTGATACCCCAGGGTCTGGGCATCACAAACTGTTAGTGGAGTTTTTCTAAAGTCCACTTGAGGTAACACTTCATAAAACTATCACGATTGTATACAGGCCCCCAACTCTTAATAGCAGTCTGTACTACTCATGGAATCTTGCCATAGTGGCAGAGCAATCGGGCTTATCATAAGAGGAAGATGTGAGCTGTCGGTAAGTACACTGAACCCAGTTAGTATAGTAGCCCAAAGAAACACTTTCACCAATAAATGTATATCAAAATATATATTATATTTACACAAGGAATGTCTTCAAATACTTAGATCCCTTAATCAACATACATAGGAATACTTATTAACACTTTTCAAAGGCCACTGCTTTAGTTGGTAGTTGCTCGCGGCACAATTGTTCCAGAGTTTGACACTAATGACAGTTCTACCGTATTATCGGTACGACCGCGCACTCGCGCAAAGACAGAGATTAACGATAATTGTATTTAGTTAGCAAAACCACATAAGATAAAGTCTTTTAGGAAGGAAAGGGTTGTTTAGTCCTACAGTAGCAGAGCTCAACGTTCTAGAGGCATTTTCGTAGCAAACTAACACTTTTAAAGTCTGATCCCTAACTTTCTGTAAAAGTCAGTTCAGAGAATGCTCAAAGTCTTACGAAGCAGCAGAACAGAAAACATTCCTGTGGATACTTTCAGTCTCTAGGACAAGATACTAGACGAGTAACATTGGAGACCCTGTCAGAGTAAGAGTGGACAACCTGGACACCTCTTTGTGCACTCCAACACTCTGGAGCGACTTCTTGGTTGAAGGTAGATCGTGATGTGCTGGCAGAGAGGTTGAGAACAGTTGGCAGATGCTCCCCACTCGCAGCAAAGTGGTGTAAATCCTTCCTGGCTCCAAGGATGGCTGCAGTGGCAAAGGGAAACTTCTCCTCCCTCAAAACTTTGCTAACTTGTGGCGTCCCACAGGGATCATGTTTGTCCCCATTGCTTTTTAATATCTTCTCAAAACTGTTGTGCGACATGCTTCAAGAACTGGGTGTCCGGTTTACTAACTACGCCGACGACACCCAGTTGGTATTTGAACTGTCAGGTACTTATGAAAAGGATGCGCAAAGAGTTAAAGAGGTGTTTAGCGCCATCCAAAAATGGACGGCGACAAACTGTCTTGCGCTCAATGAAGCAAAGACCGAACTTCTGATACTCGGCACTCCTCAGAAGATAAAAAAAATGAACGATCAATACAGAAAATTTTAAATTAATAACAGCTACATCGAAGTTTTGGATCATGTTAAAACTCTGGGAATCATTATGGACTCACACCTCTCTTTCAAGAGACATGTGCTATACTTAAAATCAACATGCACGTTCTACTCAAAACTGATATGGCAAATTCGATCATACCTAACTGAGCAGAACCTAGCTTTGATTGCGGGAGCCATAATTAACTCAAAACTAGACTATTGTAATAGTCTTCTGATGGGCACATACATCTAAGAGCAACATCATAAAAATGCAAACTATACAAAATGGAGCGGTCAGGGCAGTTTTTGGACTGAGCCGACGTGAAAAAATCTCACCAGCCAGGAGAAAACTTCACTGGCTGCCAGTCCAACATAGGATTACTTTTAAGTGCACCATCATAGTCTTCAAATGCCTAGCCGGCACTGTGCCTAACTATCTTGTCAAAAAAATAATGAAGGCACCTTTCAGAAGAGACCTCTGTTCAAATGACAAGCATGATTTATATCAACTACGACAAAATCTAAAAAGGGTAGGTGGTACAAACTTTGCCTTCTGGGCAACAATGGTCTGGAACTCCATGCCCCCTCTGGTTAAAATAGTGTGTCCCTT
Source organism: Ambystoma mexicanum (assembly GCF_040938575.1). Classification (NCBI taxonomy): domain Eukaryota; kingdom Metazoa; phylum Chordata; class Amphibia; order Caudata; family Ambystomatidae; genus Ambystoma; species Ambystoma mexicanum. The sequence continues at coordinate 1,141,357,276 of NC_090923.1, read as the reverse complement.
ACTGTTTTTAAGAAACAACATAAGACACACCTGTTTGACGAGGAAGAAAACTAGAATCATGTGAACCTTTTCTGTGTTCCACACTCCTGCTGCAGTACCAGTCTTTATGTTTTCCGTTGTTTTGTCTCTGTGATTGTAGTGCATTGTCTCAGATTGTAGTTCATCAACCGTGCAAAAGGGTTTGCTCTCATCCCCGTTGGGTCGGTGTTATCATCTAAAGAATTTATAGATTTATTTCCTAAAAAAGCGTTGCGTGGACAACATTCTTTTGTGACACCGTGCACTAAACAGTTTCTCACTCAATTTGAAATGCACTTGAGAAAATGTAAGTATTCTTGGTAGTTTGCTTCCTTTTGTCTTGACATTTATTTATTTATTTTTGCATTTGTATAGCGCGCAAGCCCTCAGGCATCAGGGTGCTGTGGAGAATAGGTTACACAGAGGCCACTAGGGCCAGAAGGCGGTTACAGTGATGCCTTGATTACATAGTTGCATATAGACAGGTAAAGTGCTGTGGTTACAGGTTGCAAGTTGCATAGGTGCAATGAGATAAGCTATAAACAATGCACAGATAATGCTACAAGGGCCCGTAAATGGGGGATGGGTGGGCTGGGACATACGTAGTTAATTGAAGAGCCAGGTTTTGAGGCCTTTGGGGGAAGCCCAGTAAGAGTCTTCTGACCTGAGGTTGAGTGGGAGGGAGTTCCATTGCTTGGCTGCAATGACAGGGAAGCTTGAGCCACCTGCTTTGGCACGTTTGAAGGAGGGTTGTACTAGCCTATGTGCATAGGAGGTTCTGACGGGCCTGGTTGATATGGGGTTGGAGAATCTTTGAGAGAGGTATAGTGGCGCTGATTTAGAAATGCATCTGTGTGTAATGGTTAGGGTCTTGAAGAGAATCCTTTCCCAGATAGGGAGCCAGTGTACCTTCCTGTGGCAGCTGATATGTGTTTGGTTTCGGGCAGCTCTTAAGGCATTATTTTGAATGACTTGCAGTTTTTTAGGTTGTGGGAAGAGGTGCCAGCGAATAAAGCATTGCAATAGTCTAGTCTAGCACCCACCACAGCGCGAGCGATTGTCAGCCAGCTATCTGGCGAAAGGAAGGGTTTTGCAGCGTTAAGGAGTTTTATGGTGTAAGCAGCTGAAGAGGCGATAGCGTTGACTTGTCTGGTGAGTGTGAGTGATGCATCTAAGTAGACTCCCAAGATTTTTACTGAGGGCGAGACTGGGATAGGGATGCCATCGATTATGAAAGTCGAGTAGTCAGGGTTCAGTTTGTTCAGAGCTGCTGGGTGCCCTATGATGAGGAGTTCTGTTTTGTCATTGTTCAAGCAGAGGCCGTGGGAGGCCATCCATGCTTGAACGATGTTGAAAGTTGAATTTAATGTAGCAGCATCTTCTTAGTAGGTGCCGGTGAGGGGTAGAAGAATTTGGGTATCATCTGCATAATTTGTATTTGCAATGTCAAAGTCAAGGAGGTCGAAGAAGGGTTTCTTGAATATATTATAAAGTGTGGGAGAGACACACGGGCCTTGGGGGACACCACAATGATTGGTAATGGTGTTGCACTGGCACTCTCGGAGAAGACTTTCATTCCCCTGCCTTCTAGGAAGGAGACAATCCACGCTGTTGCTTCTGGTGAGAATGAGGCTGCTTGGGTGAGGTGACGGCAGAGTATACTGTGGTCAACTAAATCAAACGCTGCTGATAGGTCTAGCAGCAAGAGGGCCAGTTAACCTTTATCTCTGATATTGTCCATTTGATTTTTTAAGTCGAGGAGGGCAGATTCAGTTCCGTTCCTGGGACGGGAGCCGGATTGGCGGATTCCAAGTATATGGTTTGTTTCTAAGTGTTGTTGTATTTGGATGTACACTGTTCAGTCAAGTATTTTTAACAGGAAGGGAACGGTCGTGATGTGGCGGTAGTTGTTGGGGGAACTTGGATCAAGGATGTTTTTTTTTTTAAGAGCGGTAAGACACATGCTTCTTTGAGGCTTGCGGGTACCACACTTGAGGGGAAGGAGGAATTTATGACTTCCGTGATAAACGGGGCCAGAGTTTCAGTGCACTCTTTGATCAGGGGTGCTGGGCATATGTCGCCTTTGCATTTGGATGACTTGAGGCTTTTCATGATGTTTAGAGAGTCTTGGTTGGAAATGATAATGAATTTCAATAGCGCTGTGGTCTTTGATGGGGCACAGTGGGTGGCCTCGGGGCCGGTGTTGGTCATGGTGGGTTGTTTGGAGTTGTTCAAGGTGTTTTGTTTGGTGATGATTTTGTTTTGGAGTAGGCTGATTTAATTTAACATAGTGCTTTGGATGCTGTCGCACCATGCACGATCTTTGGATAGCTGGGATGGCGGGGAGACTGGGTCTCCAGTTCCTTGAGGATGGAAACTATGTCATCAGCTTTATTTTATTTTTTTAATACATTGGAGATAAAATGGTATTGTAGTGTGGGGGAGGAGGGCGTGCAGAGTGTTTGCAGTTTGAGGTTACTGTACATTTTTGAGCGCACACATTAGTTATGGTCAGTCGATATGCAATTTCCCAGGTGATTTGATCACAATCCCTGTAGATGAATGCAGTTATTTAAGACTCAATAAAACGCATCCAGTACTTTCAAGTTCCTTTTTTAGGGCTCCAATGACTTGTTCAGCCAACTTAACTAATTCCAATTTTATATAGTGCCACATTCAAGCACTTTCTTTATTCTTTCTTTGCAAGTGCGGTTTTCTGTTCTTAGAGGGGAAAGGTTGTGCCTTTTGATTTAAATACCTCTGCCAACACTTTTTTTTTTTTTTATTGAAACACCAGTCTGACATGTCTCAATGCAAGCATTGTGACATCAGACTTTTATTACAATGTGGTCCTATGTATCCAAAAAGAAGGAAGAAGAAGAAAAAGAGAAGACGACTTCTCCAAAACAAGCAAAGGTCCATCAGACTATTACCGTCCGCTCGAGCCACTTCTGAAAATCCTGGATGAAACGTTGTTTCAAATAAAGTTTGTGTCGAGACGTAGAGAGTCCAAGTAGTCAACTACGGCACAGCTTAATTTTATACAGTGTCCGGCTGCCGCATATGACCACCAATCTCGACTAATACAGTCCACAGGAATGAAGTCTCCCAGATGCGTCATCCGTTTGGCGGTGGTATCTTTGCATCTAGTGAGGAGATGTTCAGAAGTTTCGGTTTCACAGTGACAGAAACGACATATATTGTTACTCACTTCTTTAAAGTGACGACTCCACATCATTTCTTTCGTTTTTATGGCATTTAAACGAAACCTTAGAAACTGCTCACGATGATGTCGAGACGGGCAGTGTTTTAGGTAGTTGCTTGTAACATTTAGCTTAAGTGCCCCAACTCCAGCGTCTAAGGTGGTCGGTTTCAAGAGACGTGAATCATTGTTCGAAATCCAGCACCATTGTTCGAACTTTTTTTTTGCTAGTTGTGGTCTCTCTAGTAGATCGTTCAGGTTGAGATCAGCAGTGGCTAAGATTCTCAGCATGATTTGCTTCCACTCATCGAGAAGTTTCGAATTCCCTGTGTTACTTGTCGCAGAGAAAATTTGGAATGCAGGGGCTGTCGGAGACAAATTCATCTTTCGCATTACTGTTAAGGACTTCCACATTACATGCGAATGTAGAGAATTCAGTGAAAGTTCGTATCTGATTTGGGTCATTGATATGTAGGTTGGAAGCTTCAGAACACGCCGCCAGAAGATTCCTTCCAATTTTTGCCAAAACGAGACATCTATGTTCCAACCGGATTCTGATCCAAAGGTGATTGCTGGAACTACCTTTTGGGTATAGAAAGTCAAGACCGGTGTTAAAGTGAACTTGCCAAACGTTTTGTTCAGCAACTGTCCCTGAATGCCAAATTGAGTCATACGATTGACCATGTCAACTTTCCAGTGATGTTCATGGACTGAGTTGTTAAAGATGATTCCCAAATATCTGATTGAGTTGACTGTTTCAAGACAGATGTCATCGATTTTCCACTTGAAGATTTTTTGTCTTTTCGGACGATTTTGGCTAATAATAATGATCTTAGTTTTTCAATATTTAGCTCCAGGTCATTTTTGTGCAGGTAGTCATGAAGGTTTGTTAATTGGCGTTGCAACCCTATCTCGGTTCTGTCCAGTAAAACCACATCATCAGCATATATTATGCATCCTACTTCGATGTTATTCAGTTTTGGTGGAAAACATCGCACATCTTTGCGATGAGCAGGGATGTCAGAAATAAACAATTTAAAGAGTTCAGTAGCTAATGGGTTGTGCCTTTTGATTTAAATACCTCTTCCAACACTTTACTACGTTGACAGTGGAATGAGAGTTTGTCCAATAGGAAAATGTAGCCTGGTTTTGTTCAAGACGAAGAGAGTAGCCTCTATTTCGTGATGTACATCTTGCAAGCTACTAGCCAGGCATGGAAAGTCGCTCTTCCCTTAGTTCTTTACATGCTTTACATGCTTACAGCACACTTTTCATTATTTGCAGAGAGCCAGTTAACAAAGCCTAGTGTTCAGTGTATATTTTGAGGCCTGTTTGTTGAATGCATGATTAATGTGGAACAGTGTTAGGAAAGTTGGTTTTTCCTGCAATTTTGCACCGTTGAATTCCATGTACCTAACTTTTTGGGTCGATTGCGGCCCTTTTGCCATACTCGCCTGCTTCACTCATTTTGTCTGGGGTGCACAGCCAGTCCCTATAAGCTACTCGTGCTGGGATTTGACTCACTTTGTTTTTTCACTTTTACCTTTACAATGTAGCAGTAGCCATATGCAGTAGTGGAGTGCTGCCTGGACGCTGTGTCCCTTTCTTTTCTTGAAGTAAACCCCAGTTACTTTTGCAATGTCCACTGAACAAGCAGGTAGCAGTGAACTGTAACTTTTTCTTGGTGCCTAGCTCTGCACTGCAATGCCTTTTTTAATACAGTATACTCAAAATGGCTGTTCCTCAACGCCCTGTTATTTGTTGGCCATCTCTTCAGGTGGGAAATTGACATATGAAGGCATGCACCTACACATTAGTCTGGCCAAGGACTCCCAGTCAGTGCAGCAAATGAGAGTTGGCTGAAACTTGGTCCTAGGACTGTATGTTCCTGAAGCACTACCTCAAAATAGCAACGACTGGCCCAGAGGCCGACACGCAACAGTCAAGGCCAGAAAGCCAGCTTTAGCGACCAACAGGCTCTAGGACATGCAGCTGCTGACTCTCCCCACCTTTGCCTGACTCCAAAAGCCACTACTAATCGTATGCTTCGACCTTTCATGCTCATCTCCACCAGACTTGACATACCCCACGCTCTAAGACCACAAGATGCCTCTCTGAATATATCATCATGGAGACCTTAGCCCGGCATCACCCATAACTAAGCCTAGCCACTATATTCCCATAAGGAAGCACAGCACTATCCATCCAAGAGATGCAATCCCCTGTCCCACTGCCAAACCCGCAGACTCTGCAATGCCACACTCCCAAGCGCAATCTGCCTCACTACTCGCAATTGCGACCTGGCCTGCCCTTACTAAATTTACCCATCAGGATTTAATTAGCTAAACCACAGTCGCAGGCCTCCCTGGTCATTCAACCACGATCTGCCAACCTGTGGTATGCTCTAGCTACTGGGAATCTACCCACAGAGCCACTACTGCAGAGCCTAAAAGCAAATAGCAACGACAAGAACAAAACATGATTGTAGAATATCCCAATATGCACCCAACAACCCAACCCAAAATACCCTCAGCAACTGTGAAAATGGGCCCTCCAAGTATAATTACAAAGCGTCTCGAAAAGGACCACCCAGGACCATATACCCATCCCCTCATGGCCATTGCTCTGTGAGAATCAGCACTAACCTTAAACAAACCGTCACTGCAGAATATCCCAAGAAGCGCCCAACAACCCAACTCACATCCATGCCAGGACCCTGAAAATGGGCCTCCAAGTCCAACTACAGTGCGCCTCAGAAAGGACTGCCCATCCAAAATAAATGATCATACCCTCACCGGCCAGGAACCACCCTCTGATAACCACAGACAGTCATTCATACCATTATGCTCACTCTCCTCTTTACATCAACAAACAAAAGAACACAGCTACAACCTCGATCAATTCGGCCGAGCTGCACACATACCTACATCGCTCATAAAACACCCCAACAGCCGGGTAGAACGCAACTATATACCCCACAAAAAAAATCGGACTAGCGGCACACATATTTTCCCACGCATGCCTCACGGCAGCGAGAAAGCAGACTCAGAAAACACACTCTTTGCTGCGCACATTACACTGATCTTTCACATCCACTGCACCACACTTAGCATTAGAATGCAGCCATCCCGCGGAAACCACACTTGTTGCTCACATACCAACTGCACCCAAGCATTATATGCTACACTACTCTTTCAACTGAAATGGACTGCAGTCTCCGAGTACATTCAACCAACGGCGCTTTGAGATCATACAAATGGTAGATAAAGCGCTATACAAATGCACTATAACATCTCAGGGCTGGTTGGTCCCACCAGCTAAAGGGAAGGAGTCTTGTACGCTTCGGAGCTCCTCTGTCGAGTGGAAAACGGAGTCAGGACAGCAGTTGTTGCTTCACGGTGGTGCAAAAGGTCTGCAGGCGTCTCTAGTCGTCATTTTCTTTGGTTACTTCAGTTTCCAGTGTTTGACTTGCCTTTCACCTCAGGAACCTCACCTTTTATTCAGTTTCAGCACACACTCCTCTGCAATCTCTCTCAGCAGTGTAAAGAAAGGAGCGGGTGGCTGTCCGATGAGGACAGCCAGCTCCACAGTGGCCACTGGTTCCATTCAGGCTCTCGGGTAGACAAAGGGCAGGGGAGTGAAAAACTCCTCCCCCACTTCCTGCCTGCCCAGACGCACTGAAGTCTAGGCGGGGACATCCAAGGATTCCTGCCAAAGGCAAACACACACACCTCTGCCTCCCAGAATGGTAGAAGAAGGGCTAACAAACGACAACCATGCTAGAAATGGTGAAAAAAGAAAGGAGCCACTATGTTAGTACATAGGTGACCCTATTGTGCACAACCAAGACTGTAAATGCAGTCTGCGGTAATAAATAACTCAATAGTTGGTAGAACACGTCCACTGACACCAGCTATAACTAGAAAGTATACCCTTAGCACTCCACATAAGGTGGTGTGTGCTAATTTTTCTAAGTTTTAGCAACAATACAAGTATCCCCCTATCCTTAAGCACTGTAGTTACTCGATGATACAGAACAAATCTAAAAGGAGAATCCAAAGGGTTCCCAGCAACAATGCCCACCAGAAGGAGCTGTGTGCCGCAAAAGTTCAACACAGATGCCTTAAAAGAGATATGGAGGAAAATAGACTCCATATTTAAAGTAAAACACAGAGAACAGAGTTCCAAAAGTCCAGAGCAATTAAGGATGAATGAGTGAAAAAATGCTCCACTCATTCAGGATAGAAAGAAAAAGGCCCAGAAGTCCAGCAAAATGTGCTGGGGGTCTTACTAGGAGAAGGGATGAAGCATACAAATGATTCATCTCCATAACACGAACCTTTATAGACAAATAATAAATAAATTAATGGTCACAGGGTTTTAGCAGTCCATCCCTACCTAGTTGTGAGTTCTTCAGAGTCAGTATGGAGGGAATGCAGGTTAGGTACAGCAGCAAACAAGGTAAAGTTCCAGAGGATACTTCGATTATAGGTTAATTTTAATGCTTTTATTGGTCAAAACGTTATTGGGGACCTTGTAAAGGGCTCCCTAAGGGCACACAAGCATTAGGCATGGGCGAACGGTATGGGTGAACACCTAAACACTGGAACCAGCACCCCAGTAACACAGGAGCAACAGAAATGGCTTGAGGTAAGTACTAACCTGAGCCCCACAGTACCTGAGCAGTGATGAAGAAGATGCAGCTAGATTCATTCATGGTGCAACAGCGGTGGTACCCGGTCTCCTTGGTCGTGGTGGGGAAAGGAGGCACTCTACAAGGGATGTCGCAGCACCAGCAGCCGAGAGAGCAAACTCTCAGCAAGGAATTCTTCATACTCCCACATCAGTCTGAGGTTTTGGATCCTTTTTACAGGCTCCAAGAGTGAACGTTTACTGCACAGTCAATCCGTCTCGATTCTTCGGTCCTGCACTCTGGTGAGGGGACTTTGAGGAAGTGGGATCTTGTCTCCTGAGGTCCGACTGGAGCTCACCAAAGTTCTGGAAGGATTTGTTCACGGGAAGACAATTCACAGCAAAGGGTCGGAGGTCCCCTGGTATTGGTGGTTTTCAGCCCAGGAAGGTCGGAGCACGTCTGGAGATGGCTCATTCTCCAGGTGGTATTATGGCTAGTTGGTCCCACCAGCCAAAGGGAAGGAGTCGTCCTCTTTGGAACTCCTCTGTTGATGCAAAAATGTGGTCAGGGCAGCAATGGTCTCTTCATTCACTGGAAGGGTCTGCATGCATCACTGGTAGTCTTCTTCTTCTTCTGATCTTCTGTTCCAGTGGTTGATTTGTCTTCTGCCTCAAGAACCTCACCTTTTATCAGGATTTCACACTCATCCTCTGCAAACTCTCTCTGCAGTTTACAGAAAGGGGAGGGTGGCTATCCAATTAGGACAGACAGCCCCCCAGTGGGAACTGGTTCCTTACAGGCATACCAGAAGACAAAGTATAGCTGAGTTTCTGGATCCTCTCATGCTCCCTGTCCTCACACACACACTGGAGCCTCGGGAGGGTTCCCGGCAAAGCCAACACTCAAATGAAGACCCCCCTCCTAGGATGTTAGATGAAGTGCCAAGAAAGGACAACCACATAAGAAATGGCAAAAACAGAAAGTAGCCACCATGTTGGAACAAAGATTACCCTCCTGTGCATAGCTGCAGCAGTGAATACAGCCTACATTGAAAAATAGCACAAAAGTCAGTAGAACACGTCCACTGCCACCAGCCATAACAATAGGGTTGTTACTGTAATGGATTTGTTACAGGAGCTGAGAGAAAGGAGATACTAGGTAACCCATCAGTACTCCACATAGGCCAAGAGGCTAAAAAAGGCTAAGAAGGATAACAAGTACCCCTCTAATCTTGGGAACAGTAGTTCTCAAGAAATGTAAAAGAATATAAAAAGGAAAGCCCAAGTGGCTCCCAGCAACATTGCACCTAGGGTGCTGTGTGCTGCAAAAGTGAAACCCAGATGACTTTTAAAAAGGTAGGCAGGAAAGCAATAAAATAAAGTAAAATATACAGAACAGGGTTTCCATGAGCAGAGGCAGAAAAATTGAATGAGGGGGGAAAAAGGCTCCCCTAATTCAGGAAGGTCCAGCCGTTCAGCAAAAAGTGCTGGTGGGTCTCACTAGGAGAGGGGAGTAAGCATACAACTGATAAATCTCCATAACAGTGTAGCCTTGTGTCTGCTTGGTTTATTCTCCTGCAAAGCATACAACTCTTCTTTGTTTGCTTCTTTTATCATCAAGGTCCCACACCCTCTTATCCTTGACTTCTTATTTGAGTGCGGGTCCCAGAATCACACTCTAGCATCGTATCCGCTTGGTTTACTTCCCTGCCAAGCATACAAACTTTCTTTGTCTGCTTCTTTTGCAATCAGGGTCCCAGAACCTCTTATTTTTGATTTATTATTTGGGTGCGGGTCCCAGACTTGCACGTCCCCATCGTATCTATTTGGTTCACTGTCCTGCCAAACATACGATTGGTTATTCTTGTGGTCCCAGACTCCCTAATACCTTGACTTCCACATGTCTCACAGTCCCAGACCCTCTCATTCCATCTTCTGCTTTTACCCCATTGATTTGCCGGACCTCTAGTACCTCTTGGGTAACCCACGTACCTGTTTGTTTCTTCTGTGCAGGTACTACCGTTTCTCGAGCAGCTGCATCCCTTCTTGAGGTTCTGGTCGCGTTCGGGTAACCATCGCGTTCTGCAGCAGCTTTGCAGACGTCTTTCTCTTCCTGGTGGTGCATTCTCTTTCTCTTGTGCGCTTCGCCGTGGCCTGGGACGCCCATAGATTTTGCTCGGCAGCAGCCCGAGTAGTCCTTCCGTCCTGGACCACGTTTGAGTTTTCTTTCCCCTCTGTTCACGGCTTCCCTTTTCGGCTTTCGTCTGCTTGCCTGGTGCACGGCTCCTGCAGTTAATACTCAAGAGGATCAATCTCCAATAGCGTCCCAGCTGACTTGCTTTCAAACTCTTGCGCAGGATTGTCATACTGCTTTGGGCCAATAATTTGCCTTGAGAACCTAGACTGCTCACTTTGGTTCTCTATAGTGATCCTCAGACTCCTGGTCATCATCTTCTTCACAGTGCAAGTTTTAAAACCACATGCATGATACTTTGTACTCTTTGGTCTTCCGGTCCTGCCCAAGTATATTAGGTTGACTACAGAACATATTGGCTCTATCTAGAGAGGGGGGAGGAGGATTGGGTCTGGAAAAGGGGTAGGGTGTGTTGAAGTGGTGTCCTACCGTGTTCTCTGAGAATGGTTGTCCCCAACCCCATAAAGGGATTCCTTCCCTGTGTGATCCTTCCTCCGGGCACCACCCCTGGGGGACTAGTGTACTGTGGACACACTGCCCTGGCCCCATGGGAAAGGTTTCCCTCTAGGGGAGAAGGGACAACATCCTCTGATTCGCAGCAGAATCTTTACCATGGACCAAGGGGATCCCTGACGGTGTGTATCTCAAATAATCACCCACCCCAGGACCCCAAGGTAAGTACTCTTTTGACTTCATTGAAAATGGCTCCGGCAACACAAAACAATCTAGTGATTAAACATCTCTTTTACACTTGTGCGATTTTCAGGATTTGGTTGGCAGGGATTTGAACCCTCTGCCAACAACGATGCCAGCAACCCAGGAAAGGAACACAATCTCTTCCCACAGTGTCGACTTTGAAGACGGAAGTGGAAGATGCAGCGAAAAAGACTTCAAGAAGATGCAGGAACCCACGAAAACTGCTCCCAGCAGCTCGATGAACAAAAGAAGGCATTAGCACAGCAGCAAACGGTCCCAGGACAGAGACATTGGTCAATGTCACCCTCAACGTCCTAAGCTGACTGTCTGGCAGGCAGTTGAGGCATTAACCACCTTCTGGTCATCAGAAGGGATTCACCTCACTTGGATGATTTTGGTGGTGGTGATGGCAAATGGTCAAGACAACAGTTCTGACGAGGAAGGCTCAATCAAGGCAGATGTAGGGGGACCGTAGGGTACTTCAGAGGGCCCGGTCTAGACCTCCAGAGGCAAAAAACCCAAACTGGGATATGCCCAAGCCACTATACTTAGCCATTATAGCCAAGACCAGGCTTACTATTGCAAAACCATGGGATCTGCAGTAGAAATCTCCTCAAGCAAGTCAGCAGACCTGCTTCCTCCTTATTGCAGAACAGGAAACCAAGAGAGAGTGTAACCGGGGCAGGACCTTGCCTAAATAAGCTTGTACAAAGAGGCTAGCCAAAGCCCAGACAGGCAATCTCGAAAAGGGGCCAACGGGTCAATTGACCAACCGTAGTGGTTGGTCAGTAGGATTGCCACTTAGCCACCCACACAGGAAGCGAGTCGGATAGTCTAGGGCCCTATACTGGCCTAAACCATTTAGGACAAGTATGCCATTATAGGCTCACAAAGATCCTACGTGCTCAGAATTGCCATTTTGAGGCCACCTCTTGGTCACCTAGACAAAGAAAAGCCCTGAAACGTGAAACGGCAGAGAGCAGGGTTGAAAAAAAAAAACATTGGTACCCAGTGACTTCCAAAACGGTATACTAGGCTACAAATGCAGTATAGTGGCATGCATCGTGGTCAAGCCAAAACTAAAGTAAAGCTGCCACCAATGTACTGAAATTAAAACAGGGTAAAAAGCGAAAAGTGGCCCTAGAATCCCCAAAATAGAATTCTGACTTAACACTTGCACAATGAAAATAACTATCGAGAATGCTCACTGGGTGGAAAGTGTAACCTTTTTGAAAGGACGATGCCCAAGTCATGAATTCAAAGGTTTTACACCTTTTTTATTTTTGTTTTAATAAAGTTTCTTACAAGCTGTGGCTTGTTTTGGCTAACACAAAGATGTAATGCTATGCTGTTTGGCTCTGGATCACTTGGCTTGGTCAGCGCCTCTGTGCTGTGTCTTGGGGTGAGTGGATTACAACTCCCAATAGGCAATGTTTACCTGGTTGTTTTGACTTGGTCAGCACTCTTTCGCTCTGTCTTTCAAGTGATTGAATCACCATTCCCAACAGGTAATGTTTCTCTGGTTCACATTTTGTCAGCATTACCATGTTTTCTCTCTGAATTGTTAGATTTACAGTGCCCACAAGGCAATTCTTTTCTAGTATTCATGCTTTTCTCAGCACAACTGTGCTATAGTTCTGGAGTTTTAGATTTACAACTTCCACAATGGAAGTCTCTTCAAGTGCCCTTACCAGTACCACAACTCCCACAGTGTGATTCTATCCTTAAGAGTCTTTGTCCATGTTCTCCTCATTCTGACTCTCAGGGATATTTGTTGTTTCTGGCCGAGCAGCCCACCTCATCATCAGCTTCTGCCAGCCTCCTGGCTTCTTTACGCCAGTTCTCTTGGGCGGATCCATCATGGTTGCTCTTCTCAGTTCTGTCCTTGACTTTGGAGGAACATAGGGTGTGGCTTTCTCCCTTACAGTCAGCTTTCAGTGGTGGTTTTCCTTGAGGGTTTGTCTATAAGCTTGTTCTCCCCAGTCTGCATTTCCCAGTATCCACAAGTCTTCTGTTAGACTTCTGGACATCGACTTCCATCAGCACCACTTCAGTTGGAGTCTTTGGCACTTTTTCAAGACTATTGCCCTAATACCGGGATATTAACGGTGGCAGCGGAACGGTAAGTTCCCATTCCCGTCCAATCCCATAGGACTCCACAGGAATGGGAACACTGAAGCACTGGCACCGTTGCTATTCAGTGATTTTTCTGCTGGTAGGGCCCTGAACTACCGGCAGGCCCTACCGCAGACCAGCAGGTCATAACGGCAGACTAGGAGTGGATCGGCTCACTCCTGAGGCCCAGTGTATCCAAGAGGATCAGGCAAACCTCTGATTCTGTCGCTTATGCCTCCCCACAAGATAATTCTTGACAGAGTCTGGTACATTTCCTTGCTCCCCTTTCTCTCTACATAGTGTATGATTCCCTGATTTACTCCTGTTTAGGGAAATCTTTTATTTCTGGGACTTGACTCCACTTGTGCTTTCACGTAGTTGTTGTTGGAGAAAACCAACATTCTCTCTCTTCTAGTGGTGATTCTTATTTCCTTTCGGGTGTCAGATTGTGTCACTTCATCACAGAGGGCAACACACATCACCAGGCACCGGAAGGCTGTATATGGCACCATAACTGCCAAGGTGATAGAGCTTGAATGGCGTAGCCTAGACCTGAAGAACATGGATGTATTAAGGGAAGCAGAGGCTCACAATGATGGGAATTCTGTGTTCTGAAATGCAAGCGATTCGTAATATGGTCTGGAAAAAAAGAGTTTTGCCAATGGTTTGCTTGGTACGGCTCATATTCAGCTACTTTCTGCACTAGGTGCAAGCAGGACTTATTTCTGATCCACGCGCCTAGAAACACTTGTGTACAGGCGCGTTATAAATGAAACTTAGTCCTGATCCTTGCGCCTAGAAACACTTTGTACAGTTACCTTATAAATGACTTGTATCATATTTAGCCATGTCCGTAGTCTTAGAGGCTTGGTCACTAGTTGACAGGGAGCTGTGCTGTGGACTTGAAGCAGAGCTCAGTTGGTATCTGGCAGGTGCGTATGTGACATTGTACTGGAGCAGAGGTCAGTTTGTAATAGGAAGAGGGATATCACTGGTTGTTGCGCTGAGCAGCAAGGGTAGTACCTAATTGTGGTCAGTTCCATGGTCCTAGAACAGTGGTTGCTTGGTAGCTGGGAAAGGGCTATAGTGTAGACATGGACTAGAGGTTGGTCATTGGCTGTTTCTGATATGGTCCTGGAGCAGAGGTTGATTCATCGTGGTAGGGGTTTGGCTGTGACCCTGCAGCACAGATTGGTCAGTTGCTGGAAGTGGGCTGCCCTGAAATCCTGTGCTACAGTTCTGGAGCTAGAGACTGGTTAATTGTTGGCAGGGTTGTGACATGGCTCCAGAGCAGAGCTTGGAGAGTATCTGAAAGAGGTCTGCAACATTGCCATGGAGTGGAGCTCAGTATATAGCTGTCAGAGAGCTCTGCTCTACGATCCTTGGGCAGAGATCAATTAGTAGCTGACAGAGGGCTCTGCCATGATTCTGAAGCAGAACTTGGTGAATAGCTGTTAGCCAGCTGGCTGTCCTGGAGGTGAGTTTAGGTAGTAGCTAACAAAGGGGTAAGGTGTGATTCTGGAGCAGTGCATGGTCATTAGCTGGCATGGGGCGATGTTGCAGTTCAAAGCTTAATCATTCGCTTACACAGGGTATACATATATATACTCTCACCTGTGGTCGGGGTATTGGGAGGTGACATCATGTAAAGAGCAGTAGTCATAGGAACTCTGGGGGAAAATCCACTTCTGGTTTAGTAACTATTCATTCTGCAGTCTTAGCTTCTGTGTGTGTAACTGTATATTCTTCAGGCCTAGAAGTAGCAGCTTTGTGGTGATACCAGATATGCTCTAAAACTGATCTCATTTGTACGATTGTTAAGTGTATTGTGTCCTGCTTGTTGTAAGATGTACTCCTGTTGAAATATTGCTCAAATGCAGAAACAATTTTTCTTGTTGAAAAGAATGGACATTCTGGGGTAGGAGGCTGCTTTATCACATCTTCTTTTCTCTCAGACCACGAACAGGTGGGCAGCGTCTGGTTGGTGGAAATGCTGCACAGATCCAACTTACTGGCGATTGTTGGAGGGGGAGGTAGCCCCAAGTTCTCAGAGATCTCGGGTAAGTAAACTGCCAAAAGTACTTTACAGCTCTGTCTTTCACTGTACTTGCTCTCACTCCACAAGTGTACCAAGTATATGTTGCTGCATAGAGGTATCGCACTCTGCTACCTCTCCTTCTCACTGCACTGGGATTTTCACTGCACTGGGGCATCTAACTGCACTAGAGTATCTCACTGCATTCGGCTATGTCCGTGCTCTGCTTCTACCTGCAGTGGGGTATGTCCCTACGCTTCATCGAAATGCACGAGACTTCCACTGAACTCTTGTTTCTTTGATGACAAGGTGAACGTGTACGTCTTGCTTAAGAGTGCCTCCCCTTTGACCTTATTTGTAGTGCAGCTGTCTAGGAATACCCACATCCTTGTTTTTCGTGTTTTGAATGTTTAGGGAGTACTTCATCTCATGGCCTCACTGTGCTGCCCATCACTTCTCTGGACTCTCACCACTCTCCTCACTGTATTAGACAACCACTGCACTGGCCATCACTGCTATAGGTTCTTGCTACACTGCTCTACACACTCCTTACGTGTCACCTCAGAACGCTAGCTTCCCGCTGGGGAAGTGTACTGCACCATGCCATCACTGTGCTGGGCTTTGCGTTGGGCTGGGGTTTGTGCTGCACAGAGCCTTGCACTGCACTGTGCTTGTGACCACACTGGGCATCTCCTGTGATACTGGTCCTCTCAGCACAAGTGTTTAGCTGCATTGGATCATTTTCTGCACCTGGCCTCTGGCTGCACTGGGCCACTACTATAATGATGCCTGGTGCATTTGAGCCTCCCATAAATCACTGCTGTGGACCGATCTTTGCTGCAAACATCTTGCATTGGAACTTCTGCAGTTGGTATCTCTCTCTGTCTCTCTCTGTCTGTCTCTCTTTCTTTCTCTTTGTACTTTTGCAATGGACTTCACACTGTACTGGACTATTTTGCACTGAAGCTCTTGCTGCCCTGGACTTTACACTGTACTGTGCCCTCACCGGCTTGGCCTCATACTATCTCTGACTGTAATTGTTCCTCTGAATCCAACGGGCTCCAACAGCAAAGGATCCAAGACTAAACTGTGTTGTTAACGTACATAACATTATACACTCAGTCTTTCACTGCACTGGACCTCTGCCCTGAATGACTAGCTGCAACCAGCCTCTCATTGCACAGTGCCGTTCACTGTGCATGTTCATAGAATATCCTGGTGATTAGTGTGTTATGTACTACCTCTCACTGTGCTGCCTTCCACTGCACTGAGCACTCTCTACATTCACTTTCATTGCAATGGCAAGCCCCTGCACTGATTACCACATCAGTAGGCTCCCCCTAGACTGCCTCTTATTGCACTGGGACGTTACTACATTGCGTTTCACCCCGCAGCCTATTATGGCAATGGATATCGGACTGCACTGGGAGTTGCACTTCATTGGCCCTAAACTGCACTGGATCTTGTCTGCACTGCAGTTCTGGTGGCACTTTACCTCTCGCTTCACTAGTCCTCTGACTGCAGTGGCCGTTGACTTCAACAGCCTCTCCCTGCACTGGGCCTCTTCCCTGCACTGGGCCTCTTCCCTGCACTGAGCCTTTTCCCTGCACTGAGCCTCTTATTTTACTGGGCCTCTTGCTGAGCTTGGGCCTCTCGCAGCATTCTTCCTTGCACTGCAATGGGGCTCCAGCTACACTTAAATTCTAACTACACTGGGTCTTTGCTGAATTGGTCCACTGACTGCACTGGTTCTCCCGACTGGCCTATTACTTCATTGAAGCTTTCGCAGCATTTTGCCCAATCTTTGCATTTTGTACTTTTAGTGCATTGAGGGTGCAATTACAGTGAACCAGGCCTCATTGAACTGGGACTTTGTGTTTCTGACTTAACTACTTACTGAACTGTGGAGATGGCTGCATGCAGATGTTCACTGTACACAGCCCCTGACTGCGCTCAGCCTCAGACTACAAACATGGCCACGCTGGAGCTGCATTGACTTGGCCCCTGCTGCCCCAATATTTAACCACTCTAGAACAGCACTAGCTGACTTCCTACTGTACTGAACCCAGCCACTTTAAGGTTTGGGGTCGGCTGCTTCTGAACTTGACCATTTATGGGGCAGTGCTGATCTGATTTCTGCTACTTGAATTCGGCATACCTAGGGCTTTACTGGCTTAATCTCAACCGTTTACGAATGTTGCCCACTTTAGAACTGCACTGGTATACCCTCCTTTGATTGCTGCTGATCATAACCTAAACAATATGGAAATGTACCAGTTTGAATTTCTCCCGCTCTGATTTTTGGCACCTGAACTCTGCCGCCTCCTGAACTTGGCCAGTTTGAAACCACTGGCTTCTACCCTGCTCCTTACCAATTTTGCTAAACCTGAACCCT
This sequence comes from Ambystoma mexicanum, assembly GCF_040938575.1. Taxonomy (NCBI): domain Eukaryota; kingdom Metazoa; phylum Chordata; class Amphibia; order Caudata; family Ambystomatidae; genus Ambystoma; species Ambystoma mexicanum. The sequence goes on along the minus strand of NC_090923.1, from coordinate 1,141,339,989 downwards.
GACTTCTGGCTCTTTGCCTAGGTGTGTTATTTACTGCATAGTTATGAGTTTGTTACAAAAATGTTTACTCGTACCCCGAAAACGGGCTTCAAGAAATGTGCGGAGTGTTCGGTTAAAATGTCCATAACCGATCCTCATCGAGCATGTCTCTGATGCGTGGGGGTGGGCCACATCATCAAATGTTGTTGCTCGTGCCAGTCTATGACTGGAAAAGTGTTGAAGGAGAGGAAGGGGAAACTTGCTTTGGGCAAACCATCCCCGAGTTTGTCTTTGGTGAGCCCCACAAAAATGTTGTCTGAACATTAGAACCCAATAGGCAGATGTCTGCACCGGGCCAAGAGGCATGGTAAAAGTTTGAAGCGTTCGAGATCTCGGCGGTCCTCTTCGTTATCTTCGAGGAGATCAAAGAAAAGGAGTCATCACTCCAGCTCGTCGTCTACGGATTCCTCGCCTGAAGGGAAACAGGTACGATTTCCTAAAAAGGGTTCTAGTTAAGTGGAACGGGACAAGTTCTGATGGCAGGTGTTAAAGGTGTTTGGCAAGGCGGCAAAGCCAGCCCCTCTATTGAAGTCATTAGACTCCCGACCCCATCGCGTGAAAAGCTGACAGGGTGTCGTCTGTGAAAACCACTGACCGCACGCCCTAGGGCCCGGACAGTAGGTCAAAGGATTTGAATGCCTAGAAGGCATCTCGTGCTCCTCTCATGGCCTCGACGCCTTGAAGGGATCCACCTTCTCTGACCCATTCGTCGATGTCGAAGGCGTCGAAGTCAAGTCTATCAACGCCGAAACAGTCAGGGCCGAAGCTCTCAAGGACTTTTGAAAGTCTGTCGAAGCTTTTTAAACCACAGGGAAAAATACTTTTTTTAAATTCATGGCCTCTATCTATGAGGAAGCAGTGCAGGAAGAAAGCCCTATTTATAGTTTTGGTAGGGAATACGGCACTCCTGGTGTTCCAGAGGAGCTGATATCCCAGGAATACAAAATGAGAGACCTTGTGGACACCCTGCAGGATGCCAGTGGTCTAGACACCTCTCCAGAGGTTGGTTTTCGTACCCCTGAAGGTTCAGGGCATGCTGATGTATCTTTTTTTTTTGTATTTTTTTTTTAACAATTTGTTTTATTGACAACATACATATAGGGCTGAACGAAACGGTCTGTTCCATCAGTAAGACACAAAAAGAGAAACAAGTTGTCAGTTTTTCCAATAATAACTCCCTTCCCACCACCCTCCAACCCCCCACCCTAGCCCAATTTCAACATACCAAGTTTTGAGAGTTCACGAACAATAGTAGCTCTGGGGAGAACGATTGCTTGCCAAATACCAATTAGACAAATCACTTGACACAGTGGGTTCAGCTTGTGAATTAACCGGAGGGAAACAATCACAGTCTCAAGGAAGAATGGACATAGGCATCTTGTGGAAGCAACCTAAGATACAGTCTACAGGCGCATAGAAATACAATCCTCATGGAGAAGAACTGCAGTCCATTCTTGCACAAAGCCCGTCATGGTGTCGTTCGTTAGTGCGGTAAGCTTTTCATATATGAAAATCGACCTGAGTTTGCAGAGCCATTCCTCTTTGGACGGGGCCAATGCACTTTTCCACTTTTGGGCGAGTGCTAGCCTCCCTGCTCTCAACATGGCCCCAATGACCTTAGGGAACGTATTCAGTTCTGTCTCCAGCGTGGGGGTGCCCAGGAGGATTTCCAATGGCAGTAAGGTCAGGCAGAACCCCTCAATTTCCTTAATCCAGCTAAGTAGTTCCAACCAATAAACCTGAATGACTGGGCATTCTCACCACAGATGAAACCATGTGCCCCGTTGGTGACACCCTCTGGGGCAAAAGGGAGACACATCCCTAAACATTTTGGACAGGGTGGCCGGGGGGCGGTGCCATGAATGGAGAATTTTGAAGTTATGTTCCATAGCAGCCGTATATAGAGAACCCGTGAAAATGCATTTAAAGATTGCCCTCCACGTATGGTCATCCAGAGGCATGCCCAGCCTAGCTTCCCAGATCTTTTTGAAAGGTTGTCCGCCCTCCAGGTCCGCTGTTATCAAGACGCTATAGAACATAGATAAGGAGCCCCTCCGAGTTGTGCTTTTGGTCAGGATAGTCTCGAAAGGGGTGAGGGGGCGTTTGAGACGATCGGCCCAGCGAGGGTGGGTCAAGATCCCCTTCAAGCGTAGGTATTCGAAGACTGAGGGAGGGTTGTCCGGCAATGCTTCGGTCAGTTTGTCATATTCTATAAAGCCCTCCTCACGATACAATTGAGAGATTCTCTCCAGGCCCATGTCTGACCAAGATTGGGTGTCTCGGAATCCCTTGGAGCCCAGATCAATAGGGGGGCCCCAGAGCGAAGTCAGGGGGGATGGCCAAGAGGATAGTTGTTTGTTAGCGGCGTTAGGCTTCCAAGCCGCCCAGAGGGCCGCCAAGGTGGGATGAGTTCTGAGATGTGAGGGGAGAACCCTAGGGGGGACCCACAAAAGGTCTTTAACTTTTCTCGGGTGGGCATGAATGGCCTCAATATATGTCCAATATGTTCCCATGTCATCCCTCATATGTTCCAACATCACTCTGAGCTGGGCTGCTTTATAGTAAAGCCTGAAGTCCGGGGGACCGAACCCACCATCTGACTTTGGAAGGGTCAAAGTAGAAGTCTTGACTCTCGTCCTTTTGCCATTCCAGATAAATTGGAGGACCCGGGATTGGAGTACCTCAAAAAAGGCCTCGGGTATCACCACAGGGAGCGCCGCGAAGAGATAAAGGAGGAAGGGCAAAATATTAATCTTCACCGTAACCATGCGCCCCAGCCAAGAGAGTGTAAGGGGAGCCCAACGTTTAAGGTTGCTACTAACCTGACCCAAGATCCCCGGGAAATTGCATTGGTATAGTTGGGAGAGGTCTCTGGGGATGGTGGTGCCCAGGTATCTGGTGGATTCCCGCTCTATTCTTACCCCCAGTATTTCGGTGCTGCCCTCAATCTCATGTTCCCCTGGACCCATGGGCATTATGCTAGACTTGGACGTATTTACCTTCAGCCCCGAGAAGGAGCCGAAGTAGTGTATGAGATTAAATAACTGTGGTAGGGAGACCCAGAGGTTGGTTAGGTAGCCCAGGATATCATCTGCGAATAAGGATAGTTTAAAGTCGCAGTCGCCACACCTTATCCCCGTGATCTCCTGGTCTGTCCTGACTGCTATAGCCAGGGGTTCCATCGCCAAAGCATATAAAAGAGGAGAAAGGTCCCTGTTGGGTGCCCCTGGAAAGGGAGAACGGCTCTGAGGTGCCTCCGTTGACCAATACTCTCGCTGAGGGGCCGTTGTAAAGTGCTGCGATCCACCCACAGAAGTTGTCTCCCAACCCCTTATTGCGAAGAACTCTGCCCATGTAAGGCCACTCGACACGGTCGAAGGCCTTTTCTGAGTCTAGCGAAAGAAGGTAGCCTTCCACCTCCTGTTTTGAAGCTTCATGCATGAGATCGAGGGTTTTTCTAATGTTGTCTGATCCCTGGCGCCCCGAAACAAAACCCACCTGATCGCCATGTACTAGGGAAGGGAGGAGTTCCGCCAATCTATTTGCTAGGAGTTTAGCCAGGATTTTAACATCAGTGTTAAGAAGGGAAATGGGGCGATATGATTGGCAATAGGCGGGATCTTTTCCCTCCTTAGGGAGCACTACAATCAAAGCCGACATCGTGGGTGGGAGGGAGCCCTGATTCAATGCAGCATTGAACATCTTGGCCATGAATGGGGCAAGCGTGGACCGATAAGTTTTATAAAACTTGACTGTGTAGCCATCGTCCCCTGGGGCTGTTCCTCTTTTCAGCGAGGATATGGTATCTATTATTTCTTGTGGGGTTATGGGCAGCTCCAGTAACTCAGCTTTGTCGGTGTGGAGGCCCGGGATCGGGAGGGAGTCGAGAAAGTTATCAACCTCGTTCACATCACCCACGTATTCCGAGCTGTACAGCCTTTCATAATATCGCCTAAATTGTTCCGCGATTTTACTATCCCGCACTGTCGAGTCCCCCTCCGGGGTGTGGATGGAATTGACCCTTCTGCTGTTTCTGAACTCACGAAGCCTCCAAGCCAGTATCTTATCCGCCTTTTCCCCCTTTTCCATATATTTCTTTTTTAAGAAAGAGAGTTTCTTCTCCGTCTGTCCCACAAGGAGGTCCGCTAACTTGGTTCGTAACCTCTGCATTTCCTCCCATTTCCCAGGGAACATCTGTGTTTTTAATTTCCCCCCTGGTTGTATAGCTTCTATCTTTTCCCTTAGTGATTTCTCCTCCCAGGCTCTTTCCCTCTTTTTCCCCGACCCTATCCCAATGAAGGTGCCTCTAATAGTAGCCTTAAATGCCTCCCATACTCCCATGACCCCAACCTCACCGTTATCATTGAGGGAAAAATAGTCCTCTATGGCCACCAGAAGGGATTGGTGGACCTCTTTGTCCTGTAGAAGAAGGTCATTACACCTCCACCGGGAACCTACTGCTGGGGCAGGGGGGGGAGACCCAGTCTAATTTTCACCATGTCGTGGTCAGTCCAGGGGACAATCTCCACTCCCGAGTCAGTGACCTCCCTCTGAAGCGAAGTCTCAACCAAAATGTAATCAATACGGGAGAAAGCTGCGTGGGGCCTTGAGTAAAAAGTATAGTCGGGATTCCGACCCTGCTTGCAGGTGCATGTGTCACTCGGGCCCAGTTCCCTGTTCACTTCGCGAAAGGCCACAGCAAGTCTCTCGTGAAGGCGCATGTTCGGGCAGGGCTTAGCAGATTTCCTATCCCTCTCGGGGCATAGAACCATATTAAAATCTCCACCAACCAATAGGGTACCCTCCGAGAATGATATTATTTCTTTCATTCCAACCCAGAAAGCATCTTGTGCTTCATTCGGGGCATAAATACACACCAGAGTAAACAGCCGACCCCGCACCTCCCCCTTAACCATGAGATATCGTCCATCTGGATCTGATTTCAAAGATTTGAACACAAAATGGGCCCCGGGGATACCACCAAAGCTACTCCTTGCTTCTTTGCCTGAGAAGATGCAGTGAATACCTGATCAATAGTTTTAGCCCTGAGCTTTGGTTCCTTTCCCCCGAACCCAGTGAGTTTCCTGTACAAATAAGAAGTGAAGCCGGAGCCTTGCAAATTCCCGCACCAACAACAACCTCTTTGTAGGCGAGTTGAGCCCCCGCACATTTAACGATCCCACTGTCAAGTATTGGAGCAAATCATCCATTAATACACTGATAAAAGCTTGTAGCTCCCCTCGAAAAACAGCAACAGTTCCTGCTCCCACAGTGCTTGCCCACCCCGTTAGAGGCTCGTGAAAACCCTGGGGCTGCGTAGTAGACCCCAAAACTTGGCATTCCATAACTGTAACCCCAACATCCCAACCCCCTTACTTTCCCCCCTCCTCCCCCTCCCCCCTGATTGCCTGGCAGGTCTTTGGTGTCATTCTATCGCCAACCAGGCCACCATTGTCTTCCCCTCCGGGCTCAATAACTCTTGATTAATAACAACTCGAGCCCCCCCCCCACCCCCAAGGTCGTCCCTGGGTATAAACAATTGTTTCCCCCATCCACTCACAAAGTCGATTGCGGGCTTTTTCATTGATCACCACGGGCCCTTTCATGTTGTCGGGAGCCCCGGGGATGCCGGGGCCAATCTCCTGAACTTCCTTTGGCCTCGAACCCTGCGTCTTTCCCTTGGGGCCCTGGTCCCTTTTGGGCCTGTTGGAGCTCGCTCACCCTCCTGGTCACCCGGTTCCATATTCGGACTGGCCAATAGTTCGCCTGACACTCTCTGGATGTTGTCCTCCGTCACCAGGGCATACTTATAGCCTTCAAACTCAAAAGAGAGTGAGAAGGGGTACCCCCACCTGTACCGGACCCCCTTGGACTGGAGCATTTCTGTCAGCGGAGAGCATAGGCGGCGCCTTGCCAATGTAAAAGCTGACAGATCCTGATAGATTGAGATTTGGGCCCCTTCCCACTCCACTGGGCCTGTCTTGCGAGCCAATTCGAGAATCTTGCTTTTCTCGGCAAAATAGTGAAAGCGAACAAGAATGGACCTGGGGCCTCTGGAGGATGCGCCCGCTCTGTGGGCCCTGTCGATGGTGGGCACATTCGTGTTGGCCCCTCCGAACAGCAAACCGACCACTGCGCCAACAGCTTTATTGATGTCCGCTTGCGTTTCACCTTCGTGCTCCGGGAAACCTAGAAAGCGCAAGTTACACCGACGTTCCCTGTTCTCTAAGTCATCCAACTTCAAGGAGCATTTCTCTTCCCTCCTTTCAAGCTCCGCAAGGCGCATATCGAATTGGTCTCGAAGATATCGTTGGAGGCAGTGTTATTCTCGAGCGCGAGAACTCTATCGTCTATTTTGTCAACTTTCTTGTCCAGGGTGTCCAGTCGCAGCGCTATATCTGCCCTGAAGCCTCTGATTTCCTCCAGGAGGGCCGCCATGCCCCTGGTGACATCTGATTTCCTCCAGGAGGGCCGCCATGCCCCTGGTGACAGTGCTGGTGTCCGCAGCTTCCTGGTGTCTGTGCCGCCATTTCAGGACGTACTTGGGGGCCCGGGGACGGACGGCGAAATCTCTGTAGTGCCTCCTTCCAACTCATAGGCCCCCCCCGGACATCTATGACTCGAGGGGTCTGCCTCCAAAAAGCGCGTGTTCAGGGGGCCTCACCGCCGGCTTCGCTCGGGGCAGGGCCCGATCACTCTGGAAGCACAGGGAGCGAAGACGCTTTGCAGGAGGTCCTGGTCTCTCACGGGTTCCCCCTCGTAGGTGCAGAATGCACCGCCACTGGTATACCACCTCGTACCCGCACTTCTGCGTCTTTCCTTGTCCTGCAAATGGGCTCTCCACCCCAGCCAGGCGGGAGATGCCCAAATAATTGGTTGCAGGCCCTCTGCCAAAGAGTCTATACTGTCTATGACTGGCAGTTTTTCCCCGGGGGGTCCCGCAGACGCAAGGAGACTCCCTCAATAACCCTCCCGGTTCAATGGAAGGGGTAGTGGACCACCCCCTGTGTTGCTCCGTTTCCTCCCACGATCTTGGAGGTCCTCAGGGTGCTGTTCGGGTCCCGCCGTGGTCTCCTCACCTCATGGGCCCGCTGGTGCCACCCCGTAGGGTTGATGCCGCATCCGATCTGAGCGGGCCAGGGGAAGGGCCCCGCCGGCCGTCCCCATGCCTCGGGGCCAGGTCCAAGCTCTCCGCTTTCGTGCCTCTCACAGCGCAGTAAACCCTCGGCGGGGGCTCTCTTACTCTGCCCGATCTCGCTCTCCGCGGGCCTCGCGGCGGCTCTCCAGGCACAGGGGGACCCAGCGGCGCCGCTCCGGGCCCTCCCCGGACGTTGCAGGGGGCTTGTGTCTGCCCCAGGGAGAGCGGGTCCAGCTACATCCAGGGCGCGCCCTGCCGCCACTACCTCCCTCCGGGGAGAAGGGGGAAGGCACCAGCCGGCGTCGCTCGGCCTTGTCACAGGCCGCTCTCAAGCCCGGGCTCCGCGTAGTTTCTCGTGGAGCCGCGGCGCCGAAGGGGGGAGGGGTCACTATCCCTCCAAACTACAACGGGTCGTGGTTTCACAGCGGCTCCACCGCGGAAGTTCAAATTTCAGGGTGATGTGCCCACCAACGATGGCAAGGTGGGGGTATGGTTTACTCCTCACTCCGGCGGTGCTGGGGGGGGCTCAAGACCCTCAAACGGTGCCCTTCGGAGGAGACGAGCTGAGATGCTTCAGCACATCTCTGCGCCCCCTGGTGGATCATGCTGATGTATCTTATAGATCACTAATGGCAAAGGTTATTGACTACCTTGGATGGGGTAGACCATCTGTTGAATATGAACAGGATGACCTTACAGATATTTTGGACAGGGCACCTTCTAAGGACCCAGTCCTTCACTTCGATACAGCAGTGAAGAATAGAGGTCTAGATACCATCCCCGCGGTTCACAAGGATTTTACACAAAAATACAGACCCTCATCAGAGTTTCTTTCGAAACATCCGAGTCCACAAAGCTGTGTGCAAACAGCTACTGCTGCATCTAAAGGAGCAGCATATCCCACAGTCCCTGCGGACATGGAGGATAAAAGGCTTGATGCCATGGGAAAGAAAGTTTCAAATGCAACTTGTGCTATAGCGAAGTTCATCTACACTTTGTGAGAGGTGATAGCCATGGCATCTGAACACAACCCAGAGAGTGAAGAAAGGGATTTTTTTTAAGCATTATTCAGGTCGGTAAAGATGCTATGTGCCAATCATTGCAGTCAGGGCTAGACACTGCAGATTGTATTAGCCGTTCTATGGCAGCTGGGACAGTGCTTAGACGATTTGCCTGGCTTCGTGAATGAGGGTTTGCTTCTGACATGCAATCCAGATTATTGGATATGCTGTTTGAAGGGTCTTACTTGTTTGGTTCTAAAGCAGATGAAAGTCTTGAAAAATTGCAGTCGTCTAAGGCAGCGGCAAAATCTTTGAGTCGGGCCATTAGGTAGCCACAACAAGGTTGAACAGCTCCATCTTCTGGTCAGGGATGGAGAGATCGTTAATTTTGTTACTATTCCTCAATTAGCAGAGGAAGAGGTCAATTTAACCAGAGGGGACAGAGGAGGCCATCGAGAACGTACAGCAGAGTCGTAGCCAGGATTGTCCAACAAGTCGGGCCCAGAGCTAATGTAGTTGGGCCACCACAGTGACATTAACATCTGTAAATGCCCACACAATGCTGCAGGGTGGGCATTTACAGATTTTGGATGGGCCTTGCCCACTCAGGCCCTACTCTGTCTACGCCTCTGACGTAGAGGCAGAATTGCTGCAGCAGTATGCGCTGCCTTGCCTTCTGTACCAACTGGTGCCAAAAAACCACTATGAAAACCTAAATCATTAGACCGTGATGGGAGGCAGGTTCTCCCAGCATCTCAAAGAATGGTGAAGTATTACAACAGATGCTTGGGCACTACAAACAGTCGGCCATGGTTACTGCCTCCCTTTTCTAAAGAGACCACTAGATTGTCCCCAGGAGGCCAGTCCTTGAAAGTACCAAATCCGCTCCTCCTACAGGAAGTTCAGACACTGTTGAAGAAGGGTGCATTCCAACAGGTACCTGTAGCAGAAAGCAATCAAGGTTGGTACTCTCCTTATTTTCTGATGCCGAAAAAAGACAGAGGGTTGTGGCCCATCTTGGACTTGAGGAAGGACAAGTTCAAGATGGTCACTCTTTTGCAGATCCTCCAGGCCTTTCAGCTCCAGGATTGGATGGTGTCATTGCATCTTCAGGATGCTTATTTTCATGTGCAAATTCATCTGAAGCACAGGAAATACCTGAGATTCGCCATTGGCAGTTCTCACTATCAGTTTCGAGTTCTGCTATTCGGGCTGACCTCTAGCCAAGGGTTTTCACCAATATACAGTGGGGACCGGAGGCATTCACATCTACCCTTTCCTGGACGATTGGCTGATCAGAGCCCATTTACCCAAACAGGCACTGTCTCCACAAGCTGGTCTTCTCCCTCAACTTCAAGAAGTTCCACATGACACCTTTTCAGAAGCTGCAATTCATTGGTGCAGTCCTGGACCCATAACCCGAGGTGAGGGCTACTTTCATACCGCAAATACTAAACAAATTTCAAAGTGCCTCAAATCTTCCGGCTTTCGCTTTTCTGATGTTGCTCGGTCTCATGGCATCCTGCATTTTTCTGGTGCCAGAGGTTGTCTGAGAATGAGATCTCTTCAGTGGGCCCTCAGGACTCAGTGGTCACAATTCTCCAGAAGGATGACGGATCTGCTACGAATCCCGAACAGGGTCGTGAAGGATCTCTTGTGGTGGTCTGTCAAGGAGAATGTGTTGAAGGGGGAACCCTTTTGGCAACCATGACTGGCGATTACGGTGGTTACAGATGCCTCCCTATCGGGTTGCGGGGTCACACCAATGGTCTAACAATCAGCAGACACTGGTCTCTGTCTGAGTCCATACTGCATGACAACATTTTGGAGCTGTGGGCAATCAGACTAGCGCTGATGGCCTTCCTGCCCTCTGTATGAGGAAAGAGTGTCCTGATAATGTTGGAAAACACAGTGGCCATGCATTACCTCAACAAGAGAGGAGGTGTGGGGTCACAGCCTCTGTACAGAGAGGCAATGGAGCTCTGGTTTTGGGCACTGCAAGAAGGAATCTCTGTCAGCAGTACATCTGGCCAGAGAAGAGAAAACAGCGGTGAGTGCTCTGAGCAGGCAGAGCAGTCTCCCACGAGTGGGAGTTACCTCGGGAAGTCCTTTAAGAGAACATCACCCTTTGGTGAACCCCACAAGTGGTCAACCGGAAGTGCGAACAGTTCTAATGCAGGGAACTTTCCCCAAGAGGAGCGTTAGGGGACGCGGTCATAGTGGACTGGGAATTTCCACTTCTGTACTTGCTTCTGCCAGTCCCTGTCATTCTTCATGTTCTCTGGTCTAAGAACATTTTGGAAATTCATGATCCTGATTGTGCCAGATTGGGCCACGAGAATGTGGTACCCGGAACCTCTGAAAATGTCCATTTGCCCTTGAATTCATCTTCCGCAAAGAGAGGACATTCTCTCCCCCAAGAGGGGGGTTGCATTCTTCATCCAGTGATCAGTACCCTCATTCTCCACGCATGGTTTCTGAGAGGTTGAGGTAAAAAGATTGGGACCTTCCGGAAGATGTCATGGGGGTGTTGTTTTCGGCCTGAAGGCCAGTAACAAAACCTTTATACCGCTGCCATTGGAACACATTTTGCAGCTGGTGTAGAGATAAAGGAATTGATCGATTTACTTGTGACACGCCAATCGTTTTTGACTTGTCTACTACATTTAACCCATTAGGGGCTACAGGTTGCTACAGCCAAGGGCTATCTGGCTGCGCTGTCCATTTGCAAGAGTTCTCCGGAACAAGGTTCCTACTTCAAGGTTCCTATAGTAATCTAATTTCTAAAAAGGTTTGACCAACATCTTCCCACTGGTTACTTTTTTTGTTCCGGTCTGGGATCTCAACCTAGTTTTAAGCTTCCTGATGGGTTCTCCATTTGAACCATTACGTTCTTGTCCACTTAGGATATTGGGCCTCATTCCGGGTTTGGAGCTAACCATGGAGTAATTAGCTCCATGGTTGCCTCCGAAACCGTCCCAAATCCGGCATGGTGAATGGAGTAATTACCGGTCCATTCCAGGGTTGGAGGGACCGGTAATTCCCCATTCACCTTTTGCCCTTCCCCATTCCCATTTCTGCCCCATAGGGCTCAATGGGAATGGGAATGGGGAAGGAGGTAATTACGGCAGCGTAAATTACGGTACTGTAACTACCTCCGAGGTACCTTTGCGGGTCCCGTACTTAACTCCTGCTAAAAGCAGGAGGTAAGGAAGGACCCGCAAAGGGAACTCGGAATACGGAGGTAAGGGATTACCGGCATCGGCACCCTTACCGGTGCCGGTAATCCCTTACCTCCAACCTCGTAATGACCCCCATTGTCTTTAAAAACTGTATTCTTAACAGCCATTACTTCTGCTCGCAGAGTGAGCAAGCTTCAGGCCTTGTGTTCAAAACCACCATCCATGGTCTTTCATAAGGACAAAGTAGTTTTGAGGGTTCATCCCTCTTTTCTGCCAAAAGTAGTGTCAGAACTTCATCTGACACAAAAAATTGTTTTACCGGCCTTCTAACCTCCTCCTCATCCATCTAAAGAGGAGGAGAGGTTACACAGACTTGACCCTAGGAGAGCCTTGAGATTTTACATCAACAGGGTTTCTAAGATGAGAGTAGACGACTAACTATATGTTGACTATGCGGGCCACATAATGGGACAAGCGGTCACAAAACAAACACTGATCATACTTTGTATATCTGAATGTTACAAGAGGTTCCCGAAGGTCTAAGGGCCCACTCGACCAAAGGTATAGCCACTTCTTTAGCCCTCCAGAGAGGGATACCGCTACAAGACATCTGCAATGCTGCCACCTGGCCTTCTGCAAAATTCTACTGTTTAGATTCCCTTTCGGGCCGGGAATCCAGATTTGGAAAGGCTGTGTTACACAGCATAAACCAAAATTAAACAAAAATAAAAACTCTTCTTTCCCACTTCCTGCAACACACTGCTATGGAAGAATATCAAATATGAGGAATACGTGGGAGGACACAATCCATTTGAAGAACAAATTACTGACCCCTGGTAATGTTCTTTCGACTGGCTGTTCCTCCCACGTATTCCTCATTGCCCTCCCATCTTTTCCCTCTGTCAAGAACGTGGTTTACACCTTCCTCTCTGTTAACGCTCAAGTATTCTCATCTTCCAGGCTGCTGTGCTGGTGAGAGGAAAAACACAACGGGCGCGGTGTGTGCCATATATAACAGCGTCAACGTCGAGGATGGAGGCTCTCGAGGGACACGAGGTTGATGACGACACATGGCTCCCTCTGCTGATAAAGGTTTCCAAGCTGCAAGCAGGATATTGGAGTATATCAAAGATGAGGAATATGTGGGAGGAAGATCCAGTCGAAAGAACATTACCAGAGGTAAGTAATTTGCTCAACTATAATTTTGGCCCTCTGCCTCTTTCGTCTATGCCATCCTCAATCCTGAGAATCTGAACATCGCCAGCTCAAATCCTGTTGCCTGATCATCTCACAACCTTTTGGACCTAGCCTTTGTGAACTTTGAGACTAAGAATCTTTACCTCTCTGATTGTTCCTGCATACTGCAAACTCATGTGTGTCAACTCTCAAAGCCTTCTTTTTCCAACCCTACTGCATCCATTCCCACAGGGAACTCAAACCCTCCTACCTCTGAAACGAGACATCCGAAATAATACCTGCTCTAATTTAGCTGCGCTAACCTCTATGCCTCGAATTAGCCACCTTTCTCAATCTTCACAACCGCTCAATTTAGACACCTTGAACCTAAACACCTTGGACTGTGTCCCTTGGGCCTCTGCACCTGGAAACCCAACCTTTCCCACTGCAACTCCGACTGCTTTCAAAGCATATTAATGCGAACCTCAGAAAACTTCAGAGACCAAGAAAAACCTCCCCACAGGAGGGCTTTCGCCCCTGTAACCAAAAAGCGTACCAGGCCCTGACAAATGCAGGCGTCCCCCACCGTAAAACAGCGAGGCTTTCACCACTGTGTTAAGCCATTAAACGTGGTAGATGTTATTTTGTGTATGCTCAACAACAAGACATAAGTGGCATAATTAGAACCAACAGAACGTATCAACATCATCGAACGCCAACCGGCTCACCCAACCAGGAAGCCAACTACCGGAACAGGTTGACACACAACCATAACATCAGTAGATCAGCGACCCACAGCAATCACAAAACATCCACAACTACAAAGATACCCTGATAAAAGAAGGACAAGTATGCAAGGATGGGAAACGGAACAAAAAGGACAAAAGAAACACCCCCCTCCCCCCCATAAAACAACAAGAACAACCTACCGGAATTCACACCACCTTTAAATCACCACCAGCACACAGTAAACAAACTAAAGATCCGGACTAAGACTAGAAGAAAGACCTTGTACTTCTCCTGCTACCTCTCCATCCACAAGCCATCACACCAGAAACCAAACAGCCCACAACTAAGGGCCCAGGGAACACTAGAAGAGACCCAATTTACTATCAAACCACAAAACACAGAACCCTGCAATGGAGAAAACGGCATCGGAACGACACCAAGAAGGACGAGAGCTCGAGTGGAATCCCTCAAGACCCACACCCTTTACATAACCAGAGATTGGAAAAAAAAAAGACAACCAAACATCTGATTACAACTAATCGAAACAGAGAAACTCATTGGGCCTCATTACGACCCAGGCGTTAAGGGATTAACAGTGCCGTAAAAGATTGCGGCGCCGTTAACCACTTAACGCCTTACTACAAGGTCCCTTTGCGGGTGCCGACCTTAACGGCTGGTCTGTATAACTACACTTAGCCAGACAAATGTCTCTCGTTATGTGGCTTCCCCTTCGTCTCTTTGTCTTGTGGCCTATTATCAGGGTTTCTTCTTTCAACAATGTTCTTCCAAACACAAAAGTCTCTCTTTCGCAATGTTTTTTTTTGGGTGATCTCTTGAAATAAGACTGGCGGGTCTGGTCTACGAGTTCCTGTAACTCTTTCCAACAGTCACTATATCTTAGGCTCCAATTCACTTGACTCTTGTCCTTAATGTTTTCCACATATTGTCTTGACCTTCTTCCTCTTATTGTATATAGTTTGAGCTTTTGATAAACTTTGAAGTTTCTCCACTCTTGGGAACTCTTATCCTGTCTGTCTTGTTTTATTTCACTCAACACTTTTATTACACACTGTGCCGTATTACTCTTTATTAAGTATTCACTTATCTTCATCTAACTTTCCTTGAGGTCTCTCCGAGGTGCTTGTAACCCCAAATGTCTTTCTCCTCTGAGTTAATACTTCACACTCATCATTATTATTCACCATTTCCTCTGAAGTTTCAATGACTTGGGTTTCTCTTTCTTTATCACCCTTATTATTTTTATCATCCCAACTCAGTACTGCAAGTCTTTCCGTCAGCCTCCCGCCACTCCAGCATACCCCGGTACCTGTTGTCCTCGGGATTATGCTTGCAGGGCTTGGCACTTGCTCAGGTTTCTTGGTCAGCTCTCTCGACCATCCGTTTGCTTTGGTTTGCTGCTCACCTCTCTCCAGTCTGGTTTCTCACTCACCCTAGGTCCGGCGTGCTATTTGACTGCTGCCTTCACTGTACAGCAGTCGCTGGGAGCTAGTGCCGCTCTCAGCCTCGTTGGTCTCTGCATCGTTGTACAGGTGCCCGGTCCATCATGGGATGTCTGCGGTCACACCACCACTTCGTACGCTGCTTGCTCGTCCTTTCGGACAACAGCTACCCTGTTATTCACCTCTCTAGCCCACCGGTGTCTCCGATGGGGCACTATGCTTCCCGGAGTGCTGAAGGTTCTGAGGCCTTGCTTGGCTCCATCTCTCCAAGGCGCTTTGATGCAAAAGGGCTTCCCTTTCATACTGTTCTCGCTCATCCTTTCGGGCTTCCTCATTCTAATTTTATAGTGATTTGTTCTTAAAGGGATATGTCCCTCTTCGTCCATAGCTTGCTTGAGCCAGCATTGTCTGCATCAAAATAGGAGTACAAAATAGGAGTAAGACACATTGTTTTGATATAAGGCAGTCCCATAAATGCAGAAAACGTGTCTTCCAAAGGGAGTTCCCCTTGGGAATGGGAGTCCTTGTCCGCTATGGGGGAGTCACTCCCAGTGAGGTCCCATTTGCCCAGACCCCCTATGTAGGGTCTTGTGTAGCAGGCTCACATCCCTAGCCTCACAACGGGTGGCTCCACCTTGGGACAAAGGGACGAATGCTCCCGATTCGTCACATTAACAGAGTAACCATAGGAGGAGGCGGAATCGCTCTAGCGCACAAAAATCATCAAATCAGCTCCTCACCACTACCATCAACTGACATAGAAGACTGCGGCTCACTCCTAGTCAAGCTCAACAACAAATTCAACATACTCTTCCTTCTGATCTACAGACCACCCACCTATAACCCTAATCTCGACGCAAAACTCACAGATGCCATAGCTAACCTTTCTACAAATCACAATAACATTGTTCTGGGAGATTTCAACATTTGGTTCGAAAGAGAAAAGGAAATCCTAACAAACTCCCTCTGCGCCCTACTGGAAACTCTTAATCTCAAACAAATAGTGCACAGAGCCACTCAGAGAGCTGGACACACACTAGATGCAATTGTCTGCAGGGATGGACTTTCGACTGTCGTATGGAGCGACTATCATATCATCCCTTTCACCGTCAAAATCCTGAGCCGCATAATGCCCACAAACGCACAACTACCAGCAACAAACAAAAGAAACTAGAAAAGACTTTAGCACAAATATTAGAAACTACCAAGCCAGACACTTCGAAATGACTGCAGACACAGTTGAAGACAACCTTCACACCTGGATCACAGAAGCGTTAGACAACTAACACTCATAAAACTCTTCAAACCCACACCGAAAAAATTGCAGCAAGATGGTTCACGGAGGAACTAAGTGAACTGAAAAAACTAACAAGAATCTAGAAAAGCTATGGAGCAAGCACTACAACCAAGTAGGCAAGATTAACTACTAGCGACAAATCCGGCTATTCAAATCAACAGTTCTGAAAGCCAAGAAAGTATACTATACCGCGAGAATCCAATCGGCAACAAACCCACAAAAAGTCATGTTTGGAATCATAAATGAAATCAAGAACCCAACTTCATGCAACCACATCATCATACCCTCGCAAACCCTATGAGACAGCATCACGGGCCACCTAAAAGCAAAAATAGAAACAATACAGCAGGCCATCCACACATCCCGCAGGACCACAAACACCCTGCCAGAAACCAGCACCCCAACAGCCAACACAACACTCTATTGATTTGAACGTTTAAGCGAGGAAGTCTTCGACAAACTGTTAAATGATTCCAACATAGCCAGATTTCCCAGCGACCCATGCCCACAGGATAGCCACAAAAAGCTACTGTTACACAAAACACCAGCCCTCTACATCTGACTAATAATTAACCTATCACGAAACACTGGAATAGTCCCAAAGTCATTGAAATCACCGTACATCAAACCTCTCCTAAAAGATGAGACAGAAAATACAGATGACCCTCCTAACAGGCCCATATAAAACCTACCATCCCCCGCATAAATCCTGGATAACCACATGTACAAAGTATCACCACATCATATAGAAGGCAATGAAATACTAAACCAATCCCCAGTCGGTTTCAGACCCATGAGAGGAACAGAATGGACACTCCTCTCCATATGGGACAAACTAAAAATGAACACGGACAACAACACCCAATCAGCACTTGTACTACTGGACATATCAGCTGCCTTTGATAAGATCAGTACACAGTCCTAATCAAGAGATGGAGAAATACAAAGCTCTGCACTACAATGGCTGAAATCTTTCCTCATCGACCGAACAGAAAAAACCCACATTACACCATTCACATCGAACACAAAAAATATTACATGCAGTGTTACACAAGGATCAAGCCTCTCCTCACTCCACCTCAACATCCATATGACCCCCTAATGTAACTCATTCAAGCCTATCGACTGACAGCCTACAACTACTCAGACGTCACCCAACTCCTTTTCAAGATAACTAACGACAACGACTGGGACAAGGCTCTCAATAAATACCTCACCGACATAATCACCTGGATGGCAAAACTCAAAATAAACCCAACCAAAACAAAAATACTTATGGCCCCACATGAAAACAGTCCAACACAGATATCCCTCACATGGCCCCTGACCATGGGAACCCAATAAGGGACGTCAACAGTGATACAGAATCTGGGAATCCTTATGGACAACGGCCTCGCCTTGCAACCACAAGTCAATGCAGTAGCTAAAAAATGCTTCTGCCTTCTCCGATTTAATAAGGAGGATCCTCTCTTACCTCAACTTCGCACACAGAACCCTTGCAATAATCTCCTTGGTATTA
Organism: Ambystoma mexicanum; assembly: GCF_040938575.1. NCBI lineage: Eukaryota > Metazoa > Chordata > Amphibia > Caudata > Ambystomatidae > Ambystoma > Ambystoma mexicanum. Next base: position 1,141,322,448 of record NC_090923.1, on the reverse strand, counting down.
TCAAAGATGCACTACGCAAATAGTCAATATCTGGGAATGCCTGAATGCCTCACCAAAAAACTACAAAGCATCCAAAATAGTGCAGCAAAACTACTCCTGAGATTAAATAGAAGAGACCACATCACACGGGCCCTAAGAAGTATACACTGTCTACCAAGCACATCAACTTCAAAACCCTCAGCATTGCCCATAAATCACTACATGGACAAGGAGCCCAATTCATCCAAACCTGATAACCAGCCGAGGAGACACATAAGATCCAGCACCAACCTCCAAATAGAAACAAGATGCTACAAGAAAAGAACATTTGTAGGAACTGCCTATTCCTATCTATCCAAACTATGGAAATAGATCCTCAAGGAAATAATAATGACTGAAGACCGCCTAACTTTCAAGAAAAGTCTAAAAAACTGACTTTTCAACTCGCCCAGACAAACACTGATCAACCACTCCATGAACGGACTGCCCAGCCCACATAATCCGTGTATCTACAAACCATAAACCGGAAACAAGAGATGCATTTAGAATGGAAAACAATAACATAACTAATTTAAACAAAAAGTGCCATCATCTAATGCGCTTGATCCAGAGTATGGCAAGCTAATATTTAATGATACTGTTACCATAACATACAAAAGACTACTTGCTTATACATTTTTCGTCTATTTTAATGAACACATTCCACCCATGTATGACAAAGTACAATATTGGTTGCTACACTTCGACAACACGTGTTTCAACCAACATGGTTTTTTGAAGGCAGAAATCCTAAATCAGCAACCTTAATCACTTTGTAAATCAAATCTTTACACAGAAATAAACATTGCAAGTGCACAAAAACCATTATCAAGTACATTATATTGGCATAACAGACATTCATTGTTGGCTAATTGTGTGAGGAGACAAAAAATGGGGGAGGGGAGGAGGGAAAAATTAGATCAATACATAAAACACATTTCAATGATACTTCTCATTAAGCTACCAGCTCATAAATCATTTGCATGACAGAAACCCTCAATTTCCATTTCATGTGATATTCTATTTCCCAATACATTCATCAGAAAGTGCACTCTGGTGTTTCTCTACCTCATTAGTCATCTTCCAATACCTATGCATATCAATCATTCAGATTAGTAAATTCCAACTCCTAAATCAATTGCATGACAGATATCATCAATCGTCATTTCATTTAATAATCCATTTCCCAATATCTTCAATAGAAAGTGCCTTCTAGTGTTCCTCTGCCTCATTAGTCAGATACTCTTACAATATCAGTGCATATCAAAAATCACTCTGATTAATTGTTGCTCCAATAGCATGGCCAAATATAATCTCTCAATATTTTTGTTGCGCTAGTCCTAACGCCTCGAAAAGCCGTATTCTCCAAAAGCAGGATGCCAGATTGATCTATGAGAATGTACCCGCCTAGTATAGGAAACTTAGTGCTACTCACCCTAATTTAAGGTTGAGAGTCCCACTTCATAGAGTATGTAAATAAAAGTAGACCTCCGAGTCCGCTGACTCTAGAATTAATATATAATCTTGTCAAAAATCGGTATCCAATGTAATTCAAATAGAACTTGTCCACCTAGAGAAATGAAATAACTTACCCTCGTCCCTTATTTCTTCTCAGTCAATATTAATTCCAAGAATTTTGCTCATTACAAAAATAGTAAGAAACTAGATTAATGCAGCCTCTTCTGCTATGCAAACAATTTTGCATAGACTACATCTAATTTATCACAAGTTAATGTCAATAGCAGTTAGCCTTACCGCTATATCTTAATAGTCCCAAATCCTTTTGTTAACTGACCCGTTCTGCATCTGGCGTCCACTTGCGGGCACCATTTTCATTGTTATTTATATATTGCCAATGACGTTCCGCGTACTAACGTGCAACGTGGCTGACTGTATTTGTAAACTGTCCCAACTCCGGCGAAGCAAAAGGAGTCCTGTTTCCTCCATTATTAAGTGAAATGAAACGTTCAAATGACATTTCACTCGAGATGTAATTACTCTGTAATGTGATAAAAGCTCATTAGGGTCCAACAGAAATCGCCTAATGTAATAAACACATGAGTTATATTGATCAGTGTGAACACTCAATATGGAGTGATAATAATGGCATTTACCAATCCTGCGTTCGGACAATACAGCTGATCAACTTAAATTACCCTGTTAGTAACAATGTATTGCAAGAGGGCTGTTGCCCAATAACTGATGTATTCTTATTTTGACTAAGGTCATTGCTCCTACTAGAGCCCTTGAAAGAAATATTAAGAGAAGGCCAATGTCATTCTAAGCTGATGTTGGAATTGATCTCTGTGGAATTAAATAAATCCACAGAGTTTAGGTAAGTGGCAGCAAAGGGCTAATATCAGCCAATTATTCATACAAATACATCAGTCCTGTTTAAAGAAAATTCAGTTACTACGATACATTCAATTCATGTCCCATGTTCTATGGTTTACCTCTGTATGGTTAAGCGAGTAACAATAAAGAGCTGATATCAATCAATTAATACTACAGATATATCAGTCCCGTTTTAAAGAAAACTTCAATTATAAGGAAACATTCATGTCATGCTCCTTGTTAAGGCCCTGCGTTGTGCATCCGAGTCTGCAAATCATCTTGGAGTCCAGTTGTCTCTTTTATTGCAATATGCTCTTTGAATGCCAATACATTGGATCTCCCCCTTGTTTCCCATCTGATGCTCTTCTTGCCAATGATTTGCTAATGGCAGTTTTGGATCTTGACTGTTGAGACTAGACAGATGCTCCCTAATACGCACCCGCAATTCCCGAATGGTGTTACCAATGTACCCTTTTTTACAAATCCAGATAATTGCATACACTATGTACTTTGATCTACAATTAATAAAGTCTCTTATTTCCATTGCTATCCCTCCATGGCATACACATGTTGTGGTATTTTGATGCGCATATCTGCAGACACTACATGTCCCACATTTATGGAAACCTTTGTGTGTGAATCTTACCCAATGAATGCCACTTCCTTTTTCAATGTCTGATTTAAGGAATGACGGGCATAGTTTGTTTTTAATTGCAGGTGCCCAAGTATACACAAACCTTGGTTTATCTTCAATATAGTTAGTAAGATCAGTATCTAATAATAACAGGAGCCAGTTTTTCAATACCATTCCATACATCCGATTATTGTCTTTGGAATGCATGGTAATAAAATGTACCCGTATTGCACTGGAATCTGAACTCTTTGTCAATGATTTTATCATATCCCCTCTCCGTACAGATTGAGTCTTGCCAAGTGCTTTCAACACACAACCCTGTGAGTACCCTTGTTCCTGAAACCTTTTGGCTAGCAAGTCCCATTCCTGTTCATAAATAGTGTTGGTACTGCATTTTCTTTTGGCTCTGTAAAACTCTCCCATCTGAATATTGGCAATAGTTGACTTCTTGTGCCAACTAGTGGCAAATAATGTGGAATTCACTTCTGTAGGCTTTCTGAAAGTCATAGTTTCCAATTTACCTTCCCCTACATATATTCTAAAATCAAGGAAATCAATCAAGTTTGCATCAATAGTTCTTGTCAACTCTATGCCAAAGGTATTATTATTCAGGTAATTGGTACATCTTTCAAAGCTATCTTTAGTGCCATTCCATACTAAAAATACATCAATGTATCTCTTCCAGAGCTTGATGTCACTGTGATATTCGTTCCCATTATAAATGTAATTATGTTCAAAATGCCCCTCTTCTTTACATGGTACACAATTGGCCAACAATTAATATCTGTTATGCCAATGTAATGTACTTGTAATTTGGTGTATGGCCTCCTGAGATTTACCCCTGACTGCTCTCCAAGCTACTGTGGATTGGTCTGGCTATCTTCCCAGATGTGTCCCATGTTCATTTAAGAAGTGTGGCCTCCTAAACATCTGCCTGTCAGGATAGTTTAGAAATCTATTCTAACAGTTTCTATGGACACCGAGTCTTGTTGCTTTGTTTTTTAACTGGTTTTGACTATTGTTATGCTATGTTGATTTGTACCGCGCACCGCTAGCACCCAAGGGCAGCCTCCAGGCGCTCGTTTGAGGGTATGTAAAGCCTTCAGCTGCACTGTCCCTGCCTTTTGCTCATTTGGTATGGGAAGGATGAGCAGGCCTTCAGACTATCAGCACTTGGAAACTATGTTTCCCTTTTTGTTTTTTACTTTTGTAACTTTATAACATTGCACACAGCATCTTATTATGCAGTGCAATAGGGATATTTTTGTATCACCCTAGTCTTTTACACTTGGGATTTTTGGTTACTTTTATATGTGCCTAAAGACAAGCTGGTCATAGCAATTATATTGTTATAATGTTTGTGTTATTTCTAGTGTGCACATTCATGTTTATCGTGTATGGCTACTAAACATGGCTAGTGCCCTAAAATGGGCGCACCACAAGATTTTCGCTTGTTCTTCGGCCATATTGTTTTTTGGCCCTCTTCCTGTCCTGCCTTTACAAGGTGAGGAAATCCCATATAAGGTCATGCACTTGCCCAGGAAAGCTGCAGCTTTCACAGACTAGTGATGTCTGTCTCAGGAAGGTGCAGTGCTTCCCCTTGGACTGGTGGGACCAGTCAGTCTCGACGTGTTCGTGAGGATTCAGCCATCCTGAGGTTTCGGAAGTGTCCCTGGATGATCCGGTGGACTGTCCAGCTCTTTAGCGGTCTACCTCACTATAACCGCTGCCGTTTGCAGCCGGAACCTTGGTGAACTCCAGCCTGTGGTATAAGTCGCCTTTCTGCCGAAACTCAGCCTCCCAGCTTCAAGGGATCCTCGTCTGAAGGACATCTACAACCACATCTGGAAGGATGCCTGCTGTCTGTGTGCTGTTGCTGGAACTCGCCTTCCCCCATCCTGGGAAGTGTCCTGAAGAGGGCTGCATTGGTGCATTCTACATTTCTTTATCCCCAACGGTTACACTCTGCTCTTGGACATGACTGGAAGATTCCTTGCACCTGCAGCTCCTGGGCACCTCTCATTGGAACCAATGGTGGGAAATCCAGTCCCCAGCGACCGATCCCATTATGAGAAAATCGGAGTCATGGAGGTATGTGAATGCAAAGCCTTTGTCCCCCCGGTCCTCCATAGGATAACATTGAGAACTAGTCTCTTTGTAGCCTTCCATTCCACCTCTTTTTGGTTGTCACACCTGAGCAGTAAAACCTGAAAGATTACGACACATTTTACTAACCCAGTAACTTTGTTGCCTCTCTTCTTTTGAACATTCACCAACACAAGTAACTTACCTGCTACAGATATGTTCTGGGCAGAAGCATTGTGGCTTTTGGGCACAAGGCCCCACTCTTCTTAGTGATTGGACAGCTGAAGCCAGGGAAGACCACTTGTGACTTGGTTCCATCGTACTGCATCACTTTACTTGCTTTATTGATTTAAGTCATTGAATGTGTTTTAAAAATTTATAGTGATTGTATATATGTTTATTATTGAGTGTTGTGCAATATTATCTCCTGCTTGTTTCCTCTTTTAGTTTGTGGCCTGGAATCAATACTGTATTTTTATCATCCCTGTCCAAATTGAATTATTGTGTGCTTCACTGTGCAGACACATTGTGGACCCCTGAACCCCCACTCACTCTCCTTAGAATAGCCTTGACAGCTACCCATTGGTACCTTGATTGGGTTTTGGCTAACCTCTCAGAGTTACCCTGTTCACTGTAACTTGGGTGGCCTTCTAAAATCTGTCCACCAGGTCAGATTCTAGAAATCTGTCCTAACAGGTAGCTGCAGCTGTATGTTGCTGTGCTCATCACTCTGCCACACGCCCTTTATCACTGCATTGAGCCTCCTGTCTTTAAGGACCCAATTCATATGCCATGCCTCTCACTTCACTGATCACTAGGTCCACTGGACACCTGCTGAACAAAGCTCATGCTGCTCCTGACCTCCTGCTGTGCCCAGCCATCACCACAAGTGGCTATTGCTGCACAGGTGCTCAACAACAAGGATCTTCTGTTCTTATAGTAATCACTGTAGCCATGCCTTGTGTCTCTTTGGCAGGTGCAGGCCTATCCACGTGGGGCTGGGGTTTCGGTGTACTGCAGGGTTGCTTTTTTTGCATGGCTAGCCCCTTTGGGTGCCATGCGGCATACCCCTCTGTGGAGGACACATCCTCTCTCTCAGTACATGGCTGGGCCCCTCTCAGTGTAGGGATAGACCCCTTTTGTCAGTGGAAGGACTTCTTTGTGTGTAGAACAGGTCTGTATGCAGAGCTGTGAGCAATGGTCCTCTGAGGCTGTTGTATGGACCCCTATGTTTGTAGGTGCAGGGCTCTCCTATGTGCAGGCATGGGGCACCAGTCTCTGTGCACTGTTGAGGTTCCTCTATGCGCAAAGTCAAGGACCCTATTTGTTTGCAGCAGGGCTCCCTGTGTGAGGATCACGGCTACCTGTATATGACCTTGGGTCCTTTCATGTGCGTAGCTGGGCCGTTCTTTGTGCAGAAGTGGGCCACTGCTGTTTTCAGACCATGGCCATGCCTATGTGGTTTCTTACAGCTACTCATTTCTCTACAGTTCTCATCTGGGATGATGCCCGTGAGGGGAAAGAGGGGAAGGATAAACTGGTCCTGGAATTCACCTTCACCAAGCCAGCGCTGGCTGTACGGGTGAGAAACGACAAGTAAGTATGGGGCAGAAACAGATGGTGGGACACACAGTAATGAGGGTGGGGGAACCTTCAGTGACCTTTGTCAGTCACCTGGAGGTAGGTTTTTGTTTCTCAGATGAAAGTTTGCTTTACTTCAGTTTTTCCCTTCTCGCTGGTTCTGGTCCAACAGTGCTACGTTATAGACTTCAGGGCATACATTCGTTTTCAAAACTTGATTAGCAGAGTTTGCTAATTAAACATTTTTTGATTAGCAAACAGAACCATTTGATTAGCAATTTTGCACTAATATTGTTAATGTCACCAGAAGTTATTTGTAGCCAAGACATGAAATGATCAACAATACATGAATTTTGCATACTGCTGAAATAAGAGATTAGGTAGAGGAGTCAGACCTTGCAAATACTTTAAAATTCCGCCAGACCTGCAGGTCGGGTAACTTACTTTCCCTATTCAACCTAAGAGAAATACACTCAACCCATAGCAATAGAGGACAACAAATTTAAAATGCGATTTGTGTACAATGCTGCATGTCACCATAAACCTGACTTGTTTGGCACACTGCTGCCACCCAGAGGCCAGTCATGCACAGTGAAACTCTTGTTTGACATTTACTGCAAACAAACTAAATGTTACATAAAAATTTCAAACATCTCGTGCAAATGCTACTCGCCCTTCATAAAATGTATTAAACTGTGCAAGTAGGCAAAAAGACTTTGCGAGCCACAGCTGAGTGTCTGTAAAATGTAAAGGGTTAGCTGCATGAATGGACACAAATAAATAGATATGATAAAAAGGCTCCAAAAACTGTTTGGCCAGCTGTCTCCTGCAGATGGTAATATATAATGCAATCATAATCCTAAAGCAAAGCGAGCTCTGGAGGCTAATTACAGTGTTTGGTATTGCAATAGATCTGTAGATGTACATATTGGATTGAACTATTGATCACTACTTTGCGTAAGCATGTAGTTCGCTTTATGTATTCATTATGTTTGAGGAAAGAAAGGGAGTAGGCGGAGTAGATTGCAGGCAGAGAACTGGGCAAACTAGATGGAATATTGTAGTTTGTGGTCATCTCAATTTCAGGGTACCTGGTATAAAGCATCTGGGTGATAATATAGAATGTCAAGGAGTATGGGTTCACTCATGGGTTGAGCACCGGTTGCAAGTTGTATGCAACCTACAGCGTCCAGAACTAGGTTTGCCATCAAAAGCATTTGATCATGTCAATGGTTACTCCTCAATATGATGCATCTTCCCAAACATAATGAAATATAGATGACACAATTAAATTTAGATACACTAACCTAAACTCTAATCATGCATTAACAATCTACCTTTTAGGAATGGAATTGCATGCCTGTCTTTTTAAATAAATATAAAGTTGTCACATACTGGTCTTTGCCAGAAAAGATATAAAAAGCTTAATAAAAGTAGCATCCCGATTATTTCTGGTTTGCAATTATTTGAAAAAGAAAAATACATTATTGCCTAGCATTCCCACACATGCCTTTGGCACTTAAAGAGTGGAGGAGATGATTACTGCTGCACTTTCTCTGCATTACGACTTGAAGTGAACAGAGAAAAGGGGGGGGAGAGAGCACAGGGGGCAAGAGAGGAATGCAGGGCGAGCTGTGCTTTCATTGAAAAGGGCAACTTAAATAGCTATCTTTGCTACAAAAGTGTCCATTTGATGAGCAAACTGACAGAATTGCATAGCAAGTCGCTATGCGATACTGCTTATTTTATGCCTTGGACTTAATGGTGGGGGCTCAAAACAAATGGTGTGTTTTGTAAAGAAAAATGGAGATGGAACATAATTAATTGTAATAAATTGAGTGTTTAATGTGCAAACTAGTTAATTCAGACAGAAAACAGTAGCTAAGAATGTTTAGTATTTTTTCTAGATCACAAGGCTGCACTGCAATGCAGTCCCTCCAACCACCACTGCTGTTTTTCCCTCCACGTTTGTTAACGGTAAGGCAGTTTAGCTTTCCATAAGGTAGGCAAACTCCCTTGAATGAGCCTGCATTACTCTGATTGTGTCGGATACCCCCAATCAAACCAAGCCAACCTACTGCACTGTTTTTGGGCAGGGTCTGATACTGACGCACCCTTCGATGTACTTGCTGAGCGTTTAATAGATCACATTGAGCTGCAGCCGGGGTTCGAAAATAGGGGACATCATCATCTATGTACAATCCAGCTTGAGGCGTAAGACCTTAAAATCATGCAGCTTCCACCACACTCTCCCAGTGGATGATTTCAATTATTTGTAACTACCCAGCAACTGTCTCCCAACAAGCAAAGTTAAACTGTGCTCTGTTATGAAGCCAAGAGGATTCTACAAATAGGCTTAACACCAGGTATGTTATTAAAAAAAAGTTTTTTTAGAGATCTTTACAAAACTTGAGCAATGAAATTGTAAGGACCTCAAAATAGAAAAAAAGATTGTCTCTTTCTCTTTCCATCTCTGCATAGTCTCTCATAGTTCCTACTTGATTTTCTGGGTCTTTCTCTGAGTCAATGAATCTCTGGGGTTGAAGTGTCCCCACACTTCATTCTTGATCTTTATAAAGAAGGAATTCAATTTTTGGGGGATTCTAGGGCCGCTTTTTGCCTTTCCCTTTATTTCTTGGATCACTGAATTATTTTTGGTAGCTTCTCCTGAAGGCCTCCTGCCATTGCAAACTTTTTGTCCTTACTTATGGCATGAAGTATTGGGTTGCCCCAATGGCTCTCAGGTACCCTATTTGTGCCCTAGGTTGATTACATTACTCTATATTGGTTTTAGGGAGTAGGTTGGTGGCATCTGTACTTAGTTTTGGCTTCAGTGCACCTGCGGAAAAGAGCAGTTCTCTTACTAGGTTATATGTCCGCTTCACTGAGGCGTCCTAACAAGGCCAAAACATGTGCCTTCCATATGCTGCCTGTGCTCCTGTTCCCCAGGGTCTGAAGGTCTCCTTCTTGCCCGTTTCACCGCCGCAGCCACTGGGTCCATTGCCTGGCCCTGCCCTCTCCCTGGATGGACTGAGCAGTCATGTGACCATTACATAGGGAGTGCCTCAAGGGTGTCCTAAGCCCTGGGCGTCCCATTCAAAGGGCAACCTTCTAAGGGCTTTCACTATTCCTGTTTGCCCCTGTTCGTGCCTGATCATGCTCCGACTAGCCATTTATTCGCCTATCTATTCTCTTCTCACTTTCTTTTCTGTCTTGGTGCTCTGCCCTATTCCATCTAGGATAACTCGCCATACTATTCCTCCGTTATCCTCTGCTCGCACACGCGATCATTCTAATCTTTTCTGTCCCCTACTTCCGATACTCTCCCCCAGTATAATTTTGGTCTTCTGAATGTTCAATCTGTTTGTAACAAATCTCATTCTATCTGTGACTTATTTTTTCACTGTAATTTTCATTTTCTCTGCTTAACCGAAACTTGGATTATCCCTGATAATTATTTCATTCCAGCCTCCTTTCACACTGCTTCCACTTCGCTATCCCACAGTCCTTGCCCATGTAGCCATGGTGGGGGCACAGGAATTCTCTATAATTCTTCCTGGACTCTTTTACCTCCTACTTCAAGCCTCCCAATCTTTCCGTTTAGTTTCTCATTGTTTATCATCCTTTTGCTCTAGCTACTGATTTTCTTGAACATCTCAATCTCCTCTTATTCCACCTTTTTCCATCTTCCTCGCCTCCGTTTCTTCTTGGGGACTTCAATCTCCCCTCCTCTACCTCGTCATTCCTTTGCTGCTTTCACTCACTGATTCTTATCATTTGCATTTTCTTCCCTCTTCTCCTTCTAATCAATTTGGTTCTTGCCTCAATCTTATGTTTTCTTCACTTCCTTCTTCCTCTCCTGTGTTGTCTTGCCCCTTCTATGCCTCCGATCACTCATTACTTTCCTTTTCTACCTCTCCTCCCGCTCTGACGATTTCTCATTCTTACACAACTATCTTTTCTCATTGTAATCTCTCTTCATTTGACTATTCATCTTTTCTTTCTTCCTTGCTCTCCTCTCTTCCATCAATTTCTAAGTTCTCTTCCCTTTCTCCTGATACGGCTGCTAGTACTCTGCATTCCTCTGTACTATCTGTGCTTGACTCAGTCTCTTCTCTGTGCCCTTTTTCTCCTACTCATACAATTCCTCAGCCCAGGCTCTCTCCTGACTTTGTCTCCCTCAGACTCAGCTTTCATAAAGCCGAACAGCAATGGAAAAACTCTTGATCTACTTCTGACTCTGTTGCGCTTTCATCTTTGCACTCTTCCTTTGACTCTGCATTACTTGCTGCAAAAAACCTTCTTTTTCACACCTCACATTTAGTCTATCCTGTCACCCTCATCGTCTTTTTTTTAACTTGTTTACAATATTTTGTCTCCTAAAGTGCCCACTCCATTTGCTTTATCGTCTCTTTCCTCCTCTGACTTTGCAAATTGCTTTACCTGCATACTCTTTTTCTTCATTCTCTCCTCTTGCTGATTCTCATACTTACTTCTGGTTCATGCTCATCCTACTGCTTCTTCTTCTGATCCTCTTCCCGCTTCTCTTATCCCTCAGATCTATCCTCATCTCCTTCCTTATCTTACTTCTCTCCCTAATTCTTCTTTTGCAAACTCTTGCTTTCCGACCACATTTAAGCATGCACATATTCTTCCTATTCTGAAAAAACCTACTCTTGGCTCATATATTCCTGCCAACTTTCAGCCTATCTCACTTCTGCCATTTTTCTCTAAAATTCTTGAGCGGGGGGCCTATGCTCAGGTATCTAAATCTTCACTCCCTTCTCTTCAATCTGGCTTCCGTCCATCTCACTCTGCAGAGACTGCTCTTTTACATGTCTTTAACTCTCTCCTTTCTGTTTGTCACTCTAAGCTCTCTTCTATTCTTATTCTTCTTGACCTGTGTGCTGCATTTCATACTGTCGATCACTCTCTTCTTATATCCTCTCTTTCCACCTTGGGCTTTTCAGGGTCTGTTCTTGAATGGTTCCACTCCTATCTTTCCCAATGGTCCTCCTCTGTATCCTCTGCCGGACACTATTCTCCATCATTTCCTCTCTTATATGGCGTTCCCCAAGGCTCTATACTTGGGCCTTTTCTTTTCTCTCTTTATACTGATCCTCTTCCTACTCTTATATCTATATTCAATCTTTCTTTTTATACTGTTTCAAACTGTCTCCCTGCTGTTCAAAACTGGATGTCTTCTCATTTCTCCACCACAACCCTTCGAAAAATGAGGTTCTGTTCTTTCCTCCCTCAACTATTCACCCTATTTTCCCTCCTCTGTCTCTCTCTTTTGCTCCATCATCTCTTCCTTTTTTACCATCTGCACGTAACTTGGGCATTACTTTTGATCCTTCTCTCTCGTTCTTACTTCACATCTCTTCTATTGCTTGTTCATTAACCACTTTTCAACATTCGTCGTGCTCACCACGATCTCTCTTTTCATGCTACAAACCATCTTCTTTTTTCGCTTGTCTTTTCTCATGTTGTTTATTGCTCCTCTGTTGCTTGGTCTCCATGCCTCACATTTCCCTCCCCCTCATTCTCATGGTTTACAGAGTAAAAAACAGGCCTGATAACAAAGCTCCTGGGCTTTTTTGCTTTGTTCACCAGCATTCTACCATCGAGACACTTGATTATCTGGTATGGAAACTTTGTTATACAGCATTTTTTAAACCAGCTCCATTCTGTTACTGGCAACAGGAGATGCTGAATAATAGAATATGTTGGTTAATTAAGTGCAAGATATAGCTTTGAATAACGTTTCCTGGCAAACTTTACAATATGGGTGATATCTACTGTTGGACCTTTGGTAAACATTCCATTCTCCAGAATCTACAAAGCAGCAGTAGCCACATAGCTCTGCACATAACTTTGTAAGGCACTACTGTTTAGATGGAGAGGCTTGTATATCACCCACTATCCTTTATCCACGCTCTTCTCTCTCTGCTTCTCTCCTGAAATTGGCCCTCATTACAACTTTCCTGGCCCTGGAAAAATGCTGGTAAAAGTGCCAGTAATACCGTGACCGGCACTTTTCCCAGACCGGCAAACTACAGGTTTGCCAGTGGCGGTTCCCTTATTTACCTCAACCTAAGAGCTGAAGGTAAATCGGGCCCTCACTGGCAAAAAACAGCCGGTATTACCGGGGCCGGAAACACCAGCAATTCCCTCCATGGAGTCCTGTTGGACTCCATGGAATTGGGATTTACCACCCTTTCCACCACATGCAATACGTAGATATCAGGTGGCGGAAATGGTAGGTCAGTTTGCCAGTATCACGTCGGAATTACTGGCGGGATACCAGCAAACTTAATGAGGGCTATTTTTCTGTCCATCATACATATTGATCAATTTCTTTTTTTGTTTTTCAGGATAATAATCGTTCTGCGCAACCGGATTTATGTCTATTCATTCCCTGACAATCCCATTAAGCTCTTTGAGTTTGACACGCGAGATAATCCAAAAGGTAAGTGAACCAACCTACTCTTCCAATGATCGATAACTGCTCTGTGCGTATGGATCTGAACTCAGACTCTGGTCTGTCTTTCTCTTGGAACTTCTGATCTGACTGTCTGTACCGTTTTTAGTGTCTTGTAAGTCTTTTGGGTTCTTGATGTTCCATCTTGGCATGTCATTTTCTGTCTCTTGGCTGTTATCATCTTGTCTGTCATTTGTCAACAGCCTCATTCGGTTTCTGGGCTCTCATTTGCCTTTTCTATGGCCTCGCTCTTTATGGTATTTGTCGTATCCATTAGTCCTCATTGGTTTATGTATTGGGATGTCCACTACATGTCTTTGTGGACTCATTAATCTGTCTTTAGGGTCAAGTCAATCTGTCTCCAAGGTCCTCTCGGTTTTTCACTCTGGTCTCACTGGTTGGTCTATGGTATCTCATGGGTTTGTCTCTGAAGTCTGGCTAGTCTGTCTCTGGGATCTCATGTCTATTTCGGGGGTCTCTTGAGAGTCTTTCTATCTCATTAGTGATCCCTAAAAAGAGACCACAGAACCTCAAAAAATGAAATTCTGCCATAACAACATTCATCGGTCTGTTTCATGAGTCTTATCAGTTTGACTGTGGGCTGTGTCAGTGTTAGGAAAGATTTTGTTTTTGCAACTTTTCCTTCATAGTCTTCTATGAGACACTGTTTCTTTTTGCTTGTTTTTAACCATGTCCTAACTTTTTGGAGGTAAGTAAAGCCTTCTGCTTTACTCCCCTTGCCTGTTTTTCTCATTCTTATGGGGGAAACAGACTAGTCCTTAAGACTGTCAGTACTGAGAGACTATGGCCCTCATTACAGTTTTGTTGGTATCTCGCCAGAATTACTTGCGAAACTGCCTTACCGTCTCTGCCGCCAGATATCTCGGTACTACCGGGATATTACAGGCGGTGGAGATGCCAGTAGTTCCCATTTCATGGCTTCCCATAGGATTCCATGGGATGGGATTGCCGGACTTGCTGTGATTCCTGCAATTATTTGCCAGTACGGGCCAGAGCTGGTACTGGTTCTGGTATTACTGGCATTTTCTGCAGCATATTTTCGGGACTGGAGACCTTGTAGTAAGGCCCTATGTCTCCCTTTATGAATTCCGGTTCTGTTACAATGGCACACATCACCTTACGGTGAAGTGCAGTTAGGATACTTTGTATCCTTATATATTTTTATATAATGACTGATTACATTTACAATGTGCCTAGGACAAGCTGTGATATTTTTACAGTTTTTGTGTTATTTTACTCTTGCACATTTACATTACTGTGAAAGGCTACAAAAGGTAGCTAGTTCCCCAAGATGACCGTGCCACATGGGGTTTCACTTGTTCTGTGGCCATAATTTTCTTTGGCCTTCTCCCTGCCTTCTCAGGCCAGGAAATGCCATATATGCTAACCCCTTTCCCAGTGAAAGCTGCTGTTTCCCTCAGGCAAGAGGGCTTTGTGTGTGTTAGCGAGAGGAGGGGGCTGGGACTGCTTGGTGCCAATACACATCCTCTGGCGCCCGAAGGTCTGTTGCAGGCAGATGTAGTGACCACTGGTTATCAAGGATTGGATGGCCCTGGGCTGTTTGAATGTTGCAGATCCTTACCATTGGTGGGTTTGGGTTTGCTATTAGCCTGAATCTTGGAGAAAGGAGAGCTCCTGCAGCTACTCGACGGATCATCGTTGGAACCAAGATATCTACGAAGAAGAGCAGTCGGCTGACACCCAAGGATGACTCCTGCAGCTAATCCGCATCAACCCCAGTGATTGGAAGGGTGAAGCCTTGCTCATGTGCCTAATCTCAGAAGCCTTTTGTTGGTGCTTTGACCCTTGGATCCGTGGGAACAACTGATCCCGATCTCTGCTCAAAGATCTGTGCCTTCTGAGCCTTCCGAAGTGTCCCTGGACTAACTGGTGGACTGAGCAGTTCTTTCCTGGGCTATCCCGCTACAGCTGTTGCCG
Source organism: Ambystoma mexicanum (assembly GCF_040938575.1). Lineage (NCBI taxonomy): Eukaryota > Metazoa > Chordata > Amphibia > Caudata > Ambystomatidae > Ambystoma > Ambystoma mexicanum. The sequence goes on along the minus strand of NC_090923.1, from coordinate 1,141,307,353 downwards.
TTCTGGGTGCATCCTTGCAACTTGGAGGATATTAAACTTGTACAGCAAGATGCTGGTCCTGCATTGCCAGCCTTTTTGCATCAACGTAAGCCATGCAGGTCCTGGTCATTTGTTTGTCCCTGGAATATCGCCTGTGGCAGCCTGACCATTGTGACTCCTATTGCAATCAGTCTTCTTCACATCCTAGAGGTGTCCTGCGATGGACTGCTCTGCAGAAGTCTTCTCCTTTTCTTACGTTTGGGTGTTCAGCAGGGAAGTGTCACCAGGTCCGACCAATACTAAATCCCACGTCTGAAAAGGGCCTCTGAACTCGTGACACCCGGGCCTTCCTCGAACGGACCAAGCACAGAAGCCTGTGTCCCCAAGAGACTTCGGAACCTCAGCAATGGTATCTGGAGAAATATGTGCATGAGTAAAAAGTTAATAAACCAGTAGATAAATATCTGCTGCCACCAGCTCGTCCTGGGCACATTGTCAAAGTAACCAAAATGCCATTATAGAAAAGGATACAAAGTATCCTAACTGCACTTCACTTTAGGGTGATGTGTACAATTCTAACAATACAATAAATTCACTAAAAGAGACATAGGGCCTCATTACGACCCAGACGGTAGGGGGTTAACGGCGCCGGTAGAGCTGCCGGGGCCGTTAACCCCCTACCACTTCAAAACCAGGTGTCCTTAGAGGGTCCCGCGAGCAGACCAGGATGCTAACAACGGGCCCGTCATTAACGGGCCCGTTGTTCGCATCCTCCCCATTCCCATTGAGCCCTATCGGGGCTCAATGGGAATGGGGATGTACCGGGCCCGGGTTCCTTGAATGGGGAAATACTGGGCCCTCCAAGGTTGGAATGGCCCGGTATTTCCCCATTCAAGGAACCCGGGCCCGGTACCCGGTATGGGGGTAGCGATGCCGCTAAAAGCAGCTTGGCTACCTCCATACACGGAATGAGGCCCTAAATATAGGGCCTAATCACAGGTTGGGTGGAGTGGTAAAAAATGTGGTGGTAACGCTATTACTGCTGCATTACCGCTCCGCTCTATGCCGAGTTTGGACGGAAAGTAGCAGATTTACCACTTGCCGGCCATTTGTGGCGCTTTTAGCACCAGCGGTAATAGCGCCCAACATGTCCCATAGAGTCCCATGGACTCTTAACAAAATGGGGACTTACATCCTTGCCGCAACTCGGGATCCAGCGCTAATAGTGCCGCACCGAGTTGTAGTAACGATATTTGCATTGGGCGGTATCCCAGTGAATTTACCAACCGGGATACCGTCCAACTTGTGATGAGGCCCATAGTCTTGCAGTACTGAAAGTGTTCTGGACTAATCAGTTTCCCCATAAGAATGAGGAAAAAGACAAGGGAAGTAAAGCAGAAGGCTTTACTTATCTCTAAAAAGTCAGATGACAATATCCTATATGGTGTCCAGTCATAATTTCGAAAACATAATTTCGAAAGTAAAAAAAGTCGAATGATTTTTTTTTTGGCTCTAGTTTCTGTGAAAAAAATAGGTAAAAATAAAAAAAAAAGGGGGTTGGGGGGAACCCCCCCATTTCGAAAAAAAAACGTCATTAAAAAAAAATTCGACATTTTTTTTTTCAACGTTTTTTTTCGACTTTTTGACTTTCGAATATTTTGTATTCGAAATTATGTCTATGAACCATCCTATATAATTATCTCCTGTCTTTCTTTCAGGACCATAGTCCAAACAAATTAAAAAGAAAGGGTGTCCCGTAGATATCTATGGGTGAAAAGCAGCAAAAAGAAAGTCTTTACTAACACAGATGCATACTAAAACCTATTGTCCATCATATGTGTTAGGAAAGATTTTCTTTTTGCTTCTGTCTTTCTATAAACCTATATGGGACACCCTATATTTTGCTTTTGTTTGCTTGCTAACCTGACTTATTGGAGTTAAGTAAAGCCTGCAGCATTACTTCCCTTGCTTTTTCCTCATTCTTAAGGGGAAACTAACCAGTCAATTAGTGGAGTTCTTGTGTATTTACAACTGCACACTGCTCCTTTAAGTGTAGTGTGGTTAGGCTACTTTGTAGGGGAGTTTTCCTTCATAAAACTATCCCTATGGCATACAGGTCCCCAACTCTTAGTAATAGTCTGTACTACTCAAGGAACCTTGGCAGAATGGCAGAGCAGTCAGGCTTATTATAGGAGGTAGTTGTGAGCTGTAGGTAAGTACATTGAACCCAGTTAGTACAGTAGTTCAAATTATATTTACGGGAGATGGCTCAAAACAAAGTTCGTCTTGCGACTCCCGAGGTACTGTGAGTTTCCTGGGCCGAGAAACCCCCAATACCAGGAGACCTGCTGGCCATTCCAAGTGCATTGTCGTGGAAAGGCCAAAATCGTCCAAATCTTTGCTGAGCCCTCAAGGACACTCCAGAGATCCGATCCAACTCGCCCAGACCCCTTCAGCAGAATGTGCGACTGTGAGAAGCAAAGAAGATTGACCGGGCGAAAGCGTCCTTTGTTGGTGCTGCAGAAAAGGTGCCAAATCCATAGAGTGGCCCAAGAAGTTGATGGAAGCTGTGCCAGATCGAAGCGAATCCAGCCACAACGTCTTCCTCAAACCTAAGGTACTGTGTGGAAAAAGGTATTGCTTACTTTGATTCGTGAAGTCGCTCCAGAGCGTTGGAGTGCACCCAGAGGTGTCCAGGGTACCCCCTTCTTGCCCCAGACCCAAGCTTCTACTTGTGTCCCTTTTATCAAGTCCTTAACAGGGTCTCTATCATTAGTTTTAAACTTGCTGCATCTTTAAAGACTAGAGACTCGAAGAAATCTACAGGAACTCTTCATATTCTGCTGCTTGTCAAAACTTTTAGCCCTCTCTGAACTGCCTCTAGCTAGGGTTGCATTTATGGACTTAAAAGACTTGCTGTGCGAAGAAAACATCTCTAGAACCTTGAACCTTGCTAGCATTACACCAACTAACCATTTTCCTTCCCTAAAGTCACTTTCTTATATGTGTATGCAGCAGTGATCGAAGTTTGCGGTAACGGTCGGGAGCGGTGTTCCACTACTTTTATTTTTCTCTGTTTACCATTCCACTACTTTTTACAATCATATTCACCCTTCCATATAGAGGATTTGTCCATTCATGTCCCTGTGCAAGTGTAAACTTGTAATGGGAGCCTTATTTACTAGTCACTTAGACTATTGCATGCCCCAGCCGCAACACCATGTCACATGTTGCACTATGCTTCCGCCTACCCTGTCCATTGCCGAGACCATAGTTCCACTACTTTTTTTGGTACACTTCTGCCACTGGCATGCAGAGTAAATGTCTTACCGTATTTCTGCTAAGAACTGCGAGTGCGCGTAGTTACCGATAATACGATAGCATTGTCTTTTCACTTTCTAATGTTGCAACAAATGTAACCGCAAACGATCACAATCGGAAAGTGTCCTTTGAAGTATACTCTAAAGTATTCTAAAGTGTTCTAGTGTAAACGTATGTAGTATTTCAAGTGATTCTGGTATAAATATAATATATACTTTTATATAAATTATAGGTGTAAGTGTTTCTTTGATGTACATGTCTAACTGGGTTCATTGTACTTACCTACAGCTCACATCTTCCTCTTAAAATAGGCCTGACTGCTCTGCCACTCCTACAAGTTTCCAGCAGTTGGACAGACTGATACTAAGAGTTGGGGATCTACAAACCTCTGGGATAGTTTACTGAAGTCTTACCTCCAGTGGTGGGACTCTAGGAAAACTCCCCTAACAGTGAATCCCTGCTCCTCTTACTGCATTTGAAGAAGACCCTCATTGGTGCTTCAACCCCTGGACTAGTGGAACCAACCAGTCCAGACCTATGCTCGAGGATCTGTGCCTGCTGGTCTTCAGAAGTTTCCCTGGACAACCTGGTTGACTGATCAGCTCTCTCCTGGGCTGCATGATTGAAGCCTTCACCGTTCCGAATGCATCCTTGGAACTTGGTGGAACTTCAACTTGTTCCACAAGTGAAACAGAGGGAACATTGGATAGGGAACCATTGGATTCCCATGGGCCAGTCCCCAAATCTGAACAGCAGGAGTCAAGCACTGCTATCAAGGCCAAACACATAAAACCTGTATATGGGGGCAATGCTTGGGTTAGGCGTCATCTGGGTACGCAGAGTAAACCAAAACATACAGACACACAGAAATACTATCCCGGTTTTGACACAAACATTGAAAAAAAGTCAAACCAGATCCTCAGCTTCGAGTTCTTCCCACTCGACAAACAGTTCTAAAACTTTGCAAATGTCGAAATCTTCTTCGTCTGCACCAAAGTTAACAGTCCAGGACACAAAACATAAATCGCAGCCTGTTTTCAAATCTCAAAAATCTAGTCATCCAAACAGTCCCACCAGAATTTCAGACGCATTAAAAAAGAATAAGGCCTCTATAAGTGAGGAGGAGCAGGAGGATCAGGGGAGGAGGTGATTTTCCCCTAACATCTTCCTCTTCTGGACAAGGGAAAGTTTGAGGATACAATAGGGTATCTTCCTTAATGGCATTTTTCAAAAAACATCCAATTAAAAGAATAATTTCTGAAGAGGTCATACCCCAAAAGAAGCCAAGGGTGGGTTCTACTCCTACACATGAAGAGCCCATTGATGTAGAGGATTTTCCAGAGGAGGAGGAAGGCACATTTGCGGAAGATCCAGTTTCAGATGCTGAGGACTTCCCAGTTCCATCCCCTGACATTATTGATAACCCAATCTCATCCTCTCCCATAGATGACAATATCCTATATAATTATCTCCTGTCTTTCTTTCAGTATACAGCATCATCTGCGCCAGGACTCCATTAAATTCATTATGTGCGCGTTATAAATGTTTCAAATTCAAGAAAGCTGCTAACTACTTCCAAATCAAAACTCAAGAATCTAAGGAGGACACTAATTTCGTAGATGACATCCTAAATGAAAAGAAGCAAATGGGGCAATACATTCCCCTGTTACAATCAGTAATGAGAAGAATTGTTCCATCTCTTTGTATTTCCTCACTCATAAAGGTGGTTAATCCCTGCATAGAGAAGTGGTTTAAGCCTGGTCCAACAGACTCTCTTTATATTAAGGGACATTTGAAAGCAGACTCCCTGCTACTTGTAAGAGGGCGGGTACAACTCTAACCTTGTCAGAGGCACCTCCTGGCAAAGAGAGCAAAATAAATATGCTGTGTGGAAAAAGGTGGCCATGTCTGCTGCATACCAGACCAGAATGGCCAAAAACACAGCCCTTATTGCTAGTTTCAGTAGGGCGCACTGGACGTTAATGGAAGATCTAGTCAATGATGCCCATGAGCCTTTAAAGTCTCATATGCTCAAAGTTTTAGCAGGAGGCAAACAACCGGCTAACACGGTGTGCCAAATCTCAAAGTGGCGTCACTGCTTTTGATGGGGGAGCCCCTTTCCATGAGGCCACGGAGGTGAGGCCGCTACCCGATATTCCCCCAGGGGTGGTGCTCAGTGGGAGAATCTCATGGGGAGGGAGGGCCCCATTGAGAGTAGTGACCAGCTTGGGAGAACACAATATCCCTTTCTCCCTCCCACCTTCCCTCAAAACCCATCCTTCTCCACATTACCTGAAACCCCTGTTTATTGTTGTAATGCATCCCAGGTAATAACTACTGGCACGAGGAAGCGATTGCAAGTAATGATGATTAGCAACACGAAGGACAATACGCGCTCTAGCCTTTGCATGGACCCGATTGGCCCGCTGTCATTCAAAGGCAGAGAGGGAACTGCAGGATGGCGTCTTTGGTTTTAGTCCGACACGGATCACGAGAGGCTTCAGGTACGCGCAGGCCGTTCAGAGGGAGAAGAACATCGCATCCTGGAGAGAAACGCACTTGCAGAAGACTTGCAGCATGGGAAGCTCACCAGAGAGAAGGAAAGCTGTTTGCCGGTAACCGGAGCCGTGAGAGTGCATGGAGACAGACGCTGAACAGCAGAAGCATGTAGAAGCTAGGTGAGGACGCCGGAAAACCCAGGAAGCCGCCAAAGCCCCTGGGAGACCTGCAAGGAACCAGACAGGGTCTACCCAGACCCTACAGGTACTAGGGTGGCTGGGGAGACCTATGGGGGGCAGGAGGCTGGAGGCAAGACATAGGAGACACCAAAGAGGCAGAATAATTACACAAAGGGGGTCTGGGACCCATGGTGGGAAGATAAACACTGAACAGTGAGAAATACAAACTTTGCATATCTAAGCAGCACCCATAAATATTGTCAGGAGAGTAAACTAAGGCTGTGGTCTATAAATAAAGAGAACTGTGAGAACATACCAGTGAAGGGGGTCTGGGACGCATGCTGGGGAAATACCCCCTAACCAATAACAAAGAGAAATAACTTTACACATGCAAGAGTGATTCACAGACCTTGGCAGGAGAGTACACCAATGCTGTGGCTTGAAGAAAGAGAGAGCTGGGAAGCTAACCAAGTGAAGGGGGTCTGGGATCCATACTGGAGACAAATACCCCAAACCATAATACCAACTAATATTAAGCTTGCATGTTCAAGGAGCACTCGGAGACCTTGGCAGGAGAGTAAACCAAGGCTGTGAGTGAATGAGAAGGTTGTGTACCCTACATGGCAGGAGAGTAGACCAAGGAGGGGGTACAGAGAAAAGGAGCCAACCCCTTGAGTCCTGTGGAACTTTTGCTTTATTTTCCTACAGCTTTTGGAACTTTTGTGTTTGATCTACAAGGTCGGGCTGCAGGTCGGCAGTAAATAGACATGTACCCTTACGCATTATATTGAGTTTAGCTTGTGAGGTATGGGTAAGAATTGGACACAAATGACGGCGAACTTTACTTTGGACATTCTGACACAGTTTTATCAGCTAGTTTTGTTGAGGCCGGGAAACCCCTCTTAGAGATAGGGCTAGCTAGGTTTTCCTCCAATTTTCCCCATTTTTGGTTATTAATAAAAGTCTTTGCCAATCACCATGCCACCTCTGTGTCCGTCTCTTAATCCTAAACCCTCACAGCGGTTATTATGAGTCTAGATGCACCCGAAACTGCTGGCAGATTAGTAGCCTAAGCTACCGTAATAAAAAGACATGCCTGGCTAATAGGTTCTGGATTCAGACCTGAAACACAAGCCACCATCTTAAACATGCCTATTGAGGACAACATCTTAGTCAGAAAAAAAGTTGAGAAAGCCCTGGAAACAGTTAGAAAATAGCATTAGACTCTGAAGACTTTAGAACTGATCACAAGCAGTTTCCCCTATAAGGTGCGCAGGTGTACAACCACGCACTTTTATTTCTGAGGCCGCGCATGAAGCAGCCTATCTTTCCCAATGTTATTTTTGTAGCCAATCGGGAGCTGTACAAATCATGTTTTCAAACTGATTGGTTGTGGTAGTGCTTGACTGCACATATTACGCGGCGTCTGCCAGTGAAATACAGCACACTCCAGTCCTCATGCAGCAGGCCTGGCATCGACCTCTTCGCTTGGGTCTGCTGCGCTCGTGACCATCTCTGCTGCTTTTCTACCTCTGCCTGCCTGCGCCTGCCTGCAACTTTCAGGCCTGGGATCTTCCAGTTTATGAGCGCTGCAGCCTGCAGGAGACAATTTCGCAGAACAGGCCATTGGATTTTCCGGCTAAAGGGACCATCTCTTTACACTGAGTTGTTACCTACTGTTCAGTAAGTAGGCAACGCATACCGTAAAGTGAGCAATGGAAGATCGCCCATTTCCAGACGTCAGTGCAAATTCAGCGCAGGCTTCTTCAGAATGAAACATGGTGACTTACAAAAGCTAAAAGACTGTCTGCAAGGTGTTAACTGCATTTTAGCATATGCAGCAGAGTAGGGGTTGCTTGCTTACAACCATGGCAGTTATTTCACTTAATGAACATACCACTCTACTGTTAACAGTTTCACTTTTATTTTGGATGGTAAAAGGCACTTCAAGCATTTAATGATGACTGCTGGGCTTTCACATCCATCAACACTGCAATCTGCACTTTGAGCTCGGATGTGGCAGACTTTAAATATTGGGGGCCTGATTAACAGAAGCATTTTATAATGGCGCAATCCCATTCGATAATGCTCTGTGAATCCGGCCCCAAGTCTTTTCTGTGAATTGACAACAACTCTTGATGCAAGTCATTTGTTACTTTTAGTGTGTGTATTCATGGAAATTCTTCCTCGGACAAGAGTGCACTGCCCTCCTTCCTTTAAACAAGGATAGGCAGTAGGTAGCTGCGTGTGATGGCGCATGCTGCTCTACTACAACCCATTAAACACACACTCCTTGGATTTGGCAGGCATAGCATCAGACCTCTCTCTCATTTTTGTAGGACAGGGCAGGCAATTGGAAGTTGCCATCTGGCCGCTCCATCCTTGTCAGGTTTTTGCCCTGCTGGTGCCGCCATTTTCATGACGCGTTACCAGGTACAGCTTCATATTGCTGCATTGTTAGGCAAGATTGTATGCAGTACCCTTTGGGTGCACTACAACAACCCTGACCTCCTGGCAATAGGAAAAAACAAAGAAGTTCCCTAGCCGGGAACTTACGTCCCCTGCACACTATCCTTTGTCTGGAAAACCAGACCAACAATTTAGAAGTGTTCACACATGACGTTCAATCAAATAAATATATCAAGTAATAGAATATTCTTGAAAGAAAATTTCTCAAACAGACAGTTTTAGGTCACAAGAAACCATCTTCTTTTTATTTATGATGTCGAAGTCAGGAGGGGCCCCACGCGTTTCGAGTGCTTCACACTCTTCATCAGGGGCAATAAGTGATTTCTAAAGAGAAATTATAATTTGAGCTTACATTAATGATTTAACATAATTTTTGTAAACAATTTGAACAATATATGTTCTATACATTAATACCATATAACTGCCTTTACATCATCTTGGTGTTTGTAGTTTAACATTGTTCTCATCTTTAGGCATTTATCATAACCATTTAGATTTTCTAGTAATGGGAATCTCAATGCTGTATATTTTATACTGGTTTTAAGAAGGCAAATCCAAAATATTTTTAATATAACATTCGCAAAAAATAAGTGCATAGATATTCCTAACTGTGGTGGTAAGAGTGACTAACTCCAAGAAGTCATGGTGTGCAGCTAACTAGGCTGAAAAAAAGATTTTAGAGCGAAAGCTTCTAACCTTGTATTTTCAAACTCCACAGTGTGATGACAGCAAGTTGATATCGGGTTGGGAAAGTCCTCAGGGTGGGAGTTTCCCAATGTAGTCCGCTAAGTGAGACAAGGGGCTTAATGGGCTTCTGCTTCCCGGTATTATCTGTTAGACAAGGCCAGAATGGGACTTGGTTAATAATTAGAGACTAAGGACTCAAATGGAGATAACTACTCCTATGTACATTAAAAAGGACTTACATAGAAGTCAAGACATCTGCTTCCTGAGTAGAAGCGGCGGGTAACACCAGTAAGTCAGACTTTCAGGTCTCCGTGGGTGCCGTCCGGGTCTAAAAAATAGTAATAATGTGGGATGTAGTTAAACTACTGTGGACATCCTGGAAGTGGAGTCCACAAGAGGGAGGTTAAATCTAAATGCAAGAGCTGAGTTCTTACCTTGAATTCGTAGCACAAGCCCATGGAGTCAGGATCCCTCGGGATAGCTGGACTCCATTTTGCTTGTGCTTACGTTATTTATGAAACAAAGGGACCATGACGTCATCATCGTCAAACTAGGCACCCTCAGGTGACTTAAATATCTAGGGCACTGTGGAGATTAATATATCACTGTACATTTAGAGCAATACTGAGATGAGTGTCAAAGAAAAGAGTTATTAGAATAAAACAAGAGATCAGACAAATATTCTGAAGCAGGTCAGTACTTTTTGAAGCCCCCAATGCAAAGTGAGTTAACCCCTTCCTGGAAGGAAGATCAGAGGGAAGAAGAGTCATTCAGGAAGCCAGGCCAAGCCAATGTCATTTAGCCAAAAGTCTAGGTGGACTGAAGCACTTCTCAGAGGTAGGTAAAAAAGTCTTGCACAATGTTTTAGAAGTCTTTGTAGAAAAGAAATCAGAAAGCTGTTTAGACTTGTGAGGTAAAGAAGCTGTTAGCAACTCTACTGAAGCAACCAAGTCTCAACTGAGATCATGTTACGCTCACCTGGACCCGGACAGCTGCGGTCTCCTTCAACGTGATGCGTAGTGCAGAGATGACTGTCTGGACTGGCCCGCCTAGTCTTGTCTGCTGGACCCGAAGAAGTATTTTCCTGCAAGTGGAGACAGGGATTAACCACCTGTGGGTTTTAGTGATGGCCTCCCAACTGTTCTCGCTCTCCCCCACTAATCACCTCCGATATCCCCTTAGTAACCTCACCTTATGTTCGTAAAAGATGAGCTCTCCATCCTGCGTGTCTTGCAGGAGCGCGTAGATACCAGTTACTTCACTGGTTTGAAGGCGTTGGGAGAGTTCCGGTAAGTATTGACTCTGAAGTCCCTGGCGGGATTGGTAAGTATCAAGTTCAAAGAGCTCAATGTGCCCGATGTTCACTCTTGTCCCCTTCCTTCCTTAAGTTGCAACTGAGTTCGTGAGAAGAAGGTCTCGTAGCTGCTGCTGGCGTTCAGGTAAGAGTCTGTGTTACCCAACGCTGTCCGGTAACTATTGCATGCGTTAACGTGTTGTTTTTCTCCCTCTTTACAGATGCGGCATATGAAAATGTGGAGAGTTATGGAATAATACCGCCGGTGGTAAGTCCATGGTGGTAAGAGGTTGTATTTGTTGATTCCCTTGGCTCACCTTGTTTTTTTTTGTGTCCCCTAGGTGCCGGATTACGGCGAAGAAATGATGGAGACAGTGCCGGATCGAAAGATGCTGTGAGAACTGGTGAGTATGGCGCCGTGCTGGAGCTGGCAAAGCGACGCGTGCAGGACTGATGTACTTTCCAGGTCCGGAGATTAAATGGTTCCAGAATTAGGTGAGGAATTTGAAATAAGTTCATTTTCTAACCTTGTCCTTTTCTTCTTCTTTATTCTAGGAGCTCCGGATTCGAAGCGGGCGTGGCAGAAGACTGGATGCTGGCTGCAGGCACGCGGGCGTGGCAGAAGACTGGATGCTGGCTGCAGGCACAGTGATCGTCATGCTGCTGGATGCAGAATAACGCGAAGCATGTGCTGCTGTTCGGGTATGGTTTAAATAGTTAGTAGTTCCAGGTAAGAAGTTCCCTAGAGCCACGCCTGAGTAAAAAATAGTCCCTGTAACAAAATAGTCCCATCCAGGCCTCATGTAGGCTTGGACTCTTTTGCAGCATGGTCTGCATCAAGTAAGTAAAGTCTATAAGCCTGACGCCTATGGCGCCAGGACTGATTTCTATGATGAGCCTGGCGCCTAAGGCGCCAGGACTGAACCCAGACAGCCCCTAGCCGGGGCTGCTGAGGTTTAAACAAATGTCTGGATGCCTGCTCCCGGAGCTGAGGGCCTTGGTCCTGATGCCCGGGGGTAGGCATCATGACAGATCAAGTAAGGCTACACAACAAGAGGTAAGTTCTCTTAGACTGTACAGTACCTTTTGTTAGAAGAAAAAGGTGCAGCTGACTTCTGTTCCCGGGCAGCTCTACAGATCCGTTGTTCCTGGGCCTCAGTCGTGCAGACAAGAGCGAGGATGTCTGGAGGACTCCTGCACTGCAATGGGACAGTCAGCAACTGCAACCGGCAACCTTCAAATCAGTGGCACTTCGCGGTTTCAGCTCCTCGCAACCCTTGCAAAAAGCACCACCGCGGTTCCTGGCTGTCGAGATGGGCTTTCCTTGCATCTGGGGTCCAGCACTCTGTTGAGGTGGCTCAGGCTCGGTCACTCCTGCTTCCTGGGAGTCCGGAGGATATTCCTGGAGCTCTTGGCCAACTTAAAAGTGATCCACTCCGAATCTGGTGTTCCTCTCCGTGGCGTTTCGGTTCCTGCAGCAGCAAGGAAGCGCAGCCAGCTCCGAGAGGATGTCCAGACGAGTTCACTTTGGAGTTGATTGGTCCCACCAACTCAAGGGGAGAAGTCATCCTTGCAGGACTTCTCTAGTTGAGGTGAATTCGGAGCTTCAGCACAGCAGCAGGGCTTCAGCAGGCAAACCAAAGGTCCAGGAGTTGCAGCAGGCATCTATTCCAAGTTCTTTTTCAGATTCCTCCGTCCAGTGGTCGACTCTGCCTTCCAAGCCAAAAAGCCTTGGCTTTTTTGCAGGTTTCTCCCATTCATTCCATCCTAGCTGCCAGTCAAACGTGCAGGTGGCTGTCCTTGCCGGACAGCCAGCCGGCCAATCAACTTTGGGTGCATTCCTGTAACCAAGGGGATTAAGCACAGGGAGTTTTGGGCACCACTCTCACTTCCTGCCCCTGCCAGACATACTGGAGCCAGAGGAGGGCTTCACTCATGAATCACGCCAAAGACAAAACTAACAAAGGCACCAAACCTGGTTTGGCGTGCAGAGTAAATCTCAAGAAGGACCTTTCCAAAAAGAAATGTTGAAAAAAGAAGACTGGGCCATTTTGACAAAAAAGGCACCCTTGGGTACTTTACTGCAGCTGCGAACGCAGCGCGCGGTAAAGACACACCACGCTAGTTAAACGTAAACCACTGCCACCAGCCATTCATCGTGGAAAGGGTAACATAAAAAGGTTATATGAGAAACTAGACAAAGGGGGTACTAAGTAACCCCTCGAACACCCTATTGTAAGATAGTTTGTTTGTTTGTTTATTCATTTGTAGGGCGCACCAAACCCGAAGGTATCTGGGCACAACATCAGGAGGTTACAAGGTAAACTTTAGGCATGAGTTACAATGGTTGCTGCAAGATATACAAGAATTTACAAAATTGCCATATTTATATACATGCAAAGGTCACAACAATATACAAGAAATTACAGTATTTATATACATGTGCAGTTATATACATCATAATGGATCATACAGTGTGGTACAGGCAGGGTCAGGCCTTTAGGTGGGTCAGTGATCCTTGGCTATGAGCCAGTTTAGGGTATTCCGCCTACATTTTAGGAAGGTATGGTCCGCTCTCAATGGTGGAGGGAGGGCGTTCCAATATTGTGCCGCCATAACAGGGAAACTGCACCCCTTGGCTTTTTTCAAATCTGGGAACAACCAAGCAGAAGGAGTTAGCTGTCCTGGTAGGGCGTTCTGAGGTTTTTCTGATGATTCTCTCAGAGAGGTTAAGTGGGGCAGCTTTGTTGAGACATTTATGGGTTAGTGAGACGGTTTTATGCAGGATTTTGTCATTGATGGATAGCCATTTGTTCTGTCTCCTCAGCTCTGAGATATGTTCTCTCCTCGGTATGCCCTGTGCAGTTCTGAGGGCATTGTTTTGGAGGATTTGTATCTTATTAATAATGTGTTTGCTCGCACCCAAGTACAAGGCATTGCAATAATCCAGCTTAGAGAGGATAAGGGCTCTGGCTAGGATAGTGCAGCAGTTTTTGGAGAGAAACTGTTTGCAAGCTCTGATCATGTATGCTGTGGCCGAGGCCATGACCTGTTTGCCAAGTGTGAACGTTGAGTCTAGGTAAAAGCCTAGGGTTTTTACCTCTTTTACCACTGATGTGGTTACCATCGATGTTGAATGAGGTATATTTGGGGTTGAGTTTGGGGTTGAGTTTGTTGAGGTTGACTGTGGGTCCGAGTATAAGGATCTCAATTTTATCATCATTCAAGCATAGGCTGTGGGCGGCCATCCATGCCTGGATGATTAGGTACATTTTATTTACAAGAGCCGTGTCCTTGTCAGAGCCCCCGATGAGTGTTAGTGTGTGCTGGGTCTAGAAAGTTACAAATGAAAGTAAAGTCAATTTCACTTCACTGCTCTTGGAAACGGTAGTTATCCCAGAGAAAGGTATTTAAACCTTTGGGAAAACTGAAAGACTTCCCTGTGCCCCTGCACTGAAGGTGTTGTGTGACACAATGTAAAAAGATGATGTCTATGGAGTTTGTCAGACTCCACAACCAAAAGAAACTTCAAATCATAGAAAAATACATGAGAGAGTGGGAAAAAGGGTCTCACTTTCTCCAGGTTAAAAATGAAAATGTCCTAGAGTCCAGCAGAAGGGCTGGGGGTCCCTATGGTAGAGAGGAATTTGCACATTTCTGAGATTTCTCCCTAACATGCATCCTTTTTACAAAATGTCTTTGTTTGACCAGGTAGGACTTAGAATTCGTTTTGTTATACACATTTTTTTAAAGCACAGGACTGCCACCACTCTGGATGTTAACAAACAAATTACTACAGGAACGGTAACGCAGTACATATTTATGGGCTAAATAACAAAGTCCATTGCTTTATAAAAACGTCAGGTAGTGTACAGTAGCCCACAGAGAACTTCACCCACAAAACAAGGTATTACATGTACAGATTCCACAGCGATCACCCTTCCCTTCTATTTGGTGGCCTCCCATCCAATACCATAAATATGTGTTGTAGGCTACACTGGTGGCATCTGGAATCTGGGATTTAACAAGGAAGACGCTTTGTGAGTGAAACACGTTTATTTAACTCCATGTCTGTTCCTTCATCTTTTGCAATCGTGCCAACATACCACAACACACCATATAGTATAGAGGCGTACACATGAAACAATTTCAGTGTATATATAGGCACTTCAGTAAATTATGATGATGAAAAGGAAATGTCTTCATTGATATCCAAAAGGGAATAATGAACACTCAGCCCTATAATGCGAGAAGCACACTGGGAATGATATAGCCATGTCCCACATACACCAGAAATGAAACTATCCGTCATATTTACTCAAGTGCCCAAATAAGCTCATTTGTTTCTAATGTGTTTTTTCCAATAAGTGGTTATAATTGGCACTGTATAGTCTTTCGGGTTTGAAAACAGATGCATGCTAATCCTGACCATTGCTGTGTTCCTTCTATGGTCTCTTCCTGGTAAAGGAAAGGAAATTCATAATCCCTGTAAACATATTTAACAAGTCAAACTAAAAGACACCTTCCTAGTAATTTGAGATTTCAAATGGTACAATTTCAGACCAGTTAAAATCTTGAAGTAGGACTTGCACGCTACGCTAGCACAGTGGGTCATATTCTTCTGGCACTGCGTCACTTAGTTGCGCACATGCCTGACAACATCGCGCACACAAGCGTTTAATTGCCGCACATAACCAAAAATAATTGGAGGGAACATTGATCACAAGTAAATCCTTCTATCAAAGGAACTGTACGACTAACCGTCATGGTCTTCGCAGCCAAAGTTTCCCTAAAACATTCTCACAGTCACGATACACATCAGACGCAGGTTCTAGCACCTGGTTTACCAATCGCAGTCAACCGGGTACGTCTCACCCTACCTTTGAGACAATTTAGAAGGGGAAGGAGCAGAGGAAATGGCCAAAGCTCTAGAGGAGTGGCCGCTCTCTCAAAACAATAATGCTTGCAGGTTCCCTCCCATGTCACCCCGGTAGGGGGTCAAATAACATATTTTGCCAACGCATGGGAAGAAATAACATCATCAGTAAACTGTGTGTTATCAACTGTAAAGATGGGTTATTGCGTGGAATTAATGGATACATTCGATCTTCCACTCAGACACATAAGGATGCTGCTGGAACACCTGCGAATCCTGCAAGCTGAGATTCGCACCTAAAAGGAAGCCATAGAGCTAGTCCCACTATCACAGATAAACAGGGGTATTTATTAGGTGCACTTCCTTGTTCAAAAGAAAGACAAAACAAAGAGGCCAGTGCTTGACCTAAGGCTGGCAAGTACGTATGGTAAGCCTCAGAAGTTCAGGATGACAATGTTACAGGAGGCGATTCCACTTCTGAAAGAGGGCAATTACAAGGCAACACTGGATGTGAAAGATGCATTCCTTCATATTTTAATGTTGCTAGCACATCAAAAGTACCTAAGGTTAAAACTAGGTCATCCTGACTATCCCACGCCCCCTTGACTATCAATTCAAGGTTGTCCCTTTTTGGATTGCATCAGCCCCTCGAGTGTTCACAAAGGTGTTGGTTGTCATGGCATCACACCTCCAAAGGGACAGCATTCCAGTGTACCCTTATCTGGATTACTGGTTAATAACGGGAAAGCCCAGAATTATGCAGGAAAAACACTTAAATGTCTATCAATCTTCTACACCAACTGGACTTTTCCATCAAGAAAAATAAATCCAGTCTAGAACCCATTCAGCGAAGGGAATTCCTGGGAGCTATTATGGACACAAAAAAGACTCTAGTATTCCATTCCAATGAGAGGGTACATATCGTTCTAAAACAAATCTTTTGTTACGTGGCCGGTCGCCAGATAACAGTCAAAAAAGTTATGCGCTTCGCAGCATGATGGTGTCCTGGATCTTCATTGTGCCACATGCCATGCTAAACATGCATCCAGTATAAGAGTGGCTGGCAAAACATTGGTCTCAAGCAGAGGGGGATTGGGACGATGTAGTGGAAGTTTCGCACTCGCTGCTGTTGGCCTTTCAATGGTGGAAAAAAGATCATGCTAAAGGGAAAGCATTTTGTCAACCCGCCAACTCGCATCAAAATAACGACGGACCTATCACTGACCGGACGGGGAGCCAATTGCTTGCACCTGACAGTGCAGGGGACATGGTCTCTCACACTAGCAAAACACATAGATGTTTCGGAACTCTTAGCAGTTTGCATGCTGTTCCAACATCAGCTGAGGGGGAAACATTTGTTACAACAGGCAGCACAACAGCCATGGTTTACATCAACAAACAGGATGGGACACACTGCGCAATGTTGACCACAATAGCTTAGAAAATATGCAAATGGCGTCTTCGCAGACGAATACATGTCCAAGCCCAACACGTTCCCGGCAAACACAATTGTCTAGCAGTCACCCTAAGCAGATCTCTGCCCCTAAATCATGAATGGGAGTTACATTCGGACATTCTCAAAGAAATATTTATATAATGGGGTCAACCAGACATAGATCTTTTCGTAACGGCAAAAAGAGCAAAATGACAAAATTACGCATCCAGATTCCCACAGAAGGGGTCCCTGGGGAACGCACTATGGATCAATAGGTCGGCGATTTCTGCTTATCCTTTTCCACTGACCCCACTATTGAACAAAGTGATCCACAAGATGCACCAGGAACATCTAACAATGGCCCTCATTACAACTCAGGCGTTAAGGGTTTAACGGCGCCGTCGGCGCCGTTATCCCTTAACGCCTGATTACAAGTGTCCCTTTGCGGGTTGGTGTTTAACGCCTGCTTTTAGCAGGCGTTAAAAATCCAACCCGCAAAGAGACTTTGGAGCTAATTACGGCACCGTAATTTACGGTGCCGTAATTAGCGCCTTCCCCATTCCCATTATGCCCTATCGGGGCAAAAATGGGAATGGGGAAGGGCAAATGGTGAATGGGGAATTACCGCCCCACTCACCTTGGAATGGGGCGGTAATTCCGCCATCCACCATGGCGGAATCGTAACCTTAGCGGCATGGACCATGGTGCTAATAGCACCATGGTCCTCCGCCAAGGTTGTAATGAGGGCCAATGATTCTCGTTGCACTAATGTGGATGCATCAAATGTGGTACCCCCATCTTTGCAAAATGTCCCTGTGCCCACCAAGGAATTTAATCCCACTCTCAACATGCTTTCACAGAGTCAGGGTCAAATTCTACAACCTCATACAACCAACTTAGCAGCTTGGCTCCTGAGGTCAGACCTCAATGTATCTGGCAGGTGCATGGAATTGTGAGGGAAGCAGGTAAGCCTAACACTCGAAACTGCTACTTTAATAAGTGAAAAAGATGTGTCCTGTGATGTAGAAATTCTAATATCAATCCAATTCATTGTTCATAATCACATATTGTGCACTATCTGTTGCATTTACTGGATTCAGGGCTGGTCTTTATTTAATTAAAGTTGCATTTAGTGACACACTCTGCTTACACAACCTCTCAAAACAAGATTTCCTGGTGGGAAATTCCAGTCATTAAAGCCTTCATGGAAGGAGTAAAACAACTACATCCTCTAATTGGCAACACAATGCCAGGGTGAAATTTAAATATGGTACTAAGCAAGATTATGGGTCCTCCTTTTGAACCTATGCGCAAATCATCTCTTAAATACCTCACTTACAAGGTGGCTTTTCTTGTAGCCATCACCTTTATCCATAGAGTCAGTGAGCTCCAAGCTTTGTCTGTAACTGAACGCTTTGTAACAGTACATAAAAACAAGGTGGTCTTAACAACACACCCATATTTGTCCCCTAAATACATTTCAAAATGTAATGTAAAAACATTACAGCCTATCAAACGAAGCACATCCCTTTACACCTAGGGCACACTCTACACGTACCACTGGTGCTAACTTGGCTTTCATTGCAAATGTAACATTGGAAGCTATCTGTAAATCGGCTATATGGAGTTCAATTCACACTGTCACGCAGTATTATTAAGTTGACACACAAGCCATAAATGATTCACAGGTGGGACAAGCAGTGTTCAAACATGTTTGTTTATGTTCCTTCAATCTACCCACCTCCTTCGGGTACTGCTTACTAGTCTATGCAAAGCATGTAATTCTAAGCAAATCCACAAGCCTCAGAAGACAAAGATTAGCTTCCAGTAATTGTCTTTCTGATGCTTGTATCTGCTGAGATTCACAGGCCCCCGTCCTTCTTGGGAGTTGAAGGTATCACAAACAACATGACTACTATTAATAAGGAAGGAATCCCGGTAGTCGCTAGTCCACTACTAGGTGGAAATAGTGTCTACTCTGTCTATGCCCGGGAGGGGAAACACATCAAATTATATATGAGACAGAACTCAAAGACAGGTTGCACACCTGAGTAGATTCCTAAAAACACTTTAATTTGATACATATTAAGAATAATAAAACACACAATTAATAACAATCATCACCAGACTATTAAGTACAATACAAAAAGGATCAATATTGATCATCACATAAAAAAACATAGGATTTCGGTAATAAAGTCTCGAGACTTTTTCCTGGATTTATACATCGAAACAAAAACTTGTGTTATCTATTAGTGATCAGAAACTGATACAGTATCAGCTATATGTTGAATGTATTGCTCACTTTATGTTGACCAACCATTTGATTGTTATTACCGAAATCCTATGTTTTTTTATGTGATGATCAATATTGATCCTTTTTGTATTGTACATAGTCTGGTGATGATTGTTATTAATTGTTTGTTTTATTAATTCTTAATGTGTATCAAATGAAAGTTTATATACAGTGTTTTTAGGAATCTACTCAGGTGTGCAACCTGTCTTTGAGCTCTGTCTCATATATAATTTGATCACAAACAACATGCCACACAGGGTTTAATCATAGTTAACTTTATATATTTTCTTAGTTGTCACACTCACAGTCCACTGTAGACTTCACGCATCCTCAAGACAGGAAAAATAACAATCTGAGGACCTTGACGTGTGAAGGATCATGGGCACTGTACTCGTCACAGTAGGGGATAGTATTACTGTAATGCCCCCGGTGACACCCAAATTTCTTCTTCGAAAAGAAATAATGTAATCTCTGCACCAACTGTTAAGGTGGATTTCTGAACTCTGACTTGGTGGGCAGAGGTTCAGAAGGCCAGCCTAGTTTCTTGGAACAGAGTAACCTTCTGGACAAGCCAGACCAATCAAGGTAGCATTGGCAGCGGTCAAGACTAGGGGCCTCATTACGGGTCTGGCGGTAACCCTGCCGGTGATACCGGCGAGTTGCCACTGGACCCGTAAAGAATTGCTGGCACCTGACTTCCCGGTAACACCGGGGTACTACAAACCCGGCGGCCGTGAAATCAGGCGCCAGTAATTCTGTTAATCCCTATTACCATGGAGTCCCAAAGGACTCCATGGGAGTGGGAACCACAGAAGCACCGGCACCGCTAATAACGGTGCTGGCGCTTTTGTGACAGCTTGCCTACCATAGCAGTTGTGGCTGGCAGGGTCCGCCCTGTCGGACACAGCCGCTGCGACAGGCAAACAGGTAGTGTGCCGGTCCAGAAACAACTGTGCCAGTAGGCTTACCAGCACCGTTGTTTCAGGACAGGCACACATGTAATGAGGCCCATGGTCTCAGGAGGGGTGAGGGTGATCTAAAGCCCACAATGAGCACACACAGTAAACAACACCACAAATTACTCTGTCAGGGGTACATATTAAAAATACATATACATTTATTAAAGGCCTTTTACGTCAAACACAAAGTAAATATTCAGCAGTATTAACAAAACCAATGCAACACTAACTATGAAACATATATACAGTAACCGATGGCCAAAGGGATATTACACAGTACAGATCCAAAACCTGCAAAGAAAGGGGTCACACAGTGCGAATATCTTTTAGGCAGTCCTTCACAATTCAAACCCTAGCTAAGAGGCAGTCCAGTCCCGAAAATGAGTGGAGCATTGAGCTCAAAAGTATATTCGGTGATGGTGCACACGGTTGTGCAGTTACGTTCAAGACGGGGTCTCTTCAAGGGGCTGTAGCAACTCAGGAAGGTGGGTGAGGCAGTGAAGAATAAGTTCCCACTATTCGAGGAGGGTCTACCCAAGAGGGCAGAACAGAATCCAAGAATTGGGAATAGCTTGGTAGCGCAGGCTACCTCGATAAAGAAGAGTGGCCCTCAGGGGACACTGCGTACAAGTCTATGGATGCGCCAGGGGTCACTGGAAAGGGATGCAAGTACTTACCGAACCATGGCGCACTCCGGACCAAACTTCGCCAGTCCAGATCGGTTGCATGTTCAAATCTTGCAGTTGAGCGGTCCTCCGGCTTTCAGGGGCTGCGTTCCGGAATTTATTCCATGGCGGGACAGTGGTAATTCCTCCGCTCCTGGTGAAGGGATCAGGCCAGTTTCAATGCAGCGAGTCTGAGGGGACAGGGGTATATGGGGCACAGCAGCAAGGCACCCACAAAGTTTATCACTGCAGCTGGGCGACAAGATGACCGCGTATGCTTGGGTTCAGACATACTCTCCTAATTCCAGACCTAGGAATGGTAGCTGTAACTTGGTGGGAAGAGTGCCTTATACACAGAGATTACAGTCTTCAAAGGCTCAAGTCGAAACTCCCAACGGCTGCGGTTCCAGGGCAAAGGTCCCGTATGAGCTGGTTAGTTCACTGGGCAGTCCATGAACACTTCCGAAAAGGCTCGCTTGCCGGTTAAGCAGGAGGTGCCAAGAATAGTTGGTCCCACTATTCCAATGGGTCAAAGCACCCTTGCAGGCCTTCTAGGTTCCATCAGAAACAGGGGGTCCGATGGGACAACAGCGGGGCCAGGGTGCCAAACCTTCCAGCGGTTCCACTGAGCTGCTTCTTTGTTTCAGGATACTTGGCTCCTTTACTAAGTTCAGTGTGAACTCGGAAGATCGATCTGGAATAGGTGTAAGATGCCTTCTCTTATCCAAAATCTCCTTTGCGCCAAAACGAAGAGAAACCAATGAGAGAGCTGCTCACATACAGCCATCCCAGATGTGGACCAATCATGGACCACGGTGGTCCCAGTCATCCCAGCACACCAAACATCCTGGCACCCAGGCTGTGTATTGGAACTAGACAGCTCCAGCCCACATCCTGGGCGCACACACACAAGGCATGCAGAATGCTGCGAAAGCTTCGGTTTGCGCAGTGGTCTGCATGACCAAATAAGAAATTTCGCGGGTCTGCTCGACCTGGGGAAGGCAAAGGGACAAGATGGCCAAAGGACAGAACAAAGGACCTTGTGGCATGGCCATTTTAGGTACTGGCCACTATCCTGGGCCAAACGTGGTAAACGCGGTTTGGACCATAGAAAAGAGTTATAATACCTAAAAGGTAACAGCTGCCACCAGCTCTGTCCAGGGCACACTTGTACATTCACCAAAAATTCTTTGAGGGTTTCTAGGGCCTTAAAAAAAGAAAAATGGCCCCCAGCGCACTGTACTGTAAGGTACTTTGTGCACTGATAAAATGTTACTAAAGAATAGCAACAAAGTGAAAGACTAAAGGAAACAAAGTCTCTCAGTACTGACAGTCTTAAGGGCATGTCAGTTTCCCCATAACAAAATGAGCAAAAGCCCACCGGAGTACAGCAGAAGGCTGGCCTCCACTGTGCAAATTCAGGATAGGATGGTCAGACAACAGCAAAAAGTTGGGGGTTCACAACTGGAGGGAAAATTACCCATAAATGGAAATATTTCCTAACACCAACCACTTGATGTAGGTCTTTGCAAAGCATGTGAATCTAAGCAGATACAAATATCAGAAAGATGATTACTGGAAGGTAATGTTTTTCACATAGGCTGTTAGGCAAGATTGTATGCAGTACCCTTTGGGTGCACGACAACCCTGACCTCCTGGAAATAGGAACCCAACCTTTGGTATAAGTCTGTACTACACAGGTTGGTAACGCAGTAGAGCAGCCAGGCTTATCTCAAGAGGGGTCAATGTGAGCAGTAGGGGAGTTACACAGAGATTCACAGTGACAAGTATCCAAATAGATACTTATGCTCAAGGTTGCATGATTAAATAACTCCTAATTTATTTAACAGTCAGTTTGAATAAGACTTTTTCAGAAGCGAGAAATATAATAGCAACATACAAATACCTTCAAAATACACACTCTTGGTTTCTCTAAGTTCAGCAAATACCCATTTGGGATGACACACAGACACTTCCAACACCCTCAGGTGACACAAATAGCTAGGACACTGTGGACATTAATATATCACTGTTTCACTTAGAGCATTACTTAGATGAGTGTCAAAGAAAAGAGTTATTAGAATAAACAAGAGATCCCAAATATTCTTAAGCAGGTAAGTACTTTTGAAACCCCTCAATGCAAAGCAAATTAACCCCTTCCTGGAAGGAAGACTAAATACAAAATCAGAGGGAAGAAGAGTCATTCAGGGAGCCAGGCCAGGCTAATGTCAATTGGGCAAAAGTCTAGGTGGACTGAAGCACTTCTCAGAGGTAGGTAAAAGTCTTGCACAATGTATTAGAAGTCTTTGTAGAAAAGAAGAAATCAAAGTAGGACCACAAGCTGTTAGGCTTGTGAGAGTAGAAGATGCAAGCAAAACTACAGAGCAACCAAGACAAGTCTCAACTGAGAACAAGCAAGGCTACACAACAAGAGGTAAGTTCTCTTAGACTGTACAGTACCTTTAATATGAAGAAAAGTGTGGCAGATGACTTCTGTTCCTGGGTAGCTCTGCAGATCCTGTGTTCCTGGGCCTCAGTCATGGGGACAAGAGGGAGGACGTCTGGAGGACTCCTGCACTGCAATGTGACAGTCACCGACTCCAACCGGCAATCTTCAAACAAGTGGCACTTCGGTGTTTCAGCTCCTCGCGTCTACCGCAAATGGCACCACCGCGGTTCCTGGCTGTCGAGATGGGCTTTGCTTGCATCTGGGATCCAGCACTCTGTTGAGGTGGCTCAGGGTTGGTCAGTCCTGCTTCCTGGGAGTCCGGAGGATCTTCCTGGAGCTCTTAGCCAACTTAAAAGCAACGCACACAATCTGGTGTTCCTCTACCTGGCTCTTCGGTTCCAGCAGAAACTACAGTGGAATTTAAACCAACTTCGCAAGCATATCCAGGTGGCTTACTTTCGAGTTGATTGGTCCCACCAACTCTAGGGGGGAAGTCGTCCTTGCAGGGATTCTCTAGTCGAGGTGAATTTGGAGCTTTAGCACAGCAGCAGGGCTTCACCGGGCAAACCAACGGTCCAGGAGTTGCAGCAGGCGTCTCTTCCAAGTTCTTCTTAGGATTCCTTCGTCCAGTGGTCGACTCTGTCTTCCAAGCCAAAAAGCCTTGCCTTTTATGCAGGTTTCTCCCATTCATTCCAGCCTGTCAGTCACCCAGCAGGGTGGCCGTCCTTGCCAGACAGCCAGTCGACCAATCACCTAAAAGTGCATTCCTGTCTCCTAGGAGATTAAGCACAGGGAGTTTCGGGCATCTCCCTCACTTCCTGCCCTCACTAGACACCCTGGAGTCCGAGGCGGGCTTCACTCGTGAATCCCACCAAAGACAAAATGAACAAAGGGATCAAACCTGGTTTGGCACGCAGACTAAATCTCAAGAAGGACCTTTCAATGAAGAAATAGCGAAAAAGACGACCAGGGCCATTTTGACAAAATTGCACCCTTGGGTGCTTTACTGCAGCTGCGAACGCAGCCCACGGTAAAGACACACCATAGTAGTTAAAAGTAAACCACTGCCACCAGCCATTCATCGTAGAAAGAGTAACATAAAAATGTTACATGAGAAACTAGACAAAGGGGATACTAAGTAACCCCTCCAGCACCCTATTGTAAGAAGTGAAATTGACTTTACTGCTCTTGGAAACAGTACTTATCCGAGAGAAAGGGATTTAAACCTTTGGGAAATCTGAAAGACTTCCCTGTGCCACTGCACTGAAGGTGCTGTGTGACACAATGTAAAAGATGATGCTTATGGAGTTCGTCAGACTCCACAACCAGAAGAAACACAGTTTAAATCACAGAAAATTACATGAGAGAGTGGGGAAAAAAGGGTCTCACTCTCTCCTGGTAAAAATGAAAAAGTCCTAGAGTCCAGCAAAAGTGCTGGGGGTCTCTAAAGTAGAGAGGAATTGGCACATTTCTGAGAATTCTCCCTTACATAAGCCATGAGCAAGAACCTGGGTAAGTGAGCATCACTGAATTAATGAATAGGTGAATTGAATTATATGATATACGTCTGATTTGTGGTCCTGTCGCCCAAAAAAAAAAACACACTGTGGGAAGTAAGGGTTGTAACTAATAAACTGATCCTAGGTTGTGTAACCAAGGAAATTAAAAAGCACATCAAATAACGAAGTTCATATTTACTATTTAACATAAAGATCTTTGCAAAAAAAGTTCATAATCGAATTCCTTCTTGAGTGAATAAACTTTCACTGCATTGATGCAAAGTCCATTACAAATTATATTTTATTCCAAAAACACGGGCAGTAATCAATGTCCAATGCATTCCGATCAATTGACCATCTTCATGGACCAAATTCTAAAAATCCAAATAAATGGGACTCATAACTAAATGTACTTTGAATCCCATCTTTCCATATATCTGACAAATATTCTGGGTGATAGATTCCTTACCCGCCTACTGTTACACGTTTTACTCTGTTCACATTTCAAATGTCCGCTTGAATTTTATGCAAACTTGGAACTCTCTTCTAAAAAAATCGGTTGGCATATCCTTAAATAATGTGTGCTTGTCACCAGTGTATTAATAATCTAATTGTATCGTTCTAGAAAGATAACTTTTCATGTTATTTTTGGAACATATATCCAAGAGGTAAGTCTTTTCCATATTGGAAGAATGCATACCTGTCTCTTAGGGCCTCATCACGGGTTGGATGGAGTGGCAAAAATGCAGCGTTAACGCCATTTCTGCCACATTACCGCTCTGCCCAATCCCAAATTTGGGAGGAAAGCTGGGGATTTGTTGGCCCTATAAATGCCGGCACTGTTACTGCAGGCGCTGTTACCGCTGGCATAGCACCGAAAAACCCCATGTAGTTCTATGAACTCTTAACAAAATGGGGAATTGCAGCCTTACCACAACTCAGGATCCGGCGCTAATAGCACCGGAACGAGTTACGGTAACGCTATTTGTGTTGGTGGTATCCCAGCGCAATTACTGCCGGGATACCGTCAAGGCTGTGGTGAGGACCATAGTGTCCTGTGGGTGGTAATCACTCTGTTGGAGAATCTGTGTATGGAGTCCCGTAATGTATTCCAATAAATTAGCTTTCTGAGTGTCCATAGGTGCACGTCTTCACTATTTCCCATTCAGGAGCTGCAGAATCAGACACGTGTATCTCCCACAGCATTTTCTATTCAGGAGCTTCAGAATTCATGACACTGAGATGTATGGCCACATCTAAAGTATTTTCTCTCTCTTCCTGTAATATCATTGTTGAGAAACAGATTAAAGATGTATAATTGGGATAAAAATAAAATAAGCCAATTGTCAGTACTGTGGCCACATTACCTTAAGAAAGCTGTTGTGGATGAAGAAAATGTATCTGAATAGGCGGTTGACCAGAACCATTCTTAAATTTGTTTCCAGAGCAGCCAGCCCTGCATTCTGCTGCTTCACCCTTAAACATGCAGCCTGCCAGGCAAACTTTACATTAAGGGGGTTAAGGAAAAGAGGAGAACTCCTATATTTCATATGGGTCAGGAGCGGTACAAAAGCCTCAAGATGACCACCACCACTACTGCTTGATAATTGCCTCAATCCCTGTCACTGATATATAAGAGAGGGGACATTTGGTAGATGTGTAATGACAACCTTTCCCAGATCTGAATGCCCAAAGCACCAATGACCTTCTAAAACCTTGCAATCCATAAATGGGAGCGAGATTTGGAGAAACCATATAACATGGGGCTACTGTAATTAGTAAACTGACGTGTGGTTATGCACTTGTTTATTTGTCCTGCTACTCAGCTTTGGTACATGGCATTCTCAGTGGATTCTTCAGCTTTTACGTCAGGTGTCTTATTGCAATCATTCTCCATTGTATTTGTGGTAGTGTAGTTATAGGCTAAAAACTCACTCTCGCATCAGTCAATCATCTCTTCTCTCTCCAACTCCACCATGCTCCTCTTCTCTCTTCTCCAGTAGATCATTCTCCTTGGCCTCCCCCTTATCCTTCCTTCCTCCCCACCCTTGTATGTATTTGGATGTACACATTGACTGTGAGTATGGATTGACCCTATGCCTCTGTCTCCTTTTGGACATAGGACTCTGTGACCTATGCCCCAGCATGGAGAAGCAACTCCTGGTGTTTCCTGGTCACAAGTGCGGCAGCCTGCAACTGGTGGTGAGTGGCACGTACCATGCACGTTCAGACTTCAATCTTTAATCAGTAGAGAACTGTGGAGAGGTTTTGCCATTACTATGTCTGGATTTCACCACTATTAACTGGGACCACAGGATGAATTAAACCTAACTGTCTCCATGACAACACACACTGTTCTTTCTTTGGACCAGTGTTAAGATGGATTTCTAGAATCTGGCCTGGTGGACTGTGCGCACAATAATTCAATTTAGACAGGTAAGTACAAAATACTATATTGATTCTAGGTCCAAAACACACACTAGGAAATGAAACGAGCAAGTGATAATATTACACAACACTCAATTATAAAATTAGACATGTATACAATAACTTATTCAACAAAAAGGAAAGTAAGTAGTGATGCAGTAGAATGCAACCAAGTCACAAGAAATATACCCTAACTTTAGAAGTCCAATCCCTATGAAGAGTGGGGCCTTGTGCCCAAGAGTCACAAAGCTTTTTCTCAGAAAAAGGGGGTTCTAGTGTAGGAAGAGTTCTTGTGTTAGTGAAATGTTTCAGAAAAGATATTCACCAAAGTTACTGGTAAGTAAAATAATGTTCCTATCTTTCAGCTGCTTTTACACACAATGATCAATGATAGTATCGAATAACCCACATTTTATTCTAAGGAGAACACGGGGAGACGAATGTATTGCGATTTCTTACCCCCTCCTAACTCTGATTTTCCCAGATGACTAGATGGGTCGACTGGGGGTCGCTGCAGGTAGGTTTTCCCACCATTGGTTCCAGTGAGCGATGCCCAGGAGCTGCGGGTGCAAGGATTCTTCTGGTCAGTTCCAGGAGGAGCCTGCAACCCTTGGCAAGGAAGAAATGCAGAAGACGCCGATGCAGACCTCTTCAAGACACGTCACCAGACTGGGGAAGGTGAGTTCCAGTGACGGCCACAACACACAGGTGACGGCAGGCGTCCTTCCAGTCGCGGTTTAAGAAGACCTTCTAGAGCAGGATCCCTTGAAGCTGGTATGCTGAAATTCATCAGGAAGGTGATGAACACGGAACAGTGACGGTTCTAGCAAGGTAGCCCATTGGAGAGCTAGTCTGTCCACTGGGTGGTCCAGGGACATCTCCAAAGGCTCAGCACGGCTGGATCCTCGAACGCGTGAGACTGGCTGGTCCCTCCAGTCCAAGGGTTGAGGCACCGCTCGGGGACTTCGTAGATAAGGTAATCCAGCAGGGTTTCACCGGGCCAAATGCAGGAAGGGGTGCTAGGCCTCTTCATGAGTTGTCAACGTATCTTCAGTCAGCTGATCAGATACTTGGCTCCAACTCTTATCTAAAGAAATGGCTGCAGGAGTCCTCTTCTTATCCAAGATTCTACCCTGAAGTAAGTCCAAGCCCACCAGTGGTAAGGATCTGCACCATTTAAACAGCCAACAGTGGTCCAATCAAGGACAACTGTGGGTTTCACTCATGCCACACACCTAGACTCTCGGGAACCACAGATGTGGAATGCGACCAGGCAGTCCCACCCCGATCCTGGGCCCAACACATACAAAAAGGCATCAGTAGCCCACGAAAGCAGCAAGTGCATGGCCTTATTTGGGATTTCCTGGCCTGGCAATGCAGGAAGAAGGCCAAACAACAATATGCCCAAAGAAAGGTAGACATGCAATGCCTTTAGATAGAAAGCATTTGAATGGATCGAGTGGGGCTACATGGTCATGAACATGAAGATGATGGGATTCATCCCGACATTTCTGAAATGGATAAGACTCCTTTATTCCGGCCAAATAACAGAAGGACTCCGGATGGGGGCACACTCTCACCCTTGTTATTCAGCATTGTAGTGGAGCTGCATGCTATCGTACTGAGGAATGAAGAGAACACCCAAGGATTACATTTTGGAAGAGCAAATCCTAAACTCTGGTTATGCACAGATGACCTGGTGGTGAAGCAAGTAGCCCAGGTGAGTATGCAATTACTGATGGAGCGTATTTAATTCTTTAGAAAAAATCCCTGGCTACAGGATAAATTGGAGTAAGTCTGAAAAGTTGCTGCTTTTTACCTCCTATCTGAGCATCTAGATATCATAGAAGGCTTCAGGGATGATGCAACGCTAGTTCACGTCATTAAAGCCTAACATTGACTCGGATCTAGAAAGATGGTTGCTTCTCAAGCCCTCCCTCTGCAGCAAACTGAACGGCATTAGGATGAATACTGTTCCCAGAGTGTACTACAATCTGTTATACAGATAGACCTCATACCTGGAGGCATAAGTGCTGGTGCCCACAACTGAGTCGAAGAAGAAAGAGAAAAGTCTGCTGCAAGTTTGGGCAGGATTTTTGGGTCTCATGTCACAAACTTTCGGAGGTGACCACTACCTATGCCTACGCACATGAATCTGATTGGATACATCCCTCAATAAAGATCAATGATAAGGGAATATTTTGCCTATTTCGTGCCTTGCTGAAATCTGCTATATGACTAACATGATCGAAGATGGGCTCAAGATACACCACAGACAACTTTGCTTTTGTACAACCTAGAAGACTGCACATACTCTAAATGCAAACAGCTAAGGGGATCCCCAGCAAGGGGGCCTGGGAGGTCCTTTGTCTCCAGATGTCTGGGGACCTAGTTTCGCATTCAACAGGCCTTGTAGTGCCCCCTCCAGAGTTCTATATCCACAGATAGCTTGAAATAAGTAATCCTGGGCTACTAGATTGGTCACTGGCCAGGTCTCAGGACTTTGGGGAGCACTTGGAGCAAGAAACCTGGATGAAATGCTATAACAATGTCAGTCTCACCACACGTGACTGGAGTTAACAAGCCTTCCAGATCAGGTTACTGAATATAATCAGTTGGTCACCTGTGCAGATGCACTGGAGCTATCTGATCAACCCAGATGCTTGCTAGAAAGGTCTAAATATCAGGGGAACTGTGGGCTTTGGATATAGTCACACCTTGGGAATAAATTGGTGAGAGAGTTCACCTAAATTCTGATGAAACAGTTTATCCTCATATTTGGAGGTGACAAAGGTTTCCAAAAGTTACCCAAATGAAGGGAAACCATGTTTTTCAGCAATGAAATGCTGGCATTTTTTTTAATTTTACCTGTGAATGTGAATTTTTGTATCAATGAACTGCTGACTCTCGATGCAGGAACAGAATATCTTCAAATACACAGCAGAGCTGCATTTGATTAGGGACACCTGGCGCACTGTCTTCGACATGTACAGCTAGACCCTAGGTTAGGGTCATCAGGATAACCCTCAGAGTTCCATAATTCATCTTGCTCAAGTAGATATGACTCCCTATAATGGCCTCTTGCTTAACTTCTCCCATTTGCTATGGACTGATTTAGTTCTGCATTTACTAGTTTTCAGAATCTAATGTGTACATGTTTTAGTCTTGCCACACTGCAAGATGGGAATTGTATTAGGTCAATCAAATCTTCTTATTTTGTGTGTTCTTTTTTCATCTTTGTTCACCTTTTTCATGTGATACTTATATCATTTGGATTATTACTGTTCCCATATATTTGTACTTCACAGAACTGTCATGCAAATATGCCTTTTCAATTCTTCTAATAATAAAACCTTTGAATGACAAAAAAAAATCACAACCTGTTTTTAGTGACATATTAAAACCATAAGAATTCCTTTTGGATTCTCCACAGGAAACTCCCCCTGAAGCAGTGATGAAACAGAAGGTGCACTTCCTTCAGCAGATCTTCCTCTGAAGGGCATCTTTGTTCCAGCTGACTCACCTTTACCTTGAGCCTGGAGCTATCTTAATGATAGCTGCTACTGTACCTTCACAGTGCTGTTTAGTAGATCAGTCTTACTTCTGTACGGAAATCACCAAGGCTCCTGGCTTTTATCCCAACGCGTGTTGTACACAATATCCTTAGATGTATTTCTTAAAATTAAAAAGAACATCGCCTCCCCTAATTTCACAAGATTAATGTTATTCTTCCATTCGTACATAAAATCACAAATCACATGCTTGTGATGCTTCTCATTGGACAGACTGTAACTATGCAACTAAGCACAGCAAAATGCCTGACTGCAGTATGTGTATGATTGTATTTTGTCTCTGACTCATAATATCCTGCTACACTGTAACATGCCATATAAAACCAGAACACTACCCTTCAGGTTCCTATGTATTCTTACCTCATGGAATGTTATCTCTTCCGGCAGGACCTGTCCAACACAAAGCCTGGCACCTCGTCTGCTCCATTCACCATAAACGCACACCAGACGGAGATCGCTTGTATCGCCCTTAATCAGCAGGGCACAGTTGTGGCATCTGCCTCGAAAAAGGGTACTCTTATCCGGCTCTTCGATACCCAGACCAAAGAAAAGCTGGTGGAGCTGAGGCGGGGCACTGACCCAGCCACACTGTACTGGTGAGACCTCGAAGTGGGCGGGAAGGACTCTCGGAGAGCCTATGAACTCAGACATTTGCTTATGGCTAGACACTTAAGGAAGCACATTTGCTACCATGTTGCGCTAGTTTTTTAAGTAGCGTCAGAAAATGGCATTAAGAGGTACTGAGCAGAAGGAAAGGTGGGTGGGGGAAAAAGCACATATAGGTAGCTGAATCTACATGTGCTCAATCTATCCCAAAACATGCCCCTCCTTCTTTCCCCTTCTTTTTTATTTCATAATAACTGCACCTACTTTCACCGTCCTCATTCCTTTTCCCAACTCCTCCATAGTGTAAGGTCTGTATAGGGGGTGGCACAATACTTGGTGCTGTAAAACCATGTTGGCAGTGATTGGTACAGTATAATGGATGAGAAACATAACCTAGTTGCATATTGAGTGTAAGCAATGCAGATCCAGAAACTCCTTCGGAGGGCTTGTACCATTACGTTTTGACTGACAATGGTAGTTTGATTAGGCTATCACGTTTCAGTTGACAGGGCATCAGCTAGAATAGGCAATGAGAATAAAGCTGCTATGACTCTTTACTAAAATCGTTTAATTTCATGTCTTATGGTACGTGTTTATTGTGTGCAAATGTTCGCCATGTGAGCAGTATCCTGGCATCCATGGAAACAATGTACAATGTATAAGATGTGCCTTAAAACCACCTTGGCCATAGGCCTGTTTCAGTTGATGTGGATGATCATTCTGCGGCTTAGGGTGTATTACTTCTAAAGATCTTCCGGCAGCTCTTGTCTTCTTAAATATGGGACTCATCGGATGTGGTCTATTGGAGCATCAAAGAGGCTGAGATTTTGCATAATGCCCCATCTTTTGGTGATACAGTGTGGGCCCTGATGGCTGAGGTGAATCCATTTTGCTAACCTCCTAAACCTTTCCTCCATTATTATCAGGGCATTTGTGCGTGCCGACCTAACTATAGGAAGCAACAGAGCACTTTACAGTCATGGAGGTAAGAACACAGTGAGGGAAGCAGAGATAAAGGTAGTGGGCCGCTTAGAGGTGAGGCCATGGTCGGGCAATTGGTAAGCAAGAGATCTACACACACCAGGGGAAGAGACAGTGGGGAACTGATCAGAGTTTCAGGTAGGATGGGAAGTGGAGGGTCTGTGTTTTCTAGGTGATGGGCTCCTATCTCATGCATTGTACGTTTTAAACATTAAAATAATCACCAGTGGCCCTTTGTAGAACATCCACACATTTGTAATATTATTTTAATTAGTGCCAGAAATGAATCCTCCTGCTGCAGGGGAAGCTATTTTTCATGCACAGCTTCAATTAATTCCTAGAGAATTTAGGACGTAAATAAGCACATTGAACATTTAAGGGATTAATCATAACAAGTAAGTTATTTTGTTTTCAAAGCAAATATTAGGGCCACAGGATTATTGCATGGTTGCTGTCAGTGTTTCAATAATAGACTTAACTGTAGGAAACGCAATATTCACTCGAAGTTCAGTTCAATAGACATTTACAAACTAGAACATATATGTTGCTGTTTGACACTGATATTTTGAACTTCTTGCTATCTTTTCTTATTATTTTTTACTTTTTCATTCTAATTTGTCAAATTATTTTTTTATTTTTGTTTTCTTTCCTTCTTTTCTGTCCTCCTTTCTTTGTCTGTTCCTCTTTCCAGCTCACATCCCTAACCCCTTCATCCCTCCCTCTGGCAATCTAGTTTTGTGTTCTGTGTGTTATGTAAATTGACACTATTACATCCACATGCGAGCATGATCATAGTTTTTGGTCGGATGTGTGAGAGGCGGGGGCTTTGAATGAAGTGCTTCTATGTGTCTGCAGTGTCCACAGTTATGTTACTGACTTGCATTTCCATTGAGAGGGTTCATGGCACATGCTGATTTAGCAGAGCTCCTGCCTAACTACCCAACCAAAAATGATTGCAAGATCATGTGACCATCCACTGAACCCGGAAGTAAAGAGGCATACAATATAACTTGTTGTAGCGGTGGGGCTCTATAGCAGTTACCCCAATTACCAGCAGAGAGACACTCTGGCCCATCAAATACTCCATGGCCCACGAACTGAAGACTCAGCCAAGGGGCAAAGTTAACTGTCTTTATTATGTAACAAAACGACAGGGATCACACTAGGAAAACATGAATTCTCCAGGGCTCTCGTCTTCTGAGCGTTTTTCACTCTGTTTTATCCAGGTCTGAGCATGTCACCCGATTTTATCCAGGTGTGATGTCACAAAACCAAGCTCCGTCCCCGAAACCTATCAGGCATTCACATTGGTCAGTTTAGGCGAACTAGGTTTATGTTCTATAGGGGTTAGTTCTACTATTGGATAACCATATCTGGAGGCTCCTACTGGGACCACCTCTGCATGTTTCAATCTGCAATGTTGCAGGGTGGCAGGGAGACCATTGGCTCCTGCAACATATTATATCTTCACGTGAAAGGTGACTCTGGATTGGGTAAAGTGGGTCCTCTCAGCCCTCGGACCCTGGACGTTTTCCAGGCTGAGTGTACCTTCTCAAGGTAATGAGAATGAACATGGAGGGGCTGTGTGTTCTCTAATGTTGCCACCTCTGATCGCTTAAGCCTGGGAGAGTGCATTCAGTTGGTAGTTTGTGAGCAACACTTGTATCTTTCCACTTCTGATTTGGTGGGAACAGCTTCTCTCCATCCACCTTGATTGAATGGGTATTGTCCTGTTCCGCTGGCTCACGTGTGTTGAGACCACAAAATGGAGCTCTCTTGCCTGTAGTTATGAGGATTTTAGTCTGAATTTCTCGCAGGTGGCTTATCGTCTTTGTAACCAGGAACTTTCTGTCTCTGCTCGTCCTTGGCTGGGTGCATCGTTTATGCTTGCCTCTGGCTGCAGCGATCATGTCTGCCCTTCCATGTACTCGAAGCTTGTCTCCCTTCCTCATTCATTTCAATGGGCCTATATCCTCCATGTTTGACCTTATGGCTTTTCCATGTTAATTGCAGTCAAGCATGTGCAAGCTTGGTTATACGCCTACTTTGGCATCTTGCGGTTCAGCTTTGGCGAAGAGGTGAATGAATATATGTATATATATGTATATATATATTTCTGAGGCTTGTGGAATGTGCTTAGATCACATGCTGTGCATAGGCCGACATCTAGTGGAAGTTGCAGAGTATTACAGTTTGTTTTTCGAAACTCGAAAATGGGCGTCGACACAGGGCGTGCCAGTAATACTATCCCTAGTGTGACGTCCACTGTACCCATGATCCCTCACGCGTGTAGGACCCTCAGATTGTTTTTTTCCGCCATACTGGTCGGAAGCATCCCGCAGAGTTTAGCCATAATTTTGCTAAACATCATAATATTCCCCCATTTTCTCCATCCCAACGTTGAGTCACTGAAGTTCGACGCTCGACGCCGGCCCGGAGAAGAAAAGAACCGTCGAGAGCTGCACGACGGACTTTGGTCCTCGGAAGGCCTTTGGCCTCGGCCCGGGCCTTGGAAGGCCTCTGGCCTCAGCCCTGCAAGTAGGGAGAGTGGGGTGTGGTACATACTCTACACCCTTATAGATATATTTCTGATGTTTGTTAATCTGCTTAGAATCACATGCTGTGCATAGTCCGACATCCAGTGGTCACTGCGGAGTATTGCATTTTGTTTTTCGTAGTCGAAAATGGGACGTCGACAAGGCGTGTCTGTAACACTATCCCTATAGTGACGTGCGGTGTACCCACAATCCCTCACGCGTCGAGGTCCCTCAGATTGTTTTTTTACGCCCAGATATTGGTCGCCTTTACGCGGAGCTCCTCGAGAGACATTGCAAATTCATTTACTCGACCTTTGGTCATTATTTATTAATAAATATTACATAAGATCCCTCCCTCGACATAGCTGCGAAGCCCTTCTCCGCCGAGTAAGAACTTCGACGGCGGGGACGAGACGGAGGAGATCCGCTGAACACGTCGCCAGCCATAAGACAGTAGGGAGAGTGGGGTCGTGGGACATTTCTTGTTTCTCTCTGAGAATGCCTTTCCTTTTCCCCTCCCTTTCCCTCGGGGTTGTTATCACAGTGAAATATTTCCTCAGCTATGGAGAGGACACCCTTTAGGTTTTGCCCGCGTTGCAAGGGCAAGTTTACCTGGAAAGACAAGCACAAACGGTGTAACCGTTGCTTGCCCCTCGACCACAAGGAAGACGGCTGCGCGGCTTGTCAGCTTCTTAAGCCTAAGACTTTAAAGGACCACAAGGTCAAAAGGTGGACGGCCTATGCCATGTCGAGGTCCAATTCCTCACCCGCAGAAAGTGACGAGGAATGTGATAACCCGACATCCGCTTCGGAAGTCGTAGACCTCTCTAAGGAGCGCTCGTGCTCCTCGTCTGTCCCCGGCCCCGACAAATTCGGCTCACGCCCTGCTTATGGGGATGAACACCCCAGCGACACTGATGCACACAAAAAACACTCCCATAAACACATAACCCACAGCTCTTCTTCGTCGAAGACGAAGAAACCATCAGCGCCAACGGAGACGCAGGTTCCACCGGCGTCCTCCTCTGACGGTAAGAGTCTTAAGCCCCCCTCGCAACCGCAGACGCGACCAGCGACTGGGCTTCCCCCAGATAAGGGCGCTACCCCCAAACCGCCAGACGAAGTGCTCCGTCAGAGAGCACCCGTCGCCGTAGAACGCGCGACGCCCGTAACGTCAATACCAGAGCCCTCCACAGACAGATTAGTCATCGAGAGCCTGGCGAGGATCGTTTCCGCCGATAGCCAGAAGCGGACGGTGAAAGATACGCTGAATACCGCTCAGAAGGCTAGAGAAACGCCGAAAAGGCCTGAAGGAAGGCAGGAACTGCCCCCTTCATCTAAAGGGACTCCTAGCCTACCAGAAGGCTTTTCAGACGGTGACGGAGACCTTTCTTTGACGTTATGGGAGAGGTCAAAGCATTTTCAGGCCAAAGACCCTTCCCCCCCCCCACTACCCCCCCAGACCGCTCAGAGGTACCTCATGAGACCCTGGAGAGACTCCAGTTCTGAATGGAGAAGATGGAGAGGTTTATGGAGACTCAAAACCTACCACCACCCAAGAGGGCAAGAGAGGGACCTCCGA
The DNA here is from genome assembly GCF_040938575.1 of Ambystoma mexicanum. Classification (NCBI taxonomy): domain Eukaryota; kingdom Metazoa; phylum Chordata; class Amphibia; order Caudata; family Ambystomatidae; genus Ambystoma; species Ambystoma mexicanum. The sequence continues at coordinate 1,141,271,041 of NC_090923.1, read as the reverse complement.
TGGACCCCAGGGCTAAATTCCCTAGGCTGTTTAATCCCTCCCAAGTGGATGTAAATTGATTTGACCTCACTGAAGAGGACCCCCACTTTCAGAAGGAGGACGAATTTTTAGGCAACGAAGAGGAACAAAACCTAGAGGAAGAGGGTTTTGAAGAAAATCCAGATATAGGTGGGGGGGGCTTCGGAGAAGACCCAGAGGAAGGTGCTTCACAGCCCTGGCAGTCCCCATCAGCGTTTTCGGACCCTGATGTACTAAACCTGTCCCCTCCCGAGGACTCACCTAATAGGAACACGTCACCTATAGACGATCAACCTACATTTAATGCACTACTACGCAAGGCAGCACCGCATTTCGAAATAGACACTGGGGAGATTTTTCCTGACATTGACTTTGTGAAGAAGGTAATCAAGGAGAAACCCCCTGTCAGCCAAACCATTCCCCTCCTCACCTCAGTAAGGAGATGAATTATCCCTTCACTATCTATACCCGCGTTGGTCAGAGGGGTCAAACCGAGGATAGAAAAACTATTCAGTCCCTCCCCTTCAGACCCGTTGTACGTCAGGGGCCACTCTGTACCAGACTCCCTAGTGGTGACAAATACAAGGAAAAGAGCAGGGGTCCCGCTGTCTACCAGCGAAGCACCACCAGATAAGGAGGGCAAAAAATGGTATGCCCTGGGGAACAGGATCACAGCCTCCGCTGCTTTTTCCACAAGAATTGCAAACAACAATTCCTTGCTAGCAAGCTACGCAGACGCACAATGGAGCAAGCTACGTAAGGACGCTGAGGAGGTACCAGAACCCCTACGTACTCGCCTTCTGGCCACTATTACTGAAGGAACCCTAGTCAACCAAAGCATCGTGAAAAACACTCTGGATGCTGCAGAAACGGCTGGCCGTTCCCTAGTCCAAGGAATACTCCTCAAACACCATGCCTGGCTGCGTAATTCGTGTGTTTAAACCTGAAACACAAGCAGCTCTAATCAACAAGCCTATAGAATATGCCAACCTCTTTGGAAAGGCAGTTGATGAGGCACTAGAAACGGCAAAGAAAGAGTTTGACACCATTAAAACCCTAGACCAGATTTCTAGGCCTCCTAACAAACGTGGCTATGGCAATAGGCGCTTTTTTCGAGGCCAACGCCAGCAGCAGCAATACTCTGCAAACAACTGGTCCTCTAAGCAAGGCACCAGTGGCCAATACAACCAGAGAGGACAACGCCGTGGCAAAGGGAGAGGTCGGGGTTCTATCCCTCAAGGTTCCCAGGCCACCAACACCAAATGACTCGAAGATTCAGGTCCCCTCCCATGCATCACCGGTCGGGGGCCGGATTAACATCCTTTCTTCCAGCATGGGAGGGAATAACTTCAGACCACTGGGTACTATCAACCATAGCCCGCGGCTACTGTATAGAATTCAACAGCTCCCCAACGTACAGACCCCCAAGGGGACGACTCATGACACCAGAACACCTCGCCATCCTTCTACAAGAAGTGGACCAACTACTGGAAAAAGGGGCTATAGAGGTCGTGCCTTAACCATGCGCCCTGTATTAGATCTGCGCCCAGCGAAGAAATTTGTCAAACCTCAAAAGTTTCGTATGGTGACCTTACAGGAAGTGATCCCCCTGCTATCACAAGGGGATTACATGACAACACTGGACATGAAAGATGCATACTTTCATATTTTAATGTTGCCAGCGCACAGAAAATACCTCAGGTTCATGATAGAGGGCAAACACTACCAGTTCAGAGTGCTACCCTTCGCAATAGCATCGGCACCGAGGGTATTCACGAAAGTACTGGCAGTGGCAGCGGCCCACCTGCGCAGGTTGTCCATCCCAGTATACCCTTACCTCGACGATTGGCTCATAACAGGGGATTCTTACGAAACATGCTTCTCAAATACCCAAAAGACTGTAGACCTTTTGTTCCAACTGGGCTTCTCCATCAACGAGAAGAAGTCCAGCCTAGACCCCAGCCAAGTCAAACAATTCCTAGGGGCTCTAATTCGAACAAAGGACGGCCTCGTCTTCCCCTCCAACGAGAGGGTCCAAAACATTTCAGATCCCTCAATATGTAGCAGGTCGAGAGGTGACGGTACTCAAAGGAATGCGGTTGCTAGGAATGATGGCATCATGTATTTATTTGGTACCCCACGCGTGCCTGCGCATGCGCCCAATGCAAGAGTGGCTCAACAGCCAGTGGTGTCAGGCCAGCGGACAATGGGACGATCTAGTGGTGGTCTCGCAGGCCTTGGTTCTCTCGCTACGGTGGTGGTCGAAGGAAAACCTGGTAATAGGGAAACCATTCGCCACCTCCGCAGTGGAAGCCACTCTAACCACAGACGCATCCCTCACAGGATGGGGGCTCACCTATCCCATCAGACTGCTCACGGAGTTTGGACTCCGACCATAGCTTCCAAGCACATAAACTTACTGGAGCTACTAGCTGTGTTCAAGGCACTGAAAGCCTTCCGGATAGACCTACAAGGGAAGACAGTGATGGTCTTCACAGACAGCACCACAGCCATGTACTACCTCAACAAACAAGGGGGCACTCACTCTCCAGGACTGTCCAAACTGTCCCAGAACATCTGGAAGTGGGCTCTCAAACACAACATGCTCCTACTGTCACAACATGTACCAGGGGAACTCAATCTGCTAGCAGACGAACTAAGCAGAGACTTCCCTCTGCCCTCAGAGTGCGAATGGCGTTTACACGAAGACATCGTCTTCGACGTTTTCACACAATGGGGATTCCCAGAAATAGACCTGTTCGCAACCCTGGAGAACTCACAATGCCTAGATTACGCCTCCAGGTACCCCGAGAACCAATCCAAGGGGAACGGTCTGTCGATTCCATGGTCAGGGAAATTTGTTTACGCTTTTCCCCCCCGACTCCCCTTCTCAACAAGATTGTGCACAAGATGCACCAGGAACAAGTTACCATGATACTAGTGGCCCCTATGTGGGCCCGGCAGCCATGGTTCGCTCACCTGATGGAGATGTCTCTATCTCCTCCAGTGAAACTTCCCTGCCCGTACAACATGCTGTCACAGGACAAGGGCGGGACACTGCATCCATGCCCTCAGACCATGAACTTAGCAGCCTGGCTCCTGAGATCATAGAATTTGGACATTTACAACTCCCGCAGAGATGCATGGACATCCTCAGGGAGGCTAGAAAGCCTAACACTCGTCACTGTTATTCTAGCAAATGGAAGAGATTTGTCATCTGGTGTAGAGGAAGAAACATCAACCCTGTTGACTGCTCTCCCACACAAATTGTTCTGTACCTGACCCATTTACTGGACTCAGGTCTAGAATTAAATTCTATTAAAGTCCACCTAGCGGCACTTTCTGCATACACCACTTCCCAACTTAAAGTGTCATGGTGGAAAGTCCCAGTTATTAAAGCCTTTATGGAGGGGGTAAAGAGAATACACCCTCCGATAGCAAACCCAGCTCCCGGCTGGGACCTAAATGTGGTACTTACCAGGCTCATGGGCTCACCATTTGAACCCATGCACAAGGCAACTCTTAAAGACCTCACTCTTAAAACCGCCTTCCTAATAGCTATCACCTCCATTAGGAGAGTAAGTGAACTACAGGCTCTTTCTGTTCTAGACCCCTTTGTAACGGTTCACAAAGATAAGGTGGTTCTACGCACACACCCAAGGTTTGCACTGAAGTTCATCTCGAAATTCCATGTCAACCAGTCTATAGAACTACCAACGTTCTTTCAAAACCCTTCAAATTTGGGAGAAAAAAGCCTGCATACACTTGATGTGCGCAGAACTGTCATGTTTTATATGGAAAGAACTAGACCACTGAGAAAGACTAATCAGTTCTTTGTCTCGGTGGCAGCAGGAAGAGAAGGAGATGCAGTCTCAAAGTCCACTATATCTAGATTGATTGTTCAATGCATCACTCTCTGTTACACTCTTGCTAAGAGAGAACTACCCTTCAAGCCAAGAGCACACTCTACTCGAGGCACTGGGGCATCCATAGCATTCATTGCAAATGTTCCCCTTGAGTCCATTTGCAAAGCGGCAACCTGGAGTTCTGTACACACCTTTACAAAACACTACTGTCTAGATGCCCACTCTAGATCTGATTCCCAGGTGGGACAAGCAGTATTAAGACATCTTTTCTCTACTGTTCCTTCTCACAACCCACCTCCAACTCTGGGTACTGCTCGCTAGTCTATGCACAGCATGTGATTCTAAGCAGATTAACAAACATCAGAAGACAATGCATTACTTACCGTAAAAGCATTTCTGATGGTTGTATCTGCTTAGATTCACATGGGCCCACCCTTCCTCCCCGCTCGGATGGAAGAAACATAGACATCTTTTTATATCTCTCTTTTCTGTACTCACTCACATCTAGAAGGCTCCCTCAGGGCAGAAAAAATACAAACAGAGGGACCTCGACGCGGGAGGGATTGTGGGTACACCGCACGTCACTATAGGGATAGTATTACAGACACGCCTTGTCGACGTCCCCTTTTCGACTACGAAAAACAAAATGCAATACTCCGCAGTGACCACTGGATGTCGGACTATGCACAGCATGTGAATCTAAGCAGATACAACCATCAGAAGTGCTTTTACGGTAAGTAATGCATTGTCATACATTTTCTTATATATTCCTACACACACTAGCCCCCTGCCACAAGGTGCGTATGGAGGGTACCCCTTTCCAATTTTGCCCCAAGTACAACCGCAAATACCCTTGGGTTGACAGACACGCCACCTGTAATCTCTGCTTGCCGAGGGACCACCCCGAGGCGAACTGCAGCGCGTGTAGTCGGTTTAAGCCGAAAACTCTAAAGGACCGTTCGATCAAACGTTGGGCCCACCACGCCAGGCAACGAGAGGCCATGGAAGCGGAGGGCGCTTTCAGTGATGGCAGCGACGCCGTGCTATCAGACGGCGAGGGCAACGTGGCGTTGAGAGACAGCCAAGCGCAAGTCCCCGACCTCAGAAGGTTGTCCGGCAGGGCAGCTATGGGGAACACTCCCGGCGACACGAGCGCTACCCACACCACTTCGACTAAACACTCGAAGTCCAACCAAGACTCGACGCGTGCGTCGAGTTCCCGGAAAGAGGCACACAGAGAACGGTCCACCAAATCGGTGTCCTCTGGGCGTTCACGGTCAAGATCGCCGCATGACACCAGGCAACCCTCCACTGTTGCCAAGAATGCCTCGCTCACTAAAGTAACGGAGGTTCGATCGTCAGAAGACAAAGCCTACCACCATCCCCAGGCCGCACTCCAGGAGTCGGCGTCAACAGACTGCGTAACAGCTGCTCCCGTGTCCCGACCTCCACACTCTAAGGAAAGGGACACTACCCCCGAATCTCAATGCCAGACGTCGAAAAGCTCAGAAAAGGTGAAAACACCAGGGAAGCACTCTTCCACTCACGAGGAGGGGGGGGGCAGCAGAAGATACATTCTCAGCCTTCTTCTGCACAACTGAAACATAAACACAGGTCACAGTCTTCTGTAAATATTTCCAAGACCCCTGCACAAGGCCATAGGTCCAGTCAGGATACGACAGGGAACCCTCCCAGGAAAGGGTAATCCCCAGCTCCAAGGAATGGTCAAGTGAGGATATAGACAGAGTTATGTCTAGAATGTCATCCCTAGCAGACTTCTACACCAAGAATCCAGAGCACTTCCTCTCCTATACCCCTGACGGGGCTACCCCCTCAGGGTCTAGGTACCCGCAACCCCCTGGTAAGAAACCTTGAGTTGAGACGCCAACGCAAAGTCGGTCTTCTGACCCTTTCTACGTACAGCCATACTCTCAGTATGCTGAGGATCCATTACACGAGGATCCAGAATTGGCCACGTTGGACGACCAAACTGGGATGGATTACTATGGGGATGACGAGGACCAAGAGGAGGATGAAGATGACCCAGAAGCCTACAGAGTAGACTCCCCAGTAGGCAAAGAACCTCCGGTTACCGACTCTCCTGTCGACAACCAACCTCTCTTAAATGAGGTTTTGTCTAGAGCGGCAGAACACTTCCGCATAGATAACCAGGGAGCACAGGAGTAGAGGGACTTTGCCGAGGAACTAGTGGGAGAAAAGAGACCCGTTGCCCAGGCCATCCCTATTCTCAAGTCTATACAAAAGAGAATAGACCCTTCTCTTCTCAATCCCAATCTCACCAGGGCAGTAAACCCCAGGATCGAAAAACTGTTCAGGGCAGCCCAATCAGACCCGCTGTACATAAGGGGGCAACTGAAACCGGACTCCCTGGTAGTGACTAATACCCGAAAGAGGGCAGGAACGCCCCTATCTTCGTCTGAAGCTCCCCCCGACAAGGAGAACAAAAAGATCTATGGGTTGGGAAGGAAGGTAGCCTCCACTTCCGCCTACCAAGCAAGGATTGCCAACTCCACCACCCTGCTGGCGAGTTACAACTGCCATCAGTGGGAAGAAGTTGCGGCACTCATCACCTCCGCCCCAGAACCTTTAAAAAGCCAGTTGGCACAGATTGCGTCGGAGGGAAGAGCTGTGCCCGGGTGCATCCTTAAGGCAACCTTTGATGCCGCGGATAACGCCGGCAGACTGATAGCAGAGAGTACTGTTATCAAAAGGCATGCTTGGTTTAGACAATCTGGGTTTAAACCCGAGACACAAGCATCCTTAATAGACAAACCGGTGGAGCCTGATCTACTGTTTGGCAAGGCAGTAGAGGACGCATTAAAAAATGACAAAGATGAGTACGAGACTCTCAAATCCCTGGGCTAGTTAACCAACAAACCCCCAAATCAAAGAGGGAATGGCAATTTTCGTCGCCCACGTGGCCAAAATTCACAAAGAGCCTCCAACTATTCCCAGGGGCAGGGTACACCATGGAATAATAACAACCAGCAGTCTTCCCAAAGTTATGGCAGGGGTAACAAAAGGGGACGTGGTAAGGGTAGAGGCAGCCCCAATAGAGACGGCAGCACGCCTCCCGCAAAACAGTGACATTCCGTTCGGGGTCCCTTCTCACGCATCCCCAGTAGGGGGACGCATTTCCGCCTTCACCCAAGCTTGGGAAGGGATCACATCAGACAGATGGGTGCTGTCCACAGTGTCCGCAGGATACTGCATAGAACTGTTAGCGCGCCCCTGAAACCACCCTCCACGTCAAAAGGTACATTCCTTAGACCACCAAAAGATCCTCCTCAAAGAGATCGCCAATCTTCTAGCAAAGGACGCGATAGAACTCGTGCCGGGACACCAGGTAAACAAGGGTATTTATTCAACTTACTTCCTTGTGCCAAAAAAAGATTTGACAATGCGCCCAGTATTGGACTTACGGCCTGCAAACAAGTATGTCAAGCCCCAAAAATTTCACATGACTACTCTCCAAGAGGTAATTCCCCTCCTAAAAAAGGGGGAATTACATGGCAACATTGGATATGAAAGATGCCTATTTTCATATTTCCATGTTCCCAGCGCACAGAAGATTCTTGCGCTTCAAAGTGGACAGTCAGCACTACCAGTTCAAGGTACTGCCCTTCGGCATAGCCTCGACTCCAAGGGTATTCACCAAGGTACTGGCGGTGGCGGCACACCTACGCAGGGAGGCAATCCCAGTGTACCCTTACCTGGACGACTGGCTCATCACGGGGGAGACCCCAGTAATTTGCAGATCAAACATTCAGAGAACTATCGACCTCCTCTTCCGATTGGGTTTCTCCATAAACGAGAAAAAGTCAAGTCTGGTGCCAAGCACCTCCAAACAGTTCCTAGGAGCTGTCCTAAACACACAAGAGGGGTTGGCCTTTCCATCAGAGGAAAGAATTCGGAATATACTGCTGCAAATTCCGCTATATCAGGCCGGTCGCCAGATAACGGTGCGCAAAGCGATGCGTTTGCTGGGCATGAGGGCGTCATGTATTTACCTGGTCCCCCACGCACGCCTGCGCATGTGTCCCATGCAAGAATGGTTGGCGAAACAGTGGTCTCAGGCAAGTGGTCAGTGGGACGATCTAGTGGTTGTTTCGCCAACACTTGTACAAAGTCTTCACTGGTGGACAAGAGAAAACCTGTCAAAGGGGAAACCCTTTTACGATCCCGAGGTACAGGCTGTAGTCACAACAGACGCATCCCAATCAGGGTGGGGAGCACACCTTCTCCACCACACAGCTCAGGGTCTCTGGTCTCACTCAGTGGCCAAGAATCATATCAATCTGCTAGAGCTTCTGGCAGTATTCAAAGCTCTTCAAGCGTTCGAGCCCTACCTGTTGAACCTGTCAGACAGCACAACAGCAAAGTTCTACCTGAACAAGCAGGGAGGGACTTGTTCGCCAAATCTGTCCAAGCCTGCCCAGAAAATTTGGATATGGGCACTCAAACGGAACATCTACCTGTCATCTCAACATGTTCCAGGGGAACTCAATTCTCTGGCAGACGCTTTGAGCAGAGATCCCCTCCCAGAGGAACACGAATGGTGTCTACACAGAGAAATCATAGAAGATCTCTTCTCTGAGTGGGGTTGCCCCACTATAGACCTATTCGCCGCAAACGAAAACAGACAGTGCCCAGGATTCGCGTCCAGGTTCCCCCAACCAGACTCCCAAGTGAACGCCCTGTGGATGAACTGGTCAGGGATGTTTGCGTACGCTTTTCCACCAACTCCTCTTATCAGGAAGGTGGTCAACAAGATGCACAGGGAATCGATGACGCTCGTCCTAGTTTCTCCAATGTGGGTCAGGCAACCGTGGTTCCCAAACTTACACAGACTAGCGGTGTGCGAACCCATAAAACTCCCGTGCTGGTACAACCTACTATCCCAGCACCGAGGTCAGAAAGTGCATCCTCAACCCAACTCAATGAACCTGGCAGCATGGCTCCTGTGGTCATAGAGTTTAGACATCTCAATTTACCTCAGAGATGTATGGACATCCTAAAAGAATCTAGGAAGCCAAACACAAGGCACTGCTACTTTGACAAATGGAAAAGATTTGTTATCTGGTGCCAGAATAAGCAAATCAACCCAGTTGATTGCTCTCCTTCCACTATTGTCACCTACATGCTCCACCTGCTGGACGCAGGGTTGGTATTTAATTCACTGAAGGTACACCTTACAACTCTGTCAGCATACACCACCTCCCATAATAAGGTGTCGTGGTGGAAAGTACCAGTGGTTAAAACCTTCATGGAAGGAGTAAAGAGACTTCACCCTCCAATTTCTAACCCACCACCAGAATGGGACCTTAATGTGGTGCTATCTAAACTCATGGGCCCCCCATTCGAGCCCATGCATAAAAGCAGTCTCAAACACCTGACTTATAAGACTGCCTTCTTAGTAGCCATTACATCTGTAAGAAGGGTCAGTGAAATTCAGGCTCTGTCAGTGCAGGATCCTTTCTTTACTGTTCATAAAGATAAACTGGTTTTACGTACACACCCTCGGTTCTCACCCAAGTTTATTTCTAAATTCCACGTTAACCAGTCCATCGAGCTTCCGGCTTTCTTCCAAAACCCCCAAAGCTCGGCTGAGGTGAAACTACACACCCTAGATGTGCGTAGGGCGGTCCTATACTATGTAAACAAAACCAGACCGCTAAGGAAACAGACCAACTGTTTGTCTCCGTAGCTACAGGCAAAGAGGGAGAACGCGTCTCTAAAGGTGCCATCTCTAAGTGGATCGTAAATTGCATCCAACTGTGTTACTCCCTTTCTGAAAGAACTTTGCCTTTTACGCCAAGAGCCCACTCTACAAGAGGCATTGGGGACACTCTGGCTTTCATTGCAAATGTACCCCTTGACACCATCTGCAAAGCAGCTACTTGGAGCTCTATTCACACTTTTACTCAGCACTACTGCATTGACACTCATACCAAGACAGATACCCAAGTGGGACATGCGGTTCTAAGACATCTGTTTTCTCAGGACCCTTCTCACATCCCACCTCCTTCTTCTAATACTGCTCGCTAATCTATGCACAGCATGTGATCTAAGCAGATTCCACTAGCCTCAGAAGAGATACATTACTCACTGTAATCGTATTTCTGATGCTTGTATCTGCTTAGATTCACATGCAACCCACCCTTCCTCCCCTCTGAGAGAAGGCGCATGGATGCTTGTAGTCTTATCTTCCTTCTATCTGCTTGGATAATCTGTACTCACGCTACTCCTCATGCTACCTCTTGTCAGAAAAAATACAATCTGAGGGTCCTACACGCGTGAGGGATCATAGGTACAGTGGACGTCACACTAGGGATAGTATTACTGGCACACCCTGTGTCGAATCCCATTTTCGAGTTTCGAAAAACAAACTGTAATACTCTGCAGCTTCCACTAGATGTCGGCCTATGCACAGCATGTGAATCTAAGCAGATACACGCATCAGAAATACGATTATGGTGAGTAATGTATCTCATATATATGATAGATATGTATGTGTGTTTGTCATCTACCTACGTGAGTCATAAGTATGTGTTTCGCGTCTATATGCAATAAGCTAGTGCATGTTTGTGTAACTTTGTGAATGGATGGCGATGTACTTCATGTCTAAATGTGGCTACTTTGTGATGTCAGTGATAACGTCTTTGATTTCTTGATTTGCGGTCAATCGACCTGTAGTGACGTTTCTCACATCTGTGATGCATCGATGATGGCTGTGAGGTGCATCTTTCGTGTCTCAGTCTTTGGGCTGAGAGTCATGTGGGGGTCATGAGAGCCATACTTGGACCTTTGTCTTCAATCCCCCCTCTGGTCGACGTGTCGACCACACTACCTACACTTCTCTCTCTGTTCATGTGTAACTTTGGGAGCCAAACCTTTGTTATTCCTCCGAGATGTCCATGGTACTTTACATGGTCGTCTAAACTCCATGTTAAGTAACTGCAATCTCCGCCAGGGTTGCACCAAACCCATTTTCCCCAAAAGTCACAGGTGTTGAATGGGAACTTGAACACCGTTCTTGCCGGGAACACAGGACACTGCGTCAGTTGTGATTTCAGTGTATTCCAGATCTTTGTCTCTTCATTTTCTTCAGTTTATAGGCCTAACAATACTTTCATCCCTATGGTCGTTTCAGTGTTTTGCATTGCGTGATGGCTATTCCCATGACACAGAAGGCAAACAATATTAGTACTAGGGCTGCCACCAGAACCTTCCGTCCGCTTACCATCCATGTTGGTAGCCATGAAAAGATATATGACAGCCAGCTTTCGTCCTTTCCTACAGTATTCGTTTCTGCCTCCATCTTAGCATGCAGCTCTTATAACCGGCTAATGGCCTCTGTCGGGGTCCTATTGTCTTCATCATGGGCAGGAATAAATGTACAAGTACTGATCTTGCTGCAAACGCTTCCCTTCATGGCTGTGAGGAGGTCTAGAACATATCTGTTCTGGAGAGCCAATAACCTCACTGCTCGCAGCTCTTCCTTGATGGCATTGAACCCCTTTGTCGTCTGCATCAGCTCCCAACGCTTTATTTGGAGCCATTTGGCTGAACAGTCTGTGCTCTGGTGGTATCGCATCCAGGACCGCTTCCATTTTTGATGGTGCATAATTCCCTCTTTTCACTCTGGTCAACCCTACAGATCTCTTCTTCCTTTGGCGAGTATCCATCTTGGGGAATCCGTCTGCTTGTATGTCCATCTGGGGCACTACCAATGCTAGTGTGTTCAACTGTACGAGTAAACATATTCCTCCCCAGTTGGATGGCAGTTGTATTTGTATTTTATTGTTTATATAGCGCTTTAATCCAAAGCGCTTTACAGTTTAACAACACGGGGACAGTAAACATGTAACATAGAAGCAATAACAGTATTTCTGATGCTTGTTAATCTGCTTAGAATCACATGCTGTGCATATGGTCCGACATCCAGTGGTAACCGCGGAGTATTGCATCTTGTCTTTCGGGGACCGAAAGGGGACGTCGGCATAGGCGTGTCTGTAACACTATCCCTATAGTGACGTGTGTAGTACCCAAAATCCCTCACGCGCCGAGGTCCCTCAGATTGTTTTTTTCCGCCCAGATAACTGGTCTCCCTACAGTGGAGCGCTTACTAGAGACATTGTTTATCTTTACCGAAGTTTCGGTTTATCCCCTGTTAAGTCACTTTGCCTAATAAGAACCTCTTCGACGAAGACTACGGAGGAATCGTCTACGGCTGTGGTCTCGGCGCCTAAGATCCGGCGGCCAGATTTCACGTGGTCGGGCCTTCTGGCCGACCTATTCAGTAGGGAGAGTGGGTCGGGGTGGCCATATTGTTATTATGTCTTTCCTCCTTTACACTTCTTTCCCTTTCGGTCTGGTCATCCTTCCCTTTGGCTATGGAAAGGACTCCTTTTAGATTCTGCCCTAAGTGTAGGGTCAGATATCCTTGGAAGGACGAGCACAGGACGTGTAACGCCTGTCTCCCCCTAGAGCACGACGAGAAGCAGTGTTCGGTGTGCAAGCTCCTTAAGCCTAAGACACTTAAGGATCGCCGGGTAAAGCGGTGGGCCGCGTACGGCATGTCACGCGGGGAGTCTCCCTCCCCTACCGTGACACCAGCCGAAAGTGACGGGGGTACTTCGGATGACCAAACGTCCAATGTGGATGTTATAGACCTTGAGGTGGACACTTCTAGGTCCGCCACGCCCGTCCCCGACCCTTTCAGGCTCGACTCTGGTCTTGCTACAGGGACTACACCCGACGACAGGGGCGTACATAAACATCGCACTAAACACACAACCCCTACGCCATCTTCGACGCCTTTGTCGAAGAAGGCGAAATCGCCAACGGGTCCGTGGAAAGATTCGACAGTTCCCTTGGATCGTGTAGATCCAAAGCCTTCACTGCATCCGCAGCAGCGCATGACGACTGGGCAAACTAAAACTAATAAGGGTGCTACTCCCCAATCTACACGTGCCGAAGTTTCGAAATCGGAAATTTCGACCATTTACAAGGCCTCTATAGGCCCAACATTTACGACTAGGCCTCTACCCGGCAATCCGACCGCTGAGCCTTCTGGTGCCGTGGACGGCGTTTCGGCTACCACCACATCATCAGAGGCTTTGTCCCACGACGATTCGGTTACTATCAGGAAGAGCATCGGTAGGATCACAGCGGCAGTGGGCCTTATCCCGGTCCCGCAGAAAGTTATTGGTGCGGGAGGATAGCTCAGCTGCAACGTGCTCGCCTTGGAAGAAAGACTACACGGAGCAACATGGGTACGATCCCCGGGTCCGCGCTTAGAAACCTCTGGGTATTAAGCGCGTTATAAATAACCAATCATATCATATATCATATCATATCAGGCCGCGGAAACATTTTCAACGGACCTGGGCCGCGATTCCGATGACTCTTACCTGGATAGTCAAGAGCCTCTCTCAGACACCCTGAGAAGGTCCTCTCGACGCCAAAGGGCGGAGAACGTTGTTTTTCCCCACCTAGGCCCTTTTAGGTCCTCGAAATGAACTACTGAAAAATTTGAGGGATGCATGGACCGGCTGGAGCAGATTATCAGTTCTGCTGACCAGCCTCCGCTAAAAAAGACTTGGGTAGACCCTAACCTTCAAATAAAAGATGTGCAGCCTCAGGCTTTCCAACAGGAAGACGTGGCCCACATGGACACATACAGGGACATTTATACTGAAGAAGAGGAATCCTCTTTTCTGGATAATTATGGAGAAGATCAACAAGAGACTACGGAGAACTGGGAAGAATCCCAGCAAGAAGGACAGGATACTTGGTCACATCAAGATCAGGACTGATATTTTGTGCGTCGATTCTCCTCCTTTCACTCCGGCTCGCCAGGCCTCCCCTGTGGAAGACCAGGTAGCTTTCAACATCATGTTGAAAAAATCAGCAGAATTCTTCAAAATTGCCACTCAAGAGGCTTTGCCTGAGCAGAATTTTGTGGAAGACATTATTAAGGAAAAACCTCCCGCAAGTCAGTCCATTCCCTTCCTTAATTCTGTTAAGAGGCGGATAGCTCCATCTTTAGTCACACCTGCCCAGACAAGGGCCGTGAACCCGAGAGTTGAAAAATTATTTCAGCCTTCTCCTTCCGACCCCTATATATCAAGGGGCATGCCATTCTGGACTCGCTGGTGGTGACCACTACTCGTAAGAGGGCAGGGGCCCCCCTTGCCACTGGAGAATAACCTCCGGACAAGAAGTCTAAAAGATTGTATGCCCTAGGCAAACGTGTCATGTCGGCATCGGCATATACCATTCGGGTTGCTAATAATACTACACTATTAGCAAGCTATGCCAATGCCCAGTGGAACCTGCTCCAGGAAGGCCTTCAAGAGGTCCCGGAGCCGGCCAGGACCAAGCTTCTCGCCATTGTTGCGGAAGGAAAACTGGTTAACCAGAATGTGGTAAAAAACTTCCTGGATACTGCAGAAACTTCTGGCAGATCCCTTGCACAAGGGACTCTTCTGAAGAGACACGCATTGCTGCGTACATCAAGGTTTAGACCTGAGACTCAGGCCTCCCTCATTAATATGCCCATCGAAGAGTCTAACCTCTTTGGAAAGGCAGTGGATGAAGCGTTGAAGACAGCCAAGAAGCAGCATGAGACCTTAAAGTCTCTGCAACAAATTACACAAAAACCCTGGTCCCAGAGGGGTAATAACTCTCGGCGGTCCTTTCGAGGACAAGCTTGTGCCGGTCAAAACAACTACGGCACGAGCAACTTCAACAATAACCAAAATTCTGGAAGCCCGCTTACTATCCCTCAAGCGGTCAGAAACGCGGCAAGGGTAGAGGCAGAGGCCCCAATCCCAGAGGAGCCACGGCCTCGGGTCAGAAATGACCACCAAGTCCAGGTCCCCTCCCATGCCTCCCCGGTCGGGGGGCGATTAACATCTTTCCTCAAGGCATGGGAGGGGATAACTTCCGACCAGTGGGTCTTAAAGACGGACGCCCACGTTATTGCGTGGAATTCTCCCAACCTCCACAGTTCAGACCGCCGCGCTCACGGCGCCTCTCACCGGACCATCTAACGATCCTGATTAAGAGGTGGAAGCACTGCTGAGAAAGGACGCCATAGAAGCCGTCCCTATTCTTCAGGTAAACAAGGGTATTTATTCAGTGTACTTCCTTGTACCCAAAAAGGATCTCAGCATGCGTCCTGTTCTAGATCTGTGCCCAGCGAACAAGTTCATAAAACCCCATAAGTTTTGCATGGTAACACTACAGGAAGTGATCCCATTGCTAAAACGGGGGGACTTCATGGCAACATTGGATATGAAAGATGCATACTTTCATATTTCAATGTTGCCAGCGCACAGAAAATACCTAAGGTTCATGATCCAGGACAAACCCTACCAGTTCAAAGTACTCCCCTTCGGCATCGCCTCGGCGCCAAGGGTGTTTACCAAAGCCCTGGCAGTGGCAGCAGCACATCTGAGCAAACTATCAGTCCCAGTTTACCCTTACCTCGACGACTGGCTCATTACGGGGGACTTGTTCGGCGTTTGTTTTTCGAACACCCAAAAAACTATAGATCTCCTCTTCAGCCTGGGCTTTTCAATCAACGAAAAGAAGTCCAGCCTAGTCCCCAGTCAAGTAAAACAATTTCTGGGGCACTAATTTGGACGGAAGATGGTCTTGTCTTCCCCTCGGGTGAGAGGATTCAGAACATGCTCTCTCAGATTCCTCAATATGTAGCCAGTCAAGAGGTGACGGTACGCAAAGCCATGCGGTTGCTAGGGATGATGGCGTCACGTATGTACTTGGTTCCCCACGCACGGCTGCGCATGCGTCCCATGCAAGAGTGGCTCAACAGCCAGTGGTGTCAGGCCAGCGGACAATGGGAAGATATGGTAGTTGTCTCGCCAGCAGTGGTGGTCGAGGGAAAACCTCCCGAAGGGGAAACCCTTCACCACCCCTGCAGTGGAAGCCACTCTCACGACAGACGCATCTCTCACGGGGTGGGGAGCTCACCTGCTTCAGCAGACAGCACACGGAGTGTGGTCCCCTCAAGTAGCGTCCAATCATATAAACTTACTGGAGCTATTAGCAGTGTTCAAAGCATTGAAAGCCTTTCAGGTACAACTGCAAGGGAAAACGGTGCTGATTTTAACAGACAGCACTACAGCAATGTATTACCTGAACAAACGGGGGCACTCACTCTCCAGGGCTATCCAAGCTGTCCCAAAACATTTGGATATGGGCTCTCAAACACAAGATGTTTTTGTTGTCCCAACATGTTCCAGGGGAACTCAATCTTCTAGCAGACGTACTCAGCAGAGATTTTCCTCTGCCAGAAGAATACGAATGGCGACTGCACGAAGACATTGTATCCAGCGTCTTCGCAGAATGAGGGTTCCCATAGATCGACTTGTTCGCTACTCAGGAGAACGCCCAATGCCAAGACTACGCCTCCATGTACCCCCAGAACCGGTCCAACGGAACGGTCTCTGGATAACTTGGTCAGGGAAATTTGTCTACGCTTTTCCCCCGACTCCCCTTCTCAACAAGATAGTGCACAAGATGCACCAGGAACCCGTTACCATGATACTAGTGGCCCCTATGTGGGCCCGCCAATGCTGGTTCGCTCACCTGATGGAAATGTTCCTCTCCCCACCAGTCAAGCTGCCCTGCCCGTACAACATGTTGTCTCAGGACATGGGGGAAACCCTACACCCGTGCCCCCAAACCCTGAACTCAGCAGCCTGGCTCCTGAGATCATAGAGTTTGGACACGTGCAACTCCCTCAGAGGTGCATGGACATACTCAGGGAAGCAAGGAAACCTAATACACGTTATTGCTATGCTAGCAAGTGGAAACGTTTTGTCATCTGGTGCAATTCCAAGAGTGTCAATCCTATCGATTGCTCACCCTCACACATTGTGTTGTATCTAACCCACCTGTTGGACTCTGGGTTAGTCTTTAATTCCCTAAAGGTTCATCTGGCTGCTCTGTCAGCCTACATCACATCACAGCAAAAGGTGTCGTGGTGGAAGATACCAGTGATTAAAGCCTTTATGGAAGGAGTTAAGAGGATTTATCCTTCCATCTCTCACCCAGCCCCTGGATGGGATCTTAATGTGGTTTTAACAAGGCTCATGGGAGCTCCCTTCGAGCCTATGCATAAAGCAAGTCTAAAAGACCTGACTTATAAGGCAGCCTTCCTAGTGGCTATCACTTCTATCAGAAGGGTTAGCGAACTACAGGCTCTTTCTGTTTTGGACCCCTTTGTTACAGTCCACAAAGATAAGGTAGTTCTGCGCACACATCCCAGGTTTGCACATAAATTTATCTCGAAGTTCCAGGGGAACCAGTCAATTGAACTACCCACTTTCTTCCAGAACCCTACTAACATGGCCGAAAGATGCCTTCACACACTAGACGTGCGCAGGGCAGTCATGTTTTACCTGGAGAAAACTAAACCACTAAGAAAGACTTCATTTCAGTGGCAGCTGGTAGAGAAGGGGATCCTGTCTCTAAATCAGCTATCTCAAGGTGGATTGTCAAATGCATCACACTATGTTACACTCTTGCGAAGAGAGAACTGCCCTTCAAGCCTACAGCACATTCTACTAGAGGCACTGGGGCATCCATAGCATTCATTGCAAATGTTCCTCTTGAGTCCATTTGCAAAGCGGCAACCTGGAGTTCTGTACACACCTTTACAAAACACTATTGCCTAGACACTCATTCTAGGTCTGATTCTCAGGTGGGACAAGCAGTACTAAGACATCTTTTCTCTACTGTTCCTTCTCACAACCCACCTCCAACTCCGGGTACTGCTCGCTAGTCTATGCACAGCATGTGATTCTAAGCAGATTAACAAGCATCAGAAGACATGCATTCCTTACCGTAATAGCATTTCTGATGATTGTATCTGCTGAGATTCACATGCGCCCTCCCTACCGCCCCGTTCGGGGTGGAAAGAACATAGACTTCTTACTACTTTCTCTCTTTTATGTACTCACTCACTATAGCCTTGGGCTCCCTCATGGCAGAAAAAATACAACCGGAGGGACCTCAGCGTGTGAGGGATTTTGGGTACTACACGTCACTATAGGGATAGTGTTACAGACACGCCTATGCCGACGTCCTCTTTCGGTCCCCGACAGACAAGATGCAATACTCTGCGGTTACCACTGGATGTCGGACCATATGCACAGCATGTGAATCTAAGCAGATACAATCATCAGAAATGCTATTATGGTAAGTAATGCATGTCATATGAGACAAACCAGAAAAACAGCATGTGGAACAATTTGCATTTGAAGAGGAAGAAGAATGGAGGGGATGGAAAAAAGGAAGAAAGCGTAGGGAGTGGTGGGAGTTAGGAGGGCGGAAGGAGATCATGGGGAGACAGGGAAGATAGCGGGACGAGGAAGAGGGTGTTGAAAGGAGAGAGAAAAGGTGTCATGGAGGGGAGTGGAGAAGGACTGCTTTCAAGGAGGAACGGAAGGAGGAATAGGTGGAAGTGGAGCGGTTAGTGAAAGGAAGGGAGTTCCGATGTAGGGGGGCAAGGAGCTGAAAGGAGCGGAAACAAAAGGAGGCGCAAGGTGGTGTTGGGTGGAAAGTAAGAAGAGATCTGCAGAACGAAGGGAGCGAGAGGGGGTATAGAATGAGAGAAGAGAGGAGAAGGAGGGGCAAGCTCATGAAGAGATTTAAAGACAAGACAAAGGAAGTGAAATTTAAGTTGGGAATGGAAAGGAAGCCAGCCAAGGTTGGAAAGTGAGTTGGAGATGGAATCATGGGGAGAGAGAAGACAGATGGTACGGATGGCAGAGTGGTAGAGGGATTTAAGGGGCGCAAGATGGGAGGCAGGGAAACTGAAAAAGAGAGAAGAACAGTAGAAAAGGCGAGAAAAGATAAGGGAGGAGATTAAGAGCTTGGTAGCATGGAAGGTGAGAGAAGAACAGACTTTACGAATATTGAAGAGGTGGTAGCGACAAGAGCGAGACGTAAGGGAAATATGGTGAGTAAAGGACAGGGATGAGTCAAAGTAGATTCCTAGATTCCGGGCATGAGGGGAAATCGGAAGATTAGAAGGGGGAAAATGAATAGAGGGAGGGGGAGAGGGAGGAGGAATTGTGTTAGAAGGGAAGAATAAGACCTCAGTCTTGTCAGTATTAAGAGAGATAGTAAGAGGACATCCAATTTTTAATGGTGGTGAGACAGGAGGAGAGAAACAGTTGCAGGTATGCCCTCGACCCGCAGGCCCAGAAGTGGTCCATAAGCCCTGGAGTTCCGACCTTCAAGCCTGGTACCTCTGAGATCTGCTTACAGCCTTTCATTATCTCCAACCTTTACTGGACCATCATTCTGGAAACATAAAGAAGCTCCTTCAAGTGGTATGATGGGCATGGGCCCTGCTTCGGTTTCCCCGATGTGAGCAATTTTGCACTTGCCTCCCATTCCTTGAGGCAATTGTGGTTTTCCCTTTTCACTACTTCCACTTGAACTGATAGGAGCACATGTGCTTTGCTCCTAAACACCCCTTCCTTCCACCCATCTGATGTGTATACTTGTCCATATCCTAGCAAAGTTTGATTGTATGTCTGTTGTGTGAGGGACAGCCAGGGATTAGATTTCTTTTGTAGGAGCCAGTTGTCGAGTGTAGTAGAATACTTTGCGTACTTGCCTGCTAATTGTTGGAAATAATCTTCTACTAAAGTGCTAAATTGTGACTAATTTGACACTGTACAATTTATTCTTCTGCTTTTGGTGAAATCGACTCTCAGAACATAACCAACTAAGTTTGATATTCATTACCCAGCTACAGAAGCCTCATATTCCATAGGCACTACTGAGCTAGGCGTGTAGTTCATCAAAAACTAAATTTCCAGGCAAGCGCAGGGCATTTATTCTCGTTGTCAGCGCATTCGAGCTGGTCTCCGATGGTCTACTTGAACGCGGTGTACGGGTGCAAGGATCTTGACCAACTACAGGTAAGAATCTTGTAGAGCTCCTTTTTCCAGACTTGTTAAACATGGGACGCTATTTCAGAAACACACTACTAGCACCAGCCTGTGAACCACAGGGAGGAATGTTGTCCGTCTTGCTGTCTGCCCCCCTTGCGCACGTGTACACAAACACAAGCACATTTACCAACAATCAAAAAGCACCTCGCTCCACACCGTACAACAAAACCATAAAACACATGGCGGGTTCTTTAAAATTATCTTTACTGAACGCACAGTCCTTGCCTAAACACGCCCTGGATATACACAACTATATCCTTGACAATAGGATCAACATTATGTGTCACACAGAGACTTGGCTGCAAGAAAGCAGCGGCCCCAATATAGACTTAGCCACCCCTCATAGATATAAAATGATGAACATATATCGACTACAAGGTAAGGGGTGTGGAGTAGCAATCATCAGTAAGAAGGAAATTGACATCTTTGAGTCACAAATTGAATGTGCCAGATGCAAAGTCCTACATGCTAAAATGACCCCCACTAGTACCAATTGCATAAACATCGCTTTAATTTACAGACCACCTTCAGATATGACGTCATTCAATGACGATCTGGGCTTTTTACTTAATTCCTCAAATCACTATATGTGACTTCAATACCAACCACTGCATCTAATCGGACCACTGCATGGGTGAATGCAAAATATGTTTGCCTGAACATTTACCATGTGAATCGCCCAAGAAAATTCTAAATCGAAATTACAGTAAACTCAAATCAGCAGAACTAGAAACCTGTATGCAATCTATCATGAATGACTTGTCAGATTTAGACACTCCAGATAGGCTTGCAGAAATCTACAAATCTCAGGTTACCAACTTACTTGACACTAATGCACCTTTAAAGACCAAGATAATTCGGGACTGTCCAAACCAACAAGACTGGTTCACCGATGTTAAAACAGGCGAAAAGACAAGCCGAGCGAATATGGTCAAAAAATCAGAACTTGGAAAACAGAGACAAATGGAAATCTATAGAAAGAACATATTAAACAAAGATCCTCGATGCCAAAAAAGTCTCCTGTGATGCTCAAATTGAATCAGCAGCACTAAGATACTTTTTGAGCTATATAAATCTTGGGAAAAACCTATTGCCCTCACCCATGCTATCATCCCTAACAAAGACAACTGTGAAAATGTGCAAAAAGCATTCCAAGACAAAGTCCTATTGGCCTGCAGCAAAATTCACAATAATCAAGATGCGATAAAGACACCTTCTGAACAAGGGACAAACACGACTCTAACAACATAAACAGCACCTCAAGCTTTTGTTTTAAGACCACGACCATCGACGATACTGTCAAAATGTTAACTAACATTAGGCCCACTTATTGTATAGGTGACCTTCTCCCGGCTAAAATCATTCTCAAGAGCATTAGCGTCTTTGTCCCTTTCTTTACCATATTTATAAATGCTTCCTTCCTGCACAAGAACTTACCGATCACTATCAAGGAGGTAGCAGTCATGCCCATTATTAAGAAGCCAGGTCTTAGTGCTAAAGACCCTGTGAACCTAAGACCAATAACTAATACCCCTTTCTTACTAAAAATGTTGGATAAAGCAGCAACCATCCAGTTACAGACACATTTCGAATCTGCATTCATCTTCCACTATAAACAATCTGGCTTACGCAGCAATTACAGGACTGAAAGCACTGTGTTAGACTTGCAGACACAAATACTAGGGAGATTAGATGAGGGTAAAACGGGTCTAATTATTTTATTGGGTCTCTCTGTGGCGTTTGATCTCCTGGACCACCTCAGACTACTGGAAACATTAGCTGATACTGGTAAATGTTCCAGCCACGCCATTGAGTGGATACGCTCCGTTCTCAGCAAAAGAAGATCTAGAATATGTTGGAGTGCAGCCTGCTCTGATCCAGTCTCTTTCAGATACAGTGTGCCACAGGGGGCCTGTATTTCTCCGGCCCTTTTAAACATCTATATAAGGCATCTATGTGGAAAAACTAGAAAACATGGGCCTCCATTTTATCAAATATGCTGACGATGTTCAGCTCACCATGGATCTTAGTGGTGACTATGTCACTGACACAACAAATCTAAATAATATCTATTCGATTATCCAGGAGTGGATGATTGGTAACTGGATGTGCTTAAATAGCTCAAAAACTGAGCTCATGATATTTGGAACAAACCAAGCCAGGAACAAGCTTGATCAAGCATATACAAGTTTCATAGTAGATACCTGCTCCATCAAGGTGGTTGAGAAGGTGAAAACACCAGGCACAGTATTCGAGGCATCCCTTAACTTGGATGTCCACATCAACAATGTCACTAAGAACGCCCACTACCACCTCAGCATTTTGAGACAAATAAATCCATCAGTTTCACGTAAAAACTGTGAAACTTTAGTCCAAGCCATAATCATACGCCGGCTGGACTATTGCAATGCCTTACTCTGTGGAGCTAGGAAAAAGAACATCCAGAAGCTGCAGATCATTCAGAATGATGCTGTCAAGATAATCCATAATGTTACAAGGAGAAAACATATTTCAAACTATAGGAAGAACCTTCACTGGCTGCCTGTGGAGAAACAAATTCAATTTAAGACACTAACTCTGGCCCATAAGTGTCTATATGGGGAGACACAAGATTATTTAAAGCAAACCTTGACAAAATATACACCAAGCAGGACCTTCCGCTCAAGCACTGCGCACCTTTTTACTATACCACAAGCCAAACAAACCCGAGGAAAAGGTAGATCCTTTCCTCTCAAGGCTGCAAGTACTTGGAATAAACTTCTTACAACCATGTGTTCAGAGGAACAATACAGCACCTTCCGAAAAAACTTGAAAACAATCCTGTTCGAGTAGCTTAGCTAAACCCACGTCCTGTTATATTACTGTTTGTCCGTTGAGTGCCCTGATGCCTGCTGGCTATGGCGTGATAGAAATAAATAAAATAAATAACAAAAATAAATAAATGGTTGTTCCCTGCATCTTGGCATTCCTCCGATCTCCCTTGGTCCTGTCTTGGGGCACTGTAACTTCTTTTGTTTCACTACCCTTGTTTCTCCCTTTTGCAGGCCTTCAGTGACATATTCTATGGTCTTGTCTGTACTGGAGTAATCGTCCATCATTTCTTGAGTCTTGATGTAAATATCTTCATGCGGAAATATCTTTGTGGACATCAATCTTATTGTGACTTGTCTCCCTTGGAATCGTCCTCTTGTGGTGCAGAGTGATAAATGTATGAGGCATTGTGCTCTGGCCTTTGGAATTTCAGTTACTACGAACATCCTGGATGCACTCATGGCATAGGGGATGAGAGAGCAGACGTAAAAGCTCTCCCTGGTAGTTTGCTTCCCTACCTTGGCCATGTGTTTATAGCACATAGGCCGAATCAGCTCTGCGCCTAAGTCTTTTTACTTCGTTAGCAGTGCTGGATATGGCTTCCGTGATGGCATGGATAGGGGTTACGTTAGTATGTGTTAAGGCTTGTGCATGTGAGAATAACAGTCTTTGCAAAAAAGGAGGGTTATTACTGAGTGTGTTCTTGCGTTGCTGCAAGGATCTGTAGAACTCACCTGAAAAACCTTGAAAAGGCATAGTTATGAGGTTAGTGTGTTTTAGTTAGGCCCTACGTTTATAGAATTGGGCAAGTGCTGCATAGAACCATCACTCCCACACTATACAGATGTTCGCGTCACTGAGTAGGTCAATGATGGATGGGTCCCAGCGGGTTAACTGTGGGTAGGTCTGAGCTACATAAAGCAAAAAACACACAAAAAAGGAATTGTGAAGGAATCATCCGGTCTGTTTCTGATTGTATGACGAATCTAACTAAATACTCTTGAAAGGACATATGTTGATTGGGGACCATATATTTTGGACAGTCTGTATTTTCTAGATGAATACCTATTATAAGAAAAAGATAGTGTGCCTAATCTAGGTGTGCGTATTGTCGTTCCCTATCTCATTGGTCCTGGACCGGGTTAGCTCCGGTTGTGGTTCTTCTTTGTCGTGTTCTTCTTCTTGCATCAAATAGTCTTCTTTTGGTAGTGAGGTGGTCTCACTTCGGCAGAGCTTAATGTCTCCAATGTAGATCCCGACCTTCTAACCGCCTTCTCCACGATGTACGGCCCATGAAACCTGGGCTTATACCAAGGTCGGACAAAGTTTCTCAACAGGACAGTGTCCCCAGGGTAAAGTAGTTGTAACGCTCACCTGATTCTCGCAGAGGCGCCGGTCTTGACTGGGTGACTACCGTATCTTCAAAGGTGATGTGTAGCACCCGGTTGGCTCTTTGGGCTGGACCTCTGTGCACTGTATGCCTGACTTCAAGAGTAAGATGTCTGCAGATAGAAAATATGGGATTAATGAACTGGGGTTATTGGGGTGTCCCTATCTCTTTCCTTTTTTGCTCTCCTGTAGACCCCCAAAGGTTAACGCTCTCACCTTAGGTAAGTGAATGCCGAGCTCTCCATCTGCCTCGGGGCAGGGTGCTGTAACCAGTTTCTTCACTGGATCGGTAGCGCAAGCTTCTTGACTTCAGAGGACTGCTGTCTGTCGTTTACTGCACGAACGGTAAGTTTCGAGTAATTCTATTGTCTTTAAAGTCTTTAGTAATGATGTCTCTTGTTTTGCAGGTTCCGGCGATGGCGGATGACGGGCTGAAGTGAGTTGAAGATGGAGTCCGTGTGATGAATAGAAGCGCCTGGAAGCACGTAAGTAAGCGCTTGTTGCCTGCTTCACGATGCGCTCTAACTGTCTTTTATTTTGCAGGTACGAGTTCGGAGCGGCTGCAGGGTGCCGGAATACCCACTGGGTTAGATGTGGAAAGGAGTAATGGCACGTGAGTATTAAAGTTCCCCAATGTCTTTAAACGCACCTTGTTTTGTCTTTCAGATGCAGGATGCAGCGCCGAAGGCCTCCGGAGCGTGCGAAGAGTTGGTAAGCTTTTGTCTTTCAGATGCCGGAATGCAGTGTGAAGACCTCCGGAGCGCACGAAGAGTAGGTAAGCCTTTGTCTTTCAGATGCCGGAATGCTAACCTGTTCTTTCTTGTCTTTATAGGAGTTGCTGAAGACTGGATTCAGGATGGTAAGCCTTTTTCCTTAGGCCGAGGATCCGATGCAGAAGACACGATGAGCGTTCTGCTGCAGAGGATGCAGAATAACGCAAAGCAAGATTCATCCACCGGGTGTGGTTTAAATAGCCTCCTGTAGTGCTTAGGTGTCTCCTTCCACAGCCACGCCTAGGTAAGAAAAGAGTTCCTGCTTTCCAGAAGAGTTCCAGTGTTCTGAATCTAGGGAGTGGCTCCTGCCCCACCCAACAGGAAAAGTAGTTCCAAACAGAAGAGGATCAGAGGCTCAGCTGGCAGGAAAGTAAGCAGCATGGTCTGCTGCAGGTAAGTCCACCCAAGCATTATGAGCCCGGCGCTTCCAGCGCTGGAACTGGGCATATTTATGAGCCTGGTGCCACTGGCGCCAGGACTGGGTCCAAAAGGTCCCAATTGGGACTGGTTGGCCCTCGGAACCTGGGTTATGGATCTGCTTCCAAGGGAGTTGGGAAAACCCTGACCTTTTGGAAGCAGAGATCATGACAGTACCCCCCCTCAAGGCCCCTCCCAAACCGGGCTTCTCCGGGGGTTTTGGCTTGTCAGGAAATGTTCGGTGAAATCTTTTGATTAGGCGAGGAGCGTGGACATATTCAGCAGGTTCCCAGGATCTCTCTTGGGGGCCGTAGTGTCACGGCCCGCTCCCTTCGCTCGCGTTCCCGCCACTTGGGGGCATGTTTTGGGGTTTCTTCCCTACTGGACATTTCCTCCGAACCTTATGTTACAGTGTCCTGATGAATTGGGAGCGCTAAAACCTTATTTCCCAAATTACTTCCCTTCCGGATCCATTCCAGGTTTTTGGCAGCCAGCATGCTACTGCTACTCTAATCAAATGACTATGCTTCCCAGAATGCCTGGCTCACTGCCTCACCTCCTCCCTTGCAGGACAAGGCTGGGTGGAGGATAGGCAACACCTGTGGCTGCAGGTGCAGCAGGCGACACGCCTGAGGGGTGTGCTCGTTAAGCAGCTTTAAAAGCCTCAGTCTGCTTCAGTCCAGCGCTGGTCATTGTTGCAGCGTTCCTGTCTTGACTGGTCCCTTGTTCCTGGTTCCTAGTTTTTGTGCCCAGTTTCTAGTTAGTGTTTCTTGTTCCTTGTCCTGGAATTCGAATTTGTATGCCTAATTGATTTCTGCCTTTTGGAAATCCCTTTCTCCCTTTCTCTGTCTGCAGGCAGCCTTTCTCTGAGCTTTCCTTTTGCTGTAACCCAATTGCCTGTGTTCACTGTTTCCTAGAAATTGTCCTTTGCTACTGAAAGACTTGTTGCATTAATCTTTCCTTTACAGGTTTAGTTTCCTGCCTTTTCACCTTGGATGGGTGGGAAAGTTTCCCTTTTGATATCGTTTTCACTGCTCCTGATCCTTGCCTTCTATTGGGGTCCATGCCATGTTTTCCTTTACACTTTTACATTTATTTCCTATTTATTATTAGGTGTGGGAAGCTGTTATAACTAGCTCCTGTGTGATTATCTTTTGTTTTCCACACTGTACTATTCCTTCTTGCCTCTTGACTTGGGCTTAGGTATTTAGTCATCCTCACTCTTTGCCTTTACTGCCTTCTGGGTTCTTGTTTGATTTACAGGGTTGTGGGTTAGTACTGACTTTTGAGTGGTCTTTCCGGTCCTCGTGAATACGGACATCCAAGTGGTCTTTTCGGTCTTCGTGAGTACTGGCATTCATGTGGTCATTCCGGTCCTTGTGAGTACTGTTTCCAAATTCTTTATTCAGTACCGTCTAGAGTGTCAGCTTACAGATTCTGTCCCTGCTTGCCCTCTACGTGGGCTTAGCGCTGTCAGTATCTGTAATAGCATAGTGGGTAAGGAGTTTGCCGACTTTCCTTTCAGTCATAAGGAGGTTCTAAGTGCTTACCCTACATTCCTTTTCATATAGTGGTATACACGAGTCTTGGGTATTGAATGCACGTTGTTATATTCAAGGTTGTTTACTGTGTATTTTGTGCACATTTCCCCTGCCATATCCATCGCCTTCTTCCTTTCCTGACACGTAGCCTTTCCAGTCAATTAGGTAAAATAGTTTAGATTTGGAGATCTTGGAGTCCAGAATGCTTTTGACTTCAAACTTGAGTTCTCCATCAACTAGGATGGGTTTTGGAGATTTAGTTAGTCGGGTTTGAGGTTGCACGGGTTTTAATAGAGAGACGTGGAAGACCGGATGTATCTTCATGTGCGGGGGCAAGTCCAACTTGACCGCTACTGGGTTTACTATGGTAGTGATGGAATAGGGACCAAGGTATCTTGGGTTGAATGTGCGTGGCCCTTTTAGAGGTAGATATTTGGTGGATAACCAGATTTGGTCCCCTACTTGATATTGAGGGGCTTCCTTCCGATGTTGATCTGCTCCTTTCTTGTATTGTTCTTTAGCCCTTTGAAGGTGAGAAACAGCTTCCTTAAAGGCTTGGGTGATTGTAGAATGCAGGTAGTCTACTGCTGGTGTTTCAAGATCTTGGAGGGGATCCAACTCCGAGGTTCGAGGGTGACTGCCATACAAAAGAAAAAACGGTGTTTTCCCAGTTCCCGAATGGACAGAGTTATTGTAGGCATATTCGGCTATCAAAGGATGTCTTTCCAAGTTTTTTCAGTTTGTTGCAGCATGCAGCGTAAATACTGTTCCAGAGTTTGATTGGTCCTTTCGGTTTGTCCGTCGGTCTGAGGGTGGTGACTGGTCGATAGTTTCACATCAATTTGAGCCGACCGACAGCAACTTCGCCAAAAATGAGAAATACATTGACTACCTCGATCCGAAATTAGAACCGAAGGAAAACCGTGTAGTCGGACGATGTTTTCGAGAAATTCTCGGGCCAGAGTTGCTGCTGTTGGCAAGCCTTTGAGCGGAATGAAATGCGCCATCTTGGAAAATAAGTCCACGATTACTAGAATCGTATTGTATCCGGAGCATGGAGGTAGATCGGTGATGAAGTCCATAGAAAGCGTATGCCAAGGGCGAGGTGGGATGTCAATAGGGCGTAAGAGGCCTGCTGGTCTTTCCTTTTGACTCTTGTTTTGGGCGCATACTCCACAGGACATTATAAAGACTCTGATATCTTTTTTCCAAGACGGCCACCAGAAGTAGCGCTTGATCTTTTCTGAGGTCTTGGCCATACCGGGATGACCTTCCATTAAAGAATCGTGATAACAGGAGATTACTTTTTTCTGTAAATCTGTGCTGGGTAGGTATAATCGTTCTTGGAAATACAATAAGTTGTCCTTTACTGCAAAGTCCTTTCCCTGCAGATGCCAATTCTGTATGTCTGCTGGAGTTACAAGTTGCCTGGCTTTATCCTTAACTTCCTCTATGGATTCTGTGGCGATTACACCCAGAATTCTTTGTTCGGGAATGATTGGTACAGGTTTAGGGTTGATCAAGTGTTCTTCCACTCCCATCCGAGAAAGGGCATCAGCTTTACCGTTCTTTGTACCAGGTCGATAGGTAATTATGAAGTCAAACTCGGCAAAGAATAATGCCCAACGGAGTTGTCTAGAGGATTGGGCTTTTGCGGTTTTCAAATATTGCAGGTTTCGGTGATCCGTAATCACAGTAACGGTGTGTCGGGCCCCCAGCAGATAATGCCGCCAAGCCTTAAAGGCAGACTTGATAGCCAGAAGTTCCTTGTCAGTAATCGTGTAATTGATTTCAGGAGGCGAGAATTTGCGGGACCAAAATGCCACGGGATGCAACTGATTGGTTACGGGGTCCTTTTGTGATAGAACTGCCCCCATGGCAAGGCTTGAAGCATCAGTTTCTACGATGTAGGGGAGTTCGGGGCGAGGGTGTTTTAAGATTGGTGCAGAGATAAATTTAGTCTTCAAATCCTGGAAACCTTGTTCCGCCTCGGTAGACCATTCAAAACGTTTGTTTTTCTTTAACAAGGCAGTGATGGGCTGGACTATTCGAGAGAATTCGGGGATAAACCTGCGGTAAAAGTTAGCAAAGCCTAACATGCTTTGCACACCTTTTACGGAGGATGGTGATGGCCATTTGAGAACTGCATCGACCTTCTTTGAATCCATACGTACTCCGCCAGGTGATAATATGAATCCCAAGAATTCAACTTCAGTCACGTTGAAAACACATTTTTCCAACTTAGCGAAAAGTTTGTGTTGACGCAATCTTTCGAGGACCATTTTCACGTGTTTCCGATGTTCAGATTCCGATGAAGAATAAACGAGGATGTCGTCAATGTAAACAACAACACACACATCTATGAGCTCTCTGAGGACATCGTTCATAAAATATTGAAAGGCGGCCGGGGCATTGCAAAGTCCGAAGGGCATGACCTGATATTCAAATAGCCCATACTTGGTGCGGAAGGCAGTCTTCCATTCATCGCCCTCTTTTACTCGTACCAAGTGGTAAGCTCCTCTAAAATCCAGCTTTGTATATATGCATGCTTTTCTGACTTGGTCCAGGAGTTCAGGGATCAAAGGTAACGGATATCTATTCTTAACGGTGATCTGGTTCAGGGAGCGATAATCGATACAAGTTCTAAGGTCTTCCTTTTTTGGAACGAAGAACAAAGCTGAAGAAGCAGGTGACTTGGAAGGACGAATAAACCCATTCGCCAGGTATTGATCCAGGTATTGTCGAAGGTGAAGGTTCTCAGGCTCGGTGAGGGCATAAATTCTACTACAAGGAGGAGTAGATCCAGGTATCAGGTCTATCTGGCAGTCATAAGACCTATGAGGAGGTAGAGTGTTAGCCTGATCCTTCCGGAAAACATCTTGGTATTCAAGGTATTCGGGAGGTAACTGGGGAGTCTCTGAAGAAATTGCTGCCAGTGCAACACCAGGTGGAGGGTGACAAGTAGAGACACATTCTGGAAACTGGACCGTTCTTGCTCGCCAATTGATCAGAGGATTGTGTTTCTCTAACCAAGGTATTCCTAGAATAATCTGAAACTGAGGGGCCTTGATCACATCGAACACGATCTTCTCATGGTGTCCATCTTGACTTACTAGCGTCACCTCTTGAGTGGTATGCGTTACTGGCCCGGAGGCTATCTCCGTACCATCCACTGTAGTAATGACGTCCTTTACAGCCTTGGGACAAAGAGTTAGATTCATCCTCAAAACCATTTCATGATCCACATAATTGCCGATGGCACCGCTGTCGACGTAAGCTTCAATTGCATGCAATCGATCCGGATTATCAGGGCTAATGAGGACCATAGGTATCACGAAATGCGAGGTCACGGAACTGGTTTTCACGCTCGGCAAGAGGACCTCTATTCTTGTCGGGCGAGGTTGTTTCCCTGCTCAGAGTTTGTAACTTTGGTAACTGCAGCTCCTACTGCCTTCTTGGCAGGTTTCACCGGACAGTCTCGAAGAAAGTGCCCTGAGTTTCCGCAATATAGGCATAATTGCAACTGTTTTCTCCTCTCCCGCTCCTTTTGTGTTAGAGGACCTTTCAGACCCCCTATTTGCATGGGTTCCCCGGAGTCTACTCCTTTGGAAGGAGTTGGCGGTTTGAAAAATACTCGAGCATCAAACTTGGAACGGTCGGCCTTCCTGTTCTGCAGTCTATGATCTATTTGAACGACCAAGTCTGTATAATCCGAACAGTCTTGTGGGGGATTCACTACTTGGGCTAAAACGTCTTTGAGCTCTCCACGTAGACCTCTATAAAACAGCTTAATCCTTTTGTCCTCAGGCCATTGAGTTTCCACTATTAGTCTATTGAAAGATGCAATATAAGCCAAAAGGTCTTGATTACCCTGTCGCAACGAAAGAAGCTCATTGTCCAAGGCCTGCCCCTGTGAATGTCTTGCGAACAGTTTTTCCATACTAAGCTGAAAGGCTTGAAAATCATGGAGAACCGGATCATCTTGATTAACTAGAGGGATCGACCAGACTGCCGCATTGCCACTAAGGTACGAAAGTACAAAAGCTACTTTAGCTTGATCAGTTGGAAAGGCTGCTGGCCGGCATAAGAAGTGCAACCGGCACTGATTGATAAATACTGCAAACCTCTTTGGGTCACCAGAAAATCGTTCGGGCGGAGCCAGAGGTACATTCCCAGGTAGGTTGATCTGCACTGGATTCATAGAGGATGTTGAAGGAAGATTTGCCCCTGATGCGGGTAACGGGGTTTGTCCGGCTTGTGACTGTAGCAATTGTCTAGCAAGACCGTCTGTTCTCTCCTTGGAAATAATTAGTTCCCTTCTTAGAGCATTCGTTTCCTGACGAGCTGCATGCACTTCTGCCCTTAGTTCCCCAAGTAACCGGGCTAGGTGGTCAGTATCCGAGGTTTCCATAGCGCCTGGGCGAGAGTTTTGCGGTAGGCTTTGCGTTCTGTAACGCTCACCTGATTCTCGCAGAGGCGCCGGTCTTGACTGGGCGACTACCGTATCTTCAAAGGTGATGTGTAGCATCCGGTTGGCTCTTTGGGCTGGACCTCTGTGCACTGTATGCCTGACTTCAAGAGTAAGATGTCTGCAGATAGAAAATATGGGATTAATGAACTGGGGTTATTGGGGTGTCCCTATCTCTTTCCTTTTTTGCTCTCCTGTAGACCCCCAAAGGTTAATGCTCTCACCTTAGGTAAGTGAATGCCGAGCTCTCCATCTGCCTCGGGGCAGGGTGCTGTAACCAGTTTCTTCACTGGATCGGTAGCGCAGGCCTCTTGACTTCACAGGACTGCTGTCTGTCGTTTACTGCACGAACGGTAAGTTTCGAGTAATTCTATTGTCTTTAAAGTCTTTAGTAATGATGTCTCTTGTTTTGCAGGTTCCGGCGATGGCGGATGACGGGCTGAAGTGAGTTGAAGATGGAGTCCGTGTGATGAATAGAAGCGCCTGGAAGCACGTAAGTAAGCGCTTGTTGCCTGCTTCACGATGCGCTCTAACTGTCTTTTATTTTGCAGGTACGAGTTCGGAGCGGCTGCAGGGTGCCGGAATACCCAGTTGGTTAGATGTGGAAAGGAGTAATGGCACGTGAGTATTAAAGTTCCCCAATGTCTTTAAACGCACCTTGTTTTGTCTTTCAGATGCAGGATGCAGCGCCGAAGGCCTCCGGAGCGTGCGAAGAGTTGGTAAGCTTTTGTCTTTCAGATGCCGGAATGCAGTGTGAAGACCTCCGGAGCGCACGAAGAGTAGGTAAGCCTTTGTCTTTCAGATGCCGGAATGCTAACCTGTTCTTTCTTGTCTTTATAGGAGTTGCTGAAGACTGGATTCAGGATGGTAAGCCTTTTTCCTTAGGCCCAGGATCCGATGCAGAAGACACGATGAGCGTTCTGCTGCAGAGGATGCAGAATAACGCAAAGCAAGATTCATCCACCGGGTGTGGTTTAAATAGCCTCCTGTAGTGCTTAGGTGTCTCCTTCCACAGCCACGCCTAGGTAAGAAAAGAGTTCCTGCTTTCCAGAAGAGTTCCAGTGTTCTGAATCTAGGGAGTGGCTCCTGCCCCACCCAACAGGAAAAGTAGTTCCAAACAGAAGAGGATCAGAGGCTCAGCTGGCAGGCAAGTAAGCAGCATGGTCTGCTGCAGGTAAATCCACCCAAGCATTATGAGCCCGGCGCTTCCAGGACTGGGCATATTTATGAGCCTGGTGCCACTGGCGCCAGGACTGGGTCCAAAAGGTCCCAATTGGGACTGGTTGGCCCTCGGAACCTGGGTTATGGATCTGCTTCCAAGGGAGTTGGGAAAACCCTGACCTTTTGGAAGCAGAGATCATGACAGTAGTGGTGGTTTTTGAAGCTCTTCATTTGTTTCTGGGGTGTTATCTTCTTCACTGTTCTTCGACCTCTCCCGCCATGCCCGCAGTTGGCGAGAAATAAGAGAGGCACTATCCATCAAAGAAGCACCATATTTTTGCATTTTGTTTCTCAACACGTCAGGGGTAGCATGGGCATCCGTCAATGCCCTAGTAGGAGGAGCCAGGGGGAGTCTCATGCGCTGTCCAGTTACCAGCTCATGGGCGTTAAGTGGTGGTCGAATCCGGGCTGATTGCGCAGTGCGAACGGGTCTAAGGGCAAACAATGGAGCCATCCCTTTTTTAAAGTGGCTTTTATTTTTGCAATCTTTACCTTGAGCAGGCCATTGAGGCACTCACAGATCCTGTTTGCTTGCAGGTGATAGGCACAGGAGAATTTGTGCTGTATCCCCAATAGAGTTGTGATGTGCTCAAAACTCTTATTTATGAAATGAGATCAATTGTCAGACCGCAGGACCTCACACACACCCCATCATGGGAACACCTCTCTTTGCAAGGAATTTTGCGGCTCTGAGATAGTCAGGGTACGAGCAGGGACCGGTTTCGATACCATCGGGAAAACGAGCACACAACCACTATCAAGTAGTGGTAGCCCTGGCACACCTGAATCATGTCTACGTAGTCTATGTTGAGGTGTTGGAAGGGCCCGATTGGGCGGGGTATGGCGCCTCTCCTCTCACTACAAGTAAAGTATGCCCAGCTGTGAACTTCTTACAGGTGACACAGTTTTCCATGAATGTGGCTATATGCTCTGCCATATTTAGACAGAACCACTCTTCCCTAATGTGTGCGGCAAGTACCCAAATGAATAAAGCCGAATACATAAAGGAAGCAAAGAAAGAACTTAACAATGTTGGATGTTATCAAGGGATCTCTAACAACCCCCTGAAAGAAATGTGGAAAAACCTTAGCATAAATTGGCTGCAACAAGGCCTATTAAGTGAGGAAGAGTATGATTATTTAAATGAGCAGTATCCATCAATGGCAACGATCCATTTCCTCCCTAAAATTCATAAGAAATATCTCACATTTCCGCACCTGAGACCAATCATACATGGGATTGGATCAGTCACAGAAAAAATCTCTGAATATATAGATACATTTCTGAATTCTTTAACCCAAAGTTTAGCTTCTTATATCAAGTACACAAAAAATGTAATACAACACATTGAATCAATAATGTGGCAGGAACACTACAGATTGGCAACGATGGACGTGACGCCAATTATATACTTGCATAGAGCATGAAAAAGGAAAAGCTGCAACTGAATATTTTTTTAATCCAGATCAATGTCTTTCTTTGAATGCAACAAAATGATTGTAGAAATGCTCAAATTTGCCCAAAGGAACAACATTTTTTATTTTGACAATCAAATATAAATACAAGGAACGGCAATGGGAGCAAAATTTGCTCTACCGTATACAAACTTGTTTATGGGCTTTTTCAAGTTCGAACATGCTTGGACTCACCAACTTTCAAGGAAACTGACAAAATTTTCTTTTGGGTTGATACATTGATGACATCCTAGTGATTTGGAATGGAGACAAAACTCTCTTCTCGAATATACACAATATCTAAACCACAACAATTTAAACATCAAATTGACAATGGAAGAAAGTACTGAAAGAAATCAGATTTTTAGACTTGGAAATCTATATCCAAATCCAGGAAATTCACACAACCTTATTCATAAAACCTATGAACCGATATAGAGAGAGAGAGAGAGAGAGAGAGAGAGAGGGAGGGAGATATGTATGTGTGTCTGTCATTTGTCTGTGTGAGTCATGAGCTTGTGTTTCGTATCTATATGCAATACGCTAGTGCATGTTCGTGTAACTTCATGAATGGATGGCTTTGAACTTCATGTCTAAGAGCGGCTATGTCGCAATGTCATTGAGGATGTCATTGATTTTTTTGATTTGCGGTCAATCGACATGTTCAATTGATGGCATCTCCATCTCCTCCAGGTCACCAACCGGGCATGGCCTGAATAGCTTTCTGAGAGAGTAATGTTTCTCACATCTGTGATGCATTGACAATGGCGGCGAAGGGTCTAAGAGTGAGGTGCATCTATCGTCTCACAGTCTTCGGACTGAAGGTCATGTGGGGGTCATGAGAGCCATACGTGGAACACCGTCTTCAAACTAAAATTATTTTGTTTCAGCATGAACCTTTGCTGTTAAGCAAAACCTTAAAAAACACATTGGACAAAACTAGCCTTTACCCTTTAACAGTCGATCACCCTCTGATTGCTGTTGGGTAAGATTTTCATTCACATGCTAAATCTACCTCGACTGTGAAACCCCAGAATTGTTTGCTGAACTTGGTGATTATTTTTCCATGTTCCTGGGTGAGTGGGAATCTCGCCATATTGTATGTTTGGATTTATAGTTCCCTATAGCTTTTGGGCTTTATGCATTTTCCCTTGGCAGCACACATCACCTTATGGGCAGTGTTGCTGGGGTGACTCTTGGACTTCCGTTTGTGTTTTCTCTTAATATACCTTGGGTGAACTACTGTCCCCAAGGGTAGAGATGGATTTTTATCCCCCTTTACAATTTATATGTGAGAACAGCGCACCCTATGTGGATTGCTGGCGAGATGCATGGTATCCCCTTTCTCACTGAACTAGTAACACTTCTGTTACTGTGGCAAGGTAACTCTTATGGCTAGTGGCAGTGGATCTACTTTAATAACTTTTTAGTTAATATTACACACAGGCTGTCAAACAAGCCACGGTAATGCACAGAAGGGTCACCATTCTGTTAGAATGGTGGTTTCTTTTGTCCTTTCTTGGTTCTTCCTCTGCCGACCTAGGTGGGGGAGGTCCTATTTGATGTTTTGTCTTTAGCTGGAACCCTTTGTGTTTCCTGCTGAGGCTCCAGAGTGTCTTCTGGTGTGCCTGAGCGAAGCCAGTTCCCAATGTGGAGCTGGCTGTCCTGATTGGACAGTACCGTCCCCTCTCTGTAAACTGCAAGGAGAGTTTGCAGAAGTTGTGTGTGGGCTCCTGCATAGCTGTCCGATTCTGGAAGCTGAAGACAAGTCAACCAATGGAGTTGAATCTGAAGAGGAAGATGAAGAGAAAACGGCTGTAAATGATTCCAGCGACCGGAGATGCCTGCTAAGTATCCAGACCCTGTGCTGCCCCTTCCATCCGACCTAGGAATCCCAAAGATGACGACTCCGACCTTTAGGCTGGTGAGACTTGTCTTGAGATGACCTGCATTTTGATGTGTTCCCTCGACTAGCTGCAACCTTGCTGGGCTGCAAACCGCCAATAGCCAGAGACCTCGAGCCAGGGTGCGGTGCATGGTTTTCTGAAGTCTGATTCTCTCTGAAACTTTTGGTGAACTCCTGCTGGACCTCCAGAGACACGATTTGAATCCCTGAAGTTCCCTCACCAGAGTGCTGGAACGAGATCCGACCAGCGATGAACGTTCTCCATCTGGTTCCTTGAAAAGGGCGCCAAATCCACAGAGCCGCGAGAAGCCCCGAAGAAACCTTTGTTGGGAACCTTTTCTGTCGACTGCTGCTGCAAGTTCCCATCCAGTGTTCGTTCTTTTGTAACCAGCCCAACAATCCAGAGACTTGTTTCTGTGCTGCTGCATCGTGAAAGGCGTTCTTCTCCAAGCTCTTCTTGACTGCTGAGGTACTGTGTTGGCTTGGGTAGTAGTTACCTAAAATCTTGTGTCGATCCTGTGTGGCTGAGTGGGTGATTTATGTGTTTGGGAGTTCACCCATGCCGTTCGGCCATGCCTAATGCTGCCATTCTAAAAGTGTAACATTGCATTGTGCTTCCCTTGAATTGCTTAGTGCAATTCTAAAACAATCGCACAGAGTTCTTACTTCTCCTTGAGTAGCTTACTTCCCCTCTCAAAAGTTTATAAGTTATTTTACTTACCTTTGAACTGTGTTCTGAAAAGTAATATGGGTGTAACTGTATCCATTCTGAAATAAGTTACTTATGTTGCAAGGTATATACTTGTAACAGTTTTGATATAACTAAGAGATTCTTGTAACTGAACAACACTGTATGTTATTACCATTAGGGTCTATGTCCCTTGAATTGCATTGTGTCTTTCTAAAAGTCTAACTAATATGGTTTTACTCACCATGAATAGCATTCTGCTATTCTAAATGTGTTACATTAGGTTTTACTCGCCTTGAACTGCATACTGCTATTCTGAATAAGGTTCATACTTCGGTTTGCATACCATAAGTATTGTGTTGGTTTTTATAATTGTGTTTATGAATGATAATAGTACTTACTTTCCCAAAGATTTATCTTTGCCTATGTGTATATAAAATAAACCATTTTTTTTACAATACATGAGTGTATCAGTGTTTCTTTGGACTATATGTATGCTACAATTTCTTTGTACCTATCTACAGTCCTCTCTTCCTCCCAAGATAAGGCTGACTGCTCTGTCATTGTTACCATCTCAGGTGGTCTATACGAAGAGTTTTTGTATTGCCTAAGGTATAGTTTTATGAAGGCCTTAGATGGACTTTAGAAAAACTGTCCTAACAATTGCCATAGGCAAAAAGTACCTTGGAAGCTTGGAACTGTTTTCAGTGACTTGTGGGACGAGGGGGGTGGGTCACAGATGCCCCACACTCAACTTGTGTGTGTGTATATATATATATATATATATATATATATATATACACAATATTTCTGAGGGTAGTGGAATCTGCTTAGATCACATGCTATGCATAGGCTGACATCTAGTGGAAGCTGCGGAGTATTACTTTTGTTGTTTTTGAAACTCGAAAAGGGACGTCGATAGGGCATGCCAGTAATACTATCCCTAGTGTGCCGTCCACTGTACCCATGGTCCTTCACGCGTCGAGGTCCCTCAGATAGTTTTTTTCTGCCATTGTGAGCGGTCGCATTAAGCAGAGTTCAATTTCAGCTAACGCCATTTGCTTATGCAAAGTTTAAGATATAGATACTCTTTATGTCCTTTTTCACCCGACGCCATGCTCTCGATGCTGTGAAGAATCAAGACAACTGTTGGACGAAGTCAACTTTTGATGGAACCATTTGGGCCTTGGAAATCCCAACGGGCTTAGGCCCTTACAGTAGGGAAAGTGGGGGGCGGTCATTATACATTATATTTTCCCACCACTTCCCTTTATCACCCGGCTGCCTTCCCCAGATATGGATAAGACACCCTTCAAATTCTGCCCATCCTGTAATTCCATGGATCGATAAGCACAGAGTTTGTAACCTGTGTTTAAATCGCGACCACGACGAAGGGCACTGCCGAGCTTGTAAGCTCTTTCGACACAAGACCCTTAAAGATCGCAGGACGAAACGCCGGGCCCATCATGCCATGTAGGCCGAGGCCGCCATGGACGTGGAGCGAGCCTCCAGTGACGCCACCTTTTTGGACAGCGAGGGTGACGGGCGACAGTCACGTTCCCAAGTGCTAGCCTCCGACCCTGGGAGACAGGCCGGCGGCTCTGTTGTGGGGACTACACCCGGCGGCAAGAGCACTCCATCTTCCCACACTAAACACACAACCCGCGGCGATGTGTCGACTCTGCCCGACAAACACCGAGATTCGGCATCTAGGGGCAGATCGGTGGATTCTCTGTGCTCTGGGCATTCCAAGTCACGGTCGCCTCATGACAGGCCCCATAAAACAAAAGACGCTGGCCATAAAACTTCTTCAACCGAACGTCGGCAGATGCTGCAGAGGTCCTTCACAGTGCAGAAACCTGGCGATTTTCGTCGAAAACAGTAGAGAAGTCTAAAGATTCAGGGTTATCACACCTGATTAAAAAAACATGTCCCAGAAATCCTTATTAGAGTTTCTAATTCCAGAAAATCTTCCTCTAAGAGCCCAAATCACAGAGACAAGTCTCTGAAAAACAAGACCAAAAGGAAAGATCTCAAAGGGTAGAGGACACTGTAACAGCCCCACAAGAGGGAGAGGATGTCCCACAAGAGGAGGAGGAGGGTCCATTAAGTGAGGCCCTACATAATAAAGACCTACATACACCGCAAACACCTGCTGTACCTTACCCTGGGGTCATCCCCAGCTCAGCCAAATGGTCAGCAGAAGACATAGATAGAGTGATGTCTAGAATGTCTTTCTTTGCAGATTTCTTTGAAAAGAACCCTAATGCCTTAGAAAGTTTACAAAATATACCTCCAACTGATCAGGCCTTGAGCTCTCAGCCCTGGTCTTCCACTCCTCAGCCCCAATCTTTATCCCAGCCTCCAGCAAAGAGGTCTCGCAATGCAGACCTGTATGACATGCATGCTGACACAGAAGGGGATCAGGAGGAGGATCAATATTATGATGGGGACGATGATGATGATCATAATAATGACAATGAGTCAGAGGTTTATACTATAGAATCTCCAATTCCACAAGACTCCCCCTTACCTGATTCCCCAGTGGATAATTAGCCCGTGTTCAATGACCTCTTAATGAAAGCAGCTGAGCGCTTCGGAATTGAGACTCACAAAACTCAGCAGGACAAGGATTTTGTTGAGGATATCCTAGGGGACAAAAAAGCTGCCACCCAGTTTATGCTCATTTTAAAGTCAGTTCAAAGGAGGATCCAACCATCACTTGAAACGCCCAATCAAACATTAGGGCAGTCAATCTGCAAATAGAGAAACTATTCCGCCCGGCACCATCTGATCCCTAATATATCAGAGGACAGCTTAGGCCGGATTCACAAGTCGTCACAACTACCCGGAAGAGGGCTGGTACACCTTTGGCCTCTTCAGAAGCTCCCCTAGACAAGGAGAGCAAGACGCTCTATACCATGGGTAGGAAGGTGGCAACTTCAGCAGCATTCCAGGCTAGGATCGCCAACAATTCCACACTGTTCGCTAGCTTTGACTGCAATAAATAGGACGAGATTGCGGCCTTTGTTGACCCTGCTCCAGAGCATCTAAAGACTAAACTTGCCCTTCTAGCAGCTGAAGACAAGGCTAGTGCCAGCAGTCTGTTAAAAAACAACCTTGACGCCGCAGACAATGCCGGCTGCATAATTGCAGAAGGAACCATTCTTAAGCGTCATGCTTGGCTTCGCCAATCAAACTTTAAGCTGGAGACACAGGCAACGTTGCTTAACATGCCAGTGGAACCAAATGTACTATTCGGCAAAGCGGTGGAGGATGCTCTGAAGTTGGCCAAAGAGGAGTATGATCCGCTCAAATCCCTTGGCCAACTTACCAATAAACAAACTAGTCAAAGAGGCGGAAACTATTTTCATCGTTTTCGCTGACAAAATTCCCAAAGAGGCTCCGGCTATGGACAAAACCAGAATGCGTCATAGAACACCAACCACGGTCAAGCGTCCCAACGCTATCCAAGATGCCAGCGCAGGTCCCGCGGCAGAGGGAGATCCTCCCCTTCCAGAGGTGGAGGGACGCCTCCCAAACAATGACAGCCCACTACTGGTGCCCTCCCATGCCTCCGAAGTAGGGGGATGGATTTCAAACTTCACCCACGCATTGGAGGGAATAACCACAGACAAATGAGTGTTATCAACAGTAACGGGGAGGATATTGCGTGGAGCTCCTAGGACCGCCATCAAACCTCCCTCCATGCTAAAGGAAAACATCAAGAGAAGACCAACTCATCTTGATAGAAGAGGTCAACGCGTTGCCCCTCAAGGACGCCATCGAGATTGTGCCATTGTGAAGCAGCAGCGCCTCGGCTGGTGCCGCGGCGGCCGCGGCGTGAAGCCGACCCGCACGAGTCGGGAGGCGCTGTCGCGTCCGCGGCCAGAGAGGCCAGAGAGGGGAAAGGGAAACCCGCGGAGACTAGCCGCGCGGCTAAAGCCGCTACGGGGGGACACGGCGGGGCCACGCAGGAAGCCGCTATGTGCAGCCGCGGCGAGGCCGCTCGTCTCTCACCTGTTCGCCCCAGTCCGGGGGGTGGGGAGCATTGTTCACGGCGACGACGGGATACGGGGGAGCAGCGCCCGGCTCGCTGGCCCCGTGCTGCTCATGACGCTGCCAGAGCTGCACGTTGCTGGGGGGGGGGAGGGCCCAGCCTCAGGACGCGTCCATACGCGTCTCGGCCACAACCGCATGGCCAATACCACCGCCCTCCACCACCAGGGGAACGGGGCCAACACCACCGCCCTCCACCACCAGGGGATCGGGAAGAACGACACGCTGGGATGGCAACCCTTAAGAGAGGAGGGACCATGTCCCAGGGACCAATAAGAAGGGGGTTAACTCAAACCCTCAGGGATTGGTGGGGGCTTGATACCTCCACCTGTGATAAAAGAGCACCCAGGGAGACTAACGGGTTGTTCTCATTACACAGGAGACGGGGAGGAGAGAGGAGAGCGAACCAGAGTGGTGGGCCTATCCGGACAGCGGCTCGAGATAGGACCAAGCCAGGCCCAGTACCGTGGTATTATAGGAGGACAAGATACCGGTGAAGTTAACCGGGAGGACATAAGACTTTTCTTTCAGCATCTGCTGCCTTGAACCCAGAATAAATATTGTTTTAGCACGTGTCTGTCTCCGACTATAATTCCACCCTTCACACTGGCGACGAAGGTGGGATTTTTGACAGCGCGATGGAATCGTTAATAAAGACCTTGTCTGAGGGCCAACAACAATTGCAACAGATGCTACAACTGCATTCCCAACAAGCAGCTGCGGATCGGCAAGCCTTTCAACAAGCCATACAGCTGCAGGGCTCTATATTGACCACCGCACAGGACAACCAGCATGAGGCCATGTCCCGTCTCACCGATGCAGTGGCCAGCACTAGAAACCAACCACTGGTGCCCTCGGCCCTCCTACAAAAATATAAGGACGGAGAGGATCCCGCCTTCTTCTTTACTAGTTTCGAACGTATAGCCAGAAACGCACAGTGGCCTCCTGACCGGTGGGGTCAGTACGTCGCCCCCCTGCTGTCCGGGGTGATGCAGGGCGCCTATCAGGCGGTAAATCCCAACGGCAACACGCCGTACGGGGAGATCAAGGCTGCCGTACTAGACCGCTTGGGCTTGGACGACGAGGCATACCGGATCCGACTGAGGGAAACCAGGCTCAGGACCGGGGAGAATCCACGCCAGCTGTACTATAGGATAAAGGACCTGGCAGAGAAGTGGTTGTTGGCTCCAAACCCCGCTAACCAATCCCTAATCGATAAAATAATTCTGGAACAATTCGTCGAAGCCCTGCCCGGCCAGATGCAAAAATGGGTTAGGCAGCACCATCAACCCACCCTGACCGAGGCCGTGGATATTGCATCG
Source organism: Ambystoma mexicanum (assembly GCF_040938575.1). Taxonomy (NCBI): domain Eukaryota; kingdom Metazoa; phylum Chordata; class Amphibia; order Caudata; family Ambystomatidae; genus Ambystoma; species Ambystoma mexicanum. Next base: position 1,141,229,083 of record NC_090923.1, on the reverse strand, counting down.
GCATACCAGAAGGCAGGCCACTTCCGGCTACCAGCTACAGGGGTATCGGCCCGCTTCGCCATCCCGATATCCGACCCCCACATGATTAGGGGTAACCGAGCCTTACCCATAAGATGGAGACCTCCTGATGAGAACAACAGGAGACCCGAAGACAAGAGACCAGGAAACGAGGAGAAGGCCCCAGCACCGACCCCTAGCTACAAGCAACCGCAGTGCTATGAGTGCAACGAGTGGGGCCACATAGCCCGGTTTTGTCCAAGGAGAAGAACAGTCGAACCCATGGACATCGGCTATCTGACCCCGATGGACGAGAACGGTGTCCCAGGACCATATGTGGTGGACGTTCGAGTCGACGGCAGACCATCACGTGCCCTTTTGGACAGCGGCAGCAGGCAGACCGCCATTTCACCAACCGTGAGTAACGCTCCCTGCTTACCTAACGTAACTGTACCTATCCGATGCATTCATGGGGACACCAAATGTTATCCGATGAAGGATGTAGTGATTGACTTGAATGAAACCTCTTCTCCCTTGAGGGTTGCCGTCCTACCTTGTCTCCCAACCCCGGTGGTGATTGGGACCGACCTCCCCGGTTTCGGTCGGACATTAAGGGACACCAGGGAGGGGCAGTCCCCGTCCAAAACCGATCTGGCAGGAACCGACCCCGTCTCCCAGGAACCCCCACCCGGGCGAAAGAGGAGGACCCGGATGGCATGGTGTCAGGCCAGTTACATGACCCGACCTATTGACTGGAAGCTGGAAGACAACGAAGACACCATAAGGGGCGAGACCCTGACTGACCCCACCCTACGAGTGGCCAGAGAAAGAGCCGCCCGGGAAGGGGAACCCAACATCGCCAGAGGCCCAGGGTTTCTACTGCGACAAGGTCTCCTATACCGAAGGTATAAGGGTGACGATGACGCCGTGAAGGAACAACTGGTGCTACCAAAGAGCCACCGACTTATAGTGCTACAACTGGCCCACAACCATCCCTGTGGAGGTCACATGGCCTCTCTTAAAACCCAACAAAACCTACTAAAGAGGTTTTACTGGCCCGGCATTTATGGAGAAGTTGCCCAACACTGCAAGAACTGCCCCACCTGCCAATTGACTAGCGGGGTTCTACCCGCAAAGGCCCCACTACAGAAAATGCCCCTCATTGCGATCCCATTCCAGAGGATCGGCATGGACATAGTGGGACCCCTGGAACCAGCCAGCCGGGGTTATAGATACTTACTGGTCGTAGTCGACTACGCTACTCGATACCCCGAGGCCTTTCCCCTAAAGGGAACATCGGCCCGGTTGTTATGCGACCAGCTGATTCCATTCTTTGCCCGAGTAGGGATTCCCTCCGAGATAATCACCGACCAGGGGACCAATTTTATGTCGACCCTCTTAAAACAAGTATGTGGACAGTTCCAGATCAACCAGTTGAGAACCTCAGTATATCATCCCCAGACTGATGGACTGGTAGAACGTTATAATCAAACGATCAAGAAGATGCTAAGAAGGGTGACGGGACCAGATGGAAAAAACTGGGATCGGGTGATTCCCCTGGTGTTAATGGTGTTAAGAGACACCCCCCAGTCATCCACCGGTTTCTCTCCCTTCGAGCTCTTGTTTGGGAGACAACCTCGAACAATACTAGACCTGGTTAAAGAGGAATGGGAAACCACAGAAGAAGTATCTTTAACCGAGTATACAGAGGAACTAAAGGAACACCTAACCGCCCTACGTACCCTGGCCCAAGATAACCTTGGACGTGCCCAAACAATTCAAGAAAGAAACTATAACAAGGGGAGCCGTATGAGAACCTTTAACCCAGGGGACCAGGTATTGGTACTCCTGCCCACCAGCACCAATAAACTGTTGGCTAGATGGAGAGGGCCGTACAAGGTCACTGAAGTACTAAGCCCAGTAACCTACCGGGTACACCAGCCTGATCGCACCACCCCTGAAAAGGTCTATCATATCAACCTTCTAAAAAAATGGAATGAGCCTCTTCTGAGCGCCTTTGTATGTATCGAGGAAGCCAAACCGGACGAGATCCCGAACACCGTTCCTGATACCCTAAATTCAGTCAATTGGGGAGACACCCTAACCCTCGAAATGAAGACGGACATCAGGAACCGGTTGTCCCCTTTTGCTGATGCCTTCTCCGCCTTACCTGGAAGAACCGATGTACTTGAGCATGTTATCAAAACAGATCCCGGACCACCTGTGAGGCTTAGACCCTACCGGATACCCGAAGCCAGGCGAACCATCATCAATTCCGAAGTGGACGAGATGCTAAGGATGGACATCATCGAGCCTTCGGTCAGCGTTTGGTCATCACCCATAGTGCTTGTCCCTAAACCGGATGGCTCGGTTCGTTTCTGTATGGACTACAGACAATTGAACGCGGTGTCCCGATACGAAGCCTATCCGATGCCTCGGATGGACGAACTCCTGGAGGGCCTGGGAGCAGCCTGTTTCTTAAGCACTCTCGATTTAACCAAGGGATATTGGCAAATACCCCTTCGCTCCCAGGACAGGGAGAAAACTGCCTTTTCCACCCCGCGAGGATTATATCAGTATAAAGTCCTACCCTTTGGTCTTCACGGGGCTCCCGCCACATTCCAGAGATTGATGGACATCATACTGAGACCGCATACTGGATACGCCGCTGCCTACCTGGACGATATTGTGGTATACAGCCAATCCTGGGAATCGCATCTGAACCATCTGGAACAAGTAGTGGCTGATTTACAGAAGGCAGGCCTACATATCAACCCCAGGAAGACCACGATGGGAACCAATGAAACCAAATATCTGGGCCACATAGTAGGTGGGGGAGTGCTGAAACCACAGTTATCCAAAACACAGGCTATCCAAGATATACCGACTCCTACCAACAGGAAACAAATACGAGCTTTCCTGGGATTGATCGGGTATTACAGAAGATTTATCCCTGACTTCTCCTCGATAGCCGCTCCCTTGACGGACGCATTGAGACTCAAGGGGAATCCCAACCTGACCAACGACCCGAAGGCCTTGAACGCCATAGCACACCTAAAACAAAGGATCACGTCCAACCCGGTCCTCTGTTGCCCGAACTTCCAGAAACATTTCTTTTTACAAACGGACGCCTCAAACCAGGGCCTGGGAGCTGTGTTATCGCAGAGGAATGGAGAAGACCTGCAACCGGTGTGCTTCATCAGTCGGAAACTATTGCCCCATGAAGCGGCTTACTCAACCATTGAGAAGGAGTGTCTGGCCATCAAGTGGGCTGTTGACTCGCTCCGGTACTATCTGTTGGGTCGCCGGATCACTCTGTACACCGACCATGCACCCCTCCAGTGGCTGGCCCAACACAAGGACACGAACCAGAGGGTCCTACGCTGGTTTCTCTCCCTTCAGCCATTTGATTTCATCACATTGCACAGGCCTGCCAAGTTTCAGCTGGTGGCTGACTATCTGTCTAGGTGTTCACCCTGGCCCGAACGGCCTGGGATTGGGGTGGGGATGTGTGAAGCAGCAGCGCCTCGGCTGGTGCCGCGGCGGCCGCGGCGTGAAGCCGACCCGCACGAGTCGGGAGGCGCTGTCGCGTCCGCGGCCAGAGAGGCCAGAGAGGGGAAAGGGAAACCCGCGGAGACTAGCCGCGCGGCTAAAGCCGCTACGGGGGGACACGGCGGGGCCACGCAGGAAGCCGCTATGTGCAGCCGCGGCGAGGCCGCTCGTCTCTCACCTGTTCGCCCCAGTCCGGGGGGTGGGGAGCATTGTTCACGGCGACGACGGGATACGGGGGAGCAGCGCCCGGCTCGCTGGCCCCGTGCTGCTCATGACGCTGCCAGAGCTGCACGTTGCTGGGGGGGGGGAGGGCCCAGCCTCAGGACGCGTCCATACGCGTCTCGGCCACAACCGCATGGCCAATACCACCGCCCTCCACCACCAGGGGAACGGGGCCAACACCACCGCCCTCCACCACCAGGGGATCGGGAAGAACGACACGCTGGGATGGCAACCCTTAAGAGAGGAGGGACCATGTCCCAGGGACCAATAAGAAGGGGGTTAACTCAAACCCTCAGGGATTGGTGGGGGCTTGATACCTCCACCTGTGATAAAAGAGCACCCAGGGAGACTAACGGGTTGTTCTCATTACACAGGAGACGGGGAGGAGAGAGGAGAGCGAACCAGAGTGGTGGGCCTATCCGGACAGCGGCTCGAGATAGGACCAAGCCAGGCCCAGTACCGTGGTATTATAGGAGGACAAGATACCGGTGAAGTTAACCGGGAGGACATAAGACTTTTCTTTCAGCATCTGCTGCCTTGAACCCAGAATAAATATTGTTTTAGCACGTGTCTGTCTCCGACTATAATTCCACCCTTCACAGCCATGCAAAGAGGTAAACAAGGGTATTTATTCAAAATACTTCCTTGTGCCAAAAAAAGATCTTAGCATGTGCCCAGCATTAGACTTGCACCCTGCAAACACTTATGTAAAGCCACAAACGTTCCGCACGACAACGCTACAAGAAGTAATTCCCTAGATAAAATAGGGGGATTACATGGCACATCGGATATGAAAGATGCCTATCTTCATATTTCAATGCTCCCAGTGCATAGAATACTCTTGTGGTTCAATGTAGCAAACCAGCACTACCAATTCAAGGTGCTACCCTTTGGAATAGCATCATCTCCAAGGGTATTCATGAAGGTACTGGCGGTGGTGTTGGCGGCGCACTTGCGCAGGGAAGCAATCTCAGTGTACCCCTACCTGGACAACTGGCTGATCACAGGAGAGACTCCCCATCTTTGCAAACTAAACACGCAAAGAACCATAGATCTTCTCTTCCAATGGGGCATCTCGATAAACGAGAAAAAATCGAGTCTTGTACCAAACACATCAAAACAGTTCGTAGGAGCTGTATTAGATACAAGAACAGGCTTAGCCTTCCCATCCATGGAAAGAGTGCAGAACATGCGTCGGCAAATACCCCAGTATCAAGCCGGTCTCCAGATAAGCGTACGCAAAGCTATGCGTTTACAAGGCATGATGGCATTGTGCATATATCTAGTCCCACAGGCACGTGTGCGCAGCGGCCAATGTAGGAGTGGTTGGCAAAACAATGGTCTCAGGCAAGTGGTCAGTGGGACGATCTAGTGGTTGTTTCGCCAACACTAGTACAGAACCTATGCTGGTGGTCAAGAGAAAATCTGTTAAAGAGAAAACCCTTCCACGATCCGGAAGCGCAAGCGATTGTCACAACAGACGCGTCACTCTCCTGGTGGGGGGCTCATTACCTTCACCACACAGCAGATGGTCTGTGGACCCATGTCGGCGCACAGAACCATATCAACCTGCTGGAACTACTAGTAGTACTCAAGGCACTTCAAGCATTCAAAGTGCAACTGACGAACCAGTCGGTTCAGATTCTGATGGACAGCACAACTGCGATGTTCTACATCAACAAACAGGGGGGCACACACTCTCTAAGTCTGTCCAAGTTGGCACAGAAAATATGGAAATGGGCACTCAGACGAGGAATATCCCTATCCTCTCAACACGTTCCAGGGGTACTCAACACTCTAGCAGACTCTCTGAGCAGAGATCCCCTACCAGAGGAACACGAGTGACAACTAGTCTCAGGTGTCGTAGACCACATCTTCTCTCAATGGGGTTACCCCACAATAGACTTGTTCGCTACAAGAGAAAACAAGCAATGCACAGACTTCGCGTCCAGGTTCCCACAGCCAGACTCCAAGGGGAACGCCTTATGGATGAACGGGTCAGGGAAATTTGCTTACGCGTTTCCCCCGACTCCATTAATGAGCAGGTTGGTGAACAAGATGCACAGAGATTAGATGACGCTTATCCTAGTTGCTCCTATGTGGGAGATACAGCCGTGGTATCCACATCTGTGCAAACTGGCGATGTGCGATCCCATCAAACTCCCATACCTAACCAAACTGTTAACCCAAACGGGGGAACAACAGTGCACCCCCTACCACACTCAATGAACTTGCCAGCATGGCTCCTGAAGTCATAGAGTTCGGACACCTTAATTTACCACATCGTTGTATGGATATCCTCAAGGAGGCAAGAAAACCAAACACTAGACGCTGTTATTTCGATAAGTGAAGGAAATTTATAATTTGGTGCCAGTCTAAACAAATAAACCTCATAGAATGTACTCCTTCACACATTCTCAACTATATGCTCCACTTGTTAGACTCAGGATTAGTATTCAACTCTATAAAGGTCCACCTGGCGGCTTTATCATCTTATACCACCTCTCAAAGTAAGGTTCCCCTAAATTCATTTCTAAATTCCATGTGAACCAATCTATTGAGCTTCCGGCTTTCTTTCAGAGACCAACTTGCTCAGCTAAGGTAAAACTCCACACACTGGATGTGAGGAGGATGGTCCTTTACTACGTAAACAAGACTAGACCGCTTCGAAAAACAGATCAACTGTTTGTCTCCATAGCACCAGGCAAAGTAGGAGACTGTATTTCTAAGAATGCCATCTCCAGATGGATAGTAAGATGTATTCAATTGTGCTATTCATTATCAAACAAGACACTGGGCCTCATTACGAGTCCGGCGGTAACCGCGGCGGTAAAACTGCCTGGTTACCGCCGGACTCGTAATACCATTCCGCCTCTGTGATTCCCGGAATTACCGGGGCATTACAACCACGGTTTTCCGGGAATCACGGAGACGGAATGGTGTTAATCCCCATTCCCATCGAGTCCTATGGGACTCAATGGGAATGAGGATCATGGAAACACCGGCAGCATCTCGTAATGCTGCCGGTGTTTCCTCGTCCGCCTGCAGGCGGGCGGTGTTAAACCCGCCAGGTCAGACCTGGCGGGAACATCACCTCCCGCCTGCAGGAGTCGGGATCAGGCTGTCCGGAAACAACGGTGGCGGCGGGTTTACCGCCACCGTTATTTCCGGACCGCCTGAGTTGTAATGAGGCCCACTGACTTTTACACCAAGAGCTTACTCCACAAGGAGCACTGAAGCTACTCTGCCTTTTATCACAAATGTCTCTTTAGACAGCATTTGCAAAGCAGCTACATAGAGCTCAGTACACACTTTCACTCAGCACTACTGCATTGACACACATTCCAAGACAGATTCACCAGTGGGACAAGTGGTTCTAAAACATCTCTTTGCCGCTACTCCTTCTCATGACCCACCACCTTCTCCTAACACTGCTTGCTAATCTATGCATAGCATGTGATCTGAGCAGATTCCACAAGCCTCAGAAGGGATACATTACTCATCATAATCATATTTCTGATGCTTGTATCTGCTTAGATTCACATGCACCCACCCTTCCTCCCCTGAGAGAAGGTGCATAGATGTTACATGAGCTTTTCTGCCTATATCTGCTTGGTTACAACTGTACTCCCACTACACTTCATGCAACCTCATGTCAGAACAAAACAATCTGAGGGACCTTGACGCGTAAAGGACCATGGGTACAGTGGACGTCACACTAGGGATAGTATTACTGGAACGCCCTGTCGACGTCCCTTTTTGAGTTTTGAAAAAAACAACTGTAATACTCTGCAGCTTCCACTAGATTTCAGCCTATGCATAGCATGTGAATCTAAACAGATACAAGCATCAGAAATACGATTACGCTGAGTAATGTATCCCATATAAGTCCTCGGGGCAGAAGAGAACAATTTTTGTATGTTTATATATAATATACATACACACGCATGCACACATACAGCCATGTTTCATTCAAAAGATACATTAAACAAGGGGGAGCATTCTTTAATTGGGCCCAGCTATCGTAGAACAATAAAGATGGGTATTGCAAGTCATGTCCATAGTTCATGGTGCTTGCAAACCGGTCCTTTGAATACAGATACAGGAGCACAGTGAATTTTTCAGTTTTTTAACTGACAGGTCTAGTTGACGTTGCCAGTGGGCCTTTGCTATGTGGCCCACCAACAGACATGCACTGGTCTGCTCTCCTGTGGTTAGCTTCCCACTGTGCACACATGCTCTGCCTTCGTGGCGACTGATCTGTGATGAGGCCTTAGGCTTAAGGTTTTGAAATTCAAAGTAATGTGATGTTTACAGACTAAGTCCTAATTCCCGGTGCAGAATGAATTCTTCAGAAGCATCAACATTTCAAAATGCAGCACAATAAACCCTCGTTGCAGGGTCTCTCTAGGCTACCAAACACTGCCACCCAGCGAGGTGACAGCAAGGCCTGACAGCTTGTATTGGGATTGACTGCTGGGGGACGTGCACAAACCAAAGTGCTGGATGTTTTTGACTTTTTTTCTTTTTTCACTTGCAGCATCAATTTCAGCCATGACTCGTCGTTCCTGTGTGCCTCGAGTGACAAGGGGACCATTCACATATTTGCTTTGAAGGACACAAAACTGAACCGCAGATCTGCGTAAGCTATGGCATCTTGTTTGTGAAATTATCTGTTTGATGACCAGTAATTCCTATTTATTGACACAAATGCCTTTCCCTTGAAGATTTTTACACATTGAAATATCGCTGTTAGAAATTATTTCTCCGTTTTTGCAACTTTCTCTCCATAGTTCCTATGGACCCCCTTTCTTTTTGCTGTGTTTTTGAACCTGCTCTCACTTTTTGAGGGGAAGTAAAACCTTCAGCTTCACTTCCCTTGCCTTTTGCTAATTTGTTATGGGAAAACTGATCAGTCCTTCAGACTATCAGTGCTGTGCTAGTGTCAGCGGAAGAGCAGCAGGAATATTCAGGTGTGTACTGTACATAGGTTGGGAAGAATTATTACTGTGTTGGGCCTCACAGGAAAAAAATACTGTATGTTGTTTTATTCCTTAGCTTACTAGCATTGTGCGATATCACCTCCTGGCTTCATTTTTCAGTGTATGCAGAAGGCCTAGAATAATTAATTGCATTTGTATACATACCTGTCTAAATTGAATTGTTGTGTATTCTATTGTGTGGACTCACTGAGGTCCCCTTACCGCACTCACACTCTCCTTGGAATAACCTTGACTGCTCTCCACGTTTATCTTGCTTGGGTTATCACTAACCCAGAGTTCCCTGTTCATTATATTTAGCGTGGGCTCCAAAAATCTGTCCACCAGGCCGGATTCTAGAAATCCATATTAACAAGTTGCTGCTCAGCGGTGTGGATAAGGTCTTGGGTATCCAGTGTTGTTCACTGGTGTAGTACTGTAATTCTATTTACACAGAATTCTGTGATTTAAAGGTAATAGGCTATAAAACAGTTGCCTACTCTAGAAAGATAATGGAAACATTTACCATGACTACTCTTGCTGCTCTTAAATAAGTTATGTCTAGAAAGAGGATTGCCATCCTCTGGTGTAAAGGCTGATCTCATACAAAAATGGATGGATCACCAATAATCTACGATTGTTCTTTTACCTCTGGGTAGTGATGCAGCGGATGCTGAGCCATGCCCCAGCTGTAGCAATGGGCTTGTAGTTACTGCTACTATTGAAAATACAGAAGAGGAGGAAGAGGGGTCTTCTCATGTTTCTATGTTAAACTTCAGAAGCTGAAGCTTTGCTTGAGCTCAAGAGAGAGAAGCTTAAGCTCAGAGAGCAAGAATTGGAATTTAATATAGCTTTATTACGCGTGGTTCTTTAACAAGGTATGAGGGCATAAGGTAACTACTTTTTGTTACCCTGCACTAAAGCAGCACTTTGCAGATTCAAACGAGTTGGATCCTAAGAATCTGGCCATTGCTACTGATCTTTGGGTTTACCATAGAGTGTCCCATGAGGACAATGATGCTTCTGGCAAGCATCAGGAGGGGCAAAAGCAGAAATGGAAAGCGTGTGGAAATTCAGAAAAATCTTCTTCCCATAAGGTCCACAAAATGGTTAATATGGGGAATAAGCCACACAAACATGGAGAGGGTAGAGGAACTCCCCATCCTACATACAAAGGTCCAGTGGATCTTGTGTAGCATGTGAAGCAAGTGACCATGTGAAGCGGACCCCAGATCTAAGGGTAAACCCTTGGGGGACCACTTTGTGAATCTGTCACTTCCTTGTGAGTAGGAAGAGATACTCACAGGGGCATCCATCTCTTCCGATTCCTTGCTCAGTGGCATAAGATCTGAAGTAGTTAGTTTCCCTGGGATCTTGGGAACCTAGAGTTGCTGAAGCATATGCTGCAATACCTGATAATACAAACATTACTTTAAGGATAGTGTGCTGGTAGATGGTGTAGACCCCTGCCACTAGGGACACTGGGGCCAGTCGGGCTGTAGTGGATTCCACTTTGGTAAATCCAAAGGCTCTGGCCGAGCTCCTATGATTCCCACTAAGTTGACTGCTCGTCTCCTTCTCCAGTTATGCCTGTCACTTTAGCTTTAAATGGTGGGGTGGTCAGGATGGGGAGTGCCAATGGGATACTTAGTATTCCCCTTCTCTCTGCTCCTGTGACTTTTTAGCCATATAGACAACCATCTAGTTATGGCTGGTGGCAGTGGATGTGTTCTACCAACTATTGTGCTATGTTCATAATCCCGGTTGTGCACAATAGGGCTACCTAAGTTCTAACTTGGTGGCTCCTTTCTTTTTTCACCATTTCTGTCGTGGCTGTTCTTTGTTAGCCCTTCTTCTACCATTTTGGGAGGGTGAGGTCTGTGTGTGTATTTTGCCTTTGGCGGGAAGCCTTGGTATCCCTGCCTGCATAGGCTCCAGTGTGTTTAGGCAGGCAGGAAGTGGGGCAGGAATTATTTACTCCTCTACCCTTTGTCTGAGTACCTGAATGGAAGCAGCTTCCACTGGGGGCCTGGCTGTCCTGACTGGACAGACACCCGCCCCTTTCTGTAAACATCTGAGCGAGATTGCAGAGGACAGAGGAGTGTGTGTGGAAACTGAATAAAAGGTGAGGTTCCTGAGGTGGGAAAGACAAGTCGAAACACTGGAAACTGAATTAACCGAAGAAGATGACCAGAGATGCTTGCAGACCCTTTGCAACATCATGAAGTGACCACTGCTGTCCTGACCCCTTTTTCTGTGCGACAGAGGAATTCCGAAGAGGACGACTCCTTCCCTTTGACTGGTGGGAACAACTAGTCCCTAGACGAACTCCAAACTGAGCAATCTCCCGAGTTGCTGTGCCTCTCCAGAGCTGCAGAACCCCAATATCAGGAGACCTCTGACCCAATTGAAGTGCATCGTCTTTGAAAGGCCGAATACGTCCAACTCTTTGCTGAGCTCCAGGTGAACCTCCAGAGACACAATCCGACTAGTCCAAGTACCCTCAGCAGAGTGCTGGACCCCAGGGATCGAAGAAGATTGACCGGGCGAATCATGTCCTTTGTTGGTGCTGAAGAAAAGGCACCAAAACCACAGACTGACCAGAGAAGCTGATGAAATCTGTGCCAGAGGTCCTCCCTTGGGACTGCTGCTGAGAGAGCCCGTCCATTATCCTACCTTACGTCACCCGACCAAGGAATCCGGAGGCTGGGTCCAGCGACGCCACATCGAGGAGAATCCAGCCACGAACATTTCTTCAAACCTAAGGTAGTGTGGAGAGAAAGGTATTGCTTTCCTTAATCCAAGAAGTCTTTCCAGAGCGTTGGAGTGCACGTAGAGGTGACCAGGGTGCCCCCCCTCTTGTGTCCCTTTAGCAAGTCCTTTAACAGGGTCTCCAACATTGTGTTAATCCTCCTGCAATTTAGAGATTAGAGACTCGAAAGTATCCACGGGAACTTTTGTATTCTGCTGCTTCACAAGACTTTGATACCTCTCTGAACTGCCTTTAGCTAGGGTTGCAAATTGGACTTTAAAAACTTGCTGTATGACGAAACTGCCTCTATAACCTTACGCTCTGCCAGTATTTGACTAACAAACTGTTGTCTTTCCTAAAAGACCTTATTTCATGTGGTTTTGCTAACTTAATGTAATTACCATATTTCTTCTGTCTGACGCGTGTGCCCGGTAGTACCGATATACGGTAGAACTGTCATTAGTGTCATACGCTGTAACAATTGTAACCACAAATGCCTACAAACTGAGCAGTGCCCTTAGAAATACTTTTAGAGACTTTTCAATGTGTTTTGGTTTAAAGACCTAACTTGTGTAATATAATAAATATATATTTTAATATACATTTATCTCTAAGTGTTTATTTGAATTACATTACTAACTGGGTTCAGTGTACTTACCTACAGGTCATATCTACCTCTAATGATAAGCCTGACTGCTCTGCCACTTTACCAAGGTTCCATGAGTAGTACAGACTGATAGTAAGAGTTGGGGATCTAAAAACTATTGCAATCGTTTAATAAAGTCTTACCTCACAGTGGACTTTAGAAAAACTCCCCTAATACTGGTGTTACAGCTGGTGTGATTTGTGTAAATTGGATTACATTGACTCCTGGTTGTATTGTATTCAAAGAATCCATCCTCAAGACTAGTTGCTATACTGTGAAAGTACTAAAACATGTCCACTATGGAAAACTATAAGTCAGAAGCTCGTATCCTTCTTACTGTTGAAAAACTGAAAGAAATGTGTAAAGAAAAATGCCTTAGTACTAAAGGAAACTTTAGTTGGATTACCAAACTGTGAGTAGGCCTGTAATACCTACTCCCAGAATTGATCTGGATAATAATGATGGACAAAGTTTAACCCTTCGCTTTCATCTTCCAGAAAGTGAGGTAGATGATGGTGTGAATGTTGATATGAGTGTTGATCCACTTCCAAATCGCCTAACCTCACCCCCCACCTATGTCTAACATGTCAGATGAACTGGTTCTAGAAATAGAGGAAATGAAAATGCAGCTCAAATTTAGAAAACTGAAGATTCAGTCTGAGATGAGGGACAAAGAAATGATGAAGGAACTGCAACTCAGAGAGACAGCGACCCAGCATGAGCTTGACATGAAAAAGTTGTCACTTAATTCCACTTCTATTTCAGAGTCTTCTATGTCTGACACCTCCAGGAACAGGAAGCCTAGTCTCCCCAAAGATTTGGTGAGTGTGTATGATGCGAAAACTGATATTCTGGATTGGCTGGGTACATTTGAGTTTACATGTGAAGTGCAAGATATTTGTGATAGTGAGTTTGTTCCATCAGTAATCTCTAGGCTCCCCCAGAGTGGCTGTGATGCTGTGATGGAGTTGAATGAAGCTGATAGACAAGATTACCAGTTGGTAAAAACTGCTCTCGTAGCCAGGTTTGGGAAGACCCCTTCCCAATACCTAAATAGGTTTAGAGACCACAAAAAGAGAGATGGTAATGGAAGGAACTCATGGTGGCAACAGTAAAGACAGACACATGTGATCACAGTTCAAGGGTGTTTATTAGGTATACACGCATTTCACCGCGGTATTTTTCATCACGTGTTTTTGATCGCCGTTTTTTTAAAAAAACTTGTTTTCTTTTTTTTTGGGGGGGGTTAAAAAATTAAATATATGGTTGTGGGTGTAAGGGAATTAAAAAAAAAAAAGCGGGGCTTGGGGGGGTCACCCCCCCACAAAAAAAGAGTTTTTCGAGAAAAAAAACGGCGATGAAAAAACACGCGATGAAAAATACCGCAGCGAAATAACGTAGAACCGTTTATTAAACTGTATGCAGGTTGCAAAAACGCCTAATCTAAACCAAAATCTAAGATGGGAGCAAGCGTCTACCATCAAATGAAAATAAGGCAGTCATAGTGGCGGTGTGTCAAATAAAAAGGACCTATACTAAAAAACCTATTGCCAAACCTTACAACTAATACAAAAAGGGTGTGGGATGGTTTTCAAGAAAAGAAAGAAGTGTTCACAAATAATATGTCAGGATGCGGTAGCTTGGATCTCGCTTTCCCACGTTTTGAGCACGGGGTAAAGTGGGATCTTGGAGCACAGTACACTCTCGAGCTTTCGCAGCACTAGATGACAGTTCCACTTGCAGCTATCATGGCCGTCGATGACTAAGTCATTTCTCTTGAAAGTCTTTTGCCTTCGAGGGCCTGACGTATTCAATAACAAAAACAAAAGTTATTTCAACAAAAAAAAAGTTTGTTTCCTAGTTTCACTTAGGGTGAGGATTCTTCACCCCTGGATCCCCCTCTTCTGGGTGCTGACCCTTCACAAATTGTATGCCATAAATCAATAACAGTTCCTTCTCTTACTGGACTTTGGATGATGGCTTCACCCCTGGATCTCCCTCATTCGGGCTCAGATCCCTCTCGACTGTTGGCCTCCCTCCACCGGGTTCACTATGGCTTTCAAAAAATCTTGCAAAGTCTTTTCAACAGCTCTCTGTGAACCTCCCTTTCTTGGGTTCACTTGATCAGGGTGCTACTGGCTCACCCTTGGGCCCCCCTCATCTGGGCACAGATCTCTCTCAATTTCCAGCCTCCCTTCACCAGGTTTACTATGGTTTTTCCTTCACTCACAAATCATAATGTCCTTTTAAACAGTTCCAGTGGACATGCCTCGGCCAGGTTCACCTTTGTCAACACACTGTTTCTTGGGACTTTAGACTTGGACCTCTTTTAGTCAGCATCCCTCTTCCGGGTTCACTCTTGCCAACTTCACCTTTTCATTTACTTACAATGTTTATGGGATTCATGTGGTGGGATTCACTTCCCTTGCTTTATTTATAGTTCTTAGTTCAAAGGCTTTTGACTGTACAGGAATTTTGCTTGACATCCTGTATGGCCACTTCACTTTGACCTATCTTGGCGGCTCTCCTACGGCCTCCTGATATCTGTAGTTTCACTCAGACAGGGATCAACTAGAGTTTCTCGGAGCAGCACCCACGTGGTGCTGGTCCCCTTCTGCAGATGGTCTCCCCAATTTTACAGTTCTTTGAACTTCTTTTGCTCTGCCACTTTGCGACTGTCATTCATCACAGCCCGGTTTTTATTGGTTCCCCCTTCGACTCACCGGCTGTGATGAACCGCTTGGCTTTCTTAGTGACTGGAGTCAAGGCCGGTACCACGGTAGCAGGAGTTTTCCTCGCTCCTGCTTATCAACATCAACACGCTCTGTGTCCCGTTGACATCTGCTGCAACATACTTGGGCTATTGTCCTTGGTCTTACAATTCCCTCTGCGGAGGTTTCGCGGGTGTGAGTATAAAAGGGCAAGGTCACGTCTCTCCTTGTCAGCCTCTCAATATTGGCTGCCTTTCTACTCCTTTAGAACTGTCAGGTCTGGATAGCCGTCTCGTTGTGCTGTCTGCCTTGCTCATACTGTGCTCTCTTGCTCCACCTATTATCCCTGTGGGGAAAGGAAAGGGGCGTTAGGTGTGTGTGATTTTGGTCAATTGCCTGACTTTGCCTGACTCTTTTGTCGGGACATGTCAGGTAAACGGGTTTCACATTAGTCCGTTGCCTTTGGTGTGAAAAAGTGTTTGTATCGGAAAATGGGTTTTGGGGGACGAGGGGGTTGGCGTGTCAGTCTCTCCTAGGATGGGGAAGAGGTGTTATAGGGAATTACAACCTTCATATCAGGAGAGTTGATGACCTTAGAAAGGGAAGATTAGTAGGGTTTGTGAAACAGACGGGAATGACTGGGATTATTATCGTGAGACAGAGAGGGGTTTGTGTCAGAATGGTAGTGTTGGGTTATAGTAGACTGGGTTTTTGAAAAAGAATCCTCAGAGGGACATGCAAAAGAAAGATCAGGAGTATTTGGGCACGTAACAGAAAGACAGGGATTCTGGGAGATGTACTTTCTCATGGCACCAGGGTTTGGGTTCTTACAGGGTTTACGGAAGACATATTTTTTTGGCTTCAGATCAAGGCGAATCATTGGGAGGAGGGGTTTTGTAATTGGAGTATCCTACAAAGGTCTCGGGGATCTCATCCTCTTCATCTTCCCATGTAATATACTGCGTCTCACCTGGGGCATTTCCCAGAGTACAACCCTGGGCTCCCCTACCCAGGTGATCCTCCCTCTCTCTTCCACCCCCAGGGTTGGTTCTGAGAGCTCCAGCCCTTCCCTGGCCACCTGAATAAGGGATTATTGAGGTTGACCTGGAAGAATACCCTCAGGATTCTCACAGTAACTTGTGGGCCACTGGGCTGTGTAAAAGTCTGAAAAACCTAGATGGGTGGATTAAGGGCTACAAGGTGAGCACTTACTAAGGTTTGATATATCTCTTCATGCTCCAAAAGCATTTTTGATGCCTGTTCCCCAGAGCTGAAACCGCACCGTTTTGACTCTAAGGAACTGAACGCCATGAAGCTAGAACTAGCTGCTGACTTGTGGGTGGCCAACAGGGCTACTTACAAGAATTCTGGGGCTCCTCACAAGAAAGAGGTTGAGAAAAATCATAAAAAGGACAAGAAGGATCATTCCAAAAAACACCCACCAAAAGAGGGCCACACACATAACAAGAGTAAATATCCCACTAAACAACCTTATAGAGCTAGTGAAACCTCTGGGCCCAAACCAGAGAGAGGTTACCAGAAACCCCCATTCCAAAAGACATTTGGGAAATGTGTGGTTTGGGGGTCTGGTGACCATGTGAAAGAGATCCCAGATGTAAGGGTAAAGCTACAGGGATCCCATCTCTTAGCTTAATATTCGCACATGATGTGGATATACATATGACAGTTGCTAGCTTTTACACTCCAGCGGAAGAACACATTGGTGTTCAGGCTAGAGTTAGTATCTCTGGGACTGTGGCAACAACAGAACATTGAAGTCTATAATTCCATTACTGATAATACTAAAGAGTATTATAAAGGCATTGTACTTGTTAATGGTCAGGGCACACCTACCATTGGAGACACTGGGGCCAGTATAAATGTGGTAGATTAAAATTTCTTTCAACCTGAGGAAGTTGCTAAGGTTCCCAAAAGATTTACCAAAATAGCAGGAGGTCCAGTCCAGCTATCAATAAATGTAATGAATGGCTGTTAAAATCACAAGTTTCCAGTATGAAGTGCCAGGTAGGGTACTCTTCAGCAATTACTTGAAGGCCCTGTGTGTAGTTTCCAGCACCCCAAACACCCCCTCTAAGAAGAGAAGGGAGCTGACAAGGAAAGCAAGGGAGGCACCCTTAAGAGCCCTTCCAACTGAGACCAAGGGGAAACCCAGAGTCTCCAAAGGAAAGAAGGGCCCGAAGCCCAAACCTTCCTCAAGGAAGAAAGTTCCTGTAGATGAGGAACATGAGGTCACCCTTTTGACCTCACCACCAGCTGAGGCTTGGTTGGTGCTAGAAGAATCCCCAGAAAAACCATCTAATGACAAGTCAGAGGTATAGGAGATGCAACCCTGTGTGCAAGATCTGGATCCAAGAGACCATCGTGAGCTGCAGACTTTGCTTGCAGAAGGTGGACATCAAGGACAGATTTCATTAGGGGACAGAGATAGGATCCATCTCTAGAAGGACTGCACTAGAGTGAAGGGCAAGACCCTGGGAAGCATAGGCTGTAGAGGATGAACGCCTCTAAAGTGAGCAGATGGAATCTATTCAAGGGAACCCCAGGAGACTGGTGGTACCACAACAATTGAGATCCAAATTCCTACAATTAGCATATGAAGTCCCCCTGGCTGGTCACCTAAGCTTTAAGAGGACCAAAGAGAGGATATCATTGTACTTCTACTGGTCCGAGATGGGTGCAGAGGGTGAGAAACATTGTAGGAGTTGCTACACTTGCCAGTTACCTGGTAAAAGTGGGGCCAAGAATGTGGCACCTTTAGTGCCTCTCCCATTAGTGAGAGTTCCTTTTTGAGAGGGTGGGAATTGATATTATTGGTCCGCTAGACCCTCCAACGTCTTCAGGCAACCAATGTATATTGGTTTTAGTGGACCATGCCATAAGGGACCCTGAAGATATTCCAATGAGAACTATTACCTCTCAGGCAGTGGCTAAGGCCCTACTTGGTATTTTTACTAGGGTAGGATTTCCTAAGGAGGTTGTATCCGACAGGGGGTCACATTGTATGTCCCACTACATACAGGCCATGTAGAAAACCTGTGGGGTCACCTACAAGTTCTCAACTGCCTCCACCTTCAGACAAATGTGTTGGGAGAGAGGTTTAATGGAACACTGAAGAGCATGATTGGAGCTTTTGAAGAACCACTTTGAATAAAGTCAGACCTCCTTATGCCATGCCTTCTTTTTGCCTATAAAGACGTTTCTCAAGCTGGAGTGGGCTTTAGTCCCTTTGAATTACTTTATGGTCATCCTGTCAGAAGCCCTTTGGCCCTTATTTGGAGGGTCTGGAGAGTGTTCCAACCCTCAAGCCAGTAAGGATTATGGACTATGCTAGGCCTCAGAAAGAGGATGGCACAGATGATGAAAGGCTTCTGGGAATTTGAAAGCTGCTCAGGCTCTGGTCGAGCAATGGCATGACCAGAAGGCTAACATGGTGGAGTTTACTCCAGACCAACAAGTTCTCATCATGATTCCAGTACGACAGAGGGTCTTACAGGACAAATGGACAGGACCCTTCAAAGTTGTAGGAAAACGTGGAGAGGTCAGCTATTTGGTAGACTTGGGCAACCCCAAGGAGGCCTCTAGGGTCTTTCATACCAATCGTCTGAAGGCTTATGTTTCCAGACTAGAGATGGGAGCTTTGCTCTTAGCATCTGATCAAGAAGAAGAGGAGAGTGAACGCCCCCCTAGAACTTTTAAGGGGACACCCTTTCGGTAGATCAATAGAAGGGGTAAAACCCTCTACTAATCTGACAATGCAGCAACAAGAGGAGTGCAGAACTTTGTTAACTCAGGTTGCCCCTCAGTTCTTACACCAGGCTTGACCCCTTGGGGTCAACATGACATTGACACTGGTGATAGTGTACCTGTTAAAAGCAGAGGCTACAGAATGTCTGATAATGTGAGAAACCACATTAAATAGGAGGTCAACAAGATGCTTGACCTTGGAGTGATTGAACAGTCCATGGGCTAGCCCAGTTGTGTTAGTGCCAAAGGCAGGAACTAAGGAACTTAGATTCTATGTGTACTATATGGCATTAAATGCAGTTACCAAGACTGATGTCCATCCCTTGACAAGGACAGATGAACTGCTGGTTAAGCTGGGCTCAGCAAACCTCTTCAGTATTTTTGACCTGACAAGTGGTTATTGGCAGATTGCCATGACAGACCATGCCAAGGAGAGAAACGCATTCTCCACCCCAGAAGGCTTGTACCAGTTTAAGGTCATGCCCTTTGGATTAAAGAATGCCAAATTCCAGAGGACGGTGAACCATGTTCTGAATGGGTTAGGGAACTTCTGCATTGCATACTTGGATGGCATTGCCATGTTCAGCCCTACCTGGGAAGAAAATCTCAACCACCTGGGACATGTGTTGCAGGCCCTTCAACAGGCCAATCTGACATCAAAGCAGGTAAGTACCAAGTTGGTCACAGTAAAGTGGTCTACCTTGGTCATGAGGTTCCAGGTCCAGGGGCAGAAGGGTATAAGCCTAACCTGTTTGTTTTGGGGTCTTCTACATTTTCTTTCTGAATATTATTTCTGACCTTGGTTTAGGCCTTAACTCTTGCGCTCAGAGTAGGGGAGCTTTCCCAAGCCAAGATGGAGGAAGATAACCAACATGCTGATTGGCTACATTGACAGCACATACCCTTTACCAACATACTAAACTGCCTTTCATTAGTTTTATTCAGGTGCCAGGTATGTTTTCTGAGCTCCCTTAAATGTAGGCCATAGAACTCCCAGCAGAAAGTTTTGGCAGTTTGTATTTCCAGGAAGAATGATAGGAACGCATCAGGAGAGCAGTGAAGCAGAGAATGAGAAAGCAGCTTCAGCAATGGAAGGCAACAGCTAAGTTCTTTTGGCACTTTCTTAACTTATTTGAGACATTTTACGTGAAAGAAATTAGCAGGAGTTCAATCTTATCAAGGCTGATTACTCTTAAGTGCCTAAGAGAAGTCGTTGTTTAAATATAACTGTTTTCGGGCAGCGCAAGTGAGATCAAATGTGAACATTGACCAGCATAGCAAACAGCTCTGCGAGTGGTAAGTGCAGCGACAATGCCATCTAGAGGACGTCCTCTGCTACTGCAAGCTTGCAGTAACCATTTTTTCTTTCCCATTTATTTTCATTTGAAAACAACATTTTTCTGGATACGTGGTATGAAGGAATGGAACCAGCAAATAATATTTGAAAATAGTTACTCTATTTCATTCTTGAAAACAAAAGCAGTGATTCAGGAATTGAAGAAGCAGAGTTATGCAGAAGCTTATGTGAGCAACAACAACTTAAACAGACTCTTGAAGGCTGATTGAAGCAAAGAAACCTACTTTTCGAAGCCTTCTTAACTTTTAAAAGTGATCTTAGACAACTGATTTGAAACATTTTTAACAATAAGTATTACTGCAAGATTCCTCTGGATATAGTAGAGGGAATTTCAGATATCCTCCTGAGTCAAGGCCTGGAATCTGAACTGTTTGTTGCTTTATCCACTTCCCCTATCCCTTGGAGGTGTTTCGAGCTCAGCCGTTTACAACTTGGTTGAGAGCGTAACATCTTGGAGGGACTGTGGGGTTCAGAAGCTCCTGAGGACATCTTGTGAAAACAGACCTGACATGAGTTAGGAGGGGGGGAGATTGAGCCCTTACCCAGCAATGTACAGGCTGTACAAGACTGGGCCACTCCAACTCAAGTAAGAGCCTTCATAGGATGTACTGGTTACTACAGGAGCGTCATTGAACAGTATAGCACCCTAGCTTCTCCTCTGAATACGGTATCCTCTCCCAAGTACTTTAAAGGTCAAGTGGAATGAGGACTGTGAAAAAGCCTTCCAGGAGCTGAAAGATGCCCTATTTAAAGCTCCAGTGCTGAGAGCTCCAGATTATACACAGACCTTCTTAGTCCACACTGATGCTCCCAGCACAGGGATAGGAGCAGCCTTGTGTCAATTTGATAGCAAAGACGGGAAACGCCCCATCTGCTTTATTAGTCGAAAACAAAAATATAGGGAATCCAGGTGGGCCACAATTGAACGTGAATGATTTTCTATTGTATGGGCCTTGAAGAGGTTCAGGCCATACCTCTATGGAACTACTTTCAGGATGCAAACTGACCACTAACTGTTAAGGTGGCTGGGGCAGATGAAAGGAGAAACCCCCAAATTGCTCAGGTGGTCCAGAAGCCTACAAAGCTTTGACTTCACTGTTGGGCACAGGTCAGGTACCCAACATAAGAATGCTGATGTTCTCTCCAGAAAGTATGATCGACTGAATCAAGAGATTAATTCAGGAGTGGATTAGATCCTCCTGTCCCTATTCTGGGGGGGGGGGGTGCGAGTGTTGGGGAGATTTATCAATTGTATGCTTCATGCCCTCTCCTAGTGAGACCCCCAGCACCTTTTGCTGGAGTTCTGGATCTGTTTCCTTATATCCTGAATGAGTGGAGCCTTTTCCCACTCATTCATTCTTATGGGCTCTGTCTTTTGGAACTCTGTTCTCTGTTTTTACCTGCCCTATGGAGTCTACTTTGCTCCATATCTCTTTTAAGGCATCTGTATTTTACTTTTGCACTGCCCAGCTCCTTATAGGCAGTGTTGCTGGGAACCCTTCGGGTTCTCCTTTGAGATCCCTTCTATATCCTTACTTTCTACTGTTCTTGAGGATTGAAAGATACTTTGTATCCCTCCTAAAACTTTACATTCTGAGAGACTGGCCCACACCACCTTATGTGGAGTGCCAAGGGGATACTTAATATCCCCCTTCTCTCTGCTCCTGTGACTTTTAGTCACATAGATAACTATTGTGTTATTTGTTACTGCGGGCTATGTTCATAGCCACTGTTGTGCACAATAGTGATACCTAAGTTCTAACCTGGTGGCTCCTTTCTTTTTTCGCCATTTCTAGTGTGGTTGTTCTTTGTTAGCCCTGCTTCTACCATGGGAGGGGGAGGTCTGTATGTGTGTTTTGACTTTGTCGGGAATCTTTGGGTGTCCCCGCCTAGGCTCCAGTGTGTCTGGGCAGGCAGGAAGTGGGGGAGGAGTTATTCACTCCCCTGCCCTTGGTCTGCCTGAGTATCTGAATGGAACTAGCTCCCACTGGGGGTCTGGCTGTCCTGATTAGACAGCCACCTGCCCCTTTCTGTAAACTGCTGAGCGAGAGTGCAAAGGAGTGTGTGCTGAAATTGAATAAAAGGTGAGGTTCCTGAGGTGAAGGGCAAGTCGACCACTGGAAACTGAAGTAACTGAAGAAGAAGACGGCCAGAGATACCTGCAGACCCTTTGCAGCACTGTGAAGCAACTACTGCTGTCTTGACCCAACTCCGAAGGGGACGACTCCTTCCCTTTGACTGGTGGGAACTCCAATCAGAGCCATCTCTGGAGTTGTTGTGCCTCACCAGAGCTGCGGAATCCCAATACCAGGAGATCTCCCACCCAATTGAAGTGCATCTCAGCTTTGAAAGGCCGAATCTGTCCAAGTGTTTGCTGAGCTTCAGGTGAACCTACAGAGACACAATCTGACTCGTCCAAGTTCCCTCAGCAGAGTGCTGGACTCCAGGAATTGACCGGGCGAATCGTGTCCTTTGTTGGTGCTGAAGAAAAGACTCCAAAACCACAGACTGACCAGAGAAGCTGATCAAATCTGTGCCAGCGGTCCTCCCTTGTGACTGTTGCTGAGAGATCCTACCCATTGTCCTGCCTTTCATCACCAGACCAAGGAATCCGCAGGTTGGGTCCAGCGCTGCTACATCGAGGAGAATCCAGCCACAAAAATGTCTTCAAGCCTAAGGTACTGTGGGGAGAAAAGCATTGCTTACCTTAATCCGAGTAGTCGTTCCAGAGCGTTGGAGTGCACGTAGAGATGTCCAGGGTACCCCCTTCTTACTTCCGACCCAGGTTGCTGCTTGTGTCCCTTTAGCGATTCCTTTAACAGGGTCTTCAACGTTGTGTTAATCTTCCTGCATACTATAGACTAGAAAGTATCCACAGGTACATTTGTATTCTGCTGCTTCGCAAGACTTTGAGACCTCTCTGTACTACCTTTAGCTAGGGTTGCGAATTGGACTTTAAAAGACTTGTTGTGTGACTAAACTCCCTCTATAACCTTCAGCTCTGCTAGTATTAGATTAACCAACTGTTTACCTTCCTACAAGACCTTATCTTATGTGGTTTTGCCAACTAATTGTAATTACTGCATTTCTTCTGTCTAACGCGAGTGCGCGGTAGTACCAATAATACGGTAGAACTGTCATTAGTGTCAACCGCTGTAACAATTGTAACCGCGAGTAACTACAAACTAAACAGTGGCCTTTAAAAAGTATCTAAAAGTATTTATATGTGTTTTGGTTCAATGTACTAAGTATTTAAAGACCTACCTTGTGTAAATATAATAATTCTATATTTGAATATACATTTATGTGTAAGTGTTTCTTTGAATTGCATTGCTGACTGGGTTCAGTGTACTTACCTGCAGCTTACATCTTCCTCTTAATAGGCCTGACTGCTCTGCCACTCTACCACGGTTCCATGAGTAGTACAGACTGATACTAAGAGTTGGGGAGCTAAAAACAATTGGGATAGTTTTATAAAGTCTTACCTCACAGTGGACTTTAGAAAATCTCCTCTAACAGCATTCATCCCTAGGGTTGAAATGAGAGCCCTGCTTCTGACTTCAGAAATGAGGAAGAGGAGTCTGAGCCTCTCCCTGACCTATTCCCGGGCAGCACCTCTTGCGGCTCTTTTGAGGGTGTCCAGTTTTCGCCTCAACTGACTCCACAACAGCAGGGTGAGGTGAAAACTTTGCTTAGGCAGTTTCCCCCCTTGTTTTCACTCACTCCAGGCTTGACACCATGGTGCAAGAATGGCATTGACACTGAAGACAGTGTGCCTACCAGTAGGAGTTATAGGATGCCAGATAAAGTGAGACCTGGTATCCAGTCTTTATAACAAAGATTTTATGTAGACCTGCACATATACCTAAGATTTTACCACGACAAACCATAACGAAAATGTATGTGGGGTGGGGTAAAGGGTTAAATATTGTGGTGAAACAGTTGGGGGGGTTCAGGGTGTGAAATGGGGTTGGTGGGGGGGCCCCTGCCAAAAAATAAAAATGTTTTGTTATGTTTGTCCTCGCAACATTTTTGGTATATTTGCATTCATTATAAAATATGTCGTTATGAAGACATGTAACCGTGAGACCTCAGATCAAGTCTGAGGTGACATGCTGATTCTAGGGGTGATAATCTTCCAGTGGTCTTTGGTCCAGCCCAGTGGTCTTGGTACCAAAAGCAGGAACTTTAGATTTAAGATTCTGTGTGGACTGCAGAGCTCCAAGTGCTGTCACTAAAACAGATGCACATCCTCTTCCACAAAAGGATAAGTTGGTGGACAAGCTAGGTGCTGCCAAGTACTTTGGCACCTTACTAACCTTACTGCAGGGTATTGACAACTGCCCTGGAGATTACAGCTTTCTACACACCTTGGTGACTTTACCAGGTCAGGGTAATGCCCTTTAACTTAAAGAATGCACCTGCCACTTTTCAGAGGTTGGTCAGCCATGTCCTGAATGGGATAGATCAATTCTGTATGTATCTGGATGATATAGTAGCATTCAGCCCTACTTGGAAAGAACATGTAAGACACCTTGGTATTGTGTGTTCAGTGACCTACCTTGGGCATGAGGTTGGTGGGGGCACGATTCAGCTTCTACCCAGTAAAGTATAAGCTGTACAAGACTAGGCAACATATACAACAACAGGATTAGCTTAAGGCGGCGTAGGGAGGAGATGAGGAAATTGACTGAGGAAGAGGAAGAGGCTGTTGCAGTAGTCCAGCATAGAGAGGACCAGAGCTCTGGAGACATTGAGCTTCTGAGGGAAGGTTAGGAAAGGGAGAATGCCTCAGAGGAGGTGAAGCTGAAAGTGGGCACAGGTGTCCCAATGAGAAGGATCTCTGTTTTACTGGCATTAAGACAGAGATCGTTAGCTGCACACCATGTCTGAATGGTGGCCAGACGGTCAGGGATGAGAGAGGAGAAGGAAACGGTAGTAGAGGGAAGTTTAAAGGAAAGCTGTGTGTCGTCAGCATAGCACTGGAAATGAGGAGAGAAGGAGGAGATCAGGTTAGCAAGAGGGGCGAGATAGATATTGAAAAGCCAAGCAACTGCACTTAGCAAATATTGCCAAGTGAGGGCTTTAAAAACTGTCAAAATGGATGAGATGTGTGGAAAAACGCTTCAGAAGGTTATCAGACTTGCCACCTCCAACTTCCGGCAGCACAGCAGCAAGAGAGTGAGTTAGGGGCAAGGTAGAACCTAAATACCCGTGTGAAAGTGGCTTGGCCAAAAGCCAGCCAATAACAAAAAAGGGGCTGAGGACAGAGGCTTAGATGACACTGGGACTGCCACTCGGCCAAAGCCACCCCCACAGAAGGTGAACCGGCTAGTCCAGGGACATCAAATAAACTAAACCCATTAGGACCAATATGGAGGCGGCCATGATGGGCTCACAGAGTACAGATGGTCAGAACTGCCATTTTGATGCCCCCTCATTGTCACCTAGAGAAAGGGAAGGCCTAGAAAACTAAATGGCTGGGAGCAGGATTTGAAAACCCCATTGGTACCTGTGATGAATCAGTGGTGATTATCCCAGAAACCTTGGCCTGGGACCCTTCTCAAATGGCCAGGGAAAGGAAGACACTTCCTGATCCCGACCCTGGAGGTAGTGTTTTGCTGAAGGATCACATGGGGGTGGGGGAGGTCAGGAAAACTGGGAGAAACCTATTACTAACTTCCCTAGAGACCCTATGATCATAATGGCCTATGTTCACATTAAAACCTGTGAAGAAAATGGTAATCAGAACATTGGGGACTTCATGTCCAACAATGCCCTAAGTAATGGGACGAGGAAGAGGGATTCAGAGGTTGAAAACTGTAAAGTGCAGTCTAGTGGTTCTAATGATCCACACCTGAGCGGGATATTTGAATATAAAGATAAGAGCAGTCCTATTGTATGCTATTGTTATATGGGGCCATAATTTAATCAAACTTGTTGAAAAATTCGAAGTTTGTTTGCTTAGGAAGCTGCTTCGATTACCCAAATGTGTAAGTGCGGAACACATATACCTTGAACTTAATCTGGTGGCAATCTCCTATGTATTTGTTAACCATTGCGTTATTAACTTTGAGAAGCTGAAACGTCTCCAGATAGACACAATCATTGGTGCATATATGGTTGCCTACTTGCGCCTAGTGCAGAACTCTAAATTTGGAATAATGGGCAAACTACAAAAACTTCATAGCAAATGGGATTGCCAGAATTCCCCATATAGATTGATGAGTATGCCCCTCATGAAGTTAAAATTAAAGCATGTACTGAAGGAAGTCTGCTATGAACAGCAGATGATAAACCTATCCACAAAAACATTTAGTGGAATCTATTATAATGAGCGCTTATCACGTTGCAAACTCCCTAGTTATATTAATGCATACCCGAGCCCTCAAACGGTGCGGCAATATTTGTTACTAAAATTTAATATTTCTGAGGCATTGGAAACACATGGAACACAAATGGGTATTCCTCGTGACATGCGTTTCTGTCGACTGTGCGGCCATAATGTCACAGAGACACTACACCATTTGCTAATTGTATGTGATAGTCTGTATGCACTGCGATACAAACATATGAAGTCATATAATAATACCATTAATCCTGACGAAATTGAGACACTGTGGCCATTGTTTATGAGTGGTAATGACATTAATCTAATTTATTTTATGGTGACATTTTATAAGAAAATTGTATTGATATTACATTGTATTGTATAATTATGTAGGGTACCTCAAGACTGTCGTATGAAATCAAATGTGTTTTTAATGTGAGTTATTAGTAAATTGGTATATAATCTTGTATTTTAATACTGTAATAATGTGTAATCTCGGTATATAAAACATTTGTTTTGTTATATGTATACCTAATAAACTAAACTAAACTAAACTAATATAAAGAGCCTCCTCATGTGCAGGCCATTAGAACCAGAGAGGCAGAAGAAGCTGCAGACTGCAGTTGCAGCAGCAGTGGAAAACCGGAGCCGCTGCTTTATCGATGCGGGTGCCAGTCCTGAGAGGGTATTCGTGTTTGCAGATCGAAAGTGCACAGGCCGCACAGTGGTAACACAGTTTCGTAGGCGTCCCTAGTGGGAAGAGAGACTCTCCTGATTGTGAGTCTTTCTCCAGTGGGAGACGAGCACCAGTGCACTCTAGGAGCGAGAAGAGCTCCTTTCACCGCCGCAATCTGCAGTAAAATGACCGAAGCCATCGGTTATACAGAAAGCAGCAGAAGAAGCTGGAATGATATGATATGATATGATATGATATGGCATTTGTAACGCGCCTATACACAAGTGTTTCAAATGCCATGGATTGAGCAGATTCATATCAGGAATCCGGAGAGTTTACCGTTGCAAGGTAATCCCGGGAACGCATGCCAAGAATATTGTTGAAGTCGAGAAGAAGCAATATTGAACCAAAATAGAAACCCACCACCCCCATCAGCGCCTAGATGCCCTCGGGCCTTAGTGTGCGCTTAATACATTTTATAATGATAATTGCCAAAGGCAAGAGAGGGCAGTATTGAAACAAGCCACTCATAACCTCCATTGCCAAAGCCAAGTTTCTCCTTCTGGAATCAGAACAGAACAAAGTCCTTCTTTACTGTTTGATTTAAATAGTGAGGACTGCCCCAGCGTAACGTCTGTTCGATTTACAACAGCTGTTAAAGTACACCTCCTACTTGATTGTAACGTGCTCAGGATCTTCTTTGTCCCTGTACTCATTACAGCGAGCTGGTCTGACAGTTTAAAGTAACAAATGGTTTCAGACTTTGTCATAGGTAGAGAAGGTTTGGGCATTATGACCTGGTGGGGTCGGGAGCTAAGGGTCTATGTTCCAGACTCGCGTCCTTATCCCCAAGAGTGGAGTTCCTCCCCATGAGGTACTCCTGCATGTTACCACCACTAGTGGTACTATTGGTTTGCACCCGCTCCTCCCTAGCCTCATGGAAAGGTTCTCCCATCTGGGGAGAAGTGACGCCATCTGAAGAATCGTCACACTGGGCCCCAGGACTGGTTCAGGTGAAAACCTTGGTAGGCCTCCTGCCCAAAGTCGAGATGGGTCCCTGTTCTCCCCCTGCCAGGGGCAAGTCCCTGACTCTGTCACATAGCTTAAACCTGCTTTGGTGGGGTCAATGGGACCAACAGTGGCAATCCCTACCCTTTCAAATGTACTTAACTGCAGGCAGTGGTACTAATGGAACCTGGATCTTTGCCCCACCTGCCAGACACCTGACAGATTAGACAACTCCAGCAGTGGTTTTATATCTGCAACCCCATTTTGGGCCAGTAGAAACACAGGCTTATCCTCTCCTTTGTTCTCTTGGTGCCAAGGTGACCTGTGCTAAATGCAGGAGGAATGGTCTTACAGACTGGGGGACCAGCAAACTCTCTTATTGTCTCCAGCTGTAGACTCTATGGGCTCACTCTACAGGCACCCATCTGTTAGGCAAAGTTTATATGCAGTACCCTTTTGGACCACTACACACAACTAGGACTACAGGTGTAAGCAAAACCAACCTTCGGTATAAGCCTGTACTACACAGTTTTGGTAGCAGAGCTGAACAGCCAGGCTTATCTCAAGAGGGGAATGTGAGCAGTAATGATGTTACACAGGGGTCTACAATCACAAGTGTTCAAATAAACTCTTACACTGAAGGTTTCTTTGATAAATACTTATTAATTTAGTATCTGTCAGTTATAAAACATTCATAAGAAGGAGGCAATTATAAATTATAAATCACACACAAATACACTTCTACACTATTTCAGAAATACTTTTCAAGAAGAGTAAAGGCAAAGATTATTAGAAAATGAAAGGTTCAATTATTCTTAGACAGTGCAAGTATATTAGAGTTCACCAGAAGAGTCAATTCAATTCAATAGGCTAGGCCAAAGTCAATGGGCTAAAGTATTGGATAGGATAAAGCAGTTCTGGTAGTAAAACAGAAAAGTCTCTGCAAAAGTTCTTGGGAATAGTTTGTAGCAAGAAGAATCATATGTTGGGTCACAAGCTGATTAGGCCTGTGAGTTGGGAAAGTTTCAAGCACTTTCACTGCGAGAGGTAAGTACTCCCAGTCTGATTTTACAGTACCTTTACAAATGAAGAAAAAGATGCAGCTGATGACTTCTGTTCCTGGCAGTTCCTGCAGATATCGCTGTTCGTGGGACTCAGTTGTGGGGACAAGAGGGAGGACTTTGGGGGACTCCTGCACTGCACTGGGACTGGTCAAAAAGCTGCCA
Source organism: Ambystoma mexicanum (assembly GCF_040938575.1). Classification (NCBI taxonomy): domain Eukaryota; kingdom Metazoa; phylum Chordata; class Amphibia; order Caudata; family Ambystomatidae; genus Ambystoma; species Ambystoma mexicanum. Next base: position 1,141,199,861 of record NC_090923.1, on the reverse strand, counting down.
ACTGGCAAATCTTCAATTCCGGTAGCTGTAGTCAAGCACACAAGCTGGTGTCCTTCTCTCTGGTTATTTGGTTTTCCTGCAGCACTCTGAGGAAAATACAACCAGCTCCGAGATTGGTATCCAGGTGGCTTTGTGTCGAGTTGATTGGTCCCACCAACTCAAAGGGAGAAGTCGTCCTTTTAGGGCTTCTCTGTTGAGATGTACTTGGCGATTCGGACCTGCAGCAGGGCTTCAGCGGGTAAACCAACAGTCCAAGAGTTGCAGCAGCCGTCCTCTTCCAGCTCGTCTTTGGTTCTTTCGTTCCAGTGGTCGACTCTGCCTTCCAAGCCAAGAGACTCGCCTTTTATTCAGTTCTCTCCCATTAATTCCAGCATAGCTGTCACTCACCCAGCAGGATGGCTGTCCTTGCCGGACAGTTAGCCATCCCACAGAGTGCATTTGGGTATCCTAGGAGAATAAACACAGGGACTTTAGGACACCTCCCTGTTAGGCAGAAACCTGTGCAGTTCCCTTAGGGACCACTGCAAAAGATTTAGGACTACAGGTGGTTGGCAGTAAACCCAATTGGTAGCAGTCTGTACCACCCAGATTTACCTGGTAGCTGTGGCTAAGCAGTCAGACTTCTCTCAAGATGAGTTAGGCAGTATATAGAGTATACACAATAGGTACAGAGATACAGTAGCACAAGCAAACACTGACCAGAGCTTTGGTGTAAAAGTATATAATTATTTATTTAAAGACACACTTGTAAATTACACTAGCACAAAGAGAGGTAAGTAAATTCAACACACAGTCACTATTATATATATACAACCCTGATTACTTATTAGACAAGTCTTAGTGAGAAACACCACTTATTTTCAGACAGAAGTGAGCGCTTAACATAAGATGGCACTCTAATAAGTTATTAAAAAGGGAGGGAAAAGGCAGTGTTATGAAAGCACACAAATTTCAATACTTTTCAAAGAACCACAGTGAGGCAGGTTAGGTAAAGTCTACTGGAGAGCAAGGAAGTTCAAATGCCAGGCCCACTCTTAGAGAGAGCAAGCGAAATGTGTCCAGGATCACACAGTAGGGTTATGCCCAAAGAGTCTTTGTAAATAGTTCACCAAAAGATTGAGATCAAGTCAGGAAAAGTTAGTTAACAGGTCCCAGGCTAACCCAGGTTAGACAGTCGAGGATTTACTGTCACCCCAAAACATCTGTCGCAAGGGAAGCCAGGCGGGACACAGTACCTGAAAGTGGGAAGAACGCTGCAGCGGGGGCAGTTGTTCCTGGGTACGGGTGCAAGTCGGTGTTTCGTCCAGAGGAAGAGGAGGTCTCGACGTGGAGGAAAGCTGGAGGTCGTTGCGCTACCAGGGAAGAAACCAGCCGCGGAGTTTCCCGGTTACAAGGTACCACCCTTTTCTTTGCGGTAGTGGTAAACCGTGGTGTTCCGGTTGCCGGGGTGCTTGGCACGGGCAAGGCAGCCACGAGATGGTCCAGGAAGGCGAAAAGATGGAAAACTGGTTATCCCCACCTGTCAAAGGAAGAAGACTCTCCGGGCTGGAGATCTCCTCTCTCGTCGTGAAAAGTGGTGAGACGGTTCAGCAGGGCTCCACCGGTGGTGTCATTGTTGCAGATCGGCTTGGCTTCTCCCCCTCGGATTCTTTAGGTCCTGTGGCGACTTCTGAAGTTCCAGTCCCCAAAGCCCTGCTTTTATGCAGAAAACCCCCATTCATTCAGCCTAGCTGTCACTCAAACCTGCTAAGTGGTGAGCCGGGCGGCTCACCACTTGGGCCAATCACACAAGAGTGCGACTTGAGTTTCCGAGGCAACTCAGTCCAGGGTGCCTAAACCCCCTCCCACACCCCCTGTGGTACCCAGACAGAGTGGCACCACTTTTGGAGGCTTCTGTGGAGAAGCCCGCCAAAAAATGGAACAAAGGGCTCGACTTGGGTTGGAGTCACAGAAGCGAACACAAACGCCATTTTGAACCAAGTTTCGGCAAAAAATACCAACCAGTGAATTTATATTAATTTAATAAACCGGCAGTATGTTCCAGGCTATTTTAAAAAGTGATAGCCTCGAACAATGGGAAAATCCCATAGGAATATATTTGCGGTCGAATATAAAAAGTAGTATCCACTGCCACCAGCCAAAACTCGGTCGGGTGGGACTGGAGAGTGCCCCCTCAAACAACAGACCCCGGAGCAATCGAATTGCCCCGACCAGTACGTCCACAATATGATGGTTTGTACTGGTCCTGTTCACAATTTGAGACTAGTAAAGCCAATGGTGACTTTACATGCCCTGGGAGACAGTAGTCAGTCCCAGGGTATGGAGTCTATGTTTGGGGGTCGCTACGACACCCCTGGGTTATAGCACGGAGGGTGCTGTGTAACCCACATACCAAAAACACATGAAGCCCCATGGGGTAAAGGACTCCATAGCCCATAAAACACATATAAAGTCAAAGGAACACCTCAAATCATGTCTAAGAGTGGGAGGAAAAGAGTCTCACTCTTAGCAGGAGAAAAAAATAAACCCCAAAAATCCAGCAAAGCTGCTGGGGGACTCACTAGGTTTGGGAAATTAGCCTTTACAGAGAATTCTCCCTAACACTCCCTCACTTCCTGCTCACCCCAGAAATTCGGGCGCCAGAGGCGGTCTTCACTCCTGAAGCCCGCCAAAGGCGAAGGAACAAAGGGACCAAACCTAGTTTGGCACACAGAGACAAACTCTAGACGGACCTTTCCAAAAAGAAATGGCGAAAAAAGAAGACCGGGACCTGTTTAAACAAAGGAGGCTCAGACGCCATCTTGACAAACATGGTAGTTTGTTGTAAAACGACTGCCACCAGCCATTCTGAGAGGAAAGGGTAGCATTTGACTGCTACATGAGTATCTAGACATAGGGGATACTAAGTAACCCCTCCAGCACTCTATTGTAAGATAGGGTGTGCTGGGTCTAGGAATTTAAAAAGACTAGTAAAGTCAATTTCACTTTACTTACTCTGGGAAACAGTAGTTTATCCCAGAGAAGGTATTTAAACCTTGGGAAAGCCTGAAAAGGTTTCCTGTGCCACTGCACTGAGGGTGCTGTGTGAAACAAATGAAAAGATAATGCCTATGGAGTTGGTTAGACTCCACAACCAAAGAAAACACAAGAGTAAAACACATGAGAGAGTGGGAAAAACGCTCACACTCTCTCCAGGTAAAATAAATCAAGCCCTCCAAAGTTGCTGAGGGTCTCTAAGGTGAAGGGAATTAGCACATCTATGAGAATTCTCCCTAAGACCATCTTCCCAATAAATCCTGTGCTTCCAAGGGGGTTCACTCCCCATTTGGGAACAGGCCTGTGTTTTTAGCCTTCAAGAGATGGATATGCTCGCTGACCTTTGCCAAGGTCTGCCCTAAAGGGACCCCCTTCTGAAAGCAGACTTTTCCGTTCAGGGTGCTCATTATGGTCCAGATACGCAGGCAGTACCTCTTCCTCGTCGGGTTCAGGTACTGGGTCAGGTACCTAAACAGTGGTTGCAGGTACTTTAGGGGGAGAAGAGTTATTCCCCTTTTTGGTTTCCTTTCACTGTCCTTTTGCCTTGGGTTGTGCATCACTGGGAACTTCTGAAGGGGGCTACCAGCCAACATAGGCTTTCGAGGAGCTCCGGCAAGCTCCTCTGAGTTTACCAAATTAGAGTACATTACAGTTCTACTGTACCCAGTGTCCCTGATAGCAGTTAACGCAATCTCATGTACTGGAATACTATTCTCAAAGTAAAATTATGTGTCAGTTTCTCCAAAAATGTGTGCAAAAAAAAGAGTGCAGCAAATTTGTTTTTTCCATTTGTGCTCATTGCTGAAATGCACAGGTCCAGCCCATTGCATACATTAGTGTCAGGAGCGCAATCACGACAACTGATGTATGACAGGCTCCCAGCAACAATATGTGCTGGGAGGGCATTTCAAAGAAAAAGGCCTCTAAAGGCCCAGCCTCTGTGAAATGCTCATAAAAATAATTAATAATTAATAATTTTAAAAGAATTTGCATCCCTGTTTGGGGGATGGAAATCAAATGGTGACAGCCACAGTTTAAACTGCGTCTGCCACACAAGAAAAAACGATGACAGTGTCAAAAATTACACTGTCATAATTTGGGCTTCACCCAGCGACTGTTTTCAACAGGCACAGCAGGGGTGACCCTCATTTCTGCGCATTTAAAAGCACTGCCCGTTTGTGAATTCTGAATGTGCTTTTAAACGTACAGAAACACCCCCTTATTTGCGCAAAGGGGGAAAGGGGCATCTGAGTGAACGCATGCGCTTTGTGATTTGGGCTGCTCCTTTTTTGGGTGTATAGGAGGACGGGCGCTACTTCAATTGCGCCCAAAAAAGTTTAGAATATCTGGCCCTATGTATTTCCATGTATGGCAGCATACTCTTCAGCAATGTTATGCCTTCCAGAATACATTTAATGGGATACTGGAATAGTGTCTGTAATTAACCTATATGGGTCAAAATGAAAAATGCATTAGTGTCACATGCTAAAGCAATGTTACTTTTGCCAGGTTCAGGTTAAATTAAACTACCTGTTCTTCAGCCTGGCCTCGTAGGAGACTTCATTGGTAATGTGCAGCTTTATAGCCCTGCAAAAATCCCCTAATTTGTGACTGATAGGAAGGATAATGTGTCTATTAAAGGAAACAGTGAAGGGTCCTTTTCAATGTACTCTGGATTCTCTGACACCTTTCTCTTTTCAGCCTGGCTCGTGTCGGAAAGGTGGGACCCATGATCGGACAGTATGTGGATTCCCAGTGGAGTCTGGCCAGCTTCACAGTGCCAGCTGAATCAGCCTGCATCTGCGCCTTCGGAAAGAGTGCGTCCAAAAATGTCAACTCTGTCATCGGTGAGTGTACAGGTAGCTGCACAAGTAATGCTAGCAGGTGTTACAAAGTGTGTCATCTGGACCTTTGTAAAGGAGTGTCATCTTTGGTTATTGTGTGTGCCATCATGAGGGTATACTCAGAGAGCAATTGAGGGGTTAACGGATGTGCGATCGGTGGTGTGCAAGGATTGCCTTCAGGGGTAAATGGAGAGTTCCATCTGAAGAATTACTAGTAGAAGGGGCACCATTGGGATGCAACAGGGTGGGTCATCTGCGTTATGCAGGGGGTGACATTGAGAGATTACAGGGAGAGCCATTGACGGTTGATGATCGTAATCGAAAGTACAAAAATAGCTATCAAGTGGCCACCAAAAAGTGATAGATGGAAAGCTTTGAAATAATCCTAACTACTGGCTTTGCTCTGAGAATCTTTTTAGCTTGTTTGTGCTAATACAGGGGAGGATTAGCCCTATGTAAATCTGTCATGGTCCTGCCACTTATGGCATGTTTCAGCCTTTTTGGGTCTCTTCAATGAGATGCAGCTTACTTCCTTCAGTACAGTGAGCAAGGGACCTATATATGGACATAACCCTCTCCCGCTTAGGGAGACTTACAATATACACTATACGGAGGATGGATGGATGGATGGATGGATGGATGGATGGATGGATGGATGGATGGATGGATGGATGGATGGATGGATGGATGGATGGATGGATGGATGGATGGATGGATGGATGGATGGATGGATGGATGGATGGATGGATGGATGGATGGATGGATGGATGGATGGATGGGAGTTTGAAAGCTCTAAACTGTGAATGGGATGTGAGGCACCTCCTGTTTTTTACTTTTTCCAGACTGGTTCAACAAACCTTTCCCCTGTTGTATCCTCGACCAAGACCTCATCAGGGATGCGGGTCCCAAATGTTTTCCTCAGAGGCCGCAAGCCTTTTAAGGTTGGGGTGTCTCAAGGGCAGCATGTTGTTTCTTCAAGTATCCTTATGCAGTTGCCTGGCCTCCGCTGGATTTTTGCAGCTTTTGTTAATTACATACAGGTGCAGCCTACTGGTGGTTTCCCCTATTGGGAACCTCTGTGCAAATCCAGAGGCAACAGGTAAATCCCGTTTCTTAAAAAAGAGTTAGTGGAATATGGATGTTGCCGTATTATATGGCATGGTCTTGGGGAGTGTGACTTATTTATGAAGGGTTTCTGTATTTAAACCCAAATCCAAACCTAGAGGGAAAGCCCATGAAGAAGCAAGCAAATGCTACATGTGGCCACCAAATGTTTGAATGAATGCAGTTATGTGATTTGGATGCTGAGAGACTGAGAGCTCTCAAACTCCTATTTAACTCAAGGCCCTGCGCCCATACCATGTTAAGCCTGGTAACATGTTCTAATGCACAGAAGATGCCAACACAGAGATTTGAGACACACACTGCAGAACCACGGTCCTCCATACAGCAAACGCACAGTGGCTAATCAGCCTTATATCAGGAACTGGTACTGCACTAACTGATGGGCCCGAGACATCCTTAAGAAGGATCACCAACCACTCGCCCTCCACCTTGACGAAGACTTCGGTCGAAACACGTGTTGGCTTTTCTCACATGCACATAGCACTTCGTGCTAGGTCACTTGATCTCTTCTATAACCAACAATTAACAAAAAACTCTATTTGTGAACACGAATAAAGTGTTGCAGACTTCTTTCAATCAGCAATCGCAAACATGGTCCCAACCATTCTCCAGTGTCATTGCTAAACAAGTTTTGCATGCTTACCACAACACAGAGGAATTGGGGTGAGGGAATCTGGAGGAAGGGATGCTGAACACTGCCAACTCTTTGAAGACCTTTTCTAATGGCAAAGCTCTGCTGGTTCCTGCAGACATCTGACTTTTCAATTGGCCAGAGGGAAAAGATTAACCACCAATCCCTGGCCCTGACGTGGCAGGCACAGCCGAATCTCACCCTCTAGTAACCTTTGCTTCCTGAGAAGCCTTGCTACATGACCATCAACTCACCCGACACAATGAAGCAGAAGCACCTGACCATAAGAGGGCGGACAACCAGCAGAGCCAGAGGCCTGTGGTTGCAACCTGTTTAAAAAGAAAAAAAGGTCAAAGAATAGTAATAGTAAGTGGAAAATAACATACAGCAATCTTCCTGAAGATCCTTTTGCAGCCACTGCAGCAGCTGTTGCATTACTTTACTACCAGAACCAGAGCGGCTGACCTCTCACCATGTGTTAATCCAAATGCCATTGGTCAGCGATTAAAAGAAATAAATAGCTGAAGATACCTGAACTGCGCGTTCATGTCTCTTGCCTGTTTTCAATAGACAACCAAGCTTTACCTTACTGATGAGGCTCAACACAGCCAAAACATGTCAGGGGTGGCTTGTTGTGTTGTGCAGAGGTCACATGTCCTTGCAGTTTGTACTTGGTTATTCCCATTGGTGGTAGGACCAAGGCTGATTCGCATATGGTGGGTACCCGTTCCAAGTGGTGCAGATGAGGGGAAAAACTCATGGCATGGATGGCTGTCCATGATAGCGGTTATGATTGATTCAAAGCATTTCATCCATCACGTTTTGATTTTGTTTTGCCATGGGGTGGTCACATAGATTGCCATCATGGATTCATAAGGAGTGGCAATGTGAAATGAATGGTTGTGCAATTGTGAGATTATCCATCTTCTGTCACCAATCCCACCACACACATTTCTGCTTCTGCAACCAGGTGGCTAATCCGCCCAGTGTATATCCCCATCCCACAGAGCTGAGAGTTTCCATACCGGTACACAGGTAAAAGGTGTTAAGATGGATTTCTAGAATCTGGCATGGTGGACAGTTTTAAGGAGGCCTCCCTAGTTATAGTGAACAAGGGAACTCTGTGAGGTTAGCCAAACCCAATCAAGGGAAGCGTGGAGAGTGGTCAAGAATGTTCTCAGGAGAGTGTGAATGGGGTTAGGGATTCCACAAGGAGTACAAACAGTGAAGCACACAATAATTCAATTCAGACAGGTAAGTATAACTATACTATATTTATTCTAGGCCCAAAACATACACTGGGAAATGAAACAAGCAGGTGATAATATCACACAACACTCAATTATAAAACATATATACAGTCACCTTTAGGTTCTTCGAAAAACAGTCAATATCTTAGACAACAAAGAGAAGGTAATTAGTGATGCATTTGAGTGAAACCAATTCACAATTATTCCTAACTTTATAAATCTTATCCGTATTATGTATGGGGCCTTGTGCCCAAAAGCCACAAAGCTTCTTCTCAGGAAAAGGGGCTGATGTCGGAAGAGTTCTTGTGGTGGTGAAATGTTCCAGAAGATATTCAAAATAGTTACAGGTAGGTAAAATTATATTTCTATCTTTCAGATAGAGGCTTTTACATCAGACGATCAAAAAAGTGATGGCATGGAATAACCAAAGTTTATTCCAAGGTTTTTAAGAAGAACAGTGGGAGGGGAATGCGTTGCAGTTACTTATCCCGCGACTATGATTTTCCCAGATAACTAGGTGGGTTGACTGGGGATTGCAGGAGGTAGGGTTTCCTTCTGTGGGTGGAAGGATTCTTCTGGTTGGATCCAGGAGCAGAGTGCAACCTTTGCAAAGAAGAAATACAGAAGGCACTGATGCAGACCTCTTCAGGACATTTGGGGAAGGCGAGTTCCAGCGACGGCTACCGCACACAGGCGACAGCAGGTGTCCTTTCAGTCGCGGTTGAACAAGACCTTACAGAGCAAGATCCCTTGAAGCTGGGAGGCTGAAATTTGGAAGCTATGAGACTTGTATACCACAAACTGGCGACCACCTAAGTTCAGGCGACGAACGTGAACGTGTAATGTCATCGATTCTACCAAATTAGCTTAGTGGAGCGCTGGTCAGTCCATTGAGACACTTACTAAGGCTCAGAATGGCTGGATCCACAAGTATGCATCGGGACAGGTTGTCCCGCCAGTCCAAGGGTTGCAGTACCGCTCAGGCCCTTCGCAGATCAGGTAGTCCAGCAGGGCTTCTTTCAGGTTCCAGTTTCGCGCCAGGCTCATAACCATCATGAAGACCAACATTGGAATGGGACTATTTACTTGGGACTATATAACTTGGGGGGGTTCAGCCAACATGGAGGCACACACATAGCTCAGTTACAAGGAACTGAGCTATGCGGTCTAGTCTTTTGGGTGTGGCAGGCCTGGGACTACTTTACCTGGACTACTTTACCTGAGACTATTTAAACCACACCCAAACAGCAGAACATGCTTTGCGTTATTCTGCTGTGGGCAGCGTAACACTCACCGTGTCCAGTTCTTTGATGCCAGCTTACCTGAAACCAAGGACCTGCAGAGAGAGAAAGAAAACTACGAAGCTTACCTGGAACAGTATCCTGTCTTCAATCCATCGCTGACTTCAGTTCCACTCACCTGAAGGTACGAACTCCATCATCCGGCACTGCATGCATCCTGGAATACCATAACCTGGAAAGTGGAGAAAGAAAGACCGCATTAGTAAGCGTTTACTCACGTTTCCTCCCGTATGAAGAAAGCCACACAATTCTTACCTGGGTAGCCATCTCCTGGTCAGTATCATTGCTGGGACATTACGGCGCTCGGCGAGGAACATCGCAACCTGCAAGGAGAGAAAAGACACAGGTTAGCAATATAAAAGGCGAAACAGCACCGCGCATCGCTTTACTCACTGGACAGCATCGCGCACACCGCGCTTTCGCCTACCGGCCCATGCTCATCTTCAAACTGCATGACAACACCAAAATACCTTTCCATACCTAAAAGGAAAGAAGCAAGACATTATTATTCGAACTAAGAGGAAGATAAGAACTGCATATAAAGACTGTAAAGCAGCAAACCTACGGCATCACAGCAGGCCTGGATTCCCACAGGGGGGCTTGCACCACTGAAGTAACTTGGTCGCTGCTCGCCCCCCACATCTACGTGCCCCTGCCACGAAGAGCAGGACGGAGAATCCACCTCTTACAATATTAAGGTGAGGAGAAGGCCCAAGGGGGAGGAAGGAGTTGAGGCCAAGGGAGGTGGGAAAACACAAAGACAATCTGGTATTGAGCCCAGCTCTCCTATATTGCAGACCCACCTTTAACCAGAGGCCTTACCAAGGGACCGGGAGAGGGTGCGAGAGTGCAAATCATCCAACCAGGCCTGGGTGGCGTCCCCATGGATACCAGGTGAGCGTAACAGAACGCAAAGCCTCATTAATATTATCCACCTGGGCGTCATGGAGACTTCAGAGACTGACCAGTTAGTTCAGTTGTTGTGACAATTACACGCTGAAGTACATTCAGCCAGGAAAGAAACCAACGCTCTTAGGTGGGATTTGATTGTTACTACGGATCGTACAGACAAAATAAGTAGACAATTGCTCCAATCACAGGCAGGACAGACCCCATTACCTGGTAACATTCCACCAGCACCTGTACCAACTTCCTCCACCAATCCAGTACAAATAACTCTTCCTGGGGCAGTTCCTTTAGCTCCACCTGAATGATTTACAGGGGACCCCAAGAAGTACGCAACTTTCATGAACCAGTGTCGTCTTCATTTCCTTTGCAGACCTGGGGCTTTTCCTAACGACCAAGCGTGGGTTGCTTTTGTTTTTCTCATATCTGAGTGACAGTGCTGCGGATTGGTCGTTACCATTGGTAAGTCAGGATAACCCGTTGTTCCATGACTTTGGGGGTTTCCAGGTGGAAATGGAAAAACTCTTTGCTTGTCATACCCAAGGCCAATCATTAGACAACAAACTTTTGTCATTCCGTCAAGGAAGTCAGGACTTGCTTACAAATATATAGCAACATTTAACAGACTAGTCATTGAAGCTGGGTGGCCTGAGAAAAAAAGGACCACACTATTTCATCGGGGTCTATGAGGGGAACTAAAGGATGTCCTTGCTCAAGTGGTTAACTCACCCAAAGACTGTGGAGAATTCATCAACCTTGTGGTGCAATTAGATCACAGATTACAAGACCAAAAAGCGGACCGGATAAGGTTAGAAACTCGAGCTGTGTATGTCCGGTCAAAGGATAATGTTCCACGTACATTGGAAAACACGGTAGAACCCATGCAAATCAGAGGTGTACGGCCCCCTTTGACTAAAACTGAAAGAGACAAGAGAAGGCAACAGCAATTATGCTTAAATTGCGGAAAATCAGGCCACTTCCTCCAAGAATGTCCACTGAAACCAACAAGGAGAACTGTTGGAGCCACATAGAAGGAAGATAATAACAAGGAGTCGAAAAACTACCAAGCCCGGCAAGCGAAGAGGTCCGCATCTCGAGCGAGAAGGATGAGCCACAGACCTCACACTTTGCATTACCAGTAATTTTGATCAATCACCAACAACCGTCTCGGATGCATGCTGCCGAAGCATACATAGACAGCGGAGCAGTTGGGAATTATGTACACCAAGATCTGGCAGCAGAGATGGGGCTTCCCTTATGCTCTAAGTCGACTACTGAAAAGGTTACTACTGTTAATGGGATAGAAATAGCTTCCGGACCAGTAACCCAATGTACAGCAGCACTAACCCTACTGTGCCAGGATGGACACCGAGAATCTATTGCATTCGATCTCATCAAAGCTCCTCAGTTTCGACTAATCTTACGGATGCCATGGTTGGTAGCTCACAACCCTCTAATAGATTGGCATGCCAAGAAGTTGGCCTTTTCCGATGATTGTGCTCGCACCTGTTATTACCAAGAAAAGGGGAACACAGACTTATGTACATCTGCTACTCCCATTACGGCGGCAATTGTACTACGTGTGACTTGTACTCTACCAAATGAATACCAAGATTTTCAAGACGTGTTCCAGAAAGAACAAGCCAATACTCTACCACCGCACAGGCCCTGCGATTGTCAGATCAACCTCATACCTGGTGTGCAAATTCCTTGTGGTTGAATCTATGCACTTACTGAACCAGAAAACCTCCATTTGAAATCTTATCTTGATCAGTACCTGGCAAATGGATTTATCTGCCCATCTAAATCACCGGCAGCCAGTCCCTTATTCTTCGTACCAAAGAAGGAAGGAGATTTGAGGACTTGTATCGACTATCGCACATTAAACCAGATCACAGTAAAAAAACGTTATCCACTGCCCCTTATTCCCGAATTATTGGATCATGTCAAAGACGCCCAAATCTATACCAAACTGGACCTTAGGGGGGTGTACCATCTTGTTCGAGTGAAGAAAGGAGACAAATGGAAAACCGCCTTTCGTACCAAATACGTACGGCTTGTATGAATACCAGGTAATGCCTTTTGGACTTTGCAATGCTCCTGCTGCATTCCAGTACTTTATGAATTATGTTTTGCGGGAGTTAATTGACATTTGCACCCTGGTTTACATTGACGACATCTTAGTATATTCTGTACAAAAGAAGACCATGTTGGGCATGTCCGCTCCGTCCTTACTAAACTCCGCCAACATAAACTGTATGCTAAACTTGAAAAATGCTCTTTTCATGTCACCGAAGTGGAGTTCCTCGGTTTTAGCCTCACACCAAAAGGTATCAGAATGGATAGGCACAAGGTATATGCCATTCTTAACTGGCCATCACCAACTTCATTTAAAGGAATCCAGAGTATGCTGGGCTTTGCAAACTTTTACTGCCGATTCATCCCAGATTTTTCCCAAATAGTGCATCCAATTACATCACTATTGAGAAAAAACAATAAAAACTTCCATTGGACCGAAGAAGCAGAGAAGGCCTTTCAAGAACTTAAGAAAAAATTCACTTCTGCTCCAGTTCTACGGCATCCTCGCCCAGACCTCCCTTATCTAGTTAAAACAAATGCGTCTAGCATGGCTATGGGAGCTGTTCTCTCACAAAGGGACCCAGGAACTGGCCAGTTACACCCTGTGGCCTTCTGGTCATGAAATTTCTCACCTCCCGAACTCAACCATGCTATCACAGACAAAGACCTCTTGGCTATAAAATCAGCTTTCAAGGCATGGCGACACTATCTCCTTGGTGCTAGACATACTGTCGCGGTCATAACTCATCATCGAAACCTGCAATACCTAAAAACAGCAAAGGCGCAATCATCCCGTCAAATGTGGTGGGCTCTTTTCTTCGCTGAATATGACTATGTGATCATCTACCGGTCAGGAGTCAGAAACAGAAAGGATTACGCCTTGTCCCGCATGGGTGTTGATGATAAGGTAAACATAACTCCAGATCCAGTAGCCATCATTCCAGAAGATAAACTCCTGTGTCTTACGACAACATTAACACAGGGTGAACTCCAAAACGAGATCCAACTCTTAATGGATCCCACTTCCTCACAAGAGTGGTGTACTCAAGGAGAACATTACACCATTAAAGACCAGTTACCATATTTTAGGAACCGTCTATACTTGCCAAGTAAAGATTTACAAGAGCAGGTTATTTCAGGTTATCACGACTCCCTGATTGAAGGTCATCCTGGAATTGCCACAACTCTAGCTAAAGTAAAACAAAACTATTGGTGGCCCACATGGCGTAAAGACATCATACAATTTATCCAATCTTGTGATGTGTGTGCACAAAACAAGTCCCAAAAGCAGAAACCAGCTGGTCTTCTCCAACCATTGGAAATTTCTCCCGCACCATGGCACACACTGTCCCTTGATTTCATTACAGATCTACCTCCCAGTCAAGGATTCAACACACTCTTAGTAGTTGTAGACTTGTTCTCTAAAATGGCACACTTTATTCCTTTTAAGGGTCTTCCAAATGCATCCAATTTAGCAAAAGTATTCCTGGAGGAAATCATATGGCTACATGGCTTTCCATCGGTCTTGATCTCAGATCGAGGTTGTCAGTTTGTATTCAACTTCTGGAGAAAATGCTGTTCAATGGCCCAAATTGACATACGACTAACCACAAGTCACCATCCCCAAACAGATGGCCAAACAGAAAGAACAAACCAAACCCTCGAGCAATACTTACGTTGCATGTTACATCAAGTGGAAAGAAATTGGAAGGACTTGTTATGGATAGCTGAATATGCCTATAATAATTAATTACACACCAGCACTGGCCAACCCCTTTCTACACTATATATGGTAGACATCCAATGCCTCCAATCACCGGCAGGCGAGAGCTGGCCAACGAGGTAAGGCCTAGAGAGAAGGCCATCCCCCTGACTGAGCTGAGCCCCCAGTCTGTTCCTCACCATGCCCAGTAGCCACACTGTCGCTGAACCCGCTGCAGGAGCAGCCCGCGCTGCCACCGAGATGCAGAGAGGAAGAGGTAAGCTCCAGGCATAATATCAGCTGCCTCAGAGCCCTCGTTATCCTCACGGCACATCTTCAACCTCATCCGCTCTAAAATCGCCTTTATTGAAGAGCACCTGATTGCCATACTGTACAAAGGCTGCTCACCTTATCTACCAGCAGCCTCCAAGCACATAATGCCCGTGTGCTTGCATTCCGTTCGAAAATCATTTGTTCAGGCAATTTAAAGATGGCCACCGCGCTTTGGTCCTCCCGTGCCTGACCTTGTCCTGAATGCCTGCCTGACCTGCACCTTGCATCCTGCTCCCGGATTGGTGCTAACGTGCCTCCAATCACCGGCAGGCAAGAGCCGGCCAACGAGGTCAGGCCTAGAGAGAAGGCCATCCCCCTGACTGAGCTGACCCAGCGCATCGGCACGGAACGCTGAAAGCAGCCCATGCCACGCCGGTATCCGGTCCCACCAACCTTGAACAAGGTAACTTCATCCATAGCCCTTCGAGGATTTGCCATATATACGTGCGCTGTCACAACTTCTTGAATTGACTCATTGCACACAACGCTATGCTGCGCTAGCTTGCCGCGTTATATTCTTGCTGACAATGTGCATGCCTTGACGCTAATATGCTAAATATACTCAACGGGCTGCGAGCATGCCAGAGCTCCTAGCCACGATCTTGCAATTGTTATCTGTGTACGTCTACATTCATTGCACCATCTAGTACTCAAGTTTAGACATAGCAGCATTCCATATGCCTATTTGATTACTAGTATTGTAGTTAGCCTCCTTTATACACCTTTAAGCACTCCCTATTATCTTGCCTCACTTGCATTCCAGTGTACTCTGCATATAACCTACTTGATGTGGTATTTGATCAGCTATTGGTGCAGTGCACCAAGCGTCAATGTGCCTGAAATTTGTCAGATATCCCAACTTTGAATTGCCATAGACGCTACTAGCCCTAGGCTGCTTTTACACCTTGTGTGATACTTGCCTAGCATCCATTGAAAAGCACTTGGTCTCTACGCTTGCCTTTGTGTTAGACCTATGTTATTACACATGGACATCCTCTACACTTTGCTTGATTCATAACCAGTTCTCTGTATACGATGTATTTGCCAATGCTTTACACTGTCCTACTAAGGACTCTCCAATACATTACTAGCCTACACGACCACACCATGCTCCTTAACCCACCCTTACCTGCGCCAGTGC
Source organism: Ambystoma mexicanum (assembly GCF_040938575.1). Classification (NCBI taxonomy): domain Eukaryota; kingdom Metazoa; phylum Chordata; class Amphibia; order Caudata; family Ambystomatidae; genus Ambystoma; species Ambystoma mexicanum. The sequence continues at coordinate 1,141,184,513 of NC_090923.1, read as the reverse complement.
AGAATGCCCCTAATCATGTTGCCATGACTACTATACCTTGCATTGTTTCACAGAGGAACCTCAAATTACGTACTAGATTACCTAGGCTCTATGACCCTCTAACCAAACTAGCGCACAGCAATGTCACTTGTAGCCTGCGTAATTCAAGCCATCACCGGCACCCAATCCAACTTAACAGTAGACTCTTCCGAGAACCTATCCTTCTCCCGAAATGTAAATCTAAAACACAACTAGCAATCCCGAAACCAGTTCAGTCTGGGCTAAGGGCTGCTCTTATAAATGCACGTTCTATGGTAGCCCATGCTACTGACATAGCTGACTTACTACACAATGAAAACCTAGACCTTTTAGCGGTTACCGAATCTTGGCTTCACCCAGCAGCCAACCCAGCAATTATGCTAGCCGTGCCAGACTACACCCTCCTAAGACTCGACCGTACTACCTCTCGAGGTGGTGGTCTTGCTATTATAGCTAAAACCAATTTATCAGTGAATCTCTCACCACCACACAACATAGGTTCTTGTGAATCCCTAACGGCCAAGTTAACTCTATCTAATACGCAGTCTGTATCCATTCACCTATTATACAGACCTCTTGGTCCATTAGAATCTTTTGAAGATGACCTAAAAAATATTATATCACATAATCTCAAGAACTCCTCCCAAAGCATCATACTAAGAGACTTTAACCTTGGTCTTAGTGACCTGTTAGACACTAATGCCACTATAATCAATAACACCCTTGAGGAACTAGGTTTCAATCAGAAAATTACAGCCCCTACCCATACCAAAGGTAGAACCCTGGACTGGCTAGCTGTGCACAATTGCCCACTTACAGTCTTATCTATATTTCCTCAGCCGTGGTCTGATCATCACTTGATCACATTCTCCCTAGAGCTCACACCACCGATGCTCCCCAACAGCATAGCTCCAGCTGTCCCAACCAGAAATAAGAGAAACGTCACTCCTGAAAACCTTATTCCTCTGATTTTACCTACTCTTAACGCTATTCCCGACCAAACAGATCCTTCTACTATGGTAGATCTGTATAATAAAGTAATGCTATCTTCCCTTGATGCCATAGCACCTCTCAAAGTGATAAAGAGCAAACCTTGCAAACATGTGAACAATTGGTTCTCTCCTCACCTTAAGGCTATCAGACAGGAGAAACGACGCTATGAAAAAATCTGGAGATCAGATCCATCTGAAATCAATAAGATAAACATAAGTAATTTAGCTTCCCAGTATAAAAAAGAAATCATCCTTGCAAAACAAACTACCTATGATCTCCGAATCTCTCAAGCGAAATCTAATACTAAAGAGCTCTTCTCTATTCTGAAAGAAATAGAAACTCCTGTCCAGCTGCCTGACTCATGCATCAAGGACAAAAACTGGTGCACAGATATTCAAAATGCTCTTTCCAATAAAATTACTTCTCTGCAAACTGAAATCAGTAACAAAAAAACTCCCTTCTCTCCATCTCTAAATTGAGCAACACCAGCTGTACTCCTCCTCAACCTACCCCGACGACACCTCCTGTGCCCACCCCCCTCTTCAACTTCAGTAAAGTCTCTATCAAAGAGGTTGAAAAAGTTATTCTTGCACTCAATCCTTCGAACTGCCATGGGGACCTATGCCCTGCACAACTGATAAAAGATGCATAAAAGATGCAGCTCGAAAACTCTCACCATTTATTACTAAACTAATAAATGCATCTTTTACAGCCGGCACCATACCTAACAATCTGAAACAATCCTGGGTCCCCCACTCCTTAAAAAACCGACTCTAGATCCTGCCATCCCTACCAACTACCGTCCCATCAGTACAGTGCCGCTTCTTCTCAAAATCCTTGATAAAATAGCATACCAACAAATTCAACAATACCTTGAACTCAACCACCTCCTAGGAGTCCGACACTCAGCACGGGACTGAGACTGCGCTTATAGATCCTAAGGCACAGATAGATGAGCTGAGAGATGAGGGCAAGAAAGCACTTTTGTTACTTCTCGATCTCTCGGCTGCATTTGATCTGGTCAACCACGAGATCCTCTGCACACACACAGTCAGCAGCTCATTTCTCCCAGGTGGCAACTGAATGGATTCAGTCCTTCCTTAACAACCGCACTATGCAAGTTTGTTCCCCTTCAGCAGTCGCTGACCCTATGCCCATTACCTGTGGTGTGCCACAAGGTTCTTGTGTCTCCCCTACCCTGTACAACATTTTTACAAAGCCCCTTTTCGATGATCTAGATGGCCTGGGTATCACCTACACAAACTATGCTGATGATAGCCAGATCCTCATCCCGCTGACGGGGGATTATGACAAGGATTTGGCCTTTGTAAATCGAGTGTACCTCATCATCCAGGCATGGATGGCTTCTCACTGTCTATGCCTGAATGATGACAGAACTCCTCATCCTAGGTACTGCACCCAACCTCAATAAATTAGGCCAAAACTACTCATCCTTTGTCATTGACAATAATATTATCACCGTAGCTGAGGAGGTTAAAACCTTAGGATTCTATTTAGACTCAACACTCACCTTCAAAAACAAGTCAATGCCATGGCTTCCGCCACTTCCTATACATGTAAACTCATTAGGGCAGCCAAACCGTTCCTCTCTCCAAACAACTGCATCACTCTAGCTAGAGCATTGATCCTATCTAAGTTGGATTATTGCAACGCACTCTACGTAGGCAGCAATAAAAACATTACTAATAAAATTCAAACCCTACAAAACAACGCCTTAAGAACAGCCCTAAGCCTTCCGAGAAAAGCACATATCTCAGAGACTAGAAGATCATATAATTGGCTTGTATATCCTCTCATCTCTATGCTTAGATATATCTACAACTTGTAAACTATGTATATTCACCTTTAATTTATACTCTGATGTATCGGCCCTAATGTTGGATGCTTTCAACACTGTAACCTAGTTGGACTCATCTAATGCATGCTCTGTAACTTAAGTTTTACACTCCTCTTGCTGCTTTGCGCTGTGCTATCCACGCGTTAGGCGTGCTTTACAAATAATAAAAACAAACAAATAAAGAAACATCCACGCATACTTCAGAATTGGATTTCCCAACCCCTTTGGAAATGCCAGGGGTTAAAACCCTACATACGAATATTTCCCAGGCCTTCAAAGAAGCAGCAGAACATTTACTCCAAGCCAAGAACAGACAAAAGAAATTCGCTGACCAACATCGTAGTAAAGCCCCCGACTATCAAATTGGAGACAAGGTCTGGTTAGCATCAAAATATGTGCCCATAAAAGGGACTCAGACCTTTTGTCCTCGATATCTGGGACCTTATTCTATTGGATCCATATTAAATCCAGTGGCAGTTAAATTAGCCCTACCACCCACTATGCAGATTCATCCTGTGTTTCACGTATCACTCCTGAAACGGGTACAACCCGGTAATCGGGTTACACCACCACCAAAACCAGTATTAGTTGACAGAGAGCCAGAGTTTGAAGTAAAGGATATCCTAGACTCAAAATACACCAGATCCAAACTATACTACTTAGTTCATTGGAAGGGATACGGCCCTCAAGACAGAACATGGGAACCTAGTGAATACGTCCATGCACCTTGCTTAATTAAAAAGTTCCATCAGAATTACCCAGCCAAACCAGGACCAGGCAGATGTGCCATCGTGAGAGGGGTCCTGGGGGTTGGGGGGGGGAGTGCTGTCATGACTCTTGCCCCTGGCCCTCACTGGCAAGTCAGCCTTCCAGTTAGGGCCAGGTCAAAGGCCTTAAAACCTCATCCAAGACTCTCTTGGAGTCAGTCCTGGCGCCTTTTGCGCCAGGCTCATAACCATCATGAAGACCAACATTAGAATGGGACTATTTAATTGGGACTATTTAACTTGGGGGGCCGGGGGGGGGGTTCAGCCAACATGGAGGCACACACATAGCTCAGTTACAAGGAACTCAGCTATGCGGTCTAGTCTTTTGGGTGTGGCAGGCCTGGGACTACTTTACCTGGACTACTTTGGGTCTGGCAGGCCTGGGACTATTTTACCTGGACTACTTTACCTGAGACTATTTAAACCACAACCAAACAGCAGTACATGCTTTGCGTTATTCTGCTGTGGGCAGTGTAACGCTCACTGTGTCCAGTTCTTTGATGCCAGCTTACCTGAAACCAAGGACCTGCAGAGAGAGAAATAACACTACGAAACTTACCTGGAACAGTATCCTGTCTTCAATCCATCGCTGACTTCAGTTCCACTCACCTGAAGGTACGAACTCCATCTTCCGGCACCGCATGCATCTTGAAATACCATAACCTGGAAAGAGGAGAAAGAAAGACAGCATTAGTAAGCGTTTACTCACGTTTCCTCCCGAATGAAGAAAGCCACACAATTCTTACCTGGGTAGTCATCTCCTGGTCGGTATCGTTGCTGGAACATTACGGCGCTCGGCAAGGAACATCGCAACCTGCAAGGAAAGAAAAGACACAGGTTAGCAATATAAAAGGAAAAACAGCACCGCGCATTACTCACCGGACAGCATCGCGCACACCGCGCTTTCCACTACTGGCCCATGCTCATCTTCAAACTGCATGACAACACCAAAATACCTTTCCATACCTAAAAGGAAAGAAGCAAGACGTTATTATTCGAACTAAGAGGAGCATAAGAACTGCATATAAAGACTGTAAAGCAGCAAACCTACGGAGTCGCAGCAGGCCTGGATTCCCACAGGGGGGGCTTGCACCAGTGAAGTAACTTGGTCGCTGCTCGCCCCCCGCATCTACGTGCCCCTGCCACGGGGAGCAGGACGGAGAATCCACCTCTTAAAATATTAAGATGAGGGGAAGGCCCAAGGGGGAGGAAGGAGTTGAGGCCAAGGGAGGTGGGAAAACATAAAGGCAATCTGGTATTGAATCCAGCTCTCCTATATTGCAGACCCATCTTTAACCAGAGGCCTTACCAAGGGACCGGGAGAGGGTTCGAGAGTGCAAATCATCCAACCAGGGCTGGGTGGCATCCCCGTGGATTCCAGGTGAGCGTAACACCGTGTGAAAAGGGGAAGTGGATAAAATAATAAACCAGGTCCTGCTTGCCGCCCACTGAAATCTTGTGATAGATCTTGACAACTTGCTCTGACCTGTGAAAAAACATACATTGGTTACAAATAACCTTGTCTATTGTCTTGGTCTATTTAATATCTGTGGGCCTCATTATGAGTCCGGCGGTAACAGAGCCGGAAAAACCAGCAGGTTACCTGCGAACTCGTATTACCATTCCGCCTCTGTGATTCCCAGAATTACCGGGGCATTATGACCCCGGTGACCCGGGAATTCCGGAGGCGGAATTCTGTAAGTCCCCATTCCCATGGAGTCCCAATGGACTCCATGGGGATGGGGACCATGGAAACACTGGTTCCGTCTCTGACAGAGCCGGTGTTTCCATGTCCGCCTGCAGGCGGGTGGTGTTAAACCCACCAGGTCAGACCTTTGCGGGAGTGACACCTACCGCCTGCAGGACTCCTAATCAGCCGGTCCAGAAAGAACAGTGGTGGCGGTTTTACCACCAGCGTTCTTTCCGGACCGGCAGGGTCGTAATGAGGCCCTGTGTGTGATTAGTTCTGACACTGCACTATACCTGTAAGCCTTTGCCTGCTGCTGAAATGCTAATGCAAGTTCATTTCCTTGCACTTCTCTGGTTTTGAGCTTGACTCTAAAACTTGTCTTCTTTAGATATTAGTTTCTTGCTAACCATGTCTTCTTGCACTGAGTTCCCAAAAAGAATTGCAAAACTCATCTCACTAAAAGTGTTTCATGACCTTAATTTTCAAATGAATACCTGTCTCTACCTTCTGACCTGCAACTTGAAATACTGAATTCCTTACAGAGCACGGTCTAAACTGCTGTGTGTTGACTTTTAACTTTAGCTTTTACAGTAGACACTTTTTAACTTAAAATTTCCTTCTCTCAATCTTCACTTAGCTTTTATTCCAAAAGGCATTGTGTTCATTCTTTCCGCGCTGTCACCTCACACCGCTCACTGTGGCACTGCCTGTGATGAACTGCAAACTCCTCTGAGGTACTTGGAGCCTGTTACGAAATGAAAAAGAAACGCTGCTGGATTCAGTTCAAAACGTGACACGCATGTCAGGTTTGCACGCATACTAAAGTCCTGTCTTCTATCCTTACAGTTCGCGAGCGCGTTCGACGGAGACTACAGAGAAACGAAGACAAAACAAAGTCTCTGCTTCCTCTACTGCCTAGCAATCAAAAACAAAATAGTATGTTCGAAGCAACCGGAGAGCTATTAGTGTATAAGAAAAAGAAAAACTTGTGCATACCCTTAAATGAACCACATGCAAACAAAAACAGTTTGTAGTAGATTACTCATATTGTAACAGCCAAAACTTTTCCTTTAGATTCCATTTACGTGGCACTAGATTACTTTACTGACATTTATCAGCTAGGAAGTGACATTTAACCTCTGTTTCAACAGCATTTAAACAGTCATGGATATTTGCCTAACTCACAAATTTCTTTTAACTATACATTTTCACTTGGCTTCCTGAAGTTGATGTAATCTGTGCCAGCTGCTTGAGATCAACTCTTGGTACTGACTTGTTGCTGAAGTCTCTAGTTTTTCATGCAAGATTTCTCTACAAGGTCTTTTCCTCTAGAGACTACATTTCTGTAACCTTCTTTGTGTTCTGATTGAAAGGCAGTTTAGAACCCTTCACATGGTTCCAAACTACATCACACAAGCTGCAGGAACAATCCGCTCTAAGAACTACCGATTCCATCTTGAATTGGGATCACAACTGAATCCTATAATGTTCTGGTTAAGGAAAATGGAATTGAAATGTTCTCATTAGTTCAACAACTAGTTTCTAGAATCTGACTGTTTTCTTTTGTTTAGCACTTGCCCTGCGATGCCACAGACCGTTCTTGCCTATAACTTAAAGGGAAACCTGACCGTTTCACTGGGCCAACCACAGAAATGGATGCTGGGTTTGAGGAATCGTGCACGGATCTTCAGTCGGCTACTCGTCTACACGGGACACTTTGTTCCAACACTGATCTGAAGAAATGGCTGCAGGCGTCCTCTTCTTAGCCTAAATCCTTGCTGGAAGCAAGTCCACACCCACCCACCAATGGTAAGGATCTGCCATCAGTCACAACTATTGGTTTCACTAATGCCCCACACCCAGACTCTCTGGCTACAGGAATGTGTAATGGGACCAACAGTCCCACCACCCCCCTCCTGAGTCACACACACCAAGGCATCACTAGCTCGTGAAAGCTGCAGCTCTCCCGGGCATGTACATAACCTTATATGGGTTTTCCAAGTCAGGAAGAAGGCCAAACAACAATATGGCCAAAGAACAAATGAAAAGCTTGTGGCGTGGCAATTTTAGGGCGCAGGCCACGTTTAGTAGCCATACGCGCTAAATGCGAATGTGCACACTAGAAATAGCACACAAATTGTAAAAATATAATTGGTGCCTGTTAGAATAGTTTTTCTAAAGTCCTGCCAAGACTTCATAAAATCCATATCTGAGGCAGTACATAAGCTCCAATCTTATTATAAGGCTGTACGATCTAAGGATGTGGGTAGCATGGACAGAGCTGCCAGGCTTATCTTAGGAGGGAGAGAGGGCTGTAGCTTGGTACAAAGAAATTGTAGCTTACATATGGTCCAAAGAAACACTATGTGCCTCATCACGAGTTGGGCGCTAAGCGATAAGTGGCACAAATAGCGCAATATCCCAAGTATGTTCATCTGGGCCCGGCGGTAACACTATTTCCTTTATGCAGAAATAGCACCGTAAAACCGCTACCGCCAAAAATATGAAGCGCAATTAGTGCTACCGTCTTCTGGCTGCACAATCAGCAGCGCCAGCAGGAAACGCGTCACCGGCGGAACGGGAAGCACTGCGGCAGCCATTTTGAAAAGCACAATCCATCAAATATCAGAGCCCCCAGCAGCCACCCACTCTTGCTAAACGTCCACAATGTCCCAGGAGACGGTCCGGGGCAAGGCTGAACAAGATCAGCTCAGAAAGCCGAAATTTACAGAGGGGGAGCTTGTGGTGCTGGTATGAGGTTGCGGCCCACCAGGAGGAGCTGGATGGTGTGAGGCAGCATAAAATCTCTGCCCAGCGCCACATTAACATCTGGCAGATTTTGAGCCAGAAGGTCGCCATAGTTGCCCGTAGCCCCCGGGACGGGGAAGACTGCAGGAAGAGGTGGAACGAACTGTGGGCCCAGGGACTTCTGGCCCAGCACAGGCAGGATACCATGGCCACCGGTGGAGGGACAGTGCCACCACTTGCACTGATGCCGTGGAAGAAGTGCAGCTCGGTGCTTGATATGGAGAGCATTGAGGGCGTCGGACGTGCAGAGGCGGGAGCTGGCAGCCAGGAGCCAGAAGGTGAGTCAAACCCCCCCAACCCCCAGTCATGTGCATGCAACAATGTCAGCCCAGCACAGTATGCCTCAGTGGACAGACCCATGAGCTGGGCATTGCGACGGGGGCAGTGAGTGGGTGCCACAACAGCCACCCAACACAGCATCCATGTGCCAGTGCAACAAGGCCACTCCTGTGAGTCAGAGCAGTAGCGAGGGCAGCCAAGGGACACATCCATGTGCCATGCACCACACACCCATGGCGGGAGCACAGCAGTGCCACATAGGGAACCGACAGAGTCATGAACCCTGACACCCCCCCCCCACCCCCAAACCACGGGCATTGGCAACATTTGGGCACGGGGATAAGACGCATGCAAGCCAGGTTACAGCAAGCCCAGCAGCATCCTCTTGCCATCCCCTCACTGGCCAAATGCAGACCCCTTATGTGCACACCCCCTTTCTGCACCCATTCCCATCATTGTCAATCCACTTGCAAACACCCCAGACGAGGCCTGTGCATCAGAAGAATTGCCCGGGGCCCCACATATCACCATGTATACATTGTCATGCAGGCTAAAACACATGGTTGTATGTGACCTAACAGCATCACCTATGTCCCCTACAGGCACAAAAGCAACACCAGAGGCATCAGAGAAGGAAGAGGCGACTGTTCCCCCTGCGAGTGCGCCGTCCCAAGACAAAGCTACCAGCACTACCACCATGCAAAGGGACAGACACACCAACCATAGTCATAGAACCCACCCGCCACACCCCATTGCAGCAGGTGCAGGCCACGCCCATCTCATCAGGAGCACACCAGTTGCTGCAGACAGCACCTCTGCCACTGTGGACACCGCCACAAAGGATACACCACCACCCACTGTGACATTGGAGGAACAGGGGGATAGCAGCAGTGACAGTGACCATGCGGCAGTACCCACAACCCCAGGGCGCAGTCTACACAGGCAACCCACCTCCAAACCGCAGAGCACAATGTGAGGCCAACAGCGCAGCCAGAGCCGCCAGAGCCCACCACGCCCCTGGCGCATGCACACCCCTGAGTCGGACACGGACACCCCCTCCATTGGCTCCCTGTTGCCAGCACACCCCGGTAATGTAGCCCCTCACCACGGCAGCCTACAGCCACATTGGGCTCCACCAGTGCGATCTATGCAATGGAATCATGCCTTGAGGAGTCCAGAGGTGTGTTCAATGCATAAACTGGTCTGAATATGGGCATGGTTGTAGGCGGTCTCGTGCGGTATACGTGGCTCATGCACAAAGGTCATCAGCCACGCCAGCTGTGGATATCCAGAGTCGCCTGCATTTAGTGTAACACTGACATTAGTCACTTGTCTAATACATGGGTAGGCTCACATACTGTGTCGGGGCATTGGTCGACGTGTGCATGCATGTGTACATCCCGCCCATACAATCTGTGCTGTCCGTGCGCCCTTTGTGTATGGTGACATGCATGCCTTTGCCTATACATGCATCCTGTGTCAATGTGGCAGGTGTTCTGTGGCGTGCCCCAGATGACTGCACATGGCTGTGGCACGGGTGGACATGATGTAGGGTGCTGCTGTGTGGGTCTGTGCTGTGCCGCATTCCTGATGCATTATGGTACATGTGATATGATGTGTCATTGTGTCGGCAGCAGTGTGTGTCCGTCAATGTGTGTCTGACACATGCATGCTCCCTATTGTTGGTGCAGGTGCTTCCCGTGTGATGCCAGTGCATCCACTTGTCATGCCATGCTTCATTCCTTTATGGTCACGCACACCCTTTTTGGTCTGGTGCTTCACTGTGCATATGTGGCAGGGGTTTTACTCACCCACAATCCAGGTCTGTTGTCCTCTGTGCCTCTCCATGTATCCTGGCAGTGTGCTGTTGCGTAGGACCATGGAGTTGTGCATGGAACCTGGGTTGTGGGCACAGCAGTGGGTGATGAGGTCAGGCCTACAAGTCACCTGCACGTTGAAGGAGTGGCAGTGCTTCCGGTTTCTGTATACTGCCTCATGGGCACGTGGCACTACCAGCGCAACATGGGTACAGTCAATGGCTGCTATGACGTTAGGCAGTTGTGCGATGGTATGGAACTTTGCCTTCATGTCGTTGACCTGGGCCTGGGTGGTGGGCAGTGCACTATGTTGGTTGACATGGCGCAGGAGGGCATCCAGCACCTGGCCCAGGACTGCACTGAATGTGGGCTGTGCCATCCCATGCATCATGACCAGAGTGCTGGAAGGTGCCTGTCCCCAGGAACTGGAGGACTGCCACCAGCTTCACCAGTGGGGACACAGCTATAGGGATGTTGATCCTGCTTCCAATGTCTTCATGAATTGTGGCCTGCAGCTCAGTGATGGTCTCCCTGTTCAAGCGGTACTCAGTTACCAGCTGGGTGTCGCTGAGGGCCCAGGGTGATGGCCTGACCCTGGGGATGGGTGCTCGCCTTGCTGGGGCAGGTCTTCTCCTTGTCCTCCTCATTCCACTCATGTGCTCCCTGTCCCCTGGTCTGGTTGGCCTGCATCTCAAGGTCCAGGCGCAGCATGAGCAGCTGTCTGGCCCAGCCTACAGCGATGAATGGCAGCATGGAGTTGGTTTTCAGCGCTAATACCGCCATACATGCACTTGTGATGCAGCTGTAAATTGCGGTTTGTGTTGTCGGTGCGATTAGCGCCGGCTGTAATGGCACCGGCTGTAATCGCGCTGGTTCCTTTTGGGTCCAGCTGTATTTGCACCGAACCGTAATCCGGCGGAGCGGTATTGGTGGCACTAATACCTTTACTACTAATACCTTTAGTGCCGGATTTAAGGGCTACCGCCCAACTCGTGATGAGGCCCTATGTATTGTAAAAATAAAAGGTTTATTTAACTAGAAGTAGACCGGTAAGTAAGTACTATAACATCATGTAACTACAAACATAAAAACCAACTCAATGGGCCTCATTACACGGAAGGCGGTAATGGTTAACGGCCACCGTTAATGGTAACGGTGACCGTTAACCATTACCGCCTTACTACGAGGTCCCTTAGCGGGTTGGTGCTTTAACGCCTGCCTTTTGCAGGCGTTAAAAACCAACCCGCTAAGGGACCTCGGAGCTAATTACGGCACCACAAAATTGCGGTGCCGTAATTAGCGCCTTCCCCATTCCCATAGAGCCCTATGGGGCAGAAATGGGAATGGGGAAGGGCAATGGCGGAAGGGGGATTTACCGCCCCACCAACCTTGGAATGGGGCGGTAAATCCCCTTTCCGCCAAGGCGGTGCCGGTAATTTACCGGCATGGTCCAGGGTGCTAATAGCACCCTGGATCACCGCCTTCCGTGTAATGAGGCCCAATAACTATGGTGTGCAAACCAAGGTATAACCTTATTTAGAGGAGCCAGAAGTCAAGGTGAGTCAAACCTAAGGTTATGCATTCAGGATAGTGATATACTATTCTTGGGGAATAAGACCAGGTTAGATATCATTTTTGAATACAATCAGTAATTCAAGGGTAGTTTACCCTGTCAGTCATGCCTTGACACTCGGTTATAAAATCGCATAATAAACCAACTGTGTTACAAGTATTCTCTTTGCACCATTACCTTTTAGAACTCAGTTCAGAGCTGGCAAATCAACTCATATACTTCCTGGAGGGGCCTTAAGCTACTCTATGATAAGTATGAACACACAATAACTATTTTATAATGCACTAAGCACATGTATTTCAAGGTAAGTAATTGACCCTATGACTATGTTGGAAATGCTCTAAGCAGTTTGAGGGGAGGCACAAACCAGTGTTACAAGTTTAGAAGAGCAACAACTATTCACGGTAAGTAAGGAACCATATACTTTTAAGAGGGGCTTCAAGCAACTCACAAGACAAGTATTAACTCAAGGACTGTTTTAGATCTGAATAAAACAGGCCAGGGAACGCAAAACCCTGTTACACTTTCAGACGAACACAATGGGCCTCATTATAAGTTTGCCGGTCCTTGAAGTACGGTACCGGTAAGCATGCTGGTACCGTAGTTCCCGGACCGGCAAACTAAGAGTTCTGTTTGCGGGTACCATTGCGGCCGCCAGGTCTGACATGGCGGCCTCAACGGCATCCGCGAGCAGAGCATGTCGGATGCACTGCCACCGTTTCTAACGGTGCCGGTGCATCTGGCTTCCCCATTCCCATTGATCACTATGGGGTTCAAACGGGAATGGGGAAGAATTTTTTCCGGCGCCCAGGAATGGGCAATTTCTGGTCCATCACGGCTGTAATGACCAGGTAATTGCCCAATTTTGGGCCCCGGAAAAAAAATACCGGCGGCCGCCTCGTAATGAGGCCCAAGATTATTCAAGTTAGGTAAACCCCATTAGTAAGCTTTTACACTGATTCACTTAAGCAATGATAACGCAGTACCAACACTTATTACTTTTTAGAATGTGGAACACTATTCAGAGTAGGTAAAACAATGTATACACTTTTTAAAGGACCAACTTAAAGGTGAGTAGTAACTTTAAGCCTTGTAACTTTTCTGTTGGAGGGATTCAGTTACAAAACTAACTCTTTGATAAGTAGGTACTTTACACTTGTTATACTTTCAAGACAGAATTCTTATTTCATATTAATTTTATTTATGTACTTATAAAGCGCTGAAAGCCTGCAGGCATCGGGGCGCATCAGATAGAACTGGGTTACTACAAACAACACAATAAATGAATAACTTTGCTGGTATCTGTGAAAACTACACATGCCTCATAAAGTCCTTCCCTAGTGTATAGCATGAGATTTCTTAGAGTCAGAGGAGGGACCCTAGTGGTCTAAGAGCCAGCTGTAGGCAGGTTGAGATAGGTTTTAGTTGCAGGAAAGTCGGAGTTCCAGAGGTTATCTTCTTTAACAAGCAAGTAATAGCTTCAGAGTAATTAAAGTATTCAGGAACTTCACAGAAGGCTCCCTATATGTGTTCCAGCATTAGGCCTGGACAAGTGGTATGGGCAAACTCCCAACTACACGAATCACCCAATCAGACTCACAGAATGATGATATGGCATTTAGAACGCTCCTGTACACAAGTGTTTCTTGGTGCGACAAGACAAGGAGGGGGAACAAAGGGAGGACAAAATAATGATCTTACTAAACCTTGTCATTCAAATCCAGCATTTGCGGGGAAGAGAGAAGGGGAGAAGTGCCAGGGGGGAGCGGAAGGGGGAAGTGCATTTAACTCACAAGTACAGCCAGCAGGTGGCTCATACGTGCAGAGTGATGGGACTGTATGGTTGCAGCTACAGACCCTTAAGTGCTGGGAAGCCCGGAGGCAGTGCAAGGGAAACTGGACGTGCAGGAGCTTGGGCCCGAGTTCAGAGGGTGACCATGTGACCAGTGTGCGGAGCAGTCAGGTGCATCAGAAGGGGAGAGGAAGAAAGAAAGCTGAAGCGAAAAGGAAGGTCTTGAGTCGCTTCCGGAACCAGAGGTGGTTCTGCTCAAGTTTGAGAGAGGCAGGGAGATAGATCTGCACCCAACTCTCTGCTTGGAGAAGCGTCTGACCCTCAGAGTTGGAGGTGGATGAGCAGAAACCTTGAGAAGGAAGATGCTTTGGAAGATAAAGGTGGAGGTAGAGCTGTCCCGGGCCCCAGAAAGCCTTGTGGACGATGCAGAGGGTCTTGAAGTTGATCCTTGCAGTCACAGGCAGCCAGCGAAGAGATTTCAGAGCTGGAGAGATACGATCCCCGGGCTTGAGGCCAAGGACAAGTCTTGCAGTCCTCTTCTGATATGATATGATAATTTATTTATATCGCGCCTATGCACAAGTGTTTCAGAGCGAGACAAGGCAAGGGAGGGGAACAGGGGAGAACAAAACGGCGATCTTACTAGGCCCAGTGACTTAAGTTGTAAATGTCGAAGAGTAGAGGCAGGAAGATTTGGAAAGAGGCTGTTGCAATAGGCCAGCCTAGAGAGGACCAGAGCTCTGGAGAAAGTGAGCTTCTGGGGGAAAGCGAGAAAAGGAAGAATACCTATGAGGAGGTGCAGCTGATAGTTTGACTTCTTAGAGACGTCAGAGATGAGGAGAGAAGGAGAGGGTGGAGTCATAGATAACACCAAGGATCTAAGCCTCACAGGAAGGAGCAGGAAGAACGCCGAGAGTGGGGGGCCAGAGGGAGAGATGAAATGAAGGAGCAGGTGTCCCAATGAGGAGGATCTCAGTCTTACTGGTATTAAGGCAGAGATCATTGGTGGCACACCATTCCTGAATTGCGGCCAGACAGTCGAGTAGTCAGTATGAGAGAAGAAGCATAGGTGGCTGAGGGGAGCCTGAAGGAGAGATGTGTCATCTGCATAACATTGAAAATTGGGGCATAAAGTAGCGATGCAGTGGGCAAGGTAGTGGCTGAAGAGCCTGGGAGTAAGGTTAGACCCCTGGGGAATACCACAAGTCGAGAGTGAGATAGAAGAGAGGAAAGACCCCAGTTGGACCTTAGAGGGTCGGTCGATGAGAAAGGAGGTCAACCAGGCCAGGGTTTCAGTATCAGTAATACCAAGGATCTCGCGCAGGCGATTGAGCAGAATGGCATGGTTGACTGTGTCAAAAGCAGAGGATAGATCGAGGAGAATGAGGACAGAAGGGAGATTGGAGTCAAGATTGGAAAGCAAGTCTTCACGGGTGTTCAGGAGAGCAGTTTCTTGCTTCTGGCAGCTCTGAAGCCAGACTGGTGGTCATGGAGGCAACCGAGAGATTTAGTATTTAGATTAAGCTGGGAGATGGCCGGCTTTTCCAAGAGTTTGCCCAGGAAAGGAGTGATGGAGATCGGGCGATAGTTAGCCAGAGAGGAATGATCGAGCGAGAGCTTCTTTAGAAGGGGGTGCACAGGAGAGTGCTGAAGGGGGTAGGGGAAAGATCCTGTGGCAAAGGAGTGATTGCAGAAATATGCCAAGACTAGAGCAAGGGTGTCAATGTTGTCCTTGTAGGTTCTGGATGAGCAGTGGAGAACCTGCTTTGATGAGACTTTCATAGATCAGACTTGTTTAAAAATATCATCAGAAGTGAACAGGGGAAAGGATGAGGAGAGACGGCTTCAAACAGGCCAGGAGTGGTATAGGAGGAGGAGGAGGAGGAGGAAGAGGAGGTAGAGGAAGAGAGAGTGGACAGGATGTCCTGAGTTTTAGTAGTGAAATGAGAGGCCAAGGCCGTGGAGAGGGCCTGGAAGGGAACAGGAGAGGTAGAGACTACAGCAGGATTGGCCAGTTCCTTGCAGATTTTGAAAAGTTCGGCCAAGTTGTTAGATGCCGCAGAGAAGCAGGCTTGGATGTAGGCTCTCTTCTTAGAGAGGACAGAGAGTCTGTACTGCCTTTGGAGCAGTCGACAGACCAGTTTGTCAGGGGGTGTGCCCAATGCCCTCCACTTCATCTCTGCTGCGCTACACTTGCGTTTAAGGGCGGCCAGGTCGGAATCGTACCAAGAGTTGCACTTGGATTTCGGCTTCAAGCGAATCCTCATGAAAGGGGCAAGGACATCCAGAGTGTAAGAGAAAGAGAGATGAAGGTTAGAGAGGGCTGTGTCAGGGGTTGAGTCAGCCAAAGGTGCAGGAGGAGGAGGAGAAAAAGTAATAGAGAGGTGGGAAGAAAGGGGAAAGTGATCACTCCAAGAGAGAGGAGTGGTGAGAGGGTTAGAGAGGGGGAGGCCTGAGGAGATCAGAACATCCAGGGTGTGCCCTGCAGAGTGAGTCAGTCAGAGGGAAGAATATAGAGAGAGAGAACCACAGAAGTTGCGAAAGAGTCCTGAAGAAGGGCAGGTAGCATCCAGGTGAATGTTCAAGTCTTCGAGGAAGAGAAGTTAAGAGGTAGAGGCAAGGAGCGCGGAGGAAAGGTCAGCCCACTCAGAAAGGAAGAGGGCGACCTGGCCAGGCAGCCTGTAGATAGTAGCCACCGTGAGAGAGAGCCAGGAGAGATAGAGAGCCTGCAGACCAGGCATTCAAAGGAGGAGTAGTGCTGCAATGAAGCAGGGAACCACTCTTGGAAGATCAAGGCTAGACCCCCGCTGGGACGGTTGGTTATGGGTTTGCAGAGGATCTTGTAGCCACCGGGAAGGAGAGTGTCAAAACGCGTGACCGAACTGGCCATGAAGCAAGTCTCAGTAAGACCGAGTGCATCCAAATCAAACTCTTCCAGGAGACGTCAGATGTCAGAGTGTTTGACAGCTGAACAATAGTTGAGAGTAACGATGTGGAGCAGGTTGCCACATTTGAAAGACTTCCAAGGAGGGGTGCAGGGCAGAGGTACACCCTGTGGAAGTGTTGGAGGTGCCTGAGGATGGGCTGTGGAGGAAGTGTTAGGCAGAAACCTGTGCAGTTCCCTTGGGGAACACTGCAAAAGATTTAAGACTACAGGTAGAGCAGTAAACCCCTTTGGTAGCAGTCTGTACCACCCAGATTTACCTGGTAGCTGTGGCTGAGCAGTCAGACTTCTCTCAAGAAGAGTTAGGCAGTATGTAAAGTATACACAATATGTACCAAAACACAATAGCACAAGCAAACACTGACCAGAGCTTGGTTTCAAAAGTATATAGTTATTTATTTAAAATACACATAAGTTAAAAACACTCTAGCAAAAATATAGTAAAAGCACTTCAACACAGTTATACTGAAAGTAAATTCAATCCTTTCTCCTATCTAGACAACTCTAGGTTAACACCACTTAATTAAAACAGAGGTGAGTGCTTAACGTTAGATGACACTCTAGTAGTTTCCAAGAAAGGGAGAGAAAAAGCAGAAATAGGTTAGACACACCACTCTAAGGTCCAGAACACTTGCAATAGGCTTAACGAAGAATAAAGTCACAGGTGAGCAAAAGTCACTAGGCAGGGCCCACTCTTAGAGTAGCCGGAGCGAAAATGTGCCCAAGATCACACTGTTAGTTAGAGATTCAAAGTCTTGCAAAGAGTCAAAAAGAGTTTAGAGTGGCTCAGAAAGTTTAGCCAAAGTGTCCCAGGCACTCCCAGGTTCGAAAGCCGGGGACTAAATCTACCCCGTACAGTCGGTAGCAAGGGAAGCCAGGCGGAACACAGTACCTTAAGCGGAAAGGATCCTCCAGCGGGGGCAGTTGTTCCAGGCAGCGACAGCAAGGCTCGACGTCGGTCAGGGGAGAAGAATATCTCGCTGAAGAGCAGAAGAGAAAGGTCGTAGCACTGCCCGGGAAGAAACCAGCCGCGGAGTCCTCCGGTTCAAGGGTTGGTACCGACTTTCGCGGTATGGGGGTAAAGTGTGGTATTCCGGATGCCGGGGTGCTTGGCACAGGCAAGGCGGCCACGAGATACCTCAAAAGGACGGAAAGAAGGCGAAAACTGGTTGTCCCCACCAGTCAAGGGAAGGAGCCACTCCGTTAAGAGTTCTCCTCGGTCGTCGGGAAAAAGTGGTGAGACGGTTCAGCAGGGCTCCACCGGGTGGTGTCGTCGAAGCAGGTCGGCTCAGCTCTTCCCTCGTCGGATTCTTGGTCCTGTGGCGACTTCTGAAGTCCCAGTCCCCAAAGCCCTGCTTTTATGCAGCAAACCCCCATTCACCCAGCCTAGCTGTCACTCAAACATGCTAAGTGGTGAGCCGGGCGGCTCACCACTTGGGCCAATCAGGACGGAGTGCGACTTGAGTTACCAAGGTAACTCAGTCCAGGGTGCCTAAATCCCCCTCCACCCCTCCTAAGTACCCCAGACAGAGTGGCACCACTTTGGAGGGCTTCTGTGGAGAAGCCCGCCAAAAGTGGAACAAAGGGCTCCACTTTGGGTCAGAGTTACAGAGGCGAACACCAACGCCATTTTAGAATCAAGTTTTGGCAAAAAGTCCCAACCGGAGTTATAAAAATAAATATATAAACCGGCGGTATGTTTAAGGCTACCGTAAATAAATAATTAAATGTGTTAGCCTAAAACAATGGGAAATCCCATAGGGAAATATTCGCGGTCGAATATAAAAAGTAGTTTCCACTGCCACCAGCCAAAACTCGATCAGGGGGGACGGAGACGTGCCCCCTCGACTAACAGACCCTGGGGCAATCGAATTGCCCCAGCCAGTACGTCCACAATATGATGGTTTGTACTGGTTCTGTTCAGGATTCAAGACTAGCAAAGTCTTTGGTGACTTTACATGCCCTGGGAGACAGTAGTCAGTCCCAGGGTATGGAGTCTATGTTGGGGAGTCCCTAGGACACCCCTGGGTCACGGCACAGAGGGTGCTGTGTGACCCATATCACAAAAATACATGAGGCCCTATGGAGTAAAAGACCCCATAGCCCATTCAACACAAGGTTTAACCAAGAAAACACACTTCAACATGTCCAAGAGTGAGGGTAAAAGAGTCTCACTCTTGGCAGGAGAAAAAAATTAAACCCCAGAAATCCAGCAAAGCTGCTGGGGGACTCACTAGGTAGGGAAATTCAGCCTAAACAGAGAATTCTCCCTAACACTCGCCCCCCCCAGACTAAGGGACAGGAGGATTTAATCCACTCCTGGATGAACCTCATACCTCTAGTCGATGATATACATCCTAGAGAGTCCATCAGCATTTTGATGGTGACACCTTGACCTATGTTCAATGGAGAACTCAAAGGTTTTCTTTTGCAAGCTAACGGACCTACAGACCCTTTGAGGAACATCAGTCTTTTTGTTATAGGGGATCTGGTTGACCAGTCCCTCAGAAGTTGGTACAACTTCTGAACCTATGTTAGGCTTTTTCAAGGGGTCCTTATAAAGGATTCCCTTAGATCTAGAGGGGCCTCCAAGGTTCCTCACCACCTCTCTTGTGGGAGCAGGTTGGGTCTTAGGCCTCTTGGTTGGAGGGGTTGGGGTTAGGCAATGTACCTGCTTCCCCTTCCTCTTAGATCTACCCTTACCTATTTTAGGAGTTTCCCCCCTAATATTAGGATTTGAGTTGGGTTCTTCAGTAGAAGGGCCAACAGTCTGAAGGTTTTTGGCCTTAGACTTTTCTTTTCTGGTTTTCCACCAGCACTGAGAATTACCAGTTCTCTCAGGTCCAGATAGGGGCCTAGTTGGTCTATCCACCTCTTCCTCAGAAGCAGGGGGAGTCAGAGACTCTGAGACTAGGGGAACAATGATGGAGCTTGGTTGGGGCTCCCATGTTCCTAGCATACTATCCTGAAAGGTGCCTGGGTCAGAGGTCAACTTACTAACACCAGGGCTTGTAGTGGGGTTCTCAGTAGAGGGTCCCACAGGCTTAGAAGGGTCCTTCAAGGTAGCCTGTCTAGCCAATTTGGTTAAGTTCTGCTTCTCCATACTGGGAGGCCTGGGGGTATGTGACACTACTCCTAGAGTTCTTAGGTCATTCCCTAACAGGACCTTCCCAGGTACCTCAGCCTGAACACTGACAGGGATCCTTACTGTCATGTTGTTACATTGAATGAGGGCTGGTAGAATAGGAACCATTTGGACAGGGCCTCCAGACATCTTAGTGGGACCTTTGGGTGCTTTGGCCACATCCTCAGGTTGAAAGAAGCTTTCATCCACTACTGTTCTGCTGGCCCCAGTGTCTCTCCTGGCAGGAGTATCCTGGCCATTGACAAGAACACTGTCCACATAATACACCTTAGAGTTAACAGGTAGGGAGTTATACACAACCCTATTCTGGGGACTAACCAGACCCATAGGCTCTAAGTTTACAGTTGCTTGAAGACCCAAGGGTTCTTCAGCAAAGAGTTCAAAGTGGGCACTAGCCATCTGTACTTCATCCTCAGGAGTGAAGGCTAAGGAGACTGTGCTGATCCCTGCAGGTTTACCCTTGCACTTGGGATCTCCTTTGATATGGTCAGTACCCTGACAGACATAGCATTGTCCAAATGCTCTCTGGAAGGGTGGCTTGTTCTGACCTCCTTCTGGCTTGTGGCCAGAAGGTACAGTAGCCTGACTAGGTTTCCCATGTGGCTTACCCTGGTTATTTTGTGGTTTGGGGCCCTCTTTGGGATAGGAATTATTAGAATTCTCTTTGGAGTCTTTTTTTGGCTGTTTCTCCCCATCCTTCTTCTGAGTTACCCCAGAATCCTTGTGAGTGGCCCTGTTGGCAACCCACAAGTCAGCAGCCTTAGCTAGCTTCCTAGGATCCAATTCCTGTGAATCGGCCAAGTGCTGTCTGAGCTCAGGAGAGCAGGCATCATAAATTGACTCCAACATAAAGAGATTCCTCATTCCCTCATAAGTGTTCACCTTGTAACCCTTAATCCATCCCTCTAAGTTTTTCAAACATTCACTCACCCAGGTAGCCCAAGGGGTACCATCATGCTTTTTGAGGTTCCTAAACCTCTTAAGATACTGGGAAGGGGTCTTCCCAAACCTAGCTATCAAAGCTAGTTTCACACATTCATAGTCCTTCCTATCCTCCTCCCCCATCTCCATTACCACATCAGTTGCAACAGGGGGAAGCCTAGAGAACAACCAGGTGAGTAAGTCATTTCCTGTGATGTTCTGGAGCCCATGATTATATTCAAACAGAGACAACCAATCCAACACATCCAACTTAGGCTCATACATACCAACCAATTCTTTAGGCATCCGGGGTCTTTTAGGACTGGAACTTCTAGAGGAGCCAGAGAGAGAAACATTCTCAACAGATAATTTCTTCATTTCTAAGTCATACTTGAGCTCCATTTCCCTTAGCCTTAGTTCTTTGTCAGTTTGAGCATTCAGTTTCTTATACTCCAATTCTAGCTTCATTTTCTCTAGTTCAAAGTACTGAGGACTAAATGTGGGACCTGGTAAAGGTCCAGTAGGCACAGCAGGTAGAGCAGGCAGAGGCCTAGGGGGGACAGTTACAACAGCCTCACCCTCCTCTTCTGACTCTTCCTCAGAAACATCAACATTTTGTTCCATGTTAACTTCAATACTGTCATCTACAGTTGCTGGAGTGGTAGGCTCCTCTGAACCATCACCCAGACTTTGGTTAGCTAACAATCTTTCAATCAGCTCCATTTTCTTGCCCTTAGTCAGGAGATCCTTATGTTTACAGAGCACTCTTAAACAATCAGCAGTTTTGGCTGCAAGGGACTCTTGACTATAGCTTTCTATAACTGACATGTTAGAGGTTTTACTTTTTCAGTGCTAAGCTTTGTGGTTAGTTGCACTAAGGTATCTAAAGCACAATAAAATGTATACTCAATACAAATCCCACCGCTGTACACCAGTGTTAGGCAGAAACCTGTGCAGTTCCCTTGGGGAACACTGCAAAAGATTTAAGACTACAGGTAGAGCAGTAAACCCCTTTGGTAGCAGTCTGTACCACCCAGATTTACCTGGTAGCTGTGGCTGAGCAGTCAGACTTCTCTCAAGAAGAGTTAGGCAGTATGTAAAGTATACACAATATGTACCAAAACACAATAGCACAAGCAAACACTGACCAGAGCTTGGTTTCAAAAGTATATAGTTATTTATTTAAAATACACATAAGTTAAAAACACTCTAGCAAAAATATAGTAAAAGCACTTCAACACAGTTATACTGAAAGTAAATTCAATCCTTTCTCCTATCTAGACAACTCTAGGTTAACACCACTTAATTAAAACAGAGGTGAGTGCTTAACGTTAGATGACACTCTAGTAGTTTCCAAGAAAGGGAGAGAAAAAGCAGAAATAGGTTAGACACACCACTCTAAGGTCCAGAACACTTGCAATAGGCTTAACGAAGAATAAAGTCACAGGTGAGCAAAAGTCACTAGGCAGGGCCCACTCTTAGAGTAGCCGGAGCGAAAATGTGCCCAAGATCACACTGTTAGTTAGAGATTCAAAGTCTTGCAAAGAGTCAAAAAGAGTTTAGAGTGGCTCAGAAAGTTTAGCCAAAGTGTCCCAGGCACTCCCAGGTTCGAAAGCCGGGGACTAAATCTACCCCGTACAGTCGGTAGCAAGGGAAGCCAGGCGGAACACAGTACCTTAAGCGGAAAGGATCCTCCAGCGGGGGCAGTTGTTCCAGGCAGCGACAGCAAGGCTCGACGTCGGTCAGGGGAGAAGAATATCTCGCTGAAGAGCAGAAGAGAAAGGTCGTAGCACTGCCCGGGAAGAAACCAGCCGCGGAGTCCTCCGGTTCAAGGGTTGGTACCGACTTTCGCGGTATGGGGGTAAAGTGTGGTATTCCGGATGCCGGGGTGCTTGGCACAGGCAAGGCGGCCACGAGATACCTCAAAAGGACGGAAAGAAGGCGAAAACTGGTTGTCCCCACCAGTCAAGGGAAGGAGCCACTCCGTTAAGAGTTCTCCTCGGTCGTCGGGAAAAAGTGGTGAGACGGTTCAGCAGGGCTCCACCGGGTGGTGTCGTCGAAGCAGGTCGGCTCAGCTCTTCCCTCGTCGGATTCTTGGTCCTGTGGCGACTTCTGAAGTCCCAGTCCCCAAAGCCCTGCTTTTATGCAGCAAACCCCCATTCACCCAGCCTAGCTGTCACTCAAACATGCTAAGTGGTGAGCCGGGCGGCTCACCACTTGGGCCAATCAGGACGGAGTGCGACTTGAGTTACCAAGGTAACTCAGTCCAGGGTGCCTAAATCCCCCTCCACCCCTCCTAAGTACCCCAGACAGAGTGGCACCACTTTGGAGGGCTTCTGTGGAGAAGCCCGCCAAAAGTGGAACAAAGGGCTCCACTTTGGGTCAGAGTTACAGAGGCGAACACCAACGCCATTTTAGAATCAAGTTTTGGCAAAAAGTCCCAACCGGAGTTATAAAAATAAATATATAAACCGGCGGTATGTTTAAGGCTACCGTAAATAAATAATTAAATGTGTTAGCCTAAAACAATGGGAAATCCCATAGGGAAATATTCGCGGTCGAATATAAAAAGTAGTTTCCACTGCCACCAGCCAAAACTCGATCAGGGGGGACGGAGACGTGCCCCCTCGACTAACAGACCCTGGGGCAATCGAATTGCCCCAGCCAGTACGTCCACAATATGATGGTTTGTACTGGTTCTGTTCAGGATTCAAGACTAGCAAAGTCTTTGGTGACTTTACATGCCCTGGGAGACAGTAGTCAGTCCCAGGGTATGGAGTCTATGTTGGGGAGTCCCTAGGACACCCCTGGGTCACGGCACAGAGGGTGCTGTGTGACCCATATCACAAAAATACATGAGGCCCTATGGAGTAAAAGACCCCATAGCCCATTCAACACAAGGTTTAACCAAGAAAACACACTTCAACATGTCCAAGAGTGAGGGTAAAAGAGTCTCACTCTTGGCAGGAGAAAAAAATTAAACCCCAGAAATCCAGCAAAGCTGCTGGGGGACTCACTAGGTAGGGAAATTCAGCCTAAACAGAGAATTCTCCCTAACAGGAAGAAAGAGAAGGAAGGGTAGTCAAAGAGGGAGAAGAGAGTGCCAGATGGGTGGCAGAGGAGGGAGGCAACAGGGTTGCCAGAGAAGCAGCACCGGGTGCCGAAGAGGTTGCAGAGGAAGGAGGTGGCAGAGGAGCCAGAGAGGGGTACGAAGGGATAGAAGGAGAGGAAAGGAAGTTGAAAAGGCGCAGGAAGTGTCTATCAAAAAGAAGGAGATTGACCTGCTCACCAGGCTTAAAGTATTACCCAAGCCAACATAGTACCTTAGAAGAAAAGAAGAGCTTCAGAGTGGATGCCTTCAGAATGCAGCAGCACAGCACCCAGTCACTGAATACTTGGTCTGGAGACGAACGAACTAGACACTGGAGGGGAACTCGCAGCAGCAGTCATCAGAGGGTGCTTCCAGCAAAGGTTTCTTCACAGATTCTCGTGGCTCTGTGGATTTGGCACCTTTTTACAGAAGCCAGATGAAAAATGAAAATCGCTGGTTGCATGCTCTTCCCCCTCTCAGTCATGCACTCTGGTGAGGGGACTTTAGGGATTCAAATCATCGTGTCTCTGGCATTCCAGCAGGAGTCCACCAAAGTTTCAGCTGGATTCGGCATTCGGAAGACCATGCACCGTACTCAGGCTTGAAGTCCCAGGGTATTGGCGGTTTGCAGACCAGCAAGGTCGCAGCACGTCGTGGGATGGCTCAAAATGCAGGTCTTCTTGAGACTATTGGATCACAGCATCCTCTGCGTAGGAGTCGTCTCATTCGGGGCCCGCAGGTAAATTGGAAGGAAGGGTTGCATCAGGTTCCCGGTACACAGCAGGCTCTCCGGTCGTTTGAAATCACTACAGATGTCTTTTCTTCATCTTCCTCTTTTGATTCAGCTCCAGTGGTCGACTTGTCAGCAGCTCCCAGGATCAGACTATTTATCAGGAACTACAGCACAACTTCTGCAAACTCTCCCTGCAGTTTACAGAAAGGGGTGGTTGGGCTGTCCATTCAGGACAGCCAGCCCCCCGCTGGAAGTTAGTTCCTTTCAGGCAAGGTGAAAGACAAAGGAATGCCGAGTTCTGGACTCCTCCCTCGCTTCCTGCCTTCTCAGACACTCTAGAGCCTGGGCGGGGAATGCAACAGATTCCCACCGAAGCAAAGCTTCCACTGAGGTCGTTCCTGCCTAGTATGGCAGGGGAAGACTTCAAAAACAACAGGGATACTTAAAAATGGCAAAAAAGAAGGACCCCACCATTCTAATAGAATGGTGGACCTTCTGTGCATTACTGAGGCTGAATGAACAGTAATAAGACTAAAAAGTCACTAAGTTAAAACCACTGCCACCAGCCATTCAAGTAAACTTGCAATTGTAACAAACATTTTACAGAAAAGTGAGAAAGGGGATACATTGTAACCCCCATCCCTCCACATAAAGTGGGGTGTGCTGGCTCACCATATAAAATGTAAAGGGGATACAAATCCCTCCTTTACCCATTAGGAACAGTAGTTCACCCAAGTACATTAAAGAGAAATTAACGGGGAAGCCCAAAGGGGAAACCCAGCCTAAGCCCAAATGTTATAGAAAACTATAACTCCAATCAAACGACATAAAAAGGTCACCCATAAAAACAATAAAAGACTAAGTGAGAGGGGGAAAAAGATTCCTCTTCACCTAGGGAAAATAATCACCAAGTCCAAGCAAAATGTTCTGGCATTGACAAAGGTCAGGAAGATTTATCACAAATATGAAAATCTTATCCAACAGTGCCACCAGCTTGTCTCTAGGCACTTTAAAAATCCCAAGTGTAAAAGATTAGGGTGATACAAAGGTATTCCTACTGCACAGCATTGAAAGGTGCTGTTTCCAAACTTAAAAAGTTACAAAAGTGCAAAAGTCAAAAGGGAAGCTGTTTCCCAGTACTGACAGTCTGAAAAACTGATCGTTTCCCCATAACAGAATGAGCAAAAGGCCACAGGAGTGACGCTGAAGGCTTCACTTCCCTGTAAAAGTCGGGACAGGTTCAAAATCAAAAGCAAAACGTTTGGGGGTCTATACAACTATGGAGGGAAAGTTGCCAGTTGTGCAAGAAGAGATCTGGGGCCCGGTGCCACACAGTGTAGCCCTGAGACTGAATAGGGCGCAGATCCTAATGCAAGTCAATGAGAAAATCCAACAGAGGTCCGCCTGCTGAGTGAATATCAGGAACAAGCCACCAACCCTTGACCTACAGGTGAGTACTTATGACTTTGGTTCCTGAAAACGTTTTTCCAAGAAGACCTAACTCAGTGAGTAAACTCTTCGCTTTACACGGCAAAATTAAGGATCCTTTGACTCAGAAACCTGAGCTGTGAGACAGCAAAGACCCCTCAAGTGCAAATACGCTACCACAGCGAAGGCACATAAGATCGCCATCTGCAAAGCAAAAAAACATTGATATGACTGCCGAATTGACAGTGCATCATTTAACATCAGAGAGCTTTTTAAAATCTTAAAAGAACTTGAAAATCCCTGTCCTATCGCTAATGAAACTTTTAAAAACTCAAAATGGTGTCTCGACGTTCAGGCTCTCCTGATAAAAAAAGTGGAGACTGTTCGGGAAAATGTGAGTGCCAAACAAGCTGCTCAGGGCCCTGTAGGTGTTGATAACAGAAACGCACCCATATTGCACAGAATCCCCCTATTTATCTTTAGAGCAGTGACTGAAGCTGAAATTTCAAAGGTGCTGTTCAAACTTAAACCCACCACTTTCAAGGGAGATATTTGCCCTGCATTGGTTGTTAAAGCATGCTCGCTGCAGTTAACACCACTAATCACCACATTTGGGAACTGCTAATTTCAGGAAAATACTGGGCCTACCTCGATTAAGCAAGCATGGATTTCTCCATTCCTGAAAAAGCCATAATTGGATCCAGATCAACCTGAAAACTACCGTCCTCTTTCTAACATACTTTCTGCTTAAGATTCTTGATAAGGCTGCATACACCCAGATCCAGGACTTTTTGGAATCACATAACATACTAGGCCTCCAGCAATCAAGTTTTAGGAGTGCGCATAGCACCGAATCCACTCTGTTAGATCTGAAGGCAAACATGCTGGATAGCTTTGAAAAAGGAGCACAGTAATCCTGATGCTACTTCACTATCTGTGGCCTTTGACCTGGTGGACCATGCAATACTTGTCCCTAGGCTTCAGAAATCAGCCCACTTTTCTTGTGAGGCAGCAGAATGGGTAAAGGTGTTCTTTTCTGGTTGAAAAGTGAAAGTATTTTTCAACGAATTAAGGGCAGAGGATTATCTGGTCTTGTGTGGAGTACCACAGGGGGCATGCATATCGCCTACACTTTTCAACATCTATACAGTTCCACTCTTTAAGATACTGGAAGCAAAAGCGGTGATTTTCACAATCTACGCGGACAACACACAATGCCTGATTCCACTTTATGGGGACTATGTTAAAGACACCAATAGTGTTAATAACATCTTTGACCTGATGGAATCCTGGATGGTAAATATCTGCCTTACTCTCAACAACACAGAAACAGAGCTTATGATTGCTTGCACGACCCACTGCGCTACTATGCCCTCGGGCCTTGTGCATGTGCTATATAAATAAAATTAACAAAAGAACAATCATCCTTCACAGAACAATCATCCTTCAGAGAAGTGGGACCCTCCACCAAGAAGTAGCATGATTGAATGAAATGACCACAGGAGGACAGAAGAGCCTGCACAAGGAATACCAAAGTGACTCAGCTGGCTAACGTGGAATGCACACCAGCAAAAACAGCCCCTACAGTAGGACAATGCTGATGGGTGGTGGCAGCTTCCAACACCAACGCAGGAGATCATGGTAGTAAACGGCAATAAACTACACTAAAATGGTGCAGGAAAATGTTTCCAGGATGGAAGGCCTTGCCCATGCAGATGAGGAGGATCAGAAGCAGGATAAGGAAGACTCAGGAAGGACACCAAGCTCTTGAAAAGACAACCTGGAGCACAGGCAAGAGACACTGTTCCCACCAGAGTTGTTGGACTCGGTCTCAAAACCAGCAACAGTGGGTTTTGATGGCAAAATCATCCAGCAGGTAAGCCAGTACACTTTCTATTCCCACTCACACTGCATATACTCATGGTTAGATTATATATTTATGGACAAGAAACTGGTCTCCAATATCCAGGATGGTAGCATGGGAGATATAGGCTTTTCAGGCCATGCAAAAGTATAGCGGCTCTTTGATTTTCCACCTCAAGAGAAGCGACCATGATATTGGACTTAGAACCCTGGGTTGGTGAGGAATCGTAGCTTTAGGGAGGAGATACAAAAGGGGTCTAGGACCCAGGTGAACCACAGGGGCAAAACCAAAGTAGGTGGGTTGGGGACCCGAAAGAGATACAAAGGCAAAGCCTATATACGAGAGTCTGGGACCCGGAGAAAACCAAGACGAGAGAGCTTGAAACAAACATTATACATTAGCGAATATGGAACAGTACCTGACAGGAGAGTACACCAGGTCTTTTTCAGTTGGACATTAAGTGAAGCTGGGGTAGAGAACCGGCGAAAGCAACACACCAGGGTATGGGACCCATATGAGGTTGGACGAGGCCCAGCAAAGCACAAGGGTCAGGGACCCATACAAGAGTGAACAAACATATAGTCAAGGGGCTGAGGGCCAGAGCAAGTCAGAGAGAGCTTTGAAAATATAAAGGAGTCTGGGACCCACATAGTTTTGCGCTGTAAGTAAGGAGTTGGAAAACAAGTCAGGGAGATCCCGAAACAACCCAATTGGTTCTGGGACCCATGTGAAAGAGAAGGGACAAGTTACTCACCTGTAACTATTGTTCTCCAGCATGGGTCTGGCATGGATTCACATGCTCATGAATATTCCCTGTCATCAGGCTGGGAATCCGCGGTAAAAGAAAAACAGTTTCACTTTCACTTATAAACTGTATTTCTCCTCTAAACCAATCACTGTCCTCTGGGTCATACTTCCCCCATCCAATGACAGTCCTCTCCCTAAGCCCCTCCTCTGGCAGCCATCTTCAGATTTGGTAAACGCTTAAGGCTCCAGTATGACCAAGAAGAGCCACAGAGGGGTCAAAGGGAGGGTTTGCATGTGAATTGACAACAGACCCATCCCTGAGAACAATTCTTACAGGTAAGTAACTTGTTCCTTCTCCGGCATGGGGTCTGGCATGGATTCACATGCTCAGGAATAGCGAATACATAGCAGTACAACATTACACAACCACGGGAGGTGGCAAGGATCAACAGAAGCAACTAACTCTTACCTCCGGAACAGACTCATCTCAAGTGAACAAGTTGCCTAGCACTGCTCGTCTGACTCCTCCCTGGAATCCCTGTCGATGCAGCAGAACCTTGTGAAGGTGTGCATGGACCTCCATGTAACTGCCCTACAGATGTCCAGTAGGAGCACACCAGACAGGAACACTGCCGCAGCGATCGCTCTGGTGGAGTGGGCTCTCGGCCGGCCGGGCAGTGGTCGGTACACCAACCGATGACAGTGCACGGAGCAGCCGGAGAGCCACCTTGAGATGGAAGCCTTGGACAAGCCCTTCCCATGGTTCACAGGAC
This sequence comes from Ambystoma mexicanum, assembly GCF_040938575.1. Taxonomy (NCBI): domain Eukaryota; kingdom Metazoa; phylum Chordata; class Amphibia; order Caudata; family Ambystomatidae; genus Ambystoma; species Ambystoma mexicanum. The sequence continues at coordinate 1,141,155,272 of NC_090923.1, read as the reverse complement.
CAAAGTTCACAAACAGCTGAGAAGTCTTCCAAAAGCCCTTCATGCGTGTCACGTAAAACTTCAGGGCACAAGCAACGTCCAGCGAGAGCAAGGCCCTTTCAACCGGTAACAAAGGCTTTGGGGAAAAAAACAGGCAACACCAAAGGCTCGTTGAGGTGGAATTCCAACGAATCCTTCGGTATAAAACAGGGGTATGTTCGCAGCACCACCCTCAATTCGTGGAAAGTCAGGTATGGTTGTTTGCAGGATAGGGCCTGGATCTCAACTACCCTCCTGGCAGAGGTGATGGCCACAAGGACAGCCGTTTTCCATGAGAGGAACTTGAGAGGAGCCTGATGCATAGGCTTGAATGGGGCCCACATGAGCCTAGTCAGCACCACGTTGAGTTCCCACGCCAGGGCAGGCACCTTCCCCGGCGGGAAAGATCGATAAAGTCATTTGTGGAACTCCTTGACGAGTCAATGAGACCAAAGTGACGATGTACCTGGAGACCTTGTGTAGTGGGAGATAGCCGCCAGATGAACCTTGATCGAAACGCGTGCGTGTGACTCTTAACAGGGGAATATTCTGCGACCGGCACCATGTAGCAAATTGCTTCCACTTGTGACTGTAGCACTTCAAAGTCGACGACCCCCTGTCCTTGGTGAGGATCTTCCTGCCAGCAGGCAACTCGTATCCTCCAAACTCTAGGGATGCAGGAGCCAAGCTTTCAGGTTCAGCAACCCTGGATGATGATTCAGGATAGCGCCTCCCTCTCTGGTGAGCAGATCCGGAACTACTGGCAGCTTGACCAGGGGTGATGCAGACAGACTAATAAGGTCTGGATACCAAATCTGCCGTGGCCACACTGCGGCGATGAGTATAATCCTGCATCTGCACTGTTTGAGTGTGCTGATGACTTGTAGCAGGAGAGTCAACAGGGGAAATGCGCACAGACATAGGCCTCCCCACGAGAAGGGGAATGCATCCCCCATTGTTCTTGTTTGTTGAAATCTGCTGGCAAATGTCTGGCATTTGGAGTTCACCGCTGCCGCAAACAGATCGGTCTGGGGCCTGCCCCACTTGACGAAGAGGTGATTCACCTGGTCCTGCCGAAGTTCCCACTCATGGCACGAGCGCAACTCCCTGTTGAGGGAGTCCATGATGGTGTTCTTGACTCCCGCTAAGTGAAGAGGAACGAGAAACATCTCTTGGCCGACTGCCCAGCGCCACACGTCCTGTGCTTCCATGGAGAGCGCTGGGGATCGAGTGCCCCCCTGTTTCCTGATGTAGAGCATTGTTGGGGTGTTGTCTGTGAAGATCCTCACCACCAAGAACACTCTCTGGCGAGTGGGCCCAGATGAGCCAGTCGTCGAGGTACGGATATACATGTATTCCCCCGTAGACGCAGATGGCCCGCCACAAGTGCCAGGCATTTTGTGAACACTTTCTGGGCGGACTTCAAGCTGAAGGGTAGGGCCTTGAACTGATAGCGCTGTCCCTGCACTATGAAGCGTAGAAACCTTCGGTGTTTCCTGTGAATGCGGATGTGAATAGGGATGTGAAAGTAGGCATCCTCCTGGTCCAGCGACGTCAAGAAATCCCCCTTTTCCAGTTGGCCAAGCATGTGCTGCAACGTGACCATCCTGAATTTCTGAGACTTGAGGTACTTGTTTAGATGCCGTAGGTCCAGAATGGCCCGCCATCCCCCCCATCTTTTTTCTGACCAAAAAGTATCTGGAATAGACTCCGGAGCCCCATAGTCGTTGGGGGACTAGCTCTATTGCATGGCCCGCACCTCCTTTAAGAGCTGATGAATGTGCTTCTCCTGACGGGACACTGGAGTGTCCTTGGGCGAGAGCGTCCAGCACCCATCTGTCGGTGGTGACCCACTCGCTGACGAACCTCGTCAGACTGCCTCCCACCGGGGTGCACGGGTGGGGGCTCAACGTCCTGACCGGTTCAGGCTTGCTTTGGCGCCAGTGTCCTGCCTTGCGGGTGACGTCAGTGCTGCCCTCCTCCATCGTATGCCTGGGAAGGCCTCTACGCTTCCTGAGTTGTAGATCTGGAAGGCTGACGGTACAATGAGGAGAAATCTTTGGACGACCTGCTCGACTTTCCTCTAGAAGAGCGGTGCTGCTGGAGTGTGCCCAGGAAACGGATAGTCTCCTTATCCACTTTGATGGCCTGTACGGTCTCGTCAACGACTTTCTCAAAAAGGTTATCCCCGTCGAAAGACATCTCCAGCACCTTCGTCTGGACCTCCTGGCAGAAATGTGTGGCCTTAATCCAGCCCTGGCGACAAAGGCAGACACCGTTCCCCATCTGTCGGAACCCTGTGTCAGCAATGTCCAGCGCCACAGTGATGGCGTGATCCGACACCACCTGCCCTCCTGGAAGAGAGCGATTGCCTCCATCCTCTTATTGTCGGGGAGGAGCACCAAAATAGGACCCAGCTTGTACCACAGCTCCCTGTTATACCTGGCTAGGATCGCCAGTGCGTTGGCCATATTGATGGTGTACGTTGCGGTGTAAATCACCTTCCTTCCCACGCTGCCCGGAGGTACTGAAGATGACAAGGACAGATTAGAGAACCGTTTCCTTGCAGCCGCCGAAACCACTGAATCCGGTGATGGTTGCGACCTCAGGCACTTGGGTGCAGATTCTGGCACCTGGTAATTATTCTCCAGCCTATCCCGTTTGGCAGAACCGTGCAAGTGTTCTTCAAGAGGGCCAGGCCCTCCTCCCACACGTTGCCATGACTGTCTTCCTCTTGGCCTCATGCCTCTGGTACAAAAAAAAGCCTCCTTCTTGGTTTATCCGGGCACAAGCTGGAACAGCTCGGAGGCTCTGGTGATCATGGAATGAAACAACACCACCTCATCTGGTGGGACACCCTAGGCTGCGGAGACCCGCCGCCTGCTGCGACGATGTAGTCGTTGTTGCCGTATCCATGTCCTGGTCTGCTGGGGGAGAGAGGGCCCGACGGGGATGTGGAGGCAGAAATGGGGTTGTCAGATGACGCCTCCTCCTCTTCGTTGGCGGCTGATCAGAGGCCTGGGAGACCAATGGGACGAGGCCTTGTGGCATCCGCTTCTGAATCTCCAACACCAAGGTGTTGAGGGTTGACAGAATGTCCAGACACATCCGGGGCTGAGCTGGCGTGATCAGAACACTAGGCCCGCGCCGCCCTCTTCTACGTCCTTGTGGACCGTGGGTAAGGACTCCAGGTCCTTGTCGTCCGTGGGTGAAACTTCCTTGGCCTGGGATACAGCCTGGGGCTGATCCGGGTCCTCCTTGCCCCCCCCTTTTTTTCAACCCTGAGGGGTCAGAACCGGGGTCAGAGACAGCATCACCTTCTCCGGCGTGCCAGCACACTTTGCGAAATTCACTGCAGCAGTTTCGTGCTTCAGGTACAGGGACACCTTCTGAGCCGCGGGGGCTACCTTCCCGGGGTCAGCCCCCTTCGCCTTAGTAAGAGCAGCTGACACCAGCTCTATCGTCAACGAAGACTTATCCTGCGCCGATTGGACCTTCTTGGGCAGTTCAGCTTTCTTTTCCTCCGCCCGTGGCTTCTCAGCCTTCTGCCGCAGCTTAGTTGGGTTTTGGATGATTTCCTTTTTGAGGGGGAGCTCTATTGCCAGCTGCCAATGGAAGCGGATGGCGATGTTGAGCGCGCCCTGGCCACCGTGGGACCCGCTTCCGTGGTGACCCCGGTGGACCGAACTTGTGGTTCATGACCTTGTCTTGGGTCCTCACGGATGAGGCACCCTCAAAGGACTTAGAAGACCACTTTTCGGACCGGCCGGTCCTGAGTGAGGCATGACACTGCTCGGAGCATGGGGCAGAGGCCTTGGCGTTCAGCCACGCCGCCAGTCTACTGTGCCTGTCCTTCGTTGTCTTCTTGGAGAAACCAAGGCATATCTCGCATTCTCCTTCCTTGTGGTCCGGATGCAGACATTAGAGGCGTTGCATGTGTTTGTCTTCAACAAACACATTCCGTAGCCTGCACTTGGTGCAGAGCTTGAAGAGGGATCTTCCTTCTCCTCCATCATGGTCGGAGGGTGCAAAGTAGGGCCGATGGTCTTCTGGAAACTTCGACAATCTTCGCCCTTGAGGGACGGTGAAATTCAACGACAAAGGATGCCCGCTGTCAGCAGATGGAGAAAAGAGAGCACAGGCTCTTTTGGAACAAAAATAGAACCTAGACGTAGCTTGCAGAGCAAACTCAAGGACTCCCAACACTGAAGCGTGCGTGCGGTAAAAATCTGAAGATGGCTGCCAGAGGAGGGGCTTAGGGAGAGGACCGTCATTGGATGGGGGCAGTATGACCCGGAGGACAGTGATTGGTTTAGAGGAGAAATACAGTTTATAAGTGAAAGTGAAACTGTTTTTCTTTTACCGCGGATTTCCAGCCTGATGACAGGGAATATTCATGAGCATGTGAATCCATGCCAGACCCCATGCGGGAGAAAGAGACATTTTCTGGAAATCTGAATTTTATAGTCCAATCTGGCGGGATAGTGTACCAGACTTGGCGCTACAGTTTTGAGTTGGAAGAACTCCCCCACCCCCCTCACTCCCTTTTTGATACAAAGAAAATATACTTCTGCACCCTTACAACACACATGAAAACCTGGGAACGCAAGTCATGAACAATTTTCTGAGCAGCTCCTTGGTGCCCACAGTTTCAGAGGCAGAAATGGAAACTCTGAATAGCAACATATCAAAGGAAGAAACCCTGGTAGCCTTTGGCCATTGAAGACCAACAAAGAGCCAGACTTGGATGGCTTTACAAGTTTCTCCTATAAGTCCTTGATTACTCAATTACTAAGCCTCACTCTATGACTGTTTCACCATAGTTAGGCTAATGTGCAAATTGATTTCTCAATGGGGGAAGCAAGGATCAGAAATTCACAAACAAGGCTGAGACCCAAAACTGTGCCCCTCCTGTCGTCCTATATGGTCCTCAATACAGATTTGAAATGATATGCTAAAATGTTGTTGAATAGGCTTCCAAGTGTTCTCCTGGAGATATTGGGTGTGGAGTACTCCGGTTTTGTGAGAGGACGACGAGCCATTGGTAATGTATAGAAAGAGGTGAATCGACCAGAGATAAGCTGCAAAGAAGCGACTTTGTGCAGTATGCTGGCCCTCGACTTGGAAAAAGCGTTTGACTGCTTTGAGTGGCCTTTGTTGAAGAGAGTGATCATGATTTGCAAACTAGGGGAAGATTTTACTAGGAGCATCTTTGTGATGTAGTCATGTCCATCTGGTTTGGGCCAACCAGAAAGACCAGACAGAGTTGCCGCCTGTCTTCCTTGATCCAGGATATCGGCTATGCAGGCAAGATGTACACAATTACTTTATTCACTGATGATATCATTGTGTCTTTGGGAGAACCCAACAACCCCCCCCTTCACTTCCCTCCGTGGCAAATACTTGATTGCTTCCATTGCACATAAGCCCTCAGAGCCCACTTGGATAAAAGGAATACTCTGAATGTACCCTTAGAGGCTAGATCAGCTACAGAAAAACACTTTTAAGTTGGGCGGCAGATTGCATAAAACACTTGGCTATTTATTTCATCTCCAGTGTTTCGTGCCTCTGCAAGGCAAATTACCTAGTCCTTCTAGCAGCAATTAATTCAGATATAGCACGATGGAAGAATCAAGTGATGTCCTGGTTCAGCAGGATTACCTCGATAAAGATGAAGATGCTGCCTTTTATAATGCATCTTTTTCATGCTCTCCCAATATCGCTCCCTGTTTCAATTCCCAGAAAATCTTAACGAGATCAATCAGCCTTTGGGTGGAATAACTCAGTTGAAAGAGTTTCCACCTCTACTCTTTTTAGGCATAGGACCAACCGAGGGCTCACAGCTCTGAATGTCCTGTAGTACTATGTTTTGCAAGTATAGAACTATTTAATTTAGTAACATCCTGGAAGAAGATGGAAGAGGCCATAACTGGGAAACCTTTGCACTACATGGCATGGCTCCAGCACAAACATAGACCGAGAGCAGTGTATGAACTCCCTGTCCTGAAAGGATGTGTGAAGACGTAGGACGAATTGCGAAGAACTTGAATCTGACCACATTCTTGGGGCCACTCACACCCATACAATTTAATCTTGCTTTTCTTTGAATCATGTAAAGAAACTTATAAGGTCACTGAAGACAAACGGATCAGCTATTACCAGTGGAGGTACTGGACTCTTGATGGGGCAAAAAGCGTGGCTGCAACCAGCCCCCTTACTGCATTTGAAAACATTATATTATCTGCCGAGCCTGACCCCTAATCTATAAAAGAGCCTAAATATATCCACCAACAGCTCGTTCTTTTCTAACCTGGGGACCTCGCATAAAGATCTGGGATGGAACCTCCGATAAGGTTTGGTAGGACATGTGGCAAAATACAAGGCAAACATCAAAGAGTACCCAATTCACTGAGCAAGACTTCAAAATGCTGTCCAGATGATACCTCACCCTAAACTTGACTAAACATTTTCGAAACCAGGATCAGGGTTATATTAGCAGGGATGTGGAGAAGACACATACATTCACATATGGTGGTACTGTCCCAGACTAAAGTTGCATTGGGCGGAAACGATAGAGGTGGTTCAGCAGGCCTCCTGTTTACAGATACCTCTGGAGCCAGCGGCCTGTCTTCTGAGCGAATTCCCAGGTACTCTGAAATACAATAAAAGGGAGTGTGTGCAATTAGCCCTTAAGAGTGTCTTAATTGCTAGTAAGACTATATCCAGCTTCTGCAGATCTGCATGCATCCCCACAATGGACGGCTGACTGGCAAAGATGTGGAACTTGTTGATCCATGAAAAAACGACTTGTCATTCAAGATGACCTATCTTTGTTTTTCATAATGTAGGGTAGATTTCTGGATTGTGTTGCATGACATAACCGAGAGTATACTTGCCCCCCTAGGTTGCGCGCATTGGGTCTAATGAATGGTTCATGTAGTGAATGCTGGGGGGGCAACCTTAACCTTGGGTCGCCAGTACAATTTCTCCCTGATATTAGATTGTAGCCAGGCTGAGTTGTAAGGCGACACTCTGAAGGTGGGTAACTTTGATGGACCATATACAGAACTTGCCTACATCCGTGGTTGGTAGGGGAAGTGTTGGGGGGCATTCTGGGTCTGACAATGTTGGGTTCTTATGTTGAGTATTTTCAGAGTACCATTGCCTACTCCTTTTCCTTTTCATATTTAGCCTTGTTATTGTTGTTCTAAAACAATAAACACATATCGATTAAAAAGGAATATTTCTGTGACACACAGGGATTGTCTTGTATGGAATTGTGCCCATGTTCTTTGTATTTAATGTTTGCACATTCCTTTCATACACTTGACACAAAGATTTAAGTCGGTTCATCTCTGCGGTGCAGTTTTATTGAGTGTTTAGGTGACTGTAGGTCCTATTTTGGGGTCTTTACCAGATCCCATTCTTGGCAGGTGAAGGGACACGTGACATTAATTGGATCTCAGGTGACATCTGCAGTGCCGTTCTCCTGGTCACCAACAGCACAGTATTTACTCACTCATGTTCTGAGGGGGACAGCTAGTTTCTGGATATCTTGTCTGAATAGCTTTATACAGAGTTCATGAGAGATAGAGTTTCTGTGAGTGTCTTCTATAGGAAGCCATTAGCTACTTCTTCACCTTCTGAATGTTGTATTCTCTTACTGTGACATCATGACAGGATTATGGAATTTTGACATTACCGCAGGAAGATACAGCATTTTCTCGACCAGCTATTCCTTTTTTTCGTTTTGTGTAGCTGAGGGGTGGGCGCAGGGGAAGCTTATTACTACTCTGCCGGTGTGGCAATACAGGGGTGGTGATGAATTTAGTGCCAGTTTTAGCGCACCACCAAGTTTGATAGTAATGTGGAGGAAAAACCTTCAGCACTCTGGTGGAGGTTTTGCTACACATTGCCTCCAACAAATGTATGATTTACTGCATGGGAAATAACCGCCTGCTGTAAATGCTCCAAACCCCCAAAGGAGTCCAATGGACTCTACGAATGGTAATGAACACCGCCATTCTCACACTCATAATCTGACGGACTTACCACGATTACTGGGGGCAAAACGTGTGTTAGTATTTATTATGTAGTTTATAAGCTCCACTGTATAACCCCTACCCTACAATGCTGCTCTGCAAGGGACTGCACATGTAGTGAAAAAGGGGTGCACTCTGGTCGAACACAAAAAACAATTGAAGGTTGGCAACTTGCAACTATGGGGTTCATCCCATATCGATGTTCTGAGTTACATCAAAAACAATTAGAGGGAAGCTCAAGATGTCCGTCAGATGCTACTCGAACCCTGTTGGTGGAATGTATCCCTATAGTTGATCAAGCAGTAATTCTGTACGTGTGTTACAGTATATTCATAATGTTACATGTCAATCTGCGAACGTTTCGGTTCTCTGCATTCTACTGTTTTCGAATGCAGAGAAGTGAACGTTGCAGATTACGGCGGTGAGGCTGGACGACGGCAGCCGCCGGGGACTCATATAATAAACTCCAAATCAAACTACAAAGCATTGTTAAGAGTTTGATTTACTACAAATGGCGACGAGGGTACAGTTTTGTTGTAGGACTGGTTGAGATTTTTTCCCATAGACATGTGTTTGGTTTAATTTTAATCCTCAATCCTTTGTTTATTTTCTCCCTGTTTTCTTTAACCCTTGTATTTCCCTTCCTACCTCTTCAAACCGATATATACATTTTCCTTATATTCTGGTGTTTCTTGGTTGTGTATAAGGAAGGGAGATGTTACAGTATATTCATAATGTTACATGTCAATCTGCGAACGTTTCGGTTCTCTGCATTCTACTGTTTTCGAATGCAGAGAAGTGAACGTTGCAGATTACGGCGGTGAGGCTGGACGACGGCAGCCGCCGGGGACTCATATAATAAACTCCAAATCAAACTACAAAGCATTGTTAAGAGTTTGATTTACTACAACGTGTTGCATATTAATTCATCACGGTTCTTTTTATCTAACAAATTGAATTTTCATTTCGGTCCTGCTTGTCTGTTTTTTATGTGAACCCTATGTCTGAGGCAGAAACCACTATTGATGACTTAATGTCTTGGCAAGTTCAGTTTCCAGCAGGGCCAACTTAGTTTTTTGTCCTTTGGAGGTCGATAAATTGTGTACCTTTACAACTGGGGGATAATAACAGCTATTGCTACAGCACAAAGAAGCGGAAGGAATCTGGCATTAAGCTGGATACACAAACCGGAAACTATTAATATACTTTAAATGCTGATGAGCTGTTTTTTTTTTTTACTTAGTTTTTCGGTTTTATTATAGATTGTTTGTTACATGTGGAAATTCCTACTCCTGGTACAAAAACTAAACCCTCAACAGCATGCCGCATGCTTGGTTGTATTGTTGAGTCACTAACTCCAGCATTCCTGCTTGTGCCGTAAGGGCTTTCTTTCAAAGATATGTCGCCATTGAGGTAATCCCTAATGCTTACACCAGGGTTACTGTGCATTCTTTCTGCAAGCACCGCGCAGTAGAAGCTAGTTCCATGGCTGAAATCCAATGTAGTCAAGCCATACTAAAGAAAATATTTATCTACACTGCAGTAGACCTCTCATTGTAGCTCAGGGCTGGAATATGTTCCAACCAAGGACTAAAGGTACTGTATTGTGACATAAGAATAGGTCAACATTACTTAGGGCCTCATTACGACCCAGGCGGTAAGGGGTTAACGGTGCCGTAAAAGGTGGTGGCACCGTTAACCCCTTACCGCCTAATTACGAGGTCCCTTTGCGGGTCTCTACCTTAACGGCTGGTTTTACCAGCCGTTAAGGAAGGGACCCGCAAAGGGACCTTGGAGGTATCATAATTACCGCCTTCGCCATTCCCATTGAGCCCTATGGGGCAAAAATGGGAATGGGGAAGGGCCAATGGTGATTGGGGAATTACCGCCCCGCCAACCTTGGAATGGGGCGGTAATTCCACCATTCACCATGGCGGATTCCGGCGTCAACCTTGGTCGTAATGACCCCCTTAGTGTACTTGAGGTACAATGGGCCTCATTAGGAGTTCCGCAAAAACAGTTGTAATGCAGTGGTAACAGAGTTACCACTCCATTACTGCCACAATACTGCACCGCCAAACTATGGGTTTGGAAGTAAGGTGGATGAAAAACTTCCAGCAAAAGGCTATAAGTAATTCCCCCACATTACTGCCAAAAAACAGCAATTTCACCAGAATTACCACCAGTGGGAATTCTACCGAAATCCTAAATGGGGACTAACACCACTGTACCGCCACTTGCATCCAGTGGTAATTCCGCCGTACCAAGTGGCGGTAACAGTAAATCCATTTGGTGGTACAGCAGATTTACCACCATGATACCACCAAACATGTAATGATGCCCAATCTTCTGTACTCTTAGACCTTCCTCTTCGTCAGTCATGCACCCCACTCACCATTCCTTCAACATTTTTCTAGCCTTACCGTCACAGGTGGTTGAAAAAAGGACTCGGATGGCAAGAGTTGGAATGTGGGTCTTTGTACCCAGGGATTTTGACCTTAGCCTTCTAAGCTTCATTAAAGTGGGGGGCGACCTTGTCTAGTACCCTGCTATAAGACCACAAATACAGGAGTGACTACTATGAGTAACTTTTAATGATGTTCATATCTTTCCTCCTTCTTGCAGCTATCTGTGTGGATGGCACCTTCCACAAGTACGTTTTCACCCCTGATGGTAACTGCAATCGAGAAGCGTTCGATGTGTACCTGGACATCTGTGACGATGATGACTTCTAACCAGAAGGTTTTGTGAACCGGACATTGTACTCTGCTCGAATAGGACCCACCCTGGAATGCTGGGCACTGGGCACCCTCACTCTAGCAGTCCAGTCTGGAATATGGGGCGGTGTGCGGACCTTGGACTTTTTGACACTGCAGACTCCTGGCGTAGCATCACACCATGTGCCACACACAAGTGAATGCCACGAGTATAGCAGTGTGTAGTGTGATGCACTTCCGATTGTGCCATGTGTGACTATTGCCTCCTCAGCTCAACACGTCCCTCCTGTGAACAGTCCACTTCTGCATCATGGATCATTCATGGATTTGCAGGCGTGCATTCTTTTTCCAACTTGTATCTGGCGCCAGGATAGTTATTAAAATCGCTTTTTGACATTGGACTTGGTGTGTGTCATAAAGCCCATTGCAATATGATCTTGGGCAAATCAGCTTTGTATCTTTTCGTTCTGCACTCCATCCTTTCTGTGGCTGGAGTCACATTCAGAAAAACGTGTGCAATAGACTATGGGCCTCATTACAAGGATACCAGCAACCTGCAACACCATTACCAGCACCCAGTCTGGATTATGAGTGCCGGCAATGGCTGTAAATCCCCATTCCATGGAGCCCCGTAGGACTCCATGGGGAGATTTGCAGGTATTACCGGCAAAGGTAATACCAGTTATTTTTGCTGGTGGCATGGCGGAATTATCTCTAGCTCTTGGCTGAGGGTAATTCTGGCCACCCCACCGGCAAACTTGGACTTTGCCAGTGCGTTAACATGCTGTTAAACGGAATTACCGGTATGTTATTGCTGCGTTGACAAACTCCTAATGAGGTCCAATATCTCTTGACATTTTTAAGAAGAGGGATAGCGTGTTAATATTCCTTCTGCATGCTCAGCCCCATTCACCCACAATTGCGACAACAATCGCATGCAGTGTTCTTTTTTTTCCTCCTAGCTGCAGGTTTTAGAATTGATTTCTGTCACACTTCCCTTTTTTGGACATGCCATCTTTATTCTTTGCCTTGTATCTGAGTAGCTTTGAAAGAAGCTCAGTGACTGAACCTTGATACCTGCAAGGTGTGACTTAATCATAACCAATGGCATTCCTCTGGGCAACTCTCGAGCCATCAGGCTTGGTCCCACCTCAAAAGGGGCAATCCAGGCCAAACTGCTAGGTCACATGCACGAGACCGCAAAGGGTGGAACCAACCCCGATTTACATATGGCCATTCATTGACTCTCTGTAAAGGCATAGTAGGCTGAAAAATGATAGTGTGGGTGGTTTCCAAGAGCGAGGACAAAGCTTATGATGGATACAAAACCTTACAGCCATTAATCGTCAGTTTAAAAAAAATATTGCGTCATCTGCCAAACCACTGGCTTAAGCAGGATATTGGTTGTGGTAGGCTCTTCTCTGTCGAACGGTCGGTCACCCTGTGTCTTCTGATTGCATCAGGTGGCTTTGAGTTCACTGCCAGAATACATCAAAGGTACCAGAGGAACTATCGCCGGATCATGTTGATTAATGATCCGCGTTACATGCAAGGAATACATTTGTAGCAGGACACAAGTGTCAATATCTATGCAAAAGGCAGTCTGTATAGGGCTCTGTATCACAGTCAGCAGAGCTCTCCGCCGTCTGCATTTTCCTACTGTACTCAGCGCAGTTTGAGGTATATCCGTAAAAAATGTGCATGTCACATACTTAGCACTGAGAGGGCTGTGCCAAGAACATGACCTACATGTTTACAGCCGTAGAAGGGATCAAAATGGGCTACTTCTGGCAACACATCTGGATTAGTACCTCCTATTGCACTTGGTTAAAAACTGGTAGTGGATTATATATCTGCCCCTGGGCTATGTTCCCTCTAAGCTGTGTGCTTGCCCAACTTCCCAGTCTGGTACCACTCAGAAGAGCATCAGAAGTGCACACAGACAATTGCTACCTTCTCATGCATCAATAATGTCACTGCAGTTACTTGCCATTAGCATTCCCGTGTTAAGAAAGATAATTATACTATCTACTTTCAACATGCTGATCTAGCCCTTTTTACATTACAACCACTATGTGAGGGTTACCTCACAAACCTATTTAATTAGCCCTCTAAGAATTTTAGCGAAGAGAATGTGCTGAGCCTCTCTTCTTTTAGCAGTGCTAACATTACTCAAGGAGGGTAGAGCAACATTGCTTGGCCTACTAAGGATTATGGGTATGGAAATACTCCTGGCATTGCTCGTACTTCGCAAAGATATTCAGAAATCTAGAATGCCTTTCAGGCAATCTGCATACTTTCCAAGTTTCCAGGGTTTTATTGGGCACATAAGTTAATGAATGCTATAGTAACTCTTATCTCTCCTGTAAATCATCCATTTCACTGAGCACCTGTATAATCCTACCCAACAATATGAGGGGAAGTGAATTCTGCAAATAATCTGGCCCACCATGCAAATAATTGTGTGCATGGATGCCGGTTAATGATATTGTATGTCTCATTTTAAACTGCCCCATAATATCACGATGAGGCTTTGAATAAAATATGTTGTGGTTATACACATATACCATATAATGTTTTATTGCTACAATCACCAGGGTAGCCAAACGTTATACTGAACTGTGTCAACTAGTATTGGAGGCCAGCATAGGTGAGATAGTAGGATAAGGGTAATTTAGTGCAGCGCATGGGCACATTCAGCCACTTTCACAATCCAATTTGGAGGTTTCGACAGAACAGTACAATGAAGAAAAGGTGCTGCTTGTTTGTGATAAAGGATAACAACCTTTAGAAACAGTTGCTTTCAGTTTTCTTTTCTGTACACAGCTTCTGTGGCTTTTCAGTATAACAATATATTCTCTGTTAAGAGGCTTTCGCATCCCCTCTATCATGTTTAACTGGCAACAGTGAATTGCATAAAGATGCTAATTACAGGAGAAAGTACTGCTTCTATTATACCTCTGAGTAGTGCAGCCGATTTATGAAGCTAACCTATGTGGTTATTTTTTAAGGGACTCCTTGGGGTACCCCCGGTGATGGTCTTATTAGTTTAGGCTGCGGCGAGGAAGCGTTGGCCTAGAAACTATCCATCAGATTCTGTGTCCAGTCATTTTACCAATGACAGCGTTACACGCATGGCCCCAGATAAGATTGGAAGTGAGAGTATTTTACTCCCGAACTGTTGGAGTAAAAATATTTTTCAGGGAGTCAAAATGTATTTACGCCAGTGGAGGTAGTTTTTGAGTGAGTGGAAACATATTCTAGCGTGAGGAAAGATATCTTTTTGTAATGTATACTTTCTTTCCACCTACTAATTCATGCCAATTAAAAGAATAACCTTTCTGTAAAGGCTCGTTTCAGATGAAGTGGTAATATATACTATTTCCCACTAATCCAATGTTATCAGTGCAACATTGTTGGTGAAAGCAGAGAGTAGACTGCTATGAATACATTGTTTCCTATTTTGTGCTGAAAATATTTTAACTCTTCATTTTCTTTTGTTGGGAGTATTTGCCTGCTCATAGGGAATATAAGTGGACGGTCCTCTGCTTATCTGTAGGGCTGGTTATGAGTAAATGTTTTCAGTCTTCTATTCTCAGAGCAATGTAATGTTAATTAGCAGTGGCACAGGCATGCTGATTATCGTACTCTGTTTTTCAGCAATTCTTGTCTCCTGACACATACATTATGAGCGGCATGTTCCATGGCCGCGATGCAATTCTCTTGGCACATTTTTTTATTCATTTATATAGCGCTTTACTCCAAAGCGCTGCACAGATCAACATTTACAGAACAATAAAATCAGGATAAAGGGGTGTAGAAAGTTTCCAAAATGTTACATTAAGACTGGAGAAGATTACTCTTAATTGTAGAATGAAATAAAGAATAATTGTAAGCGAACAAAGAGAGAGGGGCACAAGCAATGTGATTGGAGACAGGGGGACGAGGGACTGATAGAAATTGAGATTAATAACAGAGAGAAGGAGAAGATAGTTTAAAAGAAACGATATGAAAGATAAGAAGGAGCAAGACCATAAAGAGATTTAAAAACAATACAAAGAAAATAAAATTTAAGTCAAGTGTGAAACGGTAGCCAGCCGAGAGAGGATATAGACTGAGAGATAGAATCACGAGGAAAAAGTACATATAACAGACAAAAAGGCATTAAAAACAGACTTTTTAAAGGAGCTAAGCGAGAAACAGGAAGACCAAAGATTAAGAGAGCAATAAAATAGATGTGAGGAACTAAGTGAAGAAATCAAAGGTTTTGTAGCAGGAAAGGTATGCTATGATATGATATTTTATTTCTCCAGCATGGGGTCTGGCATGGATTCACATGCTCATGAATATTCCCCGTCGTCAGGCTGGGAATGCTCGGTAAAGAAAAATCAGTATCAGTTTCGTTTCTAATCTGTCTTTCGTAGTAGTAACCAATCACTGATCTCTGCGTCATACTGACCACAGCCAATGACTGCCATCTCCCTAAGCCCCGCCTCTGGCAGCCATCTTCAGATTTTTACAGCACGTTCAAGTGTTGGGAGACCTCGTGCATAGCTCTCGAGCTTTTGCTACGTTTTCGCGCCTTTTCAGGTGAATTTTCACATTTTTCGGTTAATCGAGCCTCAAGCTCCACCGTTTCTACTCCCGTTAACGGGTACCCGTTGCGGGATTTTCCTACGCCCCTCAAGGGTGAAGATTTCGTCGAATCAACCTTTTGGAGGATTCCAGAAGATTTGCGGCCTACTTTGAGATGGCCCAGGACACGAGTTCGTCACCCGGACCCAAGCTGTTTCGCAGCTGCCCTGGATGCGGCTGCAAAATGTGTTTAAGGAGGACGAGCATTCGCGATGCCTCTACTGTCTTCATGGGGACAAGACTCATGTAGAGAAGGGCTGCCAGTTCTGCAAGAACTTGTCGGAGCGGACCATGAGGGACCGTCGATCCCGTCTCGCTAGCTGGTTGGAGAAGGGCTCAACGGGTGAGAAGAAAAAGAAAGGGTCCGAGCGGGCTTCTGTCCTGTGCGGGCGCCCCGGTGATGGTGGCCCAACACCAGGCCAAGCGCCGCGAGTCCGCTGGCTCCTGGAGCGCCGAAAGGTCGGGCTCTTCGGTCGCCAGGCAGGGCGCACCTTCCCCGGCACCGTCTATCACAAGCCAGCGCTCCGGTTCGGGGAAGAGGAAGTCTGAGACCCCGGGTAAGCTTCGGGAGAAGCCCCGTCCGATCTCGGGAGAGGGGGAGCGAGGCGTCGCCCCTCCCCCTAAGGAGAAGGCCTGGGACGCACCTAAGGTGGTGAAGGCCCCTACCCAGCAGGCAAAGGCCTCTATCGAGGCGATCGCAGCGACTCTGGCCAAGCCGGCAGAGACCCCGCCAGCGGAGACTGCCTCCGGGACTAGAGTTTCCCTGCCGCCAAGGAGGGAATCCTCTTTTCAGCCCATCGTCATGGCCACCATGATGGAAGAAGCGAGGGGGGGCACGGTAGCCTCCTCGAGCTCGGAGTCAGCCTCGGAGGAGGAACTGACCGAGGCCGTGAAGAATCTCGAAGTCCAATTCGAGAAGGTTCGATCCCGTAAAGGAAGATCCTCAGGAGATAACCGAGGAAGACGACGATGGCGAGGAAGAGCAGCCTTCCCTTCCGGCGCAGCCGGAACCTAGGCCTCAGGATAGCTTGGCGGCCACTTTGTCTGCGATCCAGTCCTTATGCTCTGAGATAAGGACGAGATTACCACGGTCCAGGCCGGAGGACCCGCAACCGGGCCCGTCGGGAAGTCCTCAGAACAAACAACGGAGGACCCAACCCTCTCCTCCACTCGCCCCGTAAGGCCTACAGTTCCCTCCTCATCCTCCCACAAATCGGGAGATGACGGTGCGGTGGGCTCGACGATGGGTTCTGAGGGCGACGACGACGGAACGGGTCTCCCGTCGCACGGGCCTCTCCGCCCGACGAGATTGGCTCATTCCACGCCATGATCGCCAGGGCGTCCGAATTGTTCCAGCTCTGCCCGTAGGAGCAGAAAAAGGAAGGTTTCCTCTATCAGCGCCGGGAGGCCAAGAGGAAGACTGTCATCGCGGTGCCTCTAATCTATGACATCTGGGAGGAGGGCCTGTCGGTACTCAAGAACCCCCCCCACGGCACCAGCCAAACGGGACCGGTACGAGAAGAAATACCGGGCCCCCGAGACCGCTCCCCTGTGCCTCAGGGCCCAGCCAACGCCAGACTCGGTCGTCTCGGCGGCGGCGAAGAAGAAAGCGGCGGGGTCAGGAGCCTCAACGTCGAATTCCCCTCCAGACGGCGAGGGTAGGAAGTTGGACGCCATGGGGCGACGGGTCATTTCGTCGGCGGCGACGACGATCAAAGCGGCCAACGCCCTGGCGATCGTGGCCCGTTACGACAGGGAGCTCTGGTTTAAGCTGGCCCCCATATTGGACCTCCTACCGGACGACAAGAGGTCCGAGGCCCTGGAAATACTTCAAGAAGGCGAGGTGGCGTCGGACCACGCCATAACGGTGGCAACCGATATTGCCGATACCGGGTTCCGCCAGCTGGGCAACGGAGTTTGCCTACGACGACGGGGTTGGCTCCGGGCGACCGACTTCCGTCAGGACGTCCAGACCAGGGTGTTGGACATGCCGTTCGACGGCAGCAACTTGTTCGGGAAGGCGGTGGACGAATCCCTCCAAGCCATAAAGACGGACACGGAGACGGCCCGCGCCCTAGGAGCCCTTCAGCAACGAAGGCCCTTTCGGAGCTCCGGAGGCAGACGGGGGGCCTCCAAGGGATCCAGCGGTGGCTCGTCGTCCTACCGCCAGGCGGCACGCTCCTCGTCTCAGGAGGCCTACAGGGATCGCGGCAAGCAGGGAGCGCCTCGCCGCCGTCGGCAAGGTTGCCAGGGCGGCAAGGCCACCACCTCCAAGCAGGACTGAACCGGCCGTGGCCTCGGGCCCCCACCGAAGCACCCGGGTGGGAGGCCGGCTGACGAATTTCGTCGGCGTGTGGAAGTCCATCTCCACTGACCGTTGGGTGCTGGATACCCTGGCAAGAGGACACTCTATCGAATTCCTGAAGAAGTGCCCTCACGTTCCACCTGTGGCCAGGAAGGAAAATCACGTCCCGCAACTGCTGTTGGAAGTACGGGCGATGCTCAGGAAAGGCGCCATCGAGCTCGTCCCGAAGAGGCTCCGGGGTGTACTCAAGGTACTTCCTCGTCAGGAAGAAGACGGGCAGCTGGCGCCCCATCCTGGACCTTCGTCGTTTGAACAAATACATCAGGTCACAAAAGTTCAGGATGGTCACCCTCCAGCACGTGCTGGGATGCTGGGACAGCTGGAGGAAGGCGACTTTCTATCATCGTTGGACCTGGAGGATGCATACTTCCACGTTCCCAATCCTCAAAAGTCACCGAATGTTCCTCAGGTTCGTCGTCCAGGGACGGCACTACCAATTCAGAGCACTGCCGTACGGATTGAAGTTGGCCCCCAGGGTCTTTACCAAGTGCCTAGCACCTGTGGCGGCGCGGCTGCGCCTGCAGGGGATTCACGTCTACCCCTACCTGGACGACTGGCTCATCCGCTCAAGGACGAGGGAACTCGCCGTCGAACACACTGCGAGGACCGTCCAGCTACTCACAGACCTGGGATTCGCCATAAATTACCCAAAGTCCCACCTGGTGCCGTCGCAGGTGGCCCTCTTTCTGGGAGCGAAGCTCGATACAGTGAGGCGCCTGGCGGCACCGTCGGAAGAACAGACGAAGACCATTCTGGGCAAAGTGCAGCGCCTGCTAGCCACCGACGTGGCCAGGGTGAGGTCCATCAAGTCCCTCCTGGGGATGATATCCTCTTGCATCTACCTGGTGCGCCTCTGCAGACTACGGATGCGCCCTCTTCAAGAATTTCTCGACGCCCGTTGGATGCAGGCGACGGGCACCTTCGAAGACAGGGTCCCCCTCAACGAGGTGTTCCGGCGGGCGATTCAGTGGTGGGGCGTTCGAGCGCACCTCATGGCGGGCAAGGACTTTCAGACGCCGGAGTACCAGGAGACGGTGATGACGGACGCCTCCCTGGAAGGTTGGGGCGCCCACACCGGAGATCTCCACGCAAGAGGCCTCTGGCTCCCGGAGGAGAAGCTCCTGCACATCAACATCCTGGAACTCTCAGCCGTGTTCTGGGCTCTCAAATCGTTCCTCCCGTCGCTCAAGGGCAAGGTGGTGCGGATTTTCACGGACAACACCACGACAATGTTTTACATACGGAAGCAGGGAGGCACCAGATCCCCAGCCCTATCCAAGGAGGCGCAGGATCTGTGGCACTGGGCGGTCGCCCAGGGGATGTTCCTGGTTCCCTTCCACCTGGCAGGAGAAAGAAACACCATCGCCGACTCGCTCAGCAGGGAGCTGCGCGCGTGTCACGAGTGGGAACTGCTCCAGGATCAGGTGGATCAACTTTCCGACAATGGGGCAAACCCCAAATCGACCTGTTCGCAACAGCGACGAACTCGAAGTGCCAGAGGTTCGCCAGCAGGTTTCCCCAGCCGAGAAGCATGGGCGATGCGTTCTCGTTCCCCTGGGACGGCCTATACCTGTATGCGTTCCCTCCGTTGCCGTTGCTGCTTCGAATCATCAACCAGCCCAAGAGGTCCCAGTGCAGGATGATCCTCGTCGCACCGGCGTGGCCGAGGCAGATCTGGTTCCCGGACCTTCTGGACTTGTCAACGTCCCCTCCCATCAAGCTGTCGGCGGACGCGGATCTTCTCTCCAGAGAAGGAGGCGCCATCTTCCACCACGACCCGGCGTCGCTGAACCTGCAGGCTTGGCTCCTGCAGCGCTAGAGTTTGGAGGGTACGATATACCGGCCGACTGCAGAGAGGTTCTTGCAAAGGCCAGGGCGTCCTCGACTCTCAAATGCTACGGTCACAAGTGGAAGAGGTTCTCTATCTGGTGCCGAGCACAGAAGATCAACCCCCTACGGATTACGGCCCCTCAAGTGCTGCCGTACCTGCTATCGCTGGCAAAGGCTGGGCTAGCCCATGCCTCCATTAAGATTCATCTGGCGGCGATCTCCAGATATACCAGAACCACAGGACGGACGTCCCTGTGGTCCCATCGACTGGTAAAAGAGTTAATGAAAGGACTGTTCCGGTCGTTCCAGCCAGTGAAGGCCCCGGCCCCGGCGTGGGAGCTTAACGTGGTGCTGACCAGGCTCATGGGGCCCCCATTCGAGCCGATGCACTCCGCACCGATGAAGTTTGTGTCGTGGAAGACTGCATTCCTGGTGGCCATTACCTCCGCACGACGAGTGGGAGAGATCCAGGCCCTATCCTGCAAAGCACCGTACTTGACTTTCCATGCCTCGAGGGTGGTGCTTAGGACGCACCCCTCCTTTATGCCCAAGGTGCCGTCGGACTTCCATCTTAACGAGCCCCTGGTGTTACCTGTTTTCTTCCCGTCTCCTTCGTCGCCGGCCGAGAGGACTTTGCACTCGCTGGATGTGGCTAGAGCGCTGAAGTTCTACGAGGACCGCACGAAGAGTTTTCGGAGGACATCACAGCTATTCGTGAACTTTGGACCTGTGAATCAAGGGAAGGCTCTCTCGAAGTCTTCTATTTCCAGATGGCTCTCCGGCTGCATCATGCACTGCCACCGGTTGGCTAACCGACCGCTGCCAGGCCGTCCGAGAGCCCATTCGACCAGAGCGATCGCTGCTACTACGGCGTTCCTATCTGGTGTGCCCCTGCTGGACATCTGCAGGGCTGCTACGTGGAGGTCGACGCACACCTTCATGAGATTCTACTGCGTTGATCGGGATTCCAGGGAGGAGTGCAGGGTCGGCCAAGCAGTGCTGCGCAACCTGTTCGCTTAAGGTGAGCCTGGTGAGGAGGTCAGAGATGCTTAATGTTGAGTTTTTTGTATTGCTTAATGTTGAGCCTTTTGCCACCTCCCGTGGTTGTGCATGTGTGTACTGCTATGTATTCTTATATTCATGAGCATGTGAATCCATGCCAGACCCCATGCTGGGGAAGGAACAAGTTACTTACCTGTAACTGTTGTTCTCCAGCATGGGTCTGGCATGGATTCACATGCGAACCCTCCCGCCTACCCCTCTGCGGCTCTTCACTTGGTCATACTGCCACTTCACATGCTACCAAATCTGAAGATGGCTGCCAGAGGCGGGGCTTAGGGAGATGGCAGTCATTGGCTGTGGTCAGTATGACGCAGAGATCAGTGATTGGTTACTACTACGAAAGACGGATCAGAAACAAAACTGATACTGATTTTTCTTTACCGAGGATTCCCAGCCTGACGACGGGGAATATTCATGAGCATGTGAATCCATGCCAGACCCCATGCTGGAGAACAACAGTTACAGGTAAGTAACTTGTTCCTTATATTGCGCTCATACTCAGGTGTTTCAGAGTGCGACCAGGCAAAGGGAGGGGAACAGGGGACAGAACAAACACAACGATCTTGCTAGGCCCAGTGACATTGAGAACGTGCAAGTGCATGGGGAAGCGAAAAGGGGGAAAGTGCATGGGAGGGGGGAGAAATTGGAAATTGCAGAGCATAAGAGAGGACAAGATAAATAATAAGTAAATAAATAAATACGGTGATCCAAAACAGTGGTAGTGCAGCCTGTGAGGGAAGGAGAGGAATGGAACTCTTTAAGGAGGTGCAGTAAGAAGTTAGACTTTTTGGAGACATCAGAGATGTGTGCTTCGCTGGTAGGGGCAGGAGGAGGGCCAAGGGAGGCCGGCCAGAGAGTGAGGGAAAGGATGGAGTGGGTCTACCAATGAGGAGGATCTCAGTCTTGTTGGCATTTAAACAAAGATCATTTGCGGCACACCAATTTTGAATGGCGATTAGGCAGTCAGAGATGAGGGAAGGAGAGGAGGTGGCAGAGGGAAGCCTGAAAATGAGTTTGTTGTTGTCAGCATAGCATTGGAAGTTTGAGCAGAAAATGGAAATGCAGAAGGCGAGAGTTGCCAGGTATTGATTAAAAAGCCAAGGTGAAAGGTTAGACCATTGGGGAACACTGCAGGTAGAGAGGGAGATAGAGGATAAGAAGGACCCAAGTTGTACCTGGGAGGGTCGATCAGAGAGAAAAGAGGTCAGCCAAGCCAGAGCCTGATCAGTGATACCCAGGTTGTCACGGAGACGATTTAGCAGGGTGGTATGGTTGACCGTGTCAAAAGCAGAGGAGAGATCAAGTAGGATAAGGACAGAGGGAATGTTAGAGTCAAGGTTGGAGAGCAGGTTTTCACAGATGTTCAGGAGAGCAGTTTCCGTGCTTCTGGCAGCACTGAAGCCAGATTGTTGTTCATGGAGAGGGCCAACTGAGTCAGAGTGAAGGTTAAGCTGAGAGATGGCAAGCTTTTCCAGGAGCTTACCCAAAAAGGGAGTAATGGAAATTGGGCGATAGTGAGCCGGACACGAAGGATCAGCTGTGGGTTTCTTGAGGAGACGATGCACAAGGTAGTGCTTCAGAGGTAAGAAAAGGCTGAGCTTTACTAATGTTAAAAAGATGGTATCAACAAGAGGGAGTAGTGGTAGAAATATGAGAGAAAGATAAGTCAGTGTCAAGATAGAGACCAAGATTAAAAGCAGTAGAAGAAATAGGAAGTAGAGAAGGGGGAAATGAAACAAAAGAAAGGGAAGAAGGAGGAGGAATAGTGTTGGCCAGGAAATAAACTTTAGTTTTTAGAGGAATTCAGAACAAAAAATTATCCAGCATCCAAGATTTAATTACAAGAAGAAATATTATCATGAATAGAAGGTTTAAAAGAAGAGAAAGACAAAAAGAGTTGTGTATCATCAGCATAGAAGTGATGAGATATCCCTAAAGACAAAATTATATTAGTGAGAGGAGACGTATAGAAAAAGGACCGAAAACAGAGCCTTAAGGCACACCATAAAAAAGAGGTCAAGTATCAAAAACAGGCCCCAGCACAAAAAACTGAGTATGTACGATTCGAAAGTTAAGAATGAAACCAAGATAAAACAGAACCACAAAAGCCAAAAGAGGAAAGGGAAGTTAACAGTAAAGTATGATCCACTGTGTGAAAGGCAGTTGATGAATCCAATAAAATAATAGAAGAATGTTTAGAATAGTGAGCAGAAAGCAGAAAATCACAGACAGAAAAAAGAGACTTTTCAGTGAAATTAAGAGGAAGAAAACCAGACTGAAAACAGGGAAGAATAGAGTCGTCAGTTACAAAGGAAGAAAACTGACAATAGACAAGACATTCGAGGAACTTGGAAAGATAGGGAAGAAGTGAAATAGGTCAGAAATTTGAAGGAGAGCAAGGGATCTAAAGAAGGTTTTTTTCTGAATTGGAAGAATATAGGCAAGTTTAAGTAAAGTGGGGAAAGTCGACGTACAAGGAGAAATATTAAAAAGACAAGTAAAATGAGAAATCAAGGAAGGATATACTATTGGTATAAGTAATGAAGGAATTGAATCAAGAAGAGCAACTGTAGGATGAGCACGCGCTAACAAGGAAGAAGTATCAGAGTTAGAAATGAGAGAAAATGATGAGATAACCGAGGGTAGAGATGAAGATGTAGAAGAAAAAGAAGAGGAAGAAGGCCAAGTTGAAAGAATTGCTGAACGAAGATTAGCCATTTTTGAATAAAAATAAGGGGCAAGATCAGACGTAGTTACGGTAGGTTCAAGTGAATAATCAGGAGGGGGAAGGAGAGAAAGGGTGGGAAAGTGATTGGAACAAGCGCCTAGGATGAGCAGATTGATTACATAAAAGAACATAATAATTTGAACATTTGGCAGAAAAAAAGCACATCATCAAATAATGCATGATAGGAGAAAAAGGGCAAGCGGTTGCGGCAGCGCTGCTCAAGGCGACGAAGAACTCAGTGCATAGAGCAAAGATAAGGAGTGGGCCTTGGTTGAAGCGGCTTCCGAGAAGGAGAAAAAACAAAAGCAGGATATAAGCAATTGTTAAGATGGATTTCTGAACTCTGACCTGGAGGGCAGAGGTTCAGAAGGCCAGCCTAGTTTCTTGGAACAGGGTAACCTCTGGACAAGCCAAACCAATCAGGTTAGCTATGGCAGGCGATCAAGACTAGGTCTCAGGAGGGGTGAGGGTGACTGAAGGACCTCAATGAGCACACAAAGCAAGGACACTTACAAATTACTCCAGACAGGTGTTCTATCAAAAATATAGACACATTTATTACAAGGCCTTTGTAACAAAGACCATAGCAAAAGAATCACAGTAACACTAAGTAAACCAACATGACACTATCAATACAATGTATATACAAGACCATTGGGGTCCAAAGGGGTTAAATGCACGAAATAGGTCGACAACCTAGATGGGAAGGAAACAGGCAGTGCAGATAGTCTTTAGGCCCTTTCGACATCGATAACACACCTAACTAAGAGGCAGTCCAAGCCCTAAGAAGAGAGGAGCCTTGTGCTCAATAGTACATGCAATGCAAGCACACGCGGTTGTTCCAATGGGCAAAATAGGGTCTCTTCAGGGGTCTCTAGCAGCTCAGGAAGGTGGATGAAGCGATGAAGAACAAGTTCCCACTATTCAGGGAGGACCTCCACTTGAAGACAGAGGCAGTTCCAGAGTGCGGGATGGAGTCGCTAGTTCGCACTAGCAGTGGAAAGGAGAGGGACCTGAGGGCCCACTTGTGCGTAAAAGGGGCCCCCGGTTAGTGTTGTAAGTACTCACCGGTCCCAGGTGCACTTGGACCCAAACTTCGCCTATTCAGTCCACTCGGGTTGCAGGTTCGAATGCGAGAACAATGACGTCTCGGCAGCTTTCATTTCCTGAGATACAGCGATGATTCCCAAACGGGACAGTGGTGATTTCTCTGCTCCGGGTGGATGAATCGACCCAGTTTCACCGCAGCAGGCTTCAGGTGCAAGAGGGTCACAAATGCAGCATACTTGCAAAAGTCATTGCCGCAGCAGGGCAACACGGTAACCGCGTTTACTCTGGCCCTGGCGCACTCGTCTCACTTCAGACCTGGGAAAGCCAAGTGTACGAGATTTGGTGTGAGGGTGCCGGGGACACCGAGCTAGCAGTATACCAAGTTTCGAAGGCCTCCTCGAAACGACGGCGGAGACAGAGCAAAGGTCCTGCGTAAGATGGTCAGCCCACTTGTTGGCCCAGGGACACTTCCGAGAAAGCTTACTTGCAGGTTTTGGTGAAAGTGCCGAGAATAGTTGGTCCCACTATTCCAATGGGTTGAAGCGTCTTCACAGACCTTCTAGGACGACCAGATGGAGAGGGGTCCCACGGGATGACAGTGTGCTCAGGGTGCCAAACCTTCCAGCGAGTCACCAGCGGTTCCTCGACTCGACTTCGTAGTTGCAGGATACTTGGATCCTATCCTTTGTTCAGTGAGAACTCAGGAGATCGACATGGTAAGGTATTTTTGGCCTCCTCTTATCCAAAGTTCCCTTCACGCCAAAACAAAGAGGACCCAATGGAAGATCTGCTCACAAATAGAACAATCACGGACCACGGTAGTCCCAGTCATTCAGGGCACTCCAGACTCTCTGGCACCCAGGATGTGTATTGGACTCAGACGTTCCAGCCCACATCCTGGAGGCACACACACAAGGCATGCAGAAGCCCACAAAAGCATTGGGTTTCACAGGAAAGTGCATGACCAAATAAGGACTGACCCGGGTCGACTCGACCTGGGGAAGGCGAATGGGCAAGATGGCCAAAGGACAGGACAAAGACCCTCGTGGCATGGCCATTTTGGAGCCAGGCCACCTATTTGTGCCTAATGCGGTTAACATGGCAGGAAAGGGTTAAAAGGAATGAGAAAAGATAGCTGCCACTAGTTCTGTCCATGACACACCTGCACAGTTCATAAAAAGTCCAACAAGAGTATCTAGGGCCTTGGGAAAATGACTATAGACCCAAGTGTTTATAGTATTGCCCTTAATGTACATGCTCTACCCATTGAATGTAAATATGTTTATAGTTTTGCCTTTAATGTACATGTTCTACCCTCCTATTTGGCGTGATACGTCCGGCAATGTAACCCTAGCTGGACCTTCACCATACTGTATAGAAGCTTTGCAACCCTCTTGCTGCCTTTGCGCCTGGCTACCCTTGGGTTAGGTGGGTATTACAAATAAATAAAATACAAATACAAGTGTGCTGTATGGTAAGGTACATTGCTCACTTGTTACATGTTGCACAAAAGTTGCAACATGGGAAAAGGACTAAGGGAAACAAAGTCTCCCAGTGCTGACTATCTGAAGGGCATGTCAGTTTCCCCATAAAAAGTGAGCGAAAGCCCAGAGGAGTGCAGCTGAAGGCTTTGCTTCTCTGGCAAAGTCAGTCAATGGTGTCTAAACAGCATCAAAAAGTTTGGGGGTGTACACTTGGAGGGAAAATTACATACAATTATGAAATCTTTCCCAACACTCGCCCCTCCCAGACTAAGGACAGGGAGAACTAATCCACCCATGGATGAGTTTCTTGTTCAGGTCGGTTAAACATTCTGGACAACCCATCAGCATTGCTATGTTGGACACCTGGCCTATGCTCAATAGTGAATGTAAAGCCTTGCAGACTTATGGACCACCTAAGCAAATTTGGATTCTCTCCCTTCATGTTCATTAGTCACTTTAAGGGATTATGGTCAGTTTGCACAGTGAAGTGGGTCCCATAGAGGTAGGGCCTCAGATTCCTTACGGCCCAACAACAGAGAAACACTCTTTCTCTACTGTGGACCATCAGAGCTCTCTGTCCTTAAGCTTGCAACTAATGAAGCCAATAGGGTGTTCCTTACCCTTCTCATCTACTTGTGATAGTACGGCTCCTATCCCAGTGTCAGAGGCATCTGTCTGCACAATAAAAGGTCTTTGGTAATCAGGGGCCCTGAGAACAGGGGCCTGGCGGCACAAGGAGTCTTTTAAGCCATTGAAGGCCTTCCCACACTCTTCAGACCAAGTCACCTTCTTAGGTTTCTTTGGAGTATTGAGAGCAGTCAGAGTGGCAGCTATGGTACCAAAGTCTGCCATGAAATTCCTGTAGTACCCAGTGAGTCCCAAAAAGGCCCTCACTTGGGTCTGAGAAGTGGGGGTAGGCCAGTCTATTACTGCTTGTACTTTAGTGGGTAGAGGCTGTATCCTCCCTCCACCTACTTCATGTCCAAAGTAGACCACTGATCCTTGTCCAATCTGGCATTTACTGGCCTTTATGGTCAAGTGGGCCTTCTGAAGAGCCTAACACAATCCCAAGGTGTTTCACATGGTCTTCCCAGGTGGCACTGAAAACTGCTATATCATCCAGATATGCGAGACAGAATTCATCCAACCCATTCAACACATGATTCGCAAGCCTCTGGAAACTGGCAGGTGCATTCGTCAACCCAAAAGGCATTTACCTGAACTGATAAAGACCCCCTGGTGTTGAGAAAGCTGTTTTCTCCTTGGCATGTTTTGCAAGGGCTATTTGCCAATAGCCTGCAGTGAGGTCAAATGTGCTGAGGTACTTGGAGACACCCAAAGTATCCACCAGCTCATCTGTTCTAGTCCAGGGATGTGCATCTGTCTTGGTGACAGTATTCAGAGCCCTGTAATCCACACAGAACCTCAATTCAGAAGTACCTGCTTTTGGAACCAAAACCACTGGGCTGGACTAAGGACTACTAGATGGTTCCATCACCCCAAGATCCAACATTTTGTTGACCTCTGTCTTAATGTAAGACCTTACTTTGTCTGATATTCTGTATCCCCTACTTTTGGTAGGTACGCTGTCTCCTGTGTCAATGTTATGTTTGCACCAAGGTGTCAAACCAGGGGACTGTGAAAACAAGGGTGAAAATCTGCCTAAGCAAACTTTTCACCTTAGCCTATTGATCAGAAGTCAGGTGAGGGGCCACTTGGACACCCTCAATGGAGCTGTCTGAAGGACTGCTTTGGAACAGGTCAGGGAGAGGTTCTGACTCCTCTTCCTCAACATCTGAAGCCAGTAGCAGTACAGCGATTTCAACTCTTGGGATGAAAGCCTTCAGCCTATTTACATGGAGCACTTTGGGAGCCTGTCCAGCCCTTCCAAGGTCCACTAAATAGTTGACCTCACCCAGTGACTCCACCACTTTTTAAGGGCCCGACCATTTGTCCTGTAAAGCTCGGGTCCTTCTAGGATTCATGATCAGGACTTGCTGACCAGGGGTCACATTTATGAGGGAAGCCTTCTGGTCATACCAATGTTTCACAAGAGCTTGCCCTGCCTTCAACTTTTCACTAGCCAGACCCATCAGGAGTACCATCCTCTTTCTGAGCCCTAGCACATAGTCTACTACATTGGTAGTAATGGGGGGAGTGGGCATCTTCCATCCCTCCTTGACTATGGCTAAGGGTCCCCTTACAGGGTGACCAAACAGAATTTCAAAGGGGCTGAAGCCAACACCCTCTTGTGGTACTTTTCTGTAGGCAAACCGTAAGCATGGTAACAGATGATCCCGTTTTCTTCTTCAGGGTACTTCCAGAGCCCCAATCATACTCTTCAAGGTCCTGTTAAACCTTTCAACCAGACCATTGGTTTGTAGGTGGTATGCAGATGAAAACTTATAGGTGACACCAAATTCCTTCCACATGGCCTGCATATACTTTGACATAAAGTTGCTGCCCCTATCAGACACAACCTCTTTAGGGAAGCCAAACCTAGTAAATATGCCAAGTAAAGCTTTTGTGACTGACTTGGCAGTCACAGTTTTCAATGGGGTGGCCTCAAGATACATGGCGGCATGGTCGACCAGCACCAGGATAAACCTATTGCCTGAGGATGTTTGGGGGTCAAGGGGACCAACACGGTTGATCCCTACCCTTTCAAATGGTAGCCCCACAACTGGGAGTGGTACCAATGGAGCTTGGATTGTTGAGCCACTCTTACCAGATAACTGGCAGGAGGCACAACTCCTGCAGTGACTTTCTACTTGCACCCCCATCTCGGGCCAGTAGAAGTGCATGGATAACCTTTGCTTGGTTCTCTTGATTCCAAGGTGATCAGCAAGGGGCACCTCATGCGCCAGCTGCAGGAGGAAGGATCTTTACAGCAAGGGGAACCACCAACCTCCTATGGTCTCCTTCTGTAGACTCTGTAGGCTCACTATACAGGAGCCCACCTTCCCAATAAATCCTGTGCTTACCAGGAGGTTCACCCTCAGGCTGGGAGCAGGCCTGTCTCCTTAGGCTTTCAGTTCCTGAGATACATTGATGATTCCCAAATGGGACAGTGGTGATTTCTCAGCTCCGGGACGATGAATTGACCCAGTTTCACTGCAGCAGTCTTCAGGGGCAAGAGGGTCACAAATGCAGGGTACTAGCAAAAGTCTTTGCCACGGCAGGGCAGCACGGTAACCGCGTTTACTCCGGTCCTGGCGCACTCGTCTCACTTCAGACCTGGGAATGCCAAGTGTACGGAATTCAGTGTGAGGTTGCCGGGGACACAGAGCTAGCAGTATACCAAGTTTCGAGGGCCTCCTCGAAACAACGGTGGAGACAGAGCAAAGGTCCTGCGTAAAATGGTCAGCCCACTGGTTGGCCCAGGGACTCTTCCGAGAAAGCTTACTTGCAGGTTTTAGTGAAGGTGCCGAGAATAATTGGTCGGACTATTCCAATGGGTCGAAGTGTCTTCGCAGACCTTATATAACAACCAGATGCAGCGGGGTCCCACGGGACAACAGCGGGCTCAGGGTGCCAAACCTTCCAGCGGGTCACCAGCGGTTCCTCGACTCGGCTTGGTAGTTGCAGGATACTTGGATCCTATCCTTTGTTCACTGAGAACTCAGGAGATCGACATGGTAAGGGTGTTTTTGGCCTCCTCTTATCCAAAGTTCCCTTCACGCCAAAACGAAGAGGACCCAATGGGAGATCTGCTCACAAACACACACTCCATACGTGGACCAACGGACCACAGTGGTCCCAGTCATTCAGGGCACTCCAAACTCTCTGGCACCCAGGATGTGTATTGGACTCAGACGTTCCAGCCCACATCCTGGAGGAACAGACACAAGGCATGCAGAAGCCCGCGAAAGCATTGGGTTTCGCCGGAAAGTGCATGACCAAATAAGGACTGACCCGGGTCGACTCGACCTGGGGAAGGTGAAGGGGCAAGATGGCCAAAGGACAGGACAAAGAACCTCGTGGCATGGCCATTTTGGAGCCAGGCCACCTATCCGTGCCTAATGTGGTTAACATGGCAGGAAAGGGTTAAAAAGAATGCAAAGATAGCTGCCACCAGTCCTGTGCAGGTGTATCATGGTGATGTCCATGATACACCTGCACAGTTCATAAAAAGTCCAACGAGAGTATCTAGGGCCTTGGGAAAATGACTATAGACCCAAGTGTTTCCCCATAAAAAGTGAGCGAAAGCCCAGAGGAGCGCAGCTGAAGGCTGTGCTTCTCTGGCAAAGTCAGTCAATGGTGTCTAAACAGCAGAAAAAAGTTTGGGGGTGTACACATGGAGGGAAAATTACATGCAATTATGAAATCTTTCCTAACAGCAATCAAGAGATGAGGAAGAAGAGGAAAGAGTAGAAGACGCATAATCAGCAGAAAGAGCAGCAAATGCAGGATGAGAAGGAAGACTAGAGATATAGGATGATATAAACGGGCATATTAAAAGCGCGAACATCACAGCGAGCGTTTGTAGGTGATTCAGAAAAAGATGAATTAGTTGTTGAAATAAAAGGAAGAATAGAAAAGACGGTGGTCAGAAGAATAAACAGAGTAAACAGAAACAGAGGATTTGAATAGTGATTAAGTAAAATTAAGACCAAGACAAGAACCAGAGACATGAGAGGAGCAGTAGGAAGAGTAAGGAGATAGTAAGAATCAATAATTGCAAGGAACAAAAGGGATGAGTGAACAGACGAAAGATGAAGATTGAAGTCACCCAGTAATATGAACAGGGTTGAACACAGAGGAATAACATCAAGCAGAGCGTCAATGTCCTCACGAAAAGTAGAAACAGAACCAGGAGGGCGTCAATATCCTCACAACAAGTAGAAAGTTCAGAGAGCAAGGTTTAGGAAAAATGGTCAAATAATATTCAAATGAAACAAACATAGGAATGGATAAGGAAGTAGGAACAAGAGTAAACAAAGAGCAGTAAAGAATAACTGTTCCACCCCCTCAGGCCAACTGTCGAGGGGTATGAAGAAAGCAGTAGCAGAGGTAGAAAGGGATGCAGGGATGGCTGTGTTGGAAGAGAAAAGCCAGGTTTCAGTGACACACAAACAATTGAGATTTAGCCGAAGAAAGATATCCAGAACCGAATGAGATTTATTACATGGTGAGTGAGCATTCCATAAACTAAGATAGATAAGATTAGAACAATTATGAGGGGATGAGCAAGCAGCAGAGTCATGGTGACTGCAGAGTGGGAATTGGAATAGTTATGTCAGTAGTAACGACTAAAGAAGAACAATCTGGTCGAAGCAGTAATAATGAGGCAAGCACAGTAATGTGATGAATATGGTGATGTCATCACTATCTCCCCAGAGGTAGCTTCACCCTATGTGGCCAGGGGACAGCAACCACTACCTGATCGTCACCCTGGAGGTGGCATATGAGGGAGGACCACATGGCAGGAGGTGACCCTCAGAGGGATGAGACATGGTATCCCCTTTACCTTTTAGGGATACCCCTTCCATTCCCCATGCCTTAATGCCCTATTGTAATAGCTCCCTTCAACCATCCATTGGACCTACCAATAGTACATTCCAATGTTCGATACATAAATTACCAAGAACTGACTACCATTCCATGCATGTGAATGTACTGTGACGAGAAAGCTGAATGGAGCAATGAGGATCAGTAAAGGCGAAAGCACAAAACATGCTCTAGTGGTTGCGAGCGCACAATAGTTCCCAGGAAATTTAAAAACCCTAACCAGCTGGCAGGGGAGAGACGCCTGGGAAAGCCTTGCCCTCTCTGTACCGACCAAGGCACTACTGTGCTGCAGAGAAACCTGTGGAGCCAGCTGGTTCAGGGAGAATGCCAGAGGAAGAGGACTGCAGGAGCTGGTCTGCTGATTAGAGGCCGTGAGAGGAAGAGGGAAGACTTCCTAGCGATCACTGGAAACGGAGAACAGTATCCATGAAAGCTTGATTATCAAACTGGCTGACAAAGGTGGATCCATAGTAGTAATGAACTCTAATTTCTATCATGCCAATTGCTAAAACCTCTTGTCAGATGAAAATGTCTATCGCAAATTAGACAGGGATCCCATAGGAGACATTGTACACCTTATTAAAAACACATTAGAAGTTGCGGAACAGAGTGGCTAGATTACTACTAAAACCAAGGAGTTCCTCATGAATACCTTTTTAATAGCACCAGTTTTTTACGGATTGCCTAATATCCACAAACCTGCTACTAGACCGCCCTTTAGACCAATAGTAGCTGGCACTGAGTGTATTTGATCCATTCGCCATCTATATTGACAAAGTACTGCCACCCCTAATTCAATCTACATATACATACCTAAGGGATACAACACACGTTTTAAATCATTTGGAAAGTTTGGAATCAGTTCGTAACAACTACATACTGTTTTCTCTTGATGTGGGCAGCCTATATAGATCAATACCCCACATGAGGTCCTAGAAGCAGTTGAATGGTTTATCTTAAGGGATGACACCATAAAGGCCAATAGACAGTTTGCCATCAAACTGTTAAACATTCTACACAATAGCTATTTCAGATATGATAAGTAATGTGCCCACATTTGTGGAACTTCAGTGGGTTCAGCGATGGCACCAGCCTACGCAAACTTTTTCATGTGTTATTTTGAGAAAAGGTACATAGTGGAGAAAATGAACTGGTCTAATCTGTTTTGCTGCACGAGATGCATCGATGATATTATATATGGTCGGGCACCAAATCCCATTTGATCGATTAGTATAACATATAATTACCTGATTGAAATTCATCCTTGTATAATATTGACCATGGAGATAAGAGATCCCTATTTACACTTTTTAGATGGACAACTGAGAATAACTGAGATGGGTTTTAAAACTAATATTTACCACAAACCTATAGATGTTAACAATGTCCTACGTTATGCTAGTTTTCACCCATGACAGATGATGCAAAATCTTCCATACAGCCAATTTCTACGTATTAAGAGAATAATCGCCAACACAGAATGTCTAGAAAAGGAATTTGCAGACCACAAAGAAAAGTTTATATCTAGAGGTTATTCTGCAGATGTTGTAGAAGCAGGAAAGCAAAAGGCAGGTAACATAGACAGGAGAGCATTATTGCATCTGACGCCAAGAGAAAAGTGGATTCCCCTTCACTACATTTCTGAATTTTCAAGGCAAAGTATACACCTACGTAGAATCATATGTAACAACTGGAAATACCTACACTATGACACAAAATGTGTTCCCAAGGCCACTAATGATGGTCTATAGAAGAGGGAGGAATTTTAGAGACAAATTAGTAACAGCAGAAACAACGCGCCCTGACACACAAAGAACTCTAGCCACAAAGAAGAAAGGTACATTCCCATGTTTGGGATGTAACAACAGCAACAATGTCATTAAGATCAATACCGTCCAAAACTCACATACAGGTCAAAAAAGTGCATTAAGGGAATTTGCAACCTGTAAAAGCAGTGGGGTGATGTATGCAATTAAGTGCCCTTGTGGTCTCCTATATGTGGACCAGACAAGTAGGCCTGCAAGAGAAAGGTGGCTCAAACCCAAGACGAACATCCATACCAACAACTCCAATTGCTGGTGGCCAGACATTTCAAAGAACAGAGACATAACGTATCCCAAATCATATTAATTATCTTAGAAGTAGTACACACATCAGCCAAAGGAGACAAAGTAAAAAAGTTGATACACAAAGAAATGTACTGGATCCACCTTCTTGACACAGTACACCCTAAAGGAATGAAGAGTTCAATTTAGATTGCTTTATTTGAATAACCATATGTGTCCCAATGTACACCTGATTTGTTGATCTCAGACACCTGATGATTTACAATACCACTTCCCAAGTTGGAAGTAAGAAGGATTATACTGGAGTCACCTACATTTTATTCAGAGGTGAAATACACATCTGAACACATAGACATACATCATCCCTTAGAATGAGCGCACATTAGGAATAATATGAGTATTTTGTGAGTTAAATAATTATGTTGTGTCCGACAAACTCGTATATGAATTCTAAATGTAGGCCTCAGGATGTTGCTAACTGTTATGGGGTATTGTCATTCTTGCAATGCACACATCACCTGTTTTAGGCTTCCATACCTTTGTAACTAGAACAATAAGCACACACCAGTGATATGCATTTAACAGCATTTCTTTATTTCTTCTTTTGTAAATGTTACATTGGCCACACAATGCCTGACCAAGCCTTTACATTTTCTCCATTTGCATAACTTGTCTTGAGCATTCCGTCTTTGTACTATGTCCCCAGACACTAGCAAAACTATTCTCCTTTTAGGTCCATAAGGCTACAGTTCCTTAACATACCGGTAGTTTCTAAGCCATACATTGCTGATTTTGACCATGTCGTAATCACATTTTAGTCAGAGTCTATGCCAAGACTTGGTGGATCGGATTATGCTCAACCCAACTCTTTACTTCACGAGCAGCCAAACCAATTACTTTTACTTAAACCAAATTGTCAAATGAACTACAATATCCAGGAGTACAGGAGACATTTGAAGTTTGTGTTTCAATTTGTTAACAATCCCATGTGATCCCAACTGTCCAATCACGTCCCAAAGTCCATTATAAACATACCCGTCCTCTTTACATCTTCCTCTTTCTGGAGTTGGTCGACAATTGAAACCTGCATCCCAACCAGTAAATGCTTGAACTTTCTTATCACCATCAATGAATCCTCATGTACCCACCGGCTTAGACACTTATGAAGAAACTAAAACTGAGACCTCAAGTCAAAGAACATTGTGGAATCTACCACCTGTAATTGGCCACCACAGATGCAGTACATGCACCGCCTGTGCTTCCACTAAAGATCTGAAAGAAATCAATCTAAATGGCACAACCTGAAAAATTAAAATCCTTCACAAACTGTAAAAGGTCAGTGTATGGCATCAAATGCCCATGTGATCTAATATACATCGGAAAATGCAAACGAGAAATCTGTCAGCGGATCTACGAACACAAATCTTGCATCAAAAACAAAGTGGAAGATAAACTGATGGTTGCACACTTTAAAGCAAAGAAACACCTTCACATAGACCTTTTTTGGTTTATCATTGAAACAGTAAAAAATCCTTATAGAGGGGGCGAGCATGATATGATGCTACGTCACCTAGAACAAAAGTGGATCTACCGCTTAGATACTGTAAAGAAAGGCCTCAACGTTTCAATAGAGTGGAATTTGTTTTTCAATTAAATCGCACTTCTGTGCTTTCATTGTGAGACACAACAACCTTACCTTGTTTTTGCTCAAGAATAGATGTCCCTGTTGTAATTTATCAACACCAGTCTATAAACTAACTTTTGCAATAATCTGTGTAAAACTCTCCAAATGTAATTAGACTTCTGTCACTAGGAATCAATCTATTCTGTAATCTGTCTCTACAATATGGGATATGTAGATCTGACATTTTTCCCCTTGGTCTAGTTGGTAGAAATGTGACTATGCAATTTTTTGTACTTATTTGTTCATCTCCACAGTTTGTTTTACACTCATCACAGTGACATTGTTTATGTAAATGAAACAAAATGTTCTTCAGAGGTATAGACAACTGTCTCTATTTTAAATGACTGTTTGATTTGTTCGACATTGATCTACCCTTGTGTTCCATGCCCTTTCAGATATCAACTAGTGGGACTTTTTCCACAGCCAACTGTACAAATGCGAATAACTCGTATGCTATTAATGTCATTTTTAAACTGAAATACGGAACACTCTGTCTGCATGCTTAGATGCAGCAAGTATGCTAATGGCTTTTAGGACTCCACGAACGCCAAATAATATTTTTTGTTCATATCCCATCAAGAACCCTTAATTCACCTCCTAGTTCTAAATGATGAATCCATTTCAAGTGTCTTAGGAACCTCCTCCCGATTCTGCTCCTTCTTGCTGCAATAACCAATAAAATTACAATGTCTCGGCTCTCAGCACATCTGCACATGCGTGAATGCCGGGATACTGCAGCACTACGATCGTAGCCTTAGGAACTCAGCAAGGTGAGTCCTGTTGCATATCCTTTGTAAATAATCAGTTAGCCACCACTCGGGCTTCGCTTTAGAGTCTAGCACAGAGTTCTTTCAGTAACTTCGTCACACGCCACGGCGCGTCGTCAGTGAGCAAGTTACCCTCTGCTCCCAAATTTAAAAGCACGGCCTGATTTGTTTGAGCGTCCCTAGTTACCGGACAGCTCTATAAGCTTCCACTTCTGTTCCGCACCTCACCAACTAGTGCAGCATCTTTACAAGTACAGCTTTTAAACCAGCCACGCTCCACCAGGCAGTTAATGATCAACCACAGGCTATTCTCTCGATAACCCTTTGCGGTTTCAGCCTCCTAACAGCACCGGTCAGTAATTCACTTTGCAATACCTGCCATAAATGTTCACACGCAACTAATAAACACTGCTTGCCTTGTTCCTTCTAGTTTTGTTATACAACCAGTCTAGACACGTCTTCAAAATCTTTTCAATAATGCACTTTTTCGTGCTCTTTCCTAGGACGACCTACTAGCGTCCATTGGTGCCTCAGCTTCAGAACAACACAACTGAGCCCATACCTACTACTGGATGGTTACTAACTCACCAACAGACCTTCAAGTAGAGCGTGTTGTTGGTCCCCAATCGTGGACCACAAAGAACACGTCACACTACGTGACCTAAATATTTTCATCAGGTAATTAACTACCTTCCTTTGCCACTGCTATTCAGTACTCACAACTATAGCTTTTGGTCCTAATCTTAATCCCTGTCTCTATTACTATAGGTAGCTTCTGTGCACCAAAGACCTTCTATACTGTACCCAAGACAGTGTCAGTCTTACCTCTTATCCCAAGATGTCACTAATTACTGAAAGGTGGGGGCTCTACCTATTCTTTTTTATTCCCTTATTAATAATGGTACGATCACACCCTTTTTTAATTTGAACCTCCCTTGTTTTAAATTTATAGATAAATACTGGTACATCTAACAATCTTCACATTGTCCTGAAGAAAGCTCAGAGCTCCTGAAAGCCATTTTCCATCTATACGACTTTAATGGTTGCAATACACTCATCCGAGCTAGAAACACCAATCTGTGTCGACAGTTAAAATGTGTTTGGAATTTGTTACTACACATTAATCTATCTTTTTGCATTCCATATCTATAATAAGACACATGTATATCTGTCATTTTGGTTGACAATAGTAACCGCTCGTTTTTTGTTTTGTTTTAACATGCTGTTTTTTCAATTAAACTTTGTTTTATCTGTACAATTATGAGTGTGATCTTCAATAGCTAGATCTAATAATCACTAGCTTCCCCCCTGCACGTTTAAGGGAAGGGTAGCCTGGTTTCTATTTCTTTCCTCTTTATATTTACCTTACTTTCCAGAACCAGGTCCCCTGTTAACAAAAAAAAGGCTACTGCCCATTTATTTTTTCTGGGCAATGAAATAAGCCATTTTGGAAAACAGGTCCACCACTACAAGGATTGTGTTATAACTGAACAAGGGGGCAACTCAGTAATAAAATCCATAGAAATGGTATGCCATGGCGCTGGTGGGACAGGTAATGGTTGAAGAAGTCCTGCTGGTCTCTGCTTTGAGCTTTTGTTTTGGGCACAAATTCCAAAAGTTTGGATGAAATCTATGATATCCTTGCGCCATGTTGGCCACCAGAAATGTCTTTTGATCTTGGCTGTGGTCTTTGCGATTCCAGGGTGGCCTTCTAGTGGGGCCCCGTGGCAATCTGCCATTACCTTTCTCTGTAGCTCCTGATTTGGTAGGTAAAGACGACTCTGGAAATAAGGTAAACCTTTGTGAATGCAAAACTTTGGTCCTTTTGACTTCCAGGCCTCTAATTCTGAAGTGGTCATGCTGAGTTGAATCTGTGACGTTGGGTCTTCTTCTGAAGATCCAGTGACTCCCAGCACCTTCTCTTCAGGAATTATATTTACTGGATCTGAAGTACCTTGGATCTGTTCTTTCTCTCCAATCCGTGACAAGGCATCCGCTTTACCATTCTTTACTCCTTGGCGGTACGTTATAACAAAATCGTATTCCACAAAAAACAAATGCCCAACGGAGTTGTCAGGATGATTGAGCCTTTGCATTTCGTAAATATTGCAGATTTCGGTGGTCTGTGAAAACTGTGACGGTATGCCGGGCCCCCAATAAATGATGTCTCCATTCCTTGAAAGCGTGTTTTATTGCTAGTAATTCCTTATCTGTGATGCTGTAATTTAATTCTGTGGTTGAAAACATTTTAGACCAGAAGGCCACTGGATGCAGTTGTCCCGTTTCAGTATCTTTCTGAGATAATACAGCTCCCATTGCTGCACTGGACGCATCAGTTTCTACTACGAACAGTAGCTCAGGTTGTGGGTGTTTCAAAATGGGAGCTGTGGTAAAATGTTTTTTCAGGTTTTGGAAAGCCTCTTCTGCTTCTTTTGTCCAGGAGAATGTCTTGTGCTTTCGCAATAATTAAGTTATTGGATGGACTAGTTGGGAAAATCCTGCAATAAAGCGTCCATAAAAATGTGCAAATCCTAAAAATCTTTGGACTCCTTTCACTGACGTAGGGGAAGGCCAATTCAAAATAGCTTCAACTTTTCGATTATCCATTTGAATT
The DNA here is from genome assembly GCF_040938575.1 of Ambystoma mexicanum. Taxonomy (NCBI): domain Eukaryota; kingdom Metazoa; phylum Chordata; class Amphibia; order Caudata; family Ambystomatidae; genus Ambystoma; species Ambystoma mexicanum. The sequence goes on along the minus strand of NC_090923.1, from coordinate 1,141,116,699 downwards.
CCCAATGGTGACAGGATGAATCCCAGAAATTCCGCTGAGGTTGCATGAAAGGAGCATGTCTCCAGTTTGACAAATAACTTGTGTTGCCATAGTTTCATAAGTACTGCCCTTACATGAGTTATGTGCTCTTGGACCGAGTTTGAATAAATTAGAATGTCATCAAGGTAAACTACGGCACAGACATCTAGCAATTCACATAAGACATCATTCATAAGGTTCTGAAAAGCTGCTGGAGCTTTGCATAAGTCAAAAAGCATTACTTGGTACTCGTATAAGCCGTATTTCATACGGAAGGCAGTTTTCCATTCATCCCTTTCTTTGATTCTCACTAAGTGGTAAGATCCTCGAAGGTCTAGTTTGGTAAAAACTTTGGCATCCTTAACTTGGTCCATTAACACTGGGATGAGTGGAAGGGGGTATCTGTTCTTAACTGAGATCTGGTTTAGAGCACGATAGTCTATGCAAGTACGAAGGTCCCCTTCCTTCTTGGGCACGAAGAACAGAGGAGAGGCCATGGGGGACTTAGAGGGCCGAATAAAACCATTGGCGAGGTAGTTATCCAAATATGTCGTCTAATGAATATTTTCTTGTTCGGTTAAGGCATAAATTCTACTGAATGGGGTTTTTGAGCCAGGGATTATATCAATTTGACAATCATATGGCTGAGGTAGAGGCAACACGTTGGCCTATTCTTCTTTGAATACTTCTTGATACTCTGATGGAAGGGTTCCTATTAATCCTAAAGTGGGTTCTTCTCTTGAGATCGCTTAAACTTCTTTTCCAAAGGTTCCGCCTTGAACATAGCAGGAGTCTTTGCATTCTTCGGCAAATACTAAGGTTCTGGCACGCCAGTCAAACTGTGGATTATGTTTCTCTAGCCATGGAATTCCTAAGATTACTTTAAATTGTGGAGCACTAATTAGGTCAAACAAGATCTTTTTCTGATGTCCCTCCTGACAAAGCAAGGTAAAAACTTCAGTACACTTCGTCAAAGGTCGGATATCAGTTCAGTACCATCCACTGCGGTGACATTTTCCACCACAGCCTTTGGGTGCATACCAATACCCATCTTGCCTGCTAGTTCATAATACATGTAGTTCCTAATCGCACCACTGTTCACATATGCTTCCAGAGCATATATCTTGGAAGGTTGAAGGTCACTACTTAAGATAGCGGGAACAACGAAATGAGAGATCTGAATTTCCTTCTTCTGGCTCGACAAGTCGACCTCTACACTTGTCGGGCGTTGGAGTTTTCCGTCGGTTCATCTTTTATATTCTTGTCCGCCTTGTATACGGCTACGGCGGTTTTACTGGACAATTTTGCAAATGATGACAGGCTGAACCACAATAAAGGCATACATTCTGTTGTCTTCTTTTGTTTGTTTGTTCTTTAGAAATGTAACCCCGAACACCTCCTATCTGCATTGGTTCAGAGTGATTTTCAGTCACTTGACGAGTTCCACTGTCTTTGGAACGAACATAGATTGATCTTGTCACACCTGTGCCACTGGCACACACATTGGCAACCATCATGGACGATATGGTACTCGTTTATCTTCATAATACTCTTTAAACAACCCCTATTCACATTTTGGTCCTTAATTTCCATTTGTACGACATTGGTACTTTCCTATTTAATTCAGCTCACTACATGTACCATAATGCACCTTGCTACAGCTATCAATTCCTGACCATTCCCATGTGTCAGTATTGGAACCACAATCCCCAGAAGCCCTAGCGATCAGTGCTGCTTCCACCATCCAAGGAACAGAGAAGGATGAGGCAGATTATCTTCAGGTGTGCTGCTCCAGGTGCTGCCAATTAGCCTGCCTCATTACAGGGCAGGGCTGTATTTAAGCAGCTGCCTGTAGGAGCTCAGTCTCTTCCATCAAGAGTCCTCCCAGCCCCTTTTTGCCTTGTGACTCGAATTCGTATGCTGTTCCTGTTGCTGCTTTTTTATGCTTTGATCCAGCGCTCTTTCGGGGCTGCCTGCCTTGCAGCCTGCTACACTCTGCTGCCTTCAGCCCTAGCCTTCTACGCTCCCTGCCTCACAGCCCTGCTCCTCTGGGCTCCCTGCCTTGCAGCCTGTTGCACTCCGCTGCCTACAGCCATAGCCTTCCAGGCTCCCTGCCTCACTGCCCTGCTCCTCTGAGCTCCCTGCCTTGCAGCCTGCAACCCTCTGCTGCCTACAGCTCTGGTCCTCTGGGCTCCCTGCCTTTCAGCCTGTTACACTCTGCTGCCTTCAGCCCTAGCCTTCTGGGCTCCCTGCCTCACAGCCCTGGTCCTCTGGGCTCCCTGCCTTGCAGCCTGTTACACTCCGCTGCCTACAGCCATAGCCTTCCGGGCTCCCTGCCTCACTGCCCTGCTCCTCTGTGCTCCCTCCCTTGCAGCCTGCTATCCTCCGCTGCCTACAGACCGGGTCCTCTGGGCTCCCTGCCTTGCAGCCTGCTACTCTCTTCTGCTTTCAGCCCTGACCCTCTGGTCTCCCTGCCTCGACGCCCTGTTCCTTTGGGTTTGCTCCTTGCTGCCCTACTCCTCTGGGCTCTCTGTCTGCCGCCTACTAGAGCTCTCAGTCCTGCTCCTCTGGACTCTCTGCCTTGCAGCCTACTACAGTCCTCTGCAATCCACTACAGTTTTTCTGCACCTTGTGCCATCCGTTACTGCAGCCCTGCTTCCTTGTTTGCAGCCCCCCTATTTCCTGGCTGCTGCTCCCTTGCTCTCTTCCTTGTTTGCAACCCCTAGTTCTTGATCCCTGTCCTTCTCTTCCTTGAGTCCTCTGTCCTCCCCTTTAGTTTACCCATTTCTATTGTACGTTTTTTTTCCTTCATTCCCTTCTGCTAGATTTCTCTTAGACTTCCTTTTCCCTGGTTATTTCTGTTCTTGTCTCTCTTGTGTCTTATGTTGATCCTTTGTACAGAGCTTGACTGTTGGTTTCCGGCAGGCAACCTCTGCCACTTCCCATGTCGTGTTTTCAGTGTTACAGACACCCACAGCTGTTGTTCCCAGCCATGAGCAGACAGAGTGGGCCTCTGTAATAGTAATCTGTGCAGAAGGCTGGAGTTTCCAAAGGTCCGTGGAACACTCTTTTCCATTTCTGCATACACCCCAAGAGGGAATCCGGTTTGTTTGTACCTTTGTATTTCCTGCCCCTTTCTGTTCACAACTACAGTTGCCTACTTTTCTTTCTTGTTGAGTTTCCTGCTGTGTGTGTACTTATCTGTCACCTTACATCAGCACAGCCACCCAACCCTACCTGGGGGCCCTGTGCCACTCTTGACAGAGTGCCATCCTTGAGAGATCTAGTCTCTGATCTGGCTTGATCAAAGCGCCGGTCCTGCAGTCAGTCATCCAATTGTATAGTTAGATCAATGAATTCGGCACAACTTGTAGGAGGGTTCACTACTTGCGCCAATATGTCTTTGAGTTCCCCTCGTAATCCTCAATAAAAGAGTGTTGTTCTCTTCTCCTCAGGCCAATTCGTTTCTGCTACTAGTTGATTAAAGGAAGCTATGTAAGCTAATAGTTCTTGGTTACCCTGGCGTAAAGAGAGCAGCTCATTATCTAAGGCCTGTCCCTGAGCATGATGGGCAAAGAGTTTCTCCAACTCCTGCCTAAAACCAGGGAAGGTTCTCAATAATGGGTCAAGATGCTGCAGCGGTGAGTGAAACTTCTGACGGAAGATGCTGCGACTACGAGCGAAGACTGCTGACTGAAGATGCTGCGGCTGTGAGTGAAACTTCTGACGGAAGATAATTGCTTCGGAGATAACCTTAGACAGGTACGTTTTTTCTATTAAATATTGAACTCTGTAGTTTGCTGTAAAACTAATGTCTCTATTATCTCCTTTTACAGGTTCTGTGAGGAGAAACGCTGGTAGCGTTACCCGCTTTCAGCGGAGCAGACGTGAAACGCGCGTTCCAGCAGAGGCAGGTGTCACGATCCGCCCCTGGAAGCTATGGCACGATTGGAAAGCACTGCCATGAAGAACCTGACAGTAACGGCCTAGCCCTCAACCAACATGGCGGACACCACTACTTAAACCAGCCCCGCCCACTTACCTGCGCGTTGTATCTGTGATTTTCAACGATACGCTCGCTCGGCTACTCCTCCGAGTAGCCTCCTCCCTGCCTTCTACCGTTTTCTACCTGCGCTTCACTCTACTTGCCCTGCCTACGATTTTACCTTGCTTCCTTCTTTCTGCGGCGTCTGCCGCTCATCATTCCACTCTGATTCCTTACCTTCAGCGCCTCGCCGTTCCAACTCGCGGTCTCCTCCGCCACTCTCGCGCCTCCTCGCGTTCTCCTCTATTAGCTTCGGGGTTCTGTCTATCCTTTGGGTTTGGGACTATACCTGGCTTCTAGTCTCTCCCTCTCTTTCTATCCTTTCTGCTTTCATCGCTCTCTTCTGAAATTGTTACGGATCCTTCTGTGACAGCTTACAGTACTCTTCTACTTCTCCTAATACCTCGTACTCTTTGCTGGTATATTATTCCTGGGGCTTTGCCGGTTTGCTTCCTATGTGATCCTGAGAAGTGAAAGTCACCCCAGAACTTTACCGGTCTGCCTCTTGCAACTATACTCGACTCGAGTATCCTTCCTGGAACAGTCTGCAGGGTTTTTTGTGCCATCCATCGGCTTTTTCCCTGTCTTTTTGGGGCTTGGCTCCTCGGGGCCCCCCTCAAGACAGGTCCCATTCCCTGTCGAGGTGGCCTCCGAGGGAGCCAGGCCTTACTTGCATGACAGGAAGTCTAAGGAGAAACCATCTAAGGTACATCCCAAGGTACTACGGAAGAAGCCATCCAGTGTCCAAGAAAGCCAAGAAGAATCTTCAGGTGAGGAGCAGGGGGCGGAAGGTGACCAACGTGACAGAATACAACGCCTGAACGTAACCATGGCTTCTCTGGAACAGTACCAGGAGTTGGTTGCCGCCTTACAGGGTTTAACCATAGAAGTACAAGCCCTGAAGACTGAGAACGCCGCTTTACGCCAACAAGTGGTCTTCCGTAGGGATGATCAAGGGGATTTGCCGCCTATGCCTCTTACATTTGGAAAGTATGATGGTTATCCCGGCGGTCTAAAGGAATTCTTAGACGCCTGCCAAGTTCACTTCGTCTTTCGACCTTATGCATTTGAAACTGCTAGAGCTAGGGTTGGTTTCCTTATCACCAACCTAACAGGGAATGCCTTGGCTTGGGCCACCCCTTTGGTGACCAGAAACGATCCTGCTCTGTCCAACTATGACCAGTTTGTGGATCTCTTCAAAGGGAGATTTGATTGTCCTGAGGTCCTATACACCTCTCTTGAGGCAATACTCGATGTGAAACAGGGGAACACAGACGTGCAGACCTACATATCCCGATTTCTGAGACTAGCGGCGAAGACAGACTGGCCTGATTCGGCTAAGCAGACGATATTTAGAAGGGGTCTCCAGGACGAACTAAAGGACGAGTTGGCTAGGGTAGCTCGCCCACCGTCGTTCCAAGATCTCATGACACTGACCCTGCAATTGGAATACCGGCTATCTGAACGCCGACAGGAAAGAAGGAGACCTCGGCTCAATCTACCATCACCTAGCTCTGCTCCACATCCTCCCAAAGACGTGCCGACATCAGAAGAACCAATGCAGATAGGAACAGCCCGAGGTCCTTTGACGCCTGCAGAACGCAAAAGAAGGAGAGACTCTGGTCTCTGTTTATACTGCGGCTCCTCGAAGCATTTACTCAGGGACTGCCCGGAAGTACCTCCACGAAGAAAGGAAAACTCCAACCCTCGGTCCTTTGCAAGGGTGGTCTCGGGGGAACAAGAAGCAGCCCTTGCAACCTTACCCGACCCTCGGAACTAAGGGAAGACAACAGTCTGATGATCTTTAGGGTTCAACTATGGACTACAGAATCCTCCCCCATAGAAGTTCTAGCCATGCTGGACTGCGGAGCCGCAGGAAACTTTATGGATATCGAATGGGCTAAGGCACAACGAATCGCCATTAGACGCAAAGAGAGACCTATCCCTGTAGAAGGGGTAGACGGTGAACCCTTGTCCTCAGGCCCCATAGATTCCGAGACTTTACCCTTACACTTGGTCTTGGGAGAACACCATGAATCTATGATATTTGACCTGATTCGAGCAGCACATTTTCCTTTGGTGATAGGTATTCCATGGCTTAGACGTCACAACCCTCAGATCAATTGGACCACCAATGTTGTGCGTTTTGACTCTACTTATTGTAAGGACCACTGTACCATCAATCCCCCTACCCAGGGAGAGAACAAGGAGCACCGAGCACCCCAGCATAAGGTGGTAGCTGCCATTCCCCTACAATACCAGGAATATGCTGAGGTGTTTCAGGACACTGTACCCAAGCTATTACCTCCCAATCGACCAGAGGACTGTGCCTTAGATCTCCTTCCAGGGTCCGTGGTTCCCTTTGGTAGAATGTATCCTTTGTCTCCTTCCGAAAAACTAGCCTTACGGATCTACTTGGACGATAACCTTCAGAACGGACTCATTCAGGAATCCCGATCGTCCGGGGGAGCATCGTTATTCTTCATCCCCAAAAAAGACACCACCGAATTGCGGCCTTGTATTGATTACAGGGGACTCAACCAGATCACTGTTCGTGACCGCTATCCTATGCCTTTAATCAGAGACATTCTGGAAGCGGTCAGAGGGGCCTCTTGTTTCACGAAACTAGACCTCAGGGGAGAGCCTATCATCTTCTCAGGATAAGGACAGGTGACGAATGGAAGACCGCATTTCGAACCCCATTCGGGTTATACGAATACCGTGTCATGCCCTTTGGTCTCGTGAATGCCCCAGCTGTTTTCCAAAGATTTATAGATAAGATCTTTTCTGACATGTTGTTTGTGTCGGTTGTCATTTATCTGGATGACATCCTTATCTACTCTGAAAGGCTTCAAGAACACCAAGAACATGTGAGACAGGTGTTACACCGACTCCAGTCTAACCACCTTCTGGTAAAACCCAAGAAATGCCAGTTTGAAGTAACAACTGTTTCTTATCTAGGTTATATCCTATCCAAGGAAGGAATCCAGATGGAACCCGAGAAGATTAGAGCCATCATCGAATGGAAAGAACCTAGAGGAATAAAGGAGGTTCAAATATTCTTGGGTTTAGCCAATTTCTATCGCCAGTTCATCCCTAACTTTTCCGACCTGATGTTACCTATTACCGGTCTTCTCAAGAAAGGAGTTAAGTACGTTTTTGGTCCAGAAGAGGGCATTTTTGCGCCTTAAGGAGTTATTTACTTCGGCTCCCATACTTGTACAACCCGATCAAACAAGACCCTTTATCGTGGAAACAGACGCGTCTGGAGGAGCACTGGGAGCCGTACTTCTACAAAGAACGGACGATGGCCTCAAACATCCAGTCGCTTATTACTCAAGGACTCTGACGAAAAGTGAACGTAATTACTCAGTTCTGGAAAGAGAATTACTTGCCATAAAATCAGCCTGTCAAGAGTGGAGGCACCTACTCTTGGGAGCAGCTTATCCTTTCCATATACTTACAGATCATCGCAACCTCCGGGTATTGCAGCAGATGGAGTGCACCAATGCTCGACATGCCAGATGGGCCTATTACTTTTCCCAATTTGAGTTCACCATTTCATATGTACCGGGTACTGAAAACAAGATGGCAGACGCACTCTCCAGATGCCAAGGAGAGGAAAACAACCTACCGCAAGAGCATGACCTCTTGTTCCCAAATCTGACGATTATGGCTAGGGTCGTGCCACTTCTACAAGATCTGGTAACCCAATACAGTCATCTACCGGCCATACCCGCCTCCGTCACTCAGGCCAATGACGGTCTATACTACCATGGTACAGAGCTGTTTCTCCCTTCCAGAGAGCTTCAAGAACAGATACTATCATGGTGCCACGATACCCCCCTAGCGGGACACCCAGGTATCAAGAAAACACAGGAACTCATAAGCCGCAGATTCTGGTGGGCAGGACTACCCAAGGATGTCAAAAGATATGTAACCACCTGTCCCGTATGTGCCGCCAACAAATACCAAACAGGCAAACCTTTGGGCCAGTTGCAACAGCCTATCCTACCCACTAGACCCTGGGAACTGATTTCCATGGATTTTATTGTTGACCTGCCGGAATCCGAGAATAAGACAGCAATTATGGTCACTGTAGACACCTGCAGCAAGATGGCTCATTTTTCTGCTCTTTCAAGTCTTCCGTCAGCTCCAGAGACGGCTTCGATCTTTCTCAGAGATGTCATTCGTCTCCATGGATTGCCTCGGACCATCATTTCGGACCGCGGAACCCAATTCACCTCCAAATTTTGGACATTACTATGTCACCAATTGGGTATCAGCCGAGCACTTTCCTCTGGTTTTCACCCCCAAACTAACGGACAAACCGAGAGACTCAATGCTGGGTTGGAACAATATTTAAGGTGTTTCTGTAGTCACAAACAAGAAAGATGGTCAGCCTTTCTCTCTCAGGCCGAATTTGCCTATAATAACAATTACCACACGTCCATTCGCATGAGTCCATTCTACTGCACTTACGGGTATCATCCACAACAACTGCCCTGGACCGGAATGCAACCTACCCAATCTCCCGCCATAGACGACAGGTTGTCTGAACTCAAGGAAGTTCATAGAATGGCTAGAGAAGCACTGGAAGGCAGTCAGCTCACACAGAAAAGATGGGCGGATAGAAGTCGACGGTCCAACCCAGAATGGAAGCCAGGACAGAGTCTGGTTATCTACCAAACATCTGCCTAGATGGATACACACAGGCAAATTTGCACCTCGATACCTGGGTCCTTATCCCATCATCAGACAGATCAACCCCGTAGCTTATGAACTACGCTTACCTAAGGGTCTTCAAAGGGTACATCCAGTCTTCCACACCTCATTACTCAAGGAATACAAGGAGGATCCTTTTCACCGCAAGACTCAGAAGACTAAGACTCCGAAGGTAATGGAATCCCAAGAATACGAGGTTGATTACTTAGTGGATTCACGTTACCACCGAGGGAGACTCCAATATCTGGTCCATTGGAAGGGATATTCCGAAGATGAAAGGACGTGGGAACCCAAGTACCATCTTCACGCACCCAGACTCGTAAGAAGGTTTCATCTAAAGTATCCAGGAAAACCAGGGGGGTTCCGGGGAGGGAGAGGCCATACTGTCACGATCCACCCCTGGAAGCTATGGCACGATTGGAAAGCACTGCCATGAAGAACCTGACAGTAACGGCCTAGCCCTCAACCAACATGGCGGACACCACTACTTAAACCAGCCCCGCCCACTTACCTGCGCGTTGTATCTGTGATTTTCAACGATACGCTCGCTCGGCTACTCCTCCGAGTAGCCTCCTCCCTGCCTTCTACCGTTTTCTACCTGCGCTTCACTCTACTTGCCCTGCCTACGATTTTACCTTGCTTCCTTCTTTCTGCGGCGTCTGCCGCTCATCATTCCACTCTGATTCCTTACCTTCGGCACCTCGCCGTTCCGACTCGCGGTCTCCTCCGCCACTCTCGCGCCTCCTCGCGATCTCCTCTATTAGCTTCAGGGTTCTGTCTATCCTTTGGGTTTGGGACTATACCTGGCTTCTAGTCTCTCCCTCTCTTTCTATCCTTTCTGCTTTCATCGCTCTCTTCTGAAATTGTTACGGATCCTTCTGTGACAGCTTACAGTACTCTTCTACTTCTCCCAATACCTCGTACTCTTTGCTGGTATATTATTCCTGGGGCTTTGCCGGTTTGCTTCCTATGTGATCCTGAGAAGTGAAAGTCACCCCAGAACTTTACCGGTCTGCCTCTTGCAACTATACTCGACTCGAGTATCCTTCCTGGAACAGTCTGCAGGGTTTTATGTGACATCCATCGGCTTTTTCCCTGTCTTTTTGGGGCTTGGCTCCTCGGGGCCCCCCTCAAGACAGGTCCCATTCCCTGTCGAGGTGGCCTCCGAGGGAGCCAGGCCTTACTTGCATGACAGGAAGTCTAAGGAGAAACCATCTAAGGTACATCCCAAGGTACTACGGAAGAAGCCATCCAGTGTCCAAGAAAGCCAAGAAGAATCTTCAGGTGAGGAGCAGGGGGCGGAAGGTGACCAACGTGACAGCAGGGCTTAAATAGCTCCCTCTGCAATATGAATAGAATGTGCTGAAACTTATGAATGGACCTTGCGGCGGACATGTTAAGTGTATGGAATTACTGTAAATCATCACAAAAGTCTATGGAAGTGTATGCTGTGAATGATGCAAATGCCATGTGTGCCAGGCTAACACCCACCTTTGACCTGCTGTTGTACATAATGTTCTCAGCCTAGCCTGAAAGCCTGAATGAGGGCTATGCCCACTGACTGGGAGCATGACAACGCCTTTCTGCTTCATCCCATGCTGACGTTCCTTTTATAGGCATCCATGTTCTGCACACATGTCTCAAACTCTCCCCATGCTGCGCATACTGTCCAGGCATGCAGGTCATGTATATGGATCCCCCATCGCCCGTCAAATCTACCCACACTTGTTTATAGTTGTCAGGATCCGGGGGAGGTACAATGGTTGTGTGGTACAAGTTGTCAACTACATCACCAAGAGGGATGGGGACCATGTGGTGTGCGGGCCGTCATTTTGCTCAGTTTGGATTCCTACTTCTTTTGTATTACGAGGTACTTTATTATTCCCAATAGTCACCATCATCATTGCACTATAAGGCACAGCTTTGGCACAACATCAGAGACCCAATTGGCACGTACAAAAGATCAGCAGGATAACCACAATGATAGGGACTAGCATTTTCACTGATGTTCCAAGCCATGATGGGACCCAGTTGAAGGCCAGGGTGAACAAGTCCTCTTCTTTGACCCCAGCTTCTTTTTTCATTTTTACCCCTACCTCGTGTACAGCAGCGATGATATGTGACAATGTCTCATTTTCAGCGTCTCCAAAAGGTACGAATGTGCAACATGAACTCCCCATCTTTTTGCACACACACCGCCCTCCATAACTGTCAGGAGGTCCAATATGTATCTGTTTTGCATTGTCATTAGTCTTAGGGCTCTTAATTCCACCTTGATGACTTTGAACCCTTGTTCAGTATAGTTTGCCAGATTAATTAATTCCCATTGAACTATCTGGAGACACTTGGCATTGGCCCTTGTCTGGATACTGGGTACTAAGGATGCGAAAAATGTCTCTGCCGAATTGTAGAGCTTATATTCTTCCGGTGTTTGCACCAGCAGCTCAGATGAGTCATTGGAGATGTCATTTGATGTTCTTTTCCTTCTGTGAAAGTTTGGTGATGGTTGTGTGTCGAGCTTCTATGGTGGGGCTTCGAGCAGGAGACCACCCTTTAGGTGCTCTTCTGGCACGACCAGCAGGGCAGTATGCAGCGTTGCTAGCGAACAGTAGCCCCTCCAAGAAGGTGGGAGGTGCAAGTACGCTTGCTGGCCACAGATCCAGTAATAGTTCATCAGTGCAGCTGTGCCCCTCTTAAGGTCGGGCACTATGACAGTTCGATTGCATTGTTTGTTTGACCCCACAGCCACTGTCCCTTTGCTGAAAAAAACAAAGTTTGTATGATCTCTGTGGGTGTATCTTCACTCATTTCTTGAGGGCCGCAACCTAAGTTAGCTTCGTTTTATGTTCTGTCCATGTTTGCTCGCATGTCTGCTTCACTAGTACTGCAATTCTTTCAGACAGCCCCATATATAGGTTGCATCTTGCTATTCGCTATTGACATATCTTCTTCCCTCAAACATTAGGTGTGATTCTTTGAGACAGTTAGGGTTGCTAGAACTCGTTTAGCACTTTTGAGGTTCAGGATCGATGAGTTCTAGATAGAAGTTGCGTGTCTGGAAAGTCCCTTTGATCATACATAGTGCAAGGTGAATCAGACATTGTGATTCTATCATGGGTACTTCTTGTGGCACTAAGACCTTTGGTACCCCAGATGCATGCAGTATTAAGGAGCAAACATACCAACTCCCATTAGTCGTTCGCCTTCCCATCGCTTCATGTCGGAGTACCAACTGTTAGAGTGTTCAGGGTGGCGAAGGACTCCCACTGCATCTAATCTTTTTTCTTCAAATAACTTTATTAGCATTTTTTTAAACAACCAAACTTCTTTCAACAAGTGGCCTCCCCCCTTCCCCCATCACCACCTCTCCACCCCTGATCCGAGAGTTGTCCTTGCTGTTGTCCTTTCCATCTAGGACTTTGGTTTCAGCGTCCCTTATGCCATCTCTTACAAAGTCTCCCTTTGTGTCTCTGCCTCTGCGAGAGTTGTCTATGGATCGCTCTCCCCTTGCGGGTCGATTATTCCCAGCAGACTCATAGCTCTGGGGCACCAGGCGCGGCGGGCTCCGTTCTTTAGATATCTCAGTAGGCTTGTCCAGTCGGTGCTGAACCTCAAATGTTCGCCTTGAATTGAGTATGTAAGCCACTCCATGGCCACTATTGCCCAGATGTTTGCGATCCATTTGTGTTCTTGAGGAGGGTCCATTTGCAGGCTAGCACCAGCGCTGCCGACATCATCATTATGATATACAGTTTATGGCCTGGCTTGGATGTAATACTTTGTAGACCTCCATCCAGGCCTATCATTTCTAGGCCCCTGTTCCCACCCACCGTGATATCCAGGACTAGGCCTATTGTCTCCCGTATTACTTTCCAATACTGATCTATTTTTGGGCATTCCCACCAGATATGGGTCCAGGTGCCTTCCCCCCCGCACTCCCTCCAGCAGTACTGCGAGCTCTGTGGAAGTATCCATTTTGTGGAGAATTCTGGCTTGTACAGGGAGCCAATGGGCATCTCTTCTGTGTTGGGATATGTGCTCTCTTCTGTTTATTCCTCGAGCTGCTCTAAAGGCTTTGTTCTGAAGGAGTTGCAGTTTGCTAAAGTTCCTTTTAGAGGTGCCTAGCAGTAGAACGTTGCAGTAGTCTATCTTTGTTAGAATAAGGGCTCTGGCAAGTGTGAGGCAGTTTTCAGTGGAGAGGAGAGGCCTGCTTAGTGTGATGAGTTTAGCTGTGTATGCCGTGGATGAGGCCAAAGCATTAACATGATTTGTCATGGTGAGGCTAGAGTCACGGTAGACTCCTAGAGTTTCGACTTTGCGGGATATCGAGATCGGGGTGCCATCCATTACTATGGAAGTGTAGTCAGTGTGGAGTTTACAGAGTCTGTCTGGGGAACCGACTAGGAGTATCTCAGTTTTTTCTCCATTGAGACAGAGGCTATTAGCCATCCAGTTTTGGATGAGGGAATACATTTTATTAATGGAAGCTGTGTCATGTTCGAGGTTGCCTGTGATGGGTATAAGTATTTGTGTGTCGTCGGCGAAGTTTGTATAAATAACTCCCATGGCGTCTAGTGCTGTGAAGAGTAATTTTGTATAGGTGTTGCAAAGTGTGGGGGAAAGACCGGATCCTTGCAGTACTCCTAAAGTTACTGGGATGGGATCAGCTGCTTCGTCACCTAGGGTGACTCTTTAGGTGCGGTCGGAGAGGAAAGACCTGATCCACGTGGTGGCTTTCGTTGAGAAGTGAAAATTGTTGGTTAGAGTTTGGCATCATTTGTCATGGTCGACTAAATCGAATGCCGCAGAGAGGTCTAGGAGTAGTAGGATGCACAGTTTACCCGAGTCCCTGATTTCGTCCATTCGTTTTTTTAGGTCTAATAGTGCAGTCTCAGTACTATGTCTGGGACGGAAGCCTGATTGTCTATCCCCTAGTAAATGGTTCTGTTCTAGATGGGTTTGTACTTGGGTGTATGCTATTTTGTCAATGATTTTAAGGAGGAATGGCACTGTTGTGATTGGCCTGTAGTTTCTGGGGATTGCCGGGTCTAGAGTTGGTTTTTTGAGTAGTGGTGTGACCCAAGCGACTTTGATGGATGCTGGTATTGCGCTAGAGTTGAAGGACACATTCACAAATTCGGTAATAAGGGGTGCTAGCGTGGAAGCGCAATCCTTAACTACTTTAGCAGGGAAGCCATCACCTTTGCAGTTTGATGGCTTGAGAGATGCTATTGTTTTAAGTACCTGGTCGTTGGTGACTTGGGCGAAGTGGAATTCGGGTACATCAGTCCTTGTATTTGTACCTGCAAGGTGAGGTGGATTGGCTGTGAGCTCTAGGAGCTTTTTTTGCGAGTCTATTTTGCTTTGGAGTGTATTCACTTTAGAAGACATGGCATTCTGTATGGTAGTGCACCAGGCTTTGCTGATATTGACGGGACATGAGGGTAAGATGGGGGATTCTAGTTCTCTGATGATTGTGAATAGTTCTTTTGTATTTCAGGCCGCGTTAGAGATGCGTTTGTTAAATGATTCCGCTTTGTGGGAGTGTCATGATCTCTGCTTCCAAAAGGTCAGGGTTTTCCCAACTCCCTTGGAAGCAGATCCATAACGCAGGTTCCGAGTGCCAACCAGTCCCAATTGGGACCTTTTGGACCCAGTCCTGGCGCCAGTGGCACCAGGCTCATAAACATGCCCAGTCCCAGCGCTGGAAGCGCCGGGCTCATAATGCTTGGGTGGACTTACCTGCAGCAGACCATGCTGCTTACTTGCCTGCCAGTTGAGCCTCTGATCCTCTTCTGTTTGGAACTACTTTTCCTGTTGGGTGGGGCAGGAGCCACTCCCTAGATTCAGAACACTGGAACTCTTCTGGAAAGCAGGAACTCTTTTCTTACCTAGGTGTGGCTGTGGAAGGAGACACCTAAGCACTACAGGAGGCTATTTAAACCACACCCGATGGATGAATCTTGCTTTGCGTTATTCTGCATCCTCTGCAGCAGAACGCTCATCGTGTCTTCTGCATCTGATCCTGGGCCTAAGGAAAAAGGCTTACCATCCTGAATCCAGTCTTCAGCAACACCTATAAAGACAAGAAAGAACAGGTTAGCATTACGGTCTTCAGTGACAGCTCTTCACTTACCTGGTCCATCGGCTGTCACCAACGCCTCGCGCTGCATTCCGGCATCTGAAAGACAAAGGCTTACCTACTCTTCGTGCGCTCCGGAGGTCTTCACACTGCATTCCGGCATCTGAAAGACAAAAGCTTACCAACTCTTCGCACGCTCCGGAGGCCTTCGGCGCTGCATCCCGCATCTGAAAGACAAAACAAGGTGCGTTTAAAGACATTGGGGAACTTTAATACTCACGTGCCATTACTCCTTTCCACATCTAACCCAGTGGGTATTCCGGCACCCTGCAGCCGCTCCGAACTTGTACCTGCAAAATAAAAAGACAGTTAGAGCGCATCGTGAAGCAGGCAACAAGCGCTTACTTACGTGCTTCCAGGCGCTTCTATTCATCACACGGGCTCCATCTTCAACTCACTTCAGCCCGTCATCCGCCATCGCCGGAACCCTGCAAAACAAGAAACATCATTACTAAAGACTTTAAAGACATTAGAATTACTCGAAACTTACCGTTCGTGCAGTAAACGACGGACAGCAGTCCTCTGAAGTCAAGAGGCCTGCTCCCCTTATCCAGTGAAGAAACTGGTTACAGCACCCTGCCCCGAGGCAGATGGAGAGCACGGCATTCACTTACCTAAGGTGAGAGCGTTAACCTTTGGGGTTCTACAGGAGAAGAGAAAGGGAAGAAGAGAGAGACATTCAATAACCCAGTTCCTTAATCCCATATTTTCTATCTGCAGACATCTTACCCTTCGAGTCAGACATACAGTGCACAGAGGTCCAGCCCAAAGAGCCAGCCGTGTGTTACACATCACCTTTGAAGATACGGTATACGCCCAGTCAAGACCGGCGCCTCTACGGGAATCAGGTGAGCGTTACAGGGAGAGTACACTAAGTTTGTAAGCTTTAGATAGATTTTGGAGTTTGATTTGGATTTCGGGATTGTTTTTTTCTGTATAGGTGTTCTAGGGCTCTTTTTTTCCTTCTGAGTTTTATGAGTTCTTCACTGAACCCGGGGGAGCTTCGTTTGGGCTTAGCTAGTTTGGTTTTAAGAGGGGCAATTTCTTCTATGGCAGTTTTCAGACATTGATGTTAGTGATCTGAGATGACAGCTGTGTTAATATTGTATATTGGTTTGGCATTTATCAGGTCGCGCAATAGTGGATTAAGATTCTCAGGGGTGAGTTTGCGTGAGTTCTTGACCTGTACAGTGCTGGGCTGCATGTTTTAGCTATGGGGTCAGAGTCCAGGTTTATGTTGAATTTGATGGGGCAGTGGTCTGTTCATTGCAAATTGAGGATGTCTACTATGGTTGCTACGGTATTAAGGGTGAGTATACAGTCAAGGATTCTACCTTTGGAGTGAGTGGGGGCATTCATAATCTGAGTGAATTGCATCTCTTGGAATGCATTATGGCAGGCTGTTGCTTTGCTGTCCATGGGGTCGTTATAGCCTAGGAGGATATACTTGGTTTTGGGTTTAAGGAAGGGTGTAATTAAGAGAGTTAGGTCTATGTCTGGATTGTTGGAGGCGTTGGGTGCTCTGTATATTATTAGAAAGTTTATTGTAGCTTTAGGGTTGATGGCTAGCTTAAGGGGAGGAGTTTGTAGCCTGAAAGCGATTGCGTTTTACATTCCCTGAATTGTAGTGATGTTTTGTAAATGAACGCCACCCCGCCACCTATACCTTCTATGCGATCTGCTCTTAGAAGTGAGTACTCGGAGGGGACGGCTAGTGTGATCTGTGGGCCCGGGGCTATGTGTAACCATGTTTCGGTGAGTACTAAGAAGTCAAGTTTAAATTCTAATATGCTTTCGTGTATATCAATGGCATGGGCCCAAGGGATCTAACATTGATTAGGGCTCCCAGTAGAGGTTGGCTGATTTTGGGTGAGCACGAGGTTGGGGTCACCTTGGTCTTGGGTGGGGTCGTTGTGATGTTGAGAGGTCTTTGCAAGGTCTCACTGGTGGTAGTAGTCCACTGGGAGTTGAAGTCGGGGTTCTCCTGTGTCGTGCGAGGTTTGGGTGTAGTGGCAGAGTTGGGACAGGGAGAGGCGTGCTGGTTGTTGGTGTGAGAGTGTTGGTGGTGGGTGCCTGCTGAGAGTCTGTTATTTCTCTTGGGTGCAGTGATGCTGAATGCAATTCTGGAGAGGCGTGTGCGGCGTGTTCTTCCTGGAAGCAGCTGGGTTTGGATGTGGGGGTGTAGTGGGGTCGAGAAGGCTGGGTTGCTGGGAAGGAATGGCGTGGGGCAGGGCAGGCGGTGGTGGTGTCTGTGGCAGTGTATCCTGGCCAGGCCTGTGTGGAGGAAGATGAAAGCGATCAGTGGGTATAGATGTAGAAAACCAGGAGTGGTATTGCGGAGACTGATGTTATTATTAAAGGTGTTGATAGTTTGGTGAGGTGAGGCACTGTGTAGTAGGATGAGGTGAGGCACTGTGTAGTAAGATGAGGTTACAGAGGATATTAAAGGTTATGTGGCTTGTGGTTAAGACTCTAGGGTGTGGGAGCCTAATTCTGTTAGGTGCTTCTTTGATCTGAGATGGTTGTACACCAATGCAGGGCGAAGCGTGTGTTTGTATTAAGGTGGGCGCTCTGGCAAGGTGCATGGGGTGCTGTAAGGGTGCTATGTGAGCACCGGGGTGAGGGCATACGTTGTATGCAGGGCTGAATGTACGCTTTTGCAGTTTAGCTGTTAGGTGGCAATCAATAGGGGAGATTTGAGGATAGATGCTGCACTGTTGATAGTGTTCTGGTTGACTTCAGGTGCATGGGGGCTGGTTGACTTTAATAAGTACACTAGTTTACTTAAGGCACAGTTGGCTAGTCCAGTGAGATATGCTAGTTCGCTCCAAAATATTAGGCTACTTCACAACAGTACATTAAGCTAGATGCTTCCCCACAGCAGCTTTGCGTATCTGGAACACACTTCCCGCTCACCTTGGTAAAGAAGCTTCCTTCCTGAAGTTTAAGAAACTAGTTAAAACCTGGCTGTTTATCCTCCAACCTGTCCTCTACCTACTTTGCTTGCTTGGTGGAACCCTCCTGTTTCTCTCTTTACTATGTAACTGTACAAAATTGCCCAAGAATGTATGTAACTGCCTAAGATGCCCAAGATGTAACCGACTAAGATAACCAAGATGTATGTATGTAACATATGTAAGTAACCGACTAACCTAACTAAGATGTATGTAACCTACGCCATGACACCCAAGGGTTTGGGTGTGTAATCAAATGCAATAAATAAATACATTCTATGTAGTCTGGCCGGGGTTAAGTGCCACTGTAGCATCAACTTCTGCCATGTCTCTCTGATTTGGAGTGATCTGGTTATTTTGGGGATTTGTGCCCATAGATTCATCCACTCATCCTCCCCAATTGTGCCCCCTTTATCAGCTTCCCATTTTACCATATATTTTATGGTCGGGGGGGGAGGTTCCCCCTCCTTAATGTGTTTGTATATGGATGCCACTACTCTCCTATCTCCCGGGTCTGTATTAAGGTATTTCTCAAAAGGGGTGAGCGGGCGGATCCCTGTTACCTCATGGTAGGGTGTGAGAGCTAATGCCTTAGTTGGGCATAGTCGAACCTCTTTTTTTCCCCCAGGTCGAAGTCTGTTTTGCACTGCTCAAATAATTTGACCTGGTCTCCGGTGAACATGTCTCTTACCATATGGTATACCCCATGTTGCCAGGCCTCAAAATTGGATGTTTTATGTCCTGGGGTAAATTGCGGTTTGTCAAAGAGGGGGGTGTATGGGGAAGAGTAAGTAGTGATGTGCGACCTTGTGACTGCATGATCCCATGCGTTCCCTACCGTCGAAAGTATCTGGCTACTGTACATCTGAGGCGTTCTGTCTGATCTCGGTATCCACTGCATTCCCTCAAGTTCCCACCGCCTACTGCCTTGTCCATTGGCCTCCATATCTTCTCCCTGTCGTCCCTTTGCCAGTACCCTTATGACTCTTGTTTGTGCGACTATGTAATACGCCCTGAAGTTTGGCTCCTCCATGCCCCTGCAGGAGGTTGGTGTTCTCATTAGCTTTGTGGCTACTCTCGGATGTTTTTGCCTCCATACCAAATTGTTTTGTGATTTTCTGGAGAGATCGGAGGAAGGCGGGTGGAATACCTATCGGGAGCGCCGTAAAATAGTATAGCAGTTGCAGCAAAACCACCATCTTTAGACCATTAATGCGACCTAGCCAGGTTAATTTATTTATTTATTTATTTTTTACATTTGTATAGCGCACAAACAGCCCATGGGCATCGTGGCGCTGTTACTTGTAGGGAGCTTAGTTGCAGGGAGGTACAGAATACATAGTTTACATTTTACATATTTTACATTGGTAGCACACTAATACATATTTTACATTGGTAGCACATTAATACAGTCAGCTAGTTGCAGTTACATTTGCAGGTTTATCAAGAGCTGTAGTGAGTAGTCCCCGGGGACTGTGGTGTTGATCAGGTGAACAGAGTGTTTTTTATGGCTTTGCGGAAGGCACTGAGTGAGGCTTTGGCATGAAGCGTCATAGGAAGGGTGTTCCAGTGTAGAGACACAAGGTAGAGGAAACTTGCGCCTCCTGCCCAGGCTCTTTTTACTCTGGGCACAGTGAGCATGTTTGCGTAGGGTGTCCTGGTTGGCCTTGTAGATGTGGCGGGGTGGATACTTTGTGATAGGTAGGCCGGTGCAGCGAGGTGGATGCATTTATGGGTAAGAGTCAGGGCTTTCAATATAAACCACTCCTTTATTGGGAGCCAATTGGCTGATTTTCTAGCATCCGAGATGTGTTCTCTTTTAGAGATACCTTGGGCTGCACACAGAGCACTGTTTTGGATTACTTGCAGTTTTTCTAGATTTTTTGTGGAGGTCCCTAGGAAGAGTATGTTACAGTAGTCCAACCTAGAGCCGGTGATAGCTCTGGCCATGTTAGTGCAGTTCAATTTGGAGAGAAAGGGCCTGGCAGCGTTTGAGTTTTGCATGGTAGGCTGCAGCAGAGGCAATTGCATTGACTTGTCTTGTCATGGATAGGTTGGAGTCCAGATAGACTCCGAGGGTTTTCACTGGGTCAGATACTGGAATTTTGATGGAGTCAATGGTGAAGTGGCTGAACTGGGTGGCAAGAATTTTGAGAGTTTCACTGGATCCTACCAGCAGGAGTTCTGTCTTGTCTGAGTTGAGGCAGAGTCCGTTGACAGCCATCCATGTTTGGATGGTGTTGTAAATGTTGTTAAGAGCCATGGAGTCTGTGTCATAGTTGCCTGTAAGTGTGAGGAGGATCTGAGTATCAGCAGCGTAGTTGGTGTAGGAGATACCCATGGTGTCAAGGATGAGAAAGAGGGGGCGTGTAAAGATGTTGTAGAGAGTAGGGGAGAGGCAGGAGCGTTGGGGTACTCCACAGAGCATGATGGTGGGTGAGGCCGAGGCTAGGTCAGAGAAAACTTGCATAGCCCTACCTTGTAGGAAGGAGGTGATCCATGCAGTGGCGTCAGGGGAGAATTTGGCTGTGGAGGTGAGGTGGTGGCATAGGACATTATGGTCTACGAGGTCAAATACCGCAGAGAGGTCAAGAAGCAGGAGTAGGACCGATGTACCTTGGTCTCTCGCATCGTCCATCTGGTTTTTGAGGTCAAGTAGAGCGGTCTCTGTTCACTGGGGCGAAAGCCGGATTGTCGTAACCCTAGGAGTTTGTTCTCTTATATAAAGTGTTGTACTTGTAGGTATGCTGCTTTATCCAATATCTTAAGTAAGAAAGGGACGGTGGTGATGGACCTGTAGTTATTGGGTAACGTGGGGTCAAGTGTGTTTTTTTTTAGGAGGGGTCGGACCCAGACTTTCCCAGTAGCAAAAGAAGCGTTGACAAAGGCTGGTAGGAATGGAGCAAGAGTGTCTGCACAGTCCTTGATAATTTGGGGCCGGGCAAGAGTCTTCATGATGTTGATCATGTCCTGCCCCTCTATGGCCTTAAAAGAGAAGAGGGGAGAGGTGTCAGGAGAAGAGAGGGGGTTGGGGGTGGGTGGGCTGGTGAGCGCATGTTTTGTGTTCAGGATTTTAGTTTGTAGTGAATTCAGCTTGTTACGCATGGCTGTTTGGATGTTGTCACACCATGTCTTATCTTTGGTGAAATTTTGGGGGGTGTGGGGGTCTCTAGTTCTCTGAATATGGAGAAAATGTATTTTGTGTTAGACTTGCCGTCAGAGATTCTGGTTTCGAAGGATTTAGCTTTGGTGTGAATGATGGCTTTCTTGTACTCCTTTGAGCATGCGTTAAAGTCATGTTTGTCTTTGTCAGCATGGGTGGCTTGCCAAAGTGTAAGGGCGGCACGTTTGTCAGTATGGAGTTTGAGGAAGTCTGGGGTGAACCATGCATTGGTGTGGCTAGTGGGTTTTGTTTTTTGGGGTTTGAGTGGGGCGATAGAATTGACCGCTGGTGTGATAGCGGTGTTGTACGCTTGGGCGAGGGCTTCTGGGTCATTGGAGAAGGGGGGTCTAAAGGCTGGGTCCTTGGAGGAATGGTAGAAGTCTTTCTTTCGTGAGTTGGCGAGCACTTCTTGTTGAGGTAGAGGGTGAGAGTGGGGAGAGGAGGTTCTGGCAGTGGAGATGCCAAAGGTGATGACGTGGTGATCCGACCATGGAGTAGTGGTATTGCTTGAGATTGATAGAGGGCAGTTGTGTTGGGCGATCCAATCTAGTGTTCTGCCTAGCGTGTGGGTGGGGTCTGTGATAGAATTTCTGAATCCTAGAGTCTCAAGGACTGTGTTGAGCGATTTGGCGGCGGGGTCTTTAGTGTCGTTCAAGCCTAGGTTAATGTCACCGAGTAGGATAGCTTTGTTTTTTTTTTTAGATTGTCTGCCAAGTGGTGGGTGAGGGAGGCCTGAAAGTCGCCTAAGGGGCCTGGAGGGTGTTAGAAAAGGTGCATGGTAATGGTACAGTGATGGGAGATGCTGAGTTCCAACTGGAGATAGTCACTGTTATTGTTCATGCTTGTGTCCAGAGGCGTTGCTAGGGGGGGGCTAAGGGGGCAATAGCCCCTGGTCTTTTGGTTGTAGCCCCGGATAGAATCTCAGGAGATACAAACAAAAGGCTAGCTAGCCCCCAGTCCTGACATTTCCGACAGCAGCGTAGCCCCGGGTCTTTTCCAGACCTGGCAACACCTCTGCTTGTGTCCATCTTTTTGATGGAGAGGGAGTCTTTGGCCATTAGAGCAACACCTCCACCTTTGGATGGGCAATCCTGTCTGGTGACTGTATAGCCTGTTGGGAGTGCAAGGGATAGGGCAGGGCCCGAGGCTTCATGTAACCAGGTTTCAGTAACCATAAGGAGGTCTAGGTTGTGACTGATGATGAGGTCATGTATGTCTAAGGCATGAGCGTTAATTGAGCGGGCATTGATCAGGGCTCACTTGAGATGGGGTCCTTGGGTGGGCGTAGCTGGGTGGCTATGAGGGGTGTATGTGGTGGTGAAAGAGGCATCAGTGGTGGTGGGTATGGCGATTACAACATTAAGGGTCATGTTGCCAGGGGTCATAGACATGGGCATAGTAGCATAAAGGTCAATACATTGCGGGATGGGCGTAGATTAATGTGGCATCACAGAAATTGCATTGGGGGTCCCATTTTCGGGGATGGCAGACACAGGTATGGTGGTATTCAACACATTACCGCTCAAAATGGGGGTAGAAGAATGTGGCATCACAGAGATTGTATTGACAGAAATTGCATTGACAGAAATTGCAATGGGGTCCCACTTTCAGGGATGGCAGACACAGGTGTGGTGGTATTTAACATATTACCGCTCAAAATGGGGGTAGAAGAATGTGGCATCACAGAGATTGCATTGACAGAAATTGCATCTACAGAAATTGCAGTGACAGAAATTGCATTGGGGTCCAATTTTCGGGGATGGCAGAGACAGGTGTGGTGGTATTCAACATATTAGCGCTCAAAATGGGGGTAGAAGAATGTGGCATCACAGAAATTGCATTGACAGAAATTGCATTGGGGGTCCCATTTTCAGGGATGGCAGACACAGGTGTTATGGTATTCAACATATTACCGCTCAAAATGGGGGTAGAAGAATGTGGCATCACAGAGATTGCATTGACAAAAATTGCATTGGGGGTCCCATTTTCAGGGATGGCAGACACACGTGAGGTGGTATTCAACATATTACCCCTTAAAATGGGGGTAGAAGAATGTGGCATCACAGAAATTGCATTGACAGGAATTGCATTGGGGGTCCCGTTTTCAGGGGTGGCAGACACAGGTATGGTGGCATTCAACATATTGCAATACAAAGTGGGAGTCCTGATTTTGGTTAGGTGAGAGGTGCGGGTAGGCTTGAGAGCCTCCTCCTTTAAGTCAGATTTGAGATGGCTGGTGGCCATTGCTTGCAGGGTGGAGAGTGCGTTTGTGATATGTGGTGGTGCCTTGCTTCGGGATTGCAGGCGGCCGTTGCGAGCACTCGTGGTGGGTGACTGTGAAAGGAATGGGGGTGCATATGTGCAGGCGCACAATCTCATTTGCCTGGTGGCAAGGGAGGCGCTGTTAAGGAGCGGATGGGATTGGGGCTCCTTACCTTATGGAAAGATCATGGTTCTGTGGCAGGCGGTTGCAGCAGGCGAGCAGCAAAGAGCAGATAAGAGCATGGGGAGAGGCCTTTCCTGCTCGACTTTGCCTCTAGCCCCTCTCCCCCTCCATTTAAAGCAGGAGGGGAGGTTCAGGCTGAGAGGCGCTGCAAATGGGCAGACGAGCCTGTGGCGGGAGCTCTGGCGGGCTTCTTTGTTGATCTGATGGCGTCCATGGCAACCATGGATGCCATTACGGGATGCAGGGCCTCTAAGCAGCACGAAGGGTGAATGGAACACTCCGGTGTTCCAAAATGTATCGGATGATGAAACGGATTAGTTTCCAGCTAATCCTCACCATGTGAGTCTGCTAGCTCGCAGCAGAGCAGATAAGAGCATAGGGAGAGGCCTTTCCTGACGGCCTTCCCTGCTCGGCTGTTATGGTTAGTGGTGTCCAGTCAACCATTTTAGATGTAAATTCTCCAGGGGAGGGTAGTTCGCTAGGTAGAGTTCTCCCACCATTTTGGTCAGTTGTATCCCCAAATACTTTATGGTTTTGTCTACCCATCTGTATCTATGTGCCCTTCAGAGGTCCTGCTCCTCTATTTTCGATAGGGTGAGGCTGAGGATTTCGGATTTATTTGTGTTGACTTTTAATCCTGCCACCTGTCCGAAGCGGTCGAGTTCCCTGCACACCGCCCTCAGAGAGGTGTCCGGTTGGGTCAATGTCAAGAGCAGGTCATCCGCAAATGTGGCTACTTTATGGATGTTCCCGCCAAATGGTATCCCCTTTATATACTTGTTCGATTTTATTTGTGCCAGAAATGGCTCCAAGTGTAATGCATATAACAGGGGAGACAAGGGGCATCCCTGCTTTTTGCCCCTCTCAACTTGGATTGGTTCTGAAATCTGCCCATTTATTGCTAGGCGGAGGAGCGGGTGTTGGTAGTTGGCCCTGACCCGGCCCAAGTATTTGGGGCCGAAGCCCATCTTGGTCATGCTGGCAAAAAGAAATCCCCACTCTACTCGGTCGAATGCTTTTTCAGCATCGATTGCGAGCAGAAGGGCGGTTATCTCCTTTTATTGAGTCTTCTCAATTAGGTGAACTATCCTTCTCACATTGTCTCCTGTTTGTCTACCTCTGATAAAACCTTATTGGTCGGGTTGAACTAATTTGAGGAGAATCCTATCGAGCCTAGCTGCCAGGATTTTTGTGTGTATTTTCACGTCGACGTTTATCAACCCTATGCGGCAATAGGACGCACAATCCGTGGGGTCTTTGCCTTTCTTGTGTATTAGGATTACTTTCATCTCCTCCATTGATTTGGTAAGAGCCTTAGTAGTTCTGAGGTGGTTGAATACATATGTGAGGTGAGGGATCAGGGATTCTTTGTGTGTTTTGTAGAATTCTGCTACGTATCCATCTGGGCCAGGAGCTTTATTAGATGGCAGGGAGTGTATTGCCAGCCTGACCTCATCTCTTGTGATCTCCCCTTACCGGTTTTCTCTCTCCTCATCGGAGATACTTTTTAAGGCTATCTTGTCTAGGTATGCTTCCTGGCTTGTAAGGGACGATTTGTTAGAGCTATATAATTTGGTATAGAAGTGTACAAACTCCCTTTCTATGTCCTTGTTGCTGCTACTCGTCGAGCCTCCCCCACTTTAATTTTCAGAATTGTTTTCTTCCTTTCTTCTTTCCTCAGCATTTTAGCTAGGAGACGATCAGATTTATTTGCCTTGATATCATATTTTTGTCAGAGGCGCAATAGATTGCATTCCACTTCCCTATTCTGTATGAGATCGAGCTGCCCTCTTACTGCCCTATATTCTCTTTTAACGGCTGCAGTCTGCTTCGAGCCCATCTTTGACATTATGCCTTTCAGTCTACTCTCTAGTTGATGTTCCTCCAGTCTCAACTCCCTGTCCCTTCTCGTCTTTATTGCTATAGTTTTTGCTCTTATTGTCGCTTTAAGGGCGTCCCACTGTGGTGTGGTGTCATCCCAACTGTTATGGGCTGAGAACGCCTCCACTTCCTCTTCTATTTCACGGACGAGGATTGAATCCTTAAAGAGCAGGATCGGTTATCATCACCTCCATAGGCCTGAAGGGACTCGTGTTCTATTTAAGGAAAGGGCCAATGGGGCGTGGTCAGAGATTGTGGTTTCCCCTAGTGCTATGTCATTTGTTTTGCCTATCAGGGATTTGGATATCCATATGTAATCGATTTGTGAATGTGATCGATGTGCATGTGAGTAAAAGGTGTACCCTTCCGTGTTCCCCTGGAGCTCCTTACATACGTCCACTATGGCAAGGTCCTAGATCTTTCTCCTGAGGGCCACACCTATGGCTCCTGGGGTGGCATCCTCCTATCTTTAGTAGGGTCCCAGGCCATATTAAAATCACCTGTTAGGATGATGCAGGTCTTGGCGAATTTCTTCAGGCTGGTGAGTTTTTCTTTGGATAAAGGCATCCTGACCTGTATTTGGTGCATGGAGCATCGCTACCGTGTATGTCCCCCCCCTCCCCTCCAGTATCACTGCTAAGTACCTCCCCATGTCATTATTCTGCTTCCCTTTGACTGTCAGGTTCAATCCGTCTTTCAGGGCTATTAGTACTCCCCCTTTTTTGCTAAGTTGTGTGGCTTGAAGGATTCGCGAGTATCCCCAAAACTTTATCCTATATGTGTCCCGGGCTTTGTATGTGGGTCTCTTGTAGTGTCACTATATGCTGTTGTTCCCTCCTTAGGAATCGCTCAACCTTCTTTCTTTTAATCTGTGAGTTTAACCCGTTGACGTTTAATGACAGGAGCCTCACTTGTTCCGCGTTAGCCATTTATGTATCTCTTATTTAGATCCCTCTGCTCGGTGACCCCTGGGAGCCCCGCCCCCTTCCCAAAAGGACGTTGAGCTGTCTGCCGTGGTCTCTAGCCTTCCAGTGTACTGCTCCCGGATCTTCCGCCCCCCACCCCCTCGCTGGAGCCCCACCCCCTCTGTCCTGCCCTTTTCCCCCTCGGTGGGCGCACCTGGCCCTCAGCCCCACTCATTTTGTGTTGGTGAGAGCTGAGCCCTAGGACATACCCAGTCTTCGCCCACGTGGGATCTCCCAATCCCATTCCAAGTTCCCGTCCCTCCCCCCTTCCCGCTCAACAGATTTCATAATTCTCAATGTTATCCTGAAGCCCTGAACTTATCTTGTTTTAGCGAGCGCCCTCCCTGGGCACGCCGTTGCATCATGGCTGGACCTCCGTGGTTTGGTTTCAGTTGGTACATTCAGAGAGGCTTTTCTGGTGTTCTGTCACAAGTTTCTTTGGGTTGTTTCTGGATACGGGGTGGTGTTCCCCCTTCTTCGGCCATTTGGTCCTCACCGTGGACCATTCCCAAGCTTTGCGATCGTTGATATGGGG
This sequence comes from Ambystoma mexicanum, assembly GCF_040938575.1. Taxonomy (NCBI): domain Eukaryota; kingdom Metazoa; phylum Chordata; class Amphibia; order Caudata; family Ambystomatidae; genus Ambystoma; species Ambystoma mexicanum. The sequence goes on along the minus strand of NC_090923.1, from coordinate 1,141,089,825 downwards.
GATTGTGGCGAGGGGCACTTGTTGTAGGGATATCTTCCAAACCCAGCAGGGCCATCCCTTTGTCGCAGGTTGTGATTTTGTGTTGCCTACCTTGCCAGTTAAAACTCAGGCCGAATGGGTGGGACCATTTGTAACAGATCTGTTGGGTTCTCAGGTGGGCCAGTACCGGACCCATTTGCCTCCTCTTAATGAGGGTAATTTGTGTGAGGTCTTGATACAGACAAACTTCCGTGCCATTGTAGGTAATGTGTTCCGCTTTCCTGGCCTTCTCGAGTATTCGATTTTTGACCGCATAGCTATGGAAGGCCACGAGGACGTCCCTCGGTCTCGCCCCCGGTACGAGCCTGGCACGGGCTAGATCCTATCGAATTGGAGATCTGCTCCTGTGTCCGAGTCAAGAAAGTTGGCAAAGATGCTCTTAAAGGTTTGTTTTCAGTCTAGATCCTGTATGTCCTCTGGTAGGGATTTGACTCATATGTTGGCCCTCCTGGATCTATTCTCCAAGTCCTCAGCTTGCAGTTCTAAGTTTTGGGTGGCCACAGCCAGTGTTTCCAGCAGGGTGTCGACTCTCTCTCCTCTATTTTGTATGTCTCTTTTTATTTCCTTTATTCCCTCCGCTAGGTCTTCCCTTAAGGTGTCCATCTGTTTCTGGCCCGCCACCGTGATCTTGTCCACCAGATCGCCCATGAATTGTTTAAGTAAAGAGTGAGTGACCAGCCTATCTTGATCTTCTTCATTGGGGTCAGTGGCAGGATCTACGGACCAGTCTCCCGTGGCTTTGTCTCCGGCAGGCTCGTCCTCCTTTGCCAACATCTTTGTGAGGGGCCCATCCTGCACTTTTTTGGGATTCTTGAGAGTAGCTGGGTTTTCTTTCATTATATTTCTCGACATTGCCTAGTTGGATTTGTGGATTGCGTTCTGTGTGCTCTGTACAGCTTTTTACCTTGTTCCGGCCTTGATTCTTGGCTGTTTGGTAGTGCTCTTGCAGACGAAGTTTATGGGGCCTCCGCTGCTTCAAGTGGGATTATTCCCCTGTCTCTGATCCTCTCCTTATCTATAGTCCTACGATGTGTTCTGGTGCTGGGTGGTTCCCGCTGGTCCAACCGGCGGATGACGGTGCCGTGACCTGTCCGGGTTGGGCTGTGATCTCCTTGGCGTGGCTGGTGTTGGGTGGACCACTCTGCGCTATACTGATCCCCTCTGTCGGTTTTGTTGTCTGTGCGTGGGCATCCTCCCACTCTCCCTCCCACAGACCTCCACCTCTACCTGTTCTGTCCTTGTTTATTCCAATGGATCTTTGGAGGTCTGTGGGCCGTGTATTCTCGGACCACTGGTTCTGATGGAGCCATTGTATGTCGCGTGTGGGCTTATTTGCCCCCTTTGACTTTCCCCTTCTGTTGGCTGCTGCGAGTAGGGGCCTGAAGCGGGAGGGTCACCCTGCCCAGTCGGACCCTTCTACTATGTTTTGGCAAACTTGAGGGGTGAGGGAGGCTGCAGGGGTCCCCTGTCCCCACCCCTGTGCGCCTTGAGTCTTTGCTTCTTTTCAGGGGATCAGGGCTCGCGCTCCATATGGCACGGTTGGTCAATGGTGGAAATGACCTCCCGGCAGTGTAGTCTCGCCTCCGTTGTCTCTGGACTGGCCAGCTCACAGGATCTGCTTGGTGGGTATGTACCGACCGGTGGCTTAGGGTGCCAATGTGAGCCCGGGTCTGGGTACAGCCTCGCCATGCCACCAGAGTGATGGCCCTTTTCCTTACCGCTCCTGGTCGCCTTCTGATTCGAGGCGCGGTGTAGTATGTTTCCCCCTGCAGTTTAGGGGCGCCGCAGCGGCCGCAGTGCTCGAGGGGAGAGGGGGAGTCTGGTCTCCTGGTCTTTCTTGGGCTTGCTAGTTGATGCTATGTTCGTGCGCCCTGGCCTTGTTTCGGGGGATATCGGAGGGGGCGACAAGCCTCTGTGCGGTGCTCTAGACTATTGGTGCCGGGCCGCTAATTATGTGAGTGTTTATGGGAAGAAGCACTCCCAGTTATGGCGAGCCTCGGTGAGGTCTGGGACGGGTAGGTCCGTTATGTTTCAGTCCTCCGGGGCGGAACGCTACAGCAGGGGTTTGTGCTTGTGGTTGGCGCTTACCCTCTTCCTCCGACGGTGTCTTCAGTATTGCGGCAGCTGGAGCCCCGCCTGTGGGCCCTTCCCCTTCTGGCACGGCGGTGGTTGCCACTACTCCTGCTGGTCTGGAGTACTGGCGTAGGCCCGCATCGCCGGCGTCAGCTGCGATACGCAGGGATCAGTGCTGGGCAAGGGAAGGTGCGAGAGGCTGGGTCGGGGGAGGGCTATCCGCAGGGGCCATCCATGTCTGGGGTACTGGGCCCTGGATTACTTGTTGCTTATGCTTGGCGAGCCACGTTCCACCCACTTACTGTCCTTAGCCGAGGGCCTTGCCTGGCTGGCACCATATGGGATCTCCGCCCCACTTCTGGTGAGGCACGGGAGGTACGTCCGCCTCTTTTCTCCGCTGCCTTTCTGGGGCCGCCACGGTCACGTTATTGTTGGCAGGGGTGGGTTCCCTTGCACCACTCAGTGTTGCCCCCTCGGAGCCCCCCTTGCTCCAGTGCCGAATTCTGTGCTTGGTGGGTCCCGGGGAGGGCTAATTTCTCTGCTTTGGAGCTTCAGGATCGGCACGGGTCAGGAGCTCCGGGGCCGCATTGCTCACTGATACGCAGCCATCTTGGAGCTATCCACTGCATCTAATCTTAAGCCATATGATGTATCATATTTACATTGGCGCGCTTGCCTTCTCTTTTTGTCACTACGCAATGTGAGCTTCTTCCTTATTGCTATGGTTTCTTTAGTACTGTTAACCTTACATAGGGTTTGTTTTACCCCTGGCATCAATAGTTTGAACATTATACTATTGCATATTGTGGTTTGGGAGCTGCTACTATTCACAAAGCTATTATTATTATTACCTGTATAATGTGTTGGCATTATAAAAGCCTCAGCTGTTGCTGCTGACATACATTCATCCGTTCATTGAAATCAGAAAAGGGGGTAGGGTCGATTTTTTTCTTTTGTAGAGTACATAAAAATAGAGCTGGGGATACTGGGCGATATTGCAATTACCTTTAAGGGAGATGCAGTAACATTCAGAAAACTATTTTGTTTCATTCAAATCTAGGCTTGTAATGTTCAAGAGTGTACTCCCGCTCAAGATCCCTTTGTTCGGATCCCAAGTCCATTTGACCCATTTGTCCACCTCCCCCCTTCTTTTAGATGGCCAGCCCAGATAAAAGATGCCCCCCAATAAATGCCCAGAACAAACATACATATTGTGAACAAAATTGCTGTAAAGTGGAGGCCACAGTCATAGCTTTAGGCCCCAGTAATACTAATTCTACTTCTGCTACTATCTACATTTGAAGAATCGCTTAATGGTGCCATCTCCATCATCGGTGCACCTGCGGAAATTTGAAAAAATGGGGAGGGTGGGAGATGGGGAGGAGAAGACGAGCAAGGGAGAGAGAGAGAGTGAGAGCGAGAAGGAGAGGAAAAGAGAAAGAGAGTTTGTTTCTGTAGCTCGTGCTCTAGCAGAAATGGATGTAATTTAATTAGTTTCACATACACTAATATGGTCAGCATAGAGCTACTGGTTTGAGGCTTCTGGTATGGAGCCCTGCAGTGCCCTACGAACATCAGAGAGGTGTATCCAATATCTGAGTCCCTTCACTTTTACTGCAAGAGGGGTGGAAAACACCACTTCATAGGACCCATGGAACCTGGGGGTGTTCCATTTTTGGGCAAAGCTTCTGACATAGACCCATTTCCCAGGTAACAATCGTTGGATGGGGGTAGTGTCTGCCATTGGGGTAGTCGTAGTCTTCCTGTCCTCTGTGTGGGGCAGTACAATTTGCTTTGAGATGTATCTGATTGCACGTGTGAGGTGGGTTAGGTACTGTTTGAACTCTTCACCCAGAATTGTAGCTGTTCTATGAGCATCTGATGCTTTTCTTACTGGTGACAGGGGTGTTTGCATGCATTGGCCAGTCACTATTTCGTGGGGGTAATAGGTGGTGGTTCTTACTGGGATCTGTGCATAAATGAAACAGTGCGAGGGGCAAGCAATAAATCGAGTTCTTTTTCAAGGTGTTGCATAGTTTGGAAAGTCTGCTTTTAAGGAGGAGGCAGTTGATTCTCTACACCACTCTGTTTGCTTGTGGGTGGTAAATGGAGCACATACAATGTTTAATGCCCTACACAGCAGTCACCTCCTTGAAGAGTTCATTGAAAACATGTGTCCCATTGTTTGATCGTAGGACATCACACACTCTCCAACGGGGGAAAACCTCTCTCACTAGAAATTTTGTAGCACACTTGGCGCCTGGGCCTGCCTCAACCCACCGGGAAAATTGAATACTTGGCACATTGTACATTAGACCACCATCTTTGCCAGGTGCTCCTGTACATTTGAAATAAACCAATCTTCCTGAAGGTCTACTGCAATGTGTTGTTTTGAGCTGTGAGATGGGAAATGTAACTGTTCAAACACTGTGTATAGTAACTCCACGGGCATCACTACTTTTCCTGTGGCTTGCTGTCTCCACAATAGATCCATGGGTGATTGGATGCACCCACGTTTGAGCCATATATCCTGTTCTTCTGTGGGTGCCCTATGCTGTAGCTCGATAAGTTGTGCTATAGGGAAGGCTGTGTATGCCTCTGTGCACTGCTCTGTATCTTCTAGGTGCACCACTGCGGACCCACCAGGCTTTTCACTGGTGTCCTGGTCAATGGATGCTGACCCATCAACAAAAAGTACTTCTCTTTCCAGTAAGGGGCTCTCTTTGCCTTTGGGGATATCATCACAATCCCTTCATATGATGCGTAATCATGCTGTTGTATGTCTTCAGTCGTGCATGGCTCGCTGAGAAACGTGGCAGGATTTACTGTTCTACACCGCACTACATGGATATGGGGCTGGACAGTATTATTTAGTATGCAGATGCTCTTGGTGTGGTGAGCGTGGATTTGGATCGATCTAATATAGCAAAAAGTGAGTGCTCAACATATAGTGTTACTGAACATCCCATGACAATTGTGGAACTTTTTTCAATGGCGAAGGCTGCGGCAGCAAGGGCTTGTTCGGAGGCAAACTGCCCCTGCATGAAAGAATAGAGCGTGTCGCTGTAGTACGCGAGTGGTTTGTGGCCCACTGAACTTTTTTGGGTGAGTACTGCTGTCATGAATGTGCCGTTTCAGTGAGAGAAGATGTACAATTCCTGTGTGTAATCAGGGGTGGTGAGGACAGGGGCTATCGAAATCACATCATTTAGGTCATTGAAACTGGTCATCATTTCTGCTGTCCATTGGATTGTACTTCCCTCTTTTTGTGCCTCCTTAAGGCCCTGTAGGAGTGGCCTGGTGTATGCTGCGTAGTCTAAGATCCATGCTCTACAATAGTTACAGAGCCCTAGGAACTTTTGCATGTCTGTGAGTGGCTTGGGAGTGGCACGCACTGTGGCTGCTCTGTCTGGAATTATCCTCTTGCCACCCTTGGAGATGAGTTGCCCTAAGAAGAGCACTTCCATTAGACAGTATTGGTGCTTTTTCTTATCCACCTTGTACCCTTTCTTTGCTAACAACTGTAGTAGGGCAATGGAATCCCTTCAACAGCTCTGTTCGCTGTCACTGCAGACCAGTAGATCATCTACATATTGAATGATCGTGCTGATATGATATGGCATTTATAGCGCGCCTATACACAGGTGTTTCAAGGCGCAACGAGGCAAGGGAGGGGGAACAGAGGGAAGACAGACAACGATCTTACTGGGCCAGGTGTCATTCAGATTGCGCAAGTGCAAGGGAAGGGGAAAAGAAAAGTGTGGTGGGGGAGGGGAAAGTGCAGTACATGGGATAATAAATAAACAGGATAAATAAAAGAGTGGCCAGCAGATGGCAAGTGCAGGCTGAGTGCTGAAATAAATGCTGGTGGGGGGACTGTAGGGATACCGAAAACAGTCCGCAGGTGCAGGGGTTGCAAGGGAGGCAGTGCAGGCAGGACTTGGGCCCAAGATCAGAAGGGGCCAGGTAACCAGTGCAGTCTCAGTATCAGCCAGCAATTCAGCAGGGGAGAGGGGGAGTGAAAGCAGAAGCAAAGAGGAAGGTTTTAAGGTGCTTCCGGAACCGAAGGTGGTTCTCCTCAAGTTTCAGGGAGGCAGGGAGGCTGTTCCAGAGGGAGGCCCCAGCCGAAGAGAGAGATTTGCCACCAACTCGTTTCTTAGAGAAGCGACTGACCTTGAGGGAGTTCGAGGCAGATGAGCGAAGAGCTCAAGAATGAACATATTTAGGAAGAGAGAGTTGAAGGTATTGGGGCCTCAGAAGGCCTTGTGGACGATGCAGAGTGTTTTGAACTTAATCCTCACAGCCACTGGGATCCAGTGCAGAGACAGTCCTGGAGAGATACGATCCCTGGGCTTGAGGCCAAGGAAAAGTCTTGCAGTCCTGTTCTGGATGAGTTGCAGAGGGCAGAGAGTAGAGGCAGGCAGATTTAGAAAGAGGCTGTTGCAGTAGTCCAGCCTAGAGTGCACCAGAGCTCTGGAGACAGTGAGCTTCTGGGGGAAGGAAAGGAAAGGAAGAATACCTCTGAGAAGGTGCAGCTGGAAGTGTGACTTCGTAGAGACATCAGAGATGTGAGGAGAGAAAGAGAGTGTGGAGTGCTGGGCACCTGAATGTTCTCTAGATCTTCATACATTATCCTTTTAAAAATTCTGGGGCTTTCACAGTACCCCTGGGGCAAGCAGCAGTATTCATGGCGCTTTCCTCCAAGGGTGAATGCTGTAAAATACTGTGAGTCTGGATGGAGGGGTACTGAGAAAAAAGCATTCTTCAAGTCTCACCACTGTGAAATGGGTAGTGTCTTTGGCAATACTACACAAAATGGATGTCGGGTTAGGTACAAGAGGAAACTCTTTCTATACATTGTCATTAAGGGGTCTTAAATCCTCAATCATCCTCCAACTACCCCTGTTGCCTTTTTAATCGGATATATCGCTGTGTTACATGGTGAGGTGGAAGGCTCTATGATCCCTTGCTGCAATAAGACCTGCAGTGTTTCCTGAAACCCCTCTTCTGCTTCTCTGGATCGTTATCCACAAATGTGTAGGGACATATAGCAAATCACTTTCACTGAATGGGGTGGCCCACTGACAACAGCCAACAGCATGCTCTGCACTTTCCTGTACTGCACCATTATGTCACAGGGTATACAAATCTCAAGTATTATTTCTCCATCATTACTGTCATCTTCAAAGAGGTCCTCATCTGTTACTTCTCGTAGAGGTACATTTGGGTCAATACACAACACAGTGCGCCATTGGCACCCGCGCGGGTCAGCTCCCAGCACTGTAATCCTTTTAGCAGACACAAGCAAGCCTTCCAGATCTAATGACAAGATTGTGCCAGCAACCACTTCCGGAAGCGCGACAGGTCGGAATAAGAAATCTGCAGGTACTCTCTATTCTTTCCTGCTAATGTGCGGGACTGCTCGAGCAAGTACTCTGATACCATAAACAAATATGTCTGGATTGACAGGGATGCCCTCACTACAATCTCACTGGCCACAGCATGTATTACCATCATAGCTTGGAGGGAGCAGATACCAGGGGTGGCATAGACAAACCCCCTGTCTGTAAAGGATATTGTCATGTTCGGTTTGCTAAGCAGGTCCCTTCCCAGTAAATTAACGGGGGTGCTCGTACAACCTTCCCTCCCACCTTGACGTGTAAATCTTTTGTGTATGGAACCGTTAACAGAGCCCCAGAGAATCCCTGCATGTCAAGAGTCTTTCTTGATAGCGGGAAGTTTCCTTCACTAATGCACGACTTCTCTGCTACCGAGTCCACAATAAAGATTAATTGTTTATTTCCTATCTCTATCCCCACCAGTGGTTCCTCTTCTGGATGTAAGGTAATTGACAGTAGTGGACACGTAAGTGCTCTCTGTGGGCTGTCCTAGTCTGGATAGGTGTCCGTCCCTGGGAATGAGAAAGGGTTCCCCCCTACCACCGTTGCTCCCTGATATAGGGCTGCTGCTCCATTGGGTGCAGTTGCAAAAGGGTGTCTGCTTTCTGTGGCTTGGTGGTTGGGGTGGGGCTGGTGTGGTTGCATATTCTGTTGCTGGTTTGGTGGGCGGTAAGGGCCGGGTATTTGGGGAGGCAACCTTGTATATGCCTTATAGGGACATCCCCTGAACAGGCCTTTGTGGGCTACTTGGGTGGGCGTACCCACAGGGTTGTTGATTGTAATTATAATTCCTTCCCTGTCTGCTGCAGCACTCTCTTAAAAAGTGTCCTCACCTCCCACACGACCAATACTGCCCTTGCCCGACACCCCTTGGTCTTTGTCCACTGAACCCCCCTCCTCTCAGCCCTCAGGACCAACCTCGTCCTCGTTGTGGCCCTCCTTGCCACTGGGGCCCCGAAAAGTGCTGGGTTTCTCCCCACTTGCCTTGTCCATTATCTGCCCATACCGCTGCCATCCTTGCTTGTGTGGTGACGGTGACACACACTTCCTCTCCGTCTGCTCTGGGTGCGGCCCTGTTGACATTGATGCCACCTTCACTAGTTTATTTTGAACCAGTTTTGCTTCCTCCGCCTGCCTTCGCTGAATAGTTTCTTTCTTGCGCTCTTTGGTCCTCCTACAATGGTGCACTATGATGCTTTGAATCTCGGACCATCCCTTTGCCTCCACCCCCGATATCTTATCAAGCGCCTTCTGCACTTCCTTAGGCAGTCCCCTTTTTACAATAAAGTAAAACAGGGACATAGATTGATTCCAGGCGCTGCCCGTTTCTGCCTTCCACATCTCTTGAACCCTAAGAATGTACTGCGCAGCGTCTTCCTCATCCCCCATTGTGCATTGCATTATTGATTGTAAATCAGGGATGTCCGGGAACATCCGTCGCAGTGCATTCCATACTCGCCCTCAAATCTTATTGAATGACGCCCCATAATGGGCCTCGTTGTTTAGTGTCACTCCTGGGTATCCCGCTTTAATCCACACTGTCCCTGCCTGATCTCCCACTGCTGCTACTAACAAGCTCTTAATGTCCCATATAGCTAGGGGCACCCTTGCAGTGTTTTTCTCAAAAGCGTAAATCCATTTCCCCGCTCCTGCGGTAAGTTGTGGGAGGGCCTTGAGAAGATTGTTTTTGTCCATTTGTGCCCAAGGGACATAATGGGGTCGCCCTGCGCCCTTATGTATTAAGGGCATTTGTAGTTTTGTCCTTTCTTTCCCACTCTTGACAATACTTCCCTTCTTCTTTGCAAGTGCTATTCAACCAAACCTTCACCTTTAACCTTCCGTCCCATTGGCTTTCCACTCGGTGTAGTTGTGGGTGCCTGCTCGGCCCCTCCCTCTGTGTCTTCTTGTGTCATCAAAGACGCTCCAATATTCCTCATCCTCTTGTCGGGATCCCACATTCTGATACCCCAGGCTGTCTGTTTCTGTCATGACCCTTACCCCTGGTCCTCACTGGCAAGTCAGCCTTCCAGTTGGGGCCAGGTCAAAGGCCTTAAAACCTCATACAACACTCTCTTGGAGTCAGTCCTGGCGCCTTTGATGCCAGGCTCATAACCATCATGAAGACCAACATTAGAATGGGACTATTTAATTGGGACTATTTAACTTGGGGGGGTTTCAACCAACATGGAGGCACACACATAGCTCAGTTACAAGGAACTGAGCTATGTGGTCTAGTCTTTTGGGTGTGGCAGGCCTGGGACTACTTTACCTGGACTACTTTGGGTGTGGCAGGCCTGGGACTATTTTACCTGGACTACTTTACCTGAGACTATTTAAACCACACCCAAACAGCAGAACATGCTTTGCATTATTCTGCTGTGGGCAGCGTAATGCTCACTGTGTCCAGTTCTTTGATGCCAGCTTACCTGAAACCAAGAACCTGCAGAGAGTAAAAGAACACTATGAAACTTACCTTGAACAGTATCCGGTCTTCAATCCATCGCTGACTTCAGTTCCACTCACCTGAAGGTACGAACTCCATCATCCGGCACTGCATGCATCCTGGAATATACCATAACCTGGAAAGAGGAGAAAGAAAGACGGCATTAGTAAGCGTTTACTCACGTTTCCTCTGGAATTAAAAAAGCCACACAATTTTTACCTGGGTAGTTATCTCCTGGTCAGTATCATTGCTGGAACATTACGATGCTCGGCGAGGAACATCGCAACCTGCAAGGAGAGAAAAGACACAGGTTAGCAATATAAAAGGCGAAACAGCGCCGCGCATCGCGCATTACTCACCGGACAGCATCACGCACACCGCGCTTTCGCCTACCGGCCCATGCTCATCTTCAAACTGCATGACAACACCAAAATACCTTTCCATACCTAAAAGGAAAGAAGCAAGGCATTATTATTTGAAGTAAGAGGGACATAAGAACTGCATATAAAGACTGTAAATCAGCAAACCTACGGAGTCGCAGCAGGCCTGGATTTCCACAGGGGGGCTTGCACCAGTGAAGTAACCTGGTCGCTGCTCGCCCCCCACATCTACGTGCCCCTGCCACGAGGAGCAGGACGGAGAATCCACCTTTTACAATATTAAGGTGAGGAGAAGGCCCAAGGGGGAGGAAGGAGTTGAAGCCAAGGGAGGTGGGAAAACATAAAGACAATCTGGTATTGAATCCAGCTCTTCTATGTTGCAGACCCATCTTTAACCAGAGGCCTTACCAGGGGACCGGTGAGGGTTCGAGAGTGCAAATCATCCAACCAGGGCTGGGTGGCGTCCCCGTGGATACCAGGTGAGCGTAACAGTTTCCCCTTCCCGCTCTATATGAATAGCTCTTATGGGTGCACTGTCAATCCTGAACAGGAAGTCACTTGACTTCAATTCATCCCCGGGCGGCTCTGGGGGCGTTCCTGGGGACAACATTGTAACCTCTGCCACCCGTGTTGTTTCACCAGATGCCCTCGACCTTGCCAATTCTGTACGTGTGGTGGCCAACGCCACCTCAAGGTCTCTCGCGCTTACCCCTTTATGGGTGGACCCCTGAGGGGGTGCAATATATACAGTGGGGGTGGGGCCATGCTTGGACCGGCCATCATTGTACCCCCCAGACACTTAGGTTGGATTTGTGTATCCTTCTGCTGGCTTCGTGGCGAGCGGGTTAATCCCATTCTTCGCCCCCCCCACTTTTCCCAATTTCCTCTGTACTCACTTTCTTACTATTGTGAGGCGTCACCCCATTCCCCGCAGGGGCCTCTGTTTCCTCAAACCTTCTCCAGAGGTCCAATATTTCCCTTCTGTTCTGTAATGGTCTCCCCTTATACTTTGCAGTTAAGTACGTGGACATATGGTCCAAGGCGCACCTGTCAAAAGACCCAGACTCTGGCCAGGAGTAGGCCATTCCATCTCCTTTAGTCCCAGTCACCCATTGGTTGTGATACTTCTTGATTTTCTCACAGTACAGGGGCAGGGCTTTATATATATTGTCTTGGGGTGTGTCGGCTATGACCAGTCAGTGTTGTGTGTTGGAAATGTGCTTGTACAGCTGTTCCCTAACTCGTCCCAAAAATACAATTTGTCCAATTCTACTTGAAAATATATGTACTATAATCGTGTCTGTACTCTCAGCCAATGCTATCAAAATGTTCATAACAAAAAACATCAAATTCACCTTTACCCCCCGTTTTCCCCTAGAGCATCTTTGTTCATTCCCTTCACGCTTACCTGATGCAATCACCCACACACACCATACACACCCCTCCTGGGCCTCCTCTGTACATATAAAAACACTTTAAAAAACAAGCTAAAACAGCAACCACTACTCTTCCCGAGCTCTCTTAATCATACAGAGCTCCTAATGTTCTCCTTGTATTTATCTCTCGCACTGGTCGGGACAGTGCACTGTGGCTGCCACCTACTCCCCCTCACTCAGGGAGGTTCTCGTATTCCTTTTTCCTTATCCTTAATATATCTTAAAAAAATAAAAGGAATAAAAATGGCCTTACAAAACTTCCACGATCAACAAGTCAAACTATACTTTCACTTCCAATCACTGCGTGTTTACCCATTTCACACTGCTCCAAATTCCCACCTGAACATTGTTATTCCTTGCAGGCTATACTCACATGTTCACGTTCTTCCGAAAGCCTCAGTTCACCGGGGATCCACAGCAGGCCTGGGCCTCTCCCTAGAGCCGTACCCTGCTTCAACGAATAGGTGGGAATTCTGCAAAGATGGCACCCGCAAGGGCCTCTCAACGTATGTGTTTTGGGACTGGTTACGGTAGATGGGCACGACCTACTGGAGGGGCCGTCTGGATACCTCCACAAGTACGGGAGCTATGCAATCACATCACAAGGGTCACCAAATGAAGACAAGTCTCTTTGTACGCACACTGCAGAATAAAGACAACCTTCTAGGGAAATGGGCCAGGAGATAGCGTTGCAAGGATAACAAGGTTTAATTATACAAAATACAAATATCAGCATAGAACTCTGCTGCTCGAGAGCACTCTGATCTATTCAGGTCGAAACAGGAGCTTAAAAACCCCAAATGCGTCACATTATACAGTACAAATGGGTGCAACTGATTGGAGGCACCTTACACATGAGCCTGCTCCATAGGGATGCCAGGCAGTTAATTGGTTAGTTATTTCTCGTCGGTCTGGATCCATGTGGGTCAGCTGGGATCATCCTCACAGCGAAGGTCGGGTCACACATTAATACATTGTTCCTATCTATACTAGACATGCTAAGCCTGAATATTAACTCATTGTGGCAGGCACCGCGGCTGCACGGGAAATGGTGCCAGAGGGAAGGGAGGATAAAATACAGTGACGCTGACCTACATATTAAAGGCTTCATTGATATCACAGTTCCCGCACCCAAGGTCTCCACCCTGGGTTTTGATCTTTAATTTATCCCTCCCTGTACCTCATGTTACAAGGGATATGGCTTCATGCTGGAAATAAATACAGCCACGCATGCTTAGATCCTCTTTGTATACTTGATTTGTGTTGGGACTTGCTGGCTTATCAAGGGATTGCAAAGGTGTGGGGGGGGGGCAAGCCAGAGCATTGGGCGCTGCCCTGCTGTGGGGAGCGCTGTTAATACCATGGGTGCCAACGGTGATTGATAGCCACCTGGGGGGCGGCAATCATTGTGGCACTCCCCTGCCTGTCAGGGGAGAGCTCGCAGGGCCCAGGCAGCGGTGGTGACAGAGCAGAGAGCTGATTGTGGCACTCCCCTGCCTGTCAGGGGAGCGCTTGCAGGGCCCGGGCAGTGCCAGTGACAGAGCGCCTGTAAACCTCTTGCACGGTTAACCGTTTCCCGCCGGCGCTACTCTTAGACTTCCAACTGTCTTTTTCCCTCCGCTAAGAGTAAAGGGACCCTTACGTCGGCACGCGCCAGGTTCTTTTACTCCGACTTCTTTTTTTCTCGCTGGTCCCTGGCGTGGTCTCTTGTGCAGGGATCCGTTTCTTTTTCATTTCCCCCACGGAGGATACGTTGGGATTAACTATGGGTTCTTTTTTTGTATCTTCCCCCCTATGCATAGCTGTAATCTGTTTGGAAGCTTATGCATGGGTCTATACGGTCTCAATGGTGCTATCAAGCGTGGGTTTAGTGAGTTGCAAAACCGCACACTGTAAAAAAAAGGGGGCAGTCCATGGACTAGCTGTTCTAAGGCCAGGGTTTCCACTACTTCGGCCAAGGTTTTCTTATACCTAGCCATTGTGACAAGGGGTTTTGAATCCGAGCTCCTAACTCGAGTGGTATTTCATTTGAGCTCAAATTGATTTCTAAAATGTTTTGCCGATAGAAACTATCAGTTTGGCCCACTCTATGTAATAGCCCCTGTTTAATATCAACAAAAGATGCGGTTCCTAAGGGATTGAGGGTTTCATAGGAGGCTTGTAATTCTCTGCGTAACTCTAAGGTGACAGGTTTTGATTTACTTGTTCCAATGGAGCTGCCTAGCTGGCCTCTCAAAATTCAGAATTTATTTTCTGAGATCAACACCCTCTTGGTAAGGCTGTAGAGTACCATGTGGAATTATTGGTGTCTGTTAACCAAGCACATTTATTTCTAGACCTTCTGGAAGTTTTCGCACTGCTTCTATTTTATGATTTACAAAGCTCTCTAACAGGGTCTCTATGGGACTCATTTTCTCTCAGGGGTTTTGTATCAGGTATGTCAGAGATCCTCTCTTCCCCCTTCGACTCTAGCTCCCTAGCTGTCTTGGAATTGGTTTCTTACCAATCCCCTGAGGTTCCCTCATCTTCGGGATCTCTCTCAGATCTGTATGAGATTTCATTGAAAGACCCAGGGCAATGACAAGGAGATTCCATCTTTTCTCTCTCTTGGGAAAGGTCTGACCCAGTAGGTGGTACTTCAGGGTCTTTGTCTGAGTTTCCTGGGACAGACTTTTCTACGTCCTCTTCAGCTTCCAAGCCTTCCAACAGAGAGAAGATACCCTGTTCGGGTCCGGATTCTCGAGAGGTCCATGATATAGTCTCCCTGCCGTCTGAGCCCTCAGACTCTTCCTCGTGATATTCTTAAGTTTCCGACCCAATGGAAGGGGAGTAGGAAACCGCTAAGAAAAGGGATTCCTGTGTGGACTCTTGAAAGTCTTATGCACCCTTGTCACTCCCTGAGCTATCTGGTAATGATGAATTGAAAAGAGTTTTCTCTGCCACAGGATCAAAAGGTAAGGTCGAACTATCTTTGGCCAACGCTAAATTGGGAAAAGCTTCCTTCGAGCAAGTGTTCATAACTTGGGGTGCCTTAGTTTGTGTCAACCAAGTCAGATTCCATTTCTGAGACCATATATAATGGTGCAGAACGAGGTGACTGACACACAGGTGGCATAATGGTTGTTATAAACTTTTATTTGAAATGAAAATAAAGAAATAATCCACCTCTTCCTATATCTATGTAGGGATTCACTGCCTTAACTAAAATGCTAACATTTGTCAGGATGTTTTGTTAACTTAAAGAGTCCACCATCCTGTGTCAAAATGTCCCTATCTCTGTCACTTACACTTGTAACTAAACTAAACAGTTGTACCAAAGTTCTTGGTCCAGGAGAATGACTCCCTCCTCCTGAACTAGGTGGCATGGTTCTGGCTGAAAGTCCTCCAGCAGGGGAATGGTTCCCTTCCCCCAATTCCAGCACTTCACAAACAAAATAAAAAGGATGCAGATCTTTCAACACACTACGTCAAAAAATTAAAATACTTTATATCCCAGGGGAAATGACTCCTGTCCTCTCGATTCTTGGTTGGATCCTCCTTGTGGGTTGGTGTCCCAGGAGAATGATTCCCTTCTCTTGGTCCTAGTTAGTTCTGCTTTCCTGGTTGACAAACCCAGGGGCAGGGGACTGTCTCCCTCCCTGGTCCTCGTTAGACTTTATTTCACAGTTCACAACACCAGGAGGAATTACTCCCTTCCTCTGGCCTTTCTTAGCAAGCAAAGACTCAATTGTGATAAAGGTCCTCGCCCCTGGTTTCTCTTCTTTCTTCTGGTGTTCTTGGTGTACTCTTCTGACAAGTACTGCGATGCAAAAGGGGTTTGTAACCTTCTCTTGTCAGAACCGTACTTCTCAATGGCTTGTTTTTGGCAGACCTCGTTCACTCTCCTGCCAGGTAGTGCCATGAAGAAAACAACATCCAACGTGTTTTCTTTCACTCTTTACTTTAGGAGTTGTTTGTGACCAACCACTGTGCTGAGGAAGATGATGCCTGTTGCACTCTCTCACTCTTATTCTTAATAGTGGTCTGCGGATTACAAGATGGTGGCCGTGAGGGGAAGACGTGCGTGAGCGTCGCCCCGTCTCTCCCCCGGGCCGAACCACAAAGAAGATTGATTAAAAAAGCGGATTAGAGCCCCTAAAGTGCACCCCCCCCGGCGGGCAACAAAAACGGGAAGACAGCTCGCCTCCCAGGGAGCACCCCCGCACTGCAGAAATCACCCCCAGCGGACCACCGGCAATTTGAAGCAGCAGTGAGGGAGGAGATGAGTAGCTCCGCCTGAAAGGGGGGGCGAAACCACAGCGACAAACAGGGGGAAGACAACACTGCAGGGCACTCCCAGAACAAGCACAGATCCGCTCACCCTGTGATACACCACTCCAGAGTACCAAACGCAGCGGGGGAGTCGAACCGCTCAACCAGCGCGGGGAGAGAAGCCACAGAAACAGTAGGTACGGCACCTCTGCCCAGACATAACGGAACGGATCCGTCAGCCAGAGGAGAGGGTCACGCAGGTGCATCAGTGGAGGAGGCTGCACCCACGCACCCTGCTGTGAAAGGAGAGAACCGGCAAAGCGGAGGGCTAGCGAAGTGGGTCCAAACGGTTGGAAACTTAGCAGCAGAGGAGGACACCCGCAGGCACAGACAGAAGCCCGGAGCGGGAGCAGCCATTCCCCGTGGCTCGTCGGCAGAAGTAGGGGAAACAAAGGAAAACCACCAGCATTCCACAGACAAGAGAAGCCACAGACAAGCGTCGGGGAGACAACAACACACACAGGGTAAGGCGAGCCCTTATACCACAGACCCTCCCCCAACCCCACGGACTGTCTACTCCGGACAGTACAAGGTCCTGTAGCCTCCACCTCTACGCATAGCCCCGTAGCTTCCCCACCGGCCTTAGAGAAGGGGCGATCTCATCGGGGACCCCAGAATTAGGGGACTGAGGAATGCGTAATCAGAACAAGGACCTTTCCCCTACACTTCACAAACATTGTAAGAGCCACCAGTGGAGCTGCCCAAAAAAAAAAAAACGAAGTACAATGGCATAGCATACAGCCTGAAGGACCTCTTGGGGGCAGAGCCAATTTAAGGCGACGCAAGCTCACGGGCTAACCCGCATAACACAACAGAGCGGGGGCAAGCTAAGGAAGCTATATGCATAGGCAGAGCAGACATGATCGGTCCCACGCAAGACAGAGGGTGCCCTCAGCACAGCGTGGAGTAAAACCTGGAAGAAGCATACAGGCATAGCACACAACCTCAAGGATTTCTTGGGGGCAGAGCCAACTTAAGGCGATGCAAGCCCATGGGCTAACCCGCATAACACAACAGTGCGGGGGCAAGCAAAGGAAGCTATACGCATTGGGGGCGCAGACACGATCGGTCCCACGCAAGACAAAGGGGGCCCTCAGCACAGTGCGCTGTAAAGAGCACAGGCACGGAAAGGGAATACTTCAGCGAAGCACTTTCCAGGGTCGGGCCCAGAGCCACTCAAGGAAAGGAACCACCACCCCAACCGTCACAACCCAGTCAGAGAATCAGACCTGAGCACAAACCAGAAAGGAGCCCCAAGCCGGAAAGCGGCACACATGTCAAAATCAAGGGGGGAAACACTCACAAGCCCAGACGCAGACCCCGACGCAAAGACAAGAAACAAACTTGGGCCAACTTTGGGGGACGGATGCCGTCACTTAGCCGAAAGGAAAGGGCCAAGATGACCAACGTCTAAAAGCAGTCCAAGACACGACGCAAACGGAGATGGCCACCAAGGAGGACATGCAATCCTGGTTTAAGGAGTTCCAGGCCAATACATGACCTCGGTTCAGGCCCAATTCGACACCATGAAAGTAGAGATGAAACATGCGATCCAGGAGATGAAAACGGAAGTGGCAGACAGCGGGGAGAGGACGGACACAAGGGAGAGAATCATACAAAACCTGGAAGAAGAAGCCCAACAACATGGAGAAGTACAGGAACGCCTGGTCCGATTGACCTACAATCTGGAACTTCAGTGCAAGGACTTAGAAAACCGCTCCAGGAGATCGAACATTAGAATCAAGTACATGGTAGAATCGGTAGAGGATAAAGACCTCAAGGAAGCGGTCCAACAAGTTTTCAAAGACATCCTCTCCGCCGAAGAAGATGTAGACATCAAAATTGACCGGATACATAGGGTGGGCCCGCGACGAACGGGGGAGCACACCCCCGGGATGTCCTAATTGCACTAACCCATACTACCAGATCAAGGACAATGGACCACATAAGAATTAACGGGATGGAAATACAGCTATTTCAAGACCTAGCGCAGTCGACTCTACAGAAAAGGAGAGAGATGGGCCTGGTAATTAAAGAACTATTGGCGAAGCAGATCAGGTACAAATGGACATTCCCCTTTGCGCTCCTATTCATGTGGGAAGGGAAACAGTCAAAGATAAACACATGTGAAGAGGGCCTTCAGATAATGAACATTCAGGTTCAAGAGGGAGATCAAGACATTCAGGGTGAAAACCCTAATCCGAAGAAAAATCCCTGGGAATGGAAAACGATCCATAGGAAAGCCGGCAACCAGGCAAAAAAAGTAGCTTCAGTCCTCAAAACAACCAGGAGGTCGACCAAGCGAAGTTACGTAGCAGCCTGCTGGGGAAAGAAAGAAACACCAAATGATTCCTGAAACGGGGCGAGGAGCGATAATCCAAATAACTGGTGACAGCAGGGGGGAGGGATCTCCCAGTGCTACCAGATGGAATCCACGTGGGGTTTAGGAGCCCCCACAAAGTTCTCCCTGAGTGATCTGATGGTCCGGTGCAGAGGGCTGTATGCCCAAGCAACCATAGGTTCCAGAGCCCTCCTCAGGGCAGTTTTGGAGGGGGAGGGGAATTTACAAGTAGGGGGTTGCAAGATTGGAGGGGGAGAAATAGGGAGGGGGATGGGAATCCGGAACGGAGCACCAACAGGCAGAACGGGGATATGAGGCTACAGGAGAGACCTTACAATCTACAAGATGAGGGGGGTTAAAATTTTAACATACAATGTTAGGGGGCTGAAAACACTGGTAAAAAGGAAAAAGCTAGAACACTTCCTCCATAAGGGGAAATAGAATGTCATAAAGCTCCAAGAAACCCACATAAAAGAAAAGGACAAAGGTAAACTTTGCCTGAAAGGATACAACCAAATTATTCAGGCAAATGAGCAAGAGAATAGGGTAGGGGTTTTGCTAGCCTTTCATCAAACGTTGAACCTTCAAATATAAAATACACTCACAGATAAACGCAGCAGATATTTGTTTGCAAACAGGCTAATGGAGGGATACCCCGACACTGGTGGCAATTTACCCCCAAATACGGGTCAGGATGGCTTCCTCAGGGACACCCTAGATAAACTGGAAAGATTCGCCATAGGCGATATAATAATGGGAAGGGATCTCAACCTTCATAAAACCCAAACATAGACAGGTGAGGCGCCGGACCACAGCGACAGGGATCACCATTAAAAACTCTGCACGCGAAAATGGAGACACTGTCTCTGAAAGATGTCGGACGGGGCACAAATGGGCAACAACGGGCATACACACACTTTTCATTTGTCCACAACTCAATGTCCCGAATCGATTATGTATGGGCCTCAACCGGGGTCCTGGGGAAAATGCAACATGCAGAAATTGGAGCGATCTCTCTCCGATCACGCCCCGTTATTGGTCGAACTCTCCCTCTCCCAAAAACGGGCTGGCCTCTGGAGATGGAAGCTCACAGCGGAGATCATCCAAGACCCGGTCCTGGGGAATATGGCTAAGACAGGCATAAGGTAAATAACCACACAGAGACGTCAAGTGAGACCCACTGGGAAGCCTTTAAGGCAGTAACAAGGTGGCAACTCATAGCACTCAAAGCAATCAGGGATAAGCAGAAACGTCAATGGGAATCGGAGCTGGAAGGGAAACTGACAGATATACAAAGGGATATATTGCAGAACCCATCGTCCAAATTGAAGAAAGCACTGAGACATGTCCAGGGCCAGCTAGAAACCATCCGCTCCAAAAGAGTGGAGAGACAACTAATAGACCTGAAGCACTGGTATTTTGTTAAGGCGAATAGGGCAGACAAACTCCTGTCAACGCAGCTAAAAGCCAAACAAAACAGGCAAACAATTAAAGGGTTGGCAGACGGCAAAGGGAAAACTCTGACCAGGTCAGAAGACATAGGGGAAACATTCAGAGAATTCTACCAGAATCTATATTCCTCAGAGCGTCCCAACGGGCAGGACCAAGAAACATACCTAAACGCCATTTCCCTCCCGACCATCTCAACAGACGAAAAGCAATACCTAGACGGGCTATAACAGAAGAAGAGGTTAAGGAAGCAATACGGGAACTCCCCAAGAACAAAGCCCCGGGCCGGATGGTTACCAAGCACTATTCTATAAAACATACTCAGATATCTTAAGCCCAATACTAGTGGGACTGTTCAACTCCTTTAAGGAAATGGGGAACATAACCCAGTCAATGAACGAGGCAAAAGTATTGGTCTTCCACAAACCAGGGAAAAACCCTGTACAGCCCGGATCATATCGCCTGATTGCATTGATAAATATTGACACCAAGCTATACACAAAAATATTGGCCAACAGACTATCACGGGTCCTCCCAAAACTAATACACCAAGATCAGTCAGGATTTGTTCCCAACAGACAGACGCACGATAATATAAGGAGAATAATCCACCTATTAGAAAAAATAGGGATTACCCACACTCCAGCCATCCTACTAGCCCTCGATGCGGAGAAGGCCTTCGACCGAGTCGAATGGTCTCTCCTGTTTCGCATTCTGGAAAAGATGGGAATGGGGGAATCATTCATCAATATGATATGGGCCAATTATGTCTCCCCCAGTATACGCATAGCAGTAAACGGGGAACTCACAGGGAAAGTTAGCGTGGGGAGAGGAACAAAGCAGCGGTGTCCCCTGTCGCCGCTCCTATATGGAATTTTTCTGGAACCTCTTATGGCGCGGATAAGGGACACCTCGGCCCTAAAGGGCATAGACATGGCAGGCCATTCAGATAAGGTGGCAGCATATGCAGATGACATGTTAGTGGCACTGGAAGACTCGGAAAGGTAACTGCCGCACCTCCTACAAGAGACAGAAGCATACGGGGCACTGTTGGGACTTAAGATCAATAGAAAATAATCAGAAATACTTATGTTAGTGGGAAATAGAGGAGCAATCATACAACAGGCCTCTGCGCTCCAGCTGAAGGTGGAAGACAAAGGGGTGAAGTACCTGGGAATCACACTGACGGATCGAATAGACAAACTATACAGAGAGAACTACCCCCAACAGCTGGAGAAGATTAAGCGGGATGTAGAGCGTGGCATCCCATATCGGTCTCATGGTGGGGCCGGATAGCAGCGGTAAAAATGAACGTCCGTCCCTGTGTCCTCTACTTATTTCAGGCAATCCCGATTAGAATACCTGCATCCTATTTCAAAGCCCTAACCAAAGTAATAATGGCGTACGTCTGGGGAAATAATAACCCCAGAGTGGCAAGAGCAGTCCTCACATGTCATGATTTGAGATCCACGCAGACTAGGAATACCTCCGTCCCCAAGCACCAGTCAGAAAGGTAAAATGAACTTGCTGACCGGTTATTGAGGCCGCAGATGACTGCAACAGGAACACCGGGGCTCCACATGGCTGGAAAGGAAAACAGGTGATGTACTGGGTTAGACAGGAAACAACAAGAGCTGGATATACAGTAAGATGGAAAAAGAAAACAACACCTACCAGCACCTCGCCCGTAAAGCACACAGCTGAGAAGCGACAAATGCTTATCAGGACGTTTGTTTTAAGGGGTTGCTAGGGAACCACGTAGTGCAGGCGAGGCTGTGTCGTTACGGCAGGCTGCGCGTGGGTGGGGCTGCATCACGTGACCCTGGAAATGGCACAGCAACCGCCAGCGCGTCCATAGTTGCCAAGGGTTCCTACCCTGAGAATGCAGCATACTGGTCCTCTAGCGTGATGGGTATGTGTTATGTGTAACTTGCCTAGTGCGAGGAGGAACAGTATGAAGTGTGTGTCTGGGAGAGGTATGCCTTGGGGAAGACAGAACAGGGGGCATGGAAGGGGACGTGACAGGGGGCGTGACATCACGGTGCCGAAACATAAAGGAGGCTGTGCCCTCCCACACTTCCGCAAATGCTATGAGGCTGCCCAATTATGGGTACTGAAAGAATGGATACCCGGGTCCTCTCACAAAATCTGGGCCTTGCAGGACAGGGCGGTGGCCACCTAGGCGACCTCCTTTGGAAAGGGAAACAGCACAGACACCCGAACCTGCAAAACAGTGGGGTGATGAAAGCGACGTTAGACGCCTGGGACAAAGCCACAAAGGAGGAAACACTAACTAAAGACCCGGCCCCCTTCATGGCAATGTTTGGCAACCCAGAGTCCCCCACAGATGGAAAAGGGGGCGTACGTGAAGTGGGAGGAGGCGGGGTGCACAAAGGTAAGGGACATGTACCAGGCACAAGAAATCAGATCCTTCCAAGAATGTGAGGCTCTGCTGGACCTGACAACAAAAGATAGATACAATTACGAACAGCTACACCATTGGCTGCAGTCCATGCGGATCAGACATGCTGCAATAAGGGAACTAACCCCGTTCGAGACATACATCACGACACACACAGACACAAAAAAATGTGTCTCAGTCACCTACAAGTTTTTGATTATGCAAACCGAAGAGTCACATGGCTATATATGAAGTGGTGGGAAAAAACCCTCAAGGTCACACTACGAAGGAACACTGGGACCATATATGGGGGGCAATTCCCAAGCTCACTAGAGCGATTCAGACCAGGGAGATGTGGACTAAGATCTTACTCCAATGGCATTACACCCCAGAAAGACTCCACGCAATGTACCCAAGAACCTGAGGGAGATATATGTAGAAACTGAAGGGCTGTGGGAGGAGGTATGGTTGTGCGGCCTCTGGGACCCCAGAGAGAAGTGTATGATGAAGACTCAGAAGCGTAATTTCATGGGACTCTTAATAGCGACATGGCTAGCGATAGCCCAGAATTGGAAACTGAAATCCCCACTGACAATTTACGAATGGATGCAGAGAGTATGGTCCTTCTTAGCAATGGAACGGATCACATATAATATCCAAGGGGAACAACGCAGGTTCTGGACAGATTGGGGATCAGCTCTCACTTACCTGCAGAGTGATTATATGAGACAAAAGTGCCCACAAAGAATGAGGATCTTCGACATGTTCAACTAATTGTAACAAGGACACGAGCCAGAAGACTAAAGACATCTATAGGGTCCCGTCTGGAAGGGAGTAGGTGGGCGGGAAGAGAGAGAAGGGGTGTTTGAGATGTTCCGCTTTATGTCAAGTTGTAAAATTCAATAAAGATACGATTGAAAAGAAATAGTGGTCTGCGGCCAACCACTGAAGAAGATGATTCCTGTTGCACTCTCTCGCTATTATTCTTAATAGTGGTCGGCAACCAACCACTGTGCGGCAGAAGAGGATTCCTGTTGCACCTTGTCTCACTCTTATTCTTAATAATAGTCTCCGACCAATGACTGTGGATTCCTGTTACACTCTCTCAAGCTGAACTATTGCTCTCAAACACGGTCATCACCGGGACTTCCTTTCTCTCCTGCTATCTGTCTCCTGGGAGATCTTCAGTGGATCTCTGCAGTGCAGCGAGTCATGGTTTTCTGCTCTGGGTGATCACGCCACCGCCCTCCAGCCTCCAGCTCTGCCCTGGAGTGGCTCCACACCACCAGGACAAGGGTTAGCCTCTCCAGCATCCAGGCTTAGGGAGTGGGTTGCTCATGGCTGCCTTGGACTTCCCGGGCTGGACTGCCTCTCCTGCTGATTGGCTGGCTCGCTTCATAGAGTCCTTCGTCTATTTTTATATCGGCTGGTTGGCAATATATTTTAAGTCCCTAGTTGGTGTCTTTGGTCTTTCAATCTTTATTCCTCCATGTCTCCTCCTCGTCCCAGTACTTTATTGTTACTCTGCCTTTGGTAGTACATGTTCTTACTTGTCTCAGTAGAAGTCAAGTATCTAGATTTACATAAATATATAGGTTGGTTGGGTATATTACTGGGATTTACCAGTTGGAGAGGTGTATAGGATGGTTATAAGGACAGGAGGGGGGTGCCTGTACTCCTGCTCTCTATATGGCAGAGGAGAGGCACAGAGGACCCCAGCCAAGATTCTCTATTTGGTAAACATGGGTGAGCAATCAAGGTCTAGCTCACAGGAGGTGATGCAGGCTGGTTCTTAAGTACAGTGTAGTGCCCAAGCACCCACAAAGGACTGTCCGCACACTATGTTAGTGAAAACACAGTCTTTATATAAATAAGGTTCACGTTATGTACACAATCACAATAACACACTTTGTGCTCCGACAATTCTAAAATGGTAAATATATACAGTTCTAGGTGGTACCACGATTACTCTGATTCCATTATAATGCATCAACTGTACTCGGTTTGAATAGCATACAAATCAACACAGCAAAACGATATCAACCATAGATTCAGGAGGAAAACAAGTTGGTTAGACAATTGGGAGAATGCTGGGCCCCTACCACTAGGCACAGTTCTGGATGAGGATCCCACCTGGGCAACCTGTAAATAAAGATGTACAAGCCCAGTCCATATATTGTCTATTAGAGTCTTATCTCCTTCTATAAAAGTTCTACTGCCCCAAAGTACCTGGTTTCATAGAGTTCTTCGGTGAGTCGTCAACGGGCCCTTCTTGAGCGCACTCCCTTTAAGGCAGGAGCCGCAGGTCGTCGAGATTCGGTGAAGAAATGGGTGAACACTGTCATTGCGGTCGCAGCTTCGGTTCTTGCGGTGCACCTCGACGACAAGTGTTCGTTGCTGCAAAGAGTCAATGAAGAACTTTGGCCCAGCAAGGGCATCGGGTCATCGGCATCTGGCGTTGGCTAACGGGACATGACCAAGGCTGGCTTCAGTAGCTTCGTTGGTGTATCAGATCTCTACGGGTCACGGGAAACCCACCAGCGGATTCTCCTCGGTCGTCGGCAGCCTTGACTTTCTCCGGCAGGACGAAAGCGGTCGATGGTGATGAACAAGGGAGTCCTTGGATCAAAATGTTCTTAGGCAAAGGGAGCACTGCGACTCCGGTCAGCGACGGGGGACGGCTGTCCGGTGCTTTTCTTTGTTCTCCTCGGCGGTCCCCTTATCCGGTCGGCAGCCTTTCGTAGGTCTGTGTACCAGGGAGCTTTGGCAAAGATCAGCTGGTGCACAATGGTCCCTCGTAGCTCGGGAAGAGGTCTCGTAGCCAGGTTCTCTCTTGGATCAGTTCTTGAAGGCACAGCAGCTTTCAGATTGCAATGAAGGGAACAGCGGGTCACCTTCTTCTGCTGGCTCGGCTTCGAGAGAAAGCATCAAGTATCAACTTCAGCTTCTGAACAATTTCTAGCAGTGAGAGGCCCCCAGATATACTGTTGATCTCCCATCCCCTCTGCTGGGTCACACTCAGGCAACCAATCATTCAGAAGGGCATTCAGGCAGCCAATCGGCTCACAGTGCATTCAGGCCATTCTTCTCCATCCAGACACTCACAACACAGAATGTGGATTCGGACAAGTACTCTGCCATTGAGCACTCCACACTGCGTTCAGACCTGTCCGGCCTGGACTTCCCCACAACATCATTTATTTATTTTTATTTAATTTGCATTTTTAAAGCGTGCACACAGCCCGGGGGCATTGAGGGGCTGTTACAGGAATATGTCTCTTAGTTGAGTATTTATAACGCGCCTAATACCTGGAGATTTTTAAGCACGTTGTGTTCGTCAATAATATCCGCTCCCATAGTTCCTGTGGCGTAAATATCAGACAGTACTTAAACAGAGGTTTGAAATAAAGTTGCTCGTCTTCCATCTTGGGATATTCTGATATCAAATGTTGGAGTGACTCAACTGCAGCAGAACCACAGCCATATGTACACCCACTTTCCTCTAATTTGATTTGTTTCCTTCTTAGTTTAATTTTTGTGGTGTGAAGTATATTAAGGCGAAAGCGAAGAATGATTTGTCTAAAATCTGGGCTAGGAGCTTTCATTAGATAGCCTTCAGTCTCTTTCAGTTTTTTGTCAATGAAGATGGTGGTGTGGCCACACCTGTATGCTTTTGCCTCATTCATTGTTACAATCCAGTCAGCTTGGAAAATCTTGTTTTTTGCACATAAAGGATTAAAGTCAAGAAGTTCTTCGTTGATGTCAACTTCTTCAAAGATCTGGTTTAGGCTTTTCCTCCAAATCTGTGGAAAGGAGTAAACCTACCTTTTCATATACTCAGCAAGTGTAAGAATAGTTAAATTTTGTTCTGGTTGTATAAATCTCCGGTACATAGAACATATTCTCCATTTGTACATACCGTACAGTGAGGTTAGACCTAATTCGTAGCAGAGTTGGGCCATAGGCACAGATTTTGGCAAGTTTAATACAGTCTTCCACAATTGACTTTCAATTTTCAACCATTGTGTTTGATTTGTTAACCTCATCTCTGATCCATATAGTATTATGGGGGTTGTTTTTTGTAAGCAAAAAGTAACTGCTGGTTTGATCGAGAACTTCCCATATTTATAAAGTAAAATTTAGTTTGAGATATTGCATGAGTAACTTTGGCTGGAATGTCTTCCTGGTAGGCTTGCTCTTTGTTGCTGTTACAAATGTTGACACCTAAATATCTGTAAGCTTCAACCTCTTCAAGTTATTTGTTTTCCAAGTACCATTTGTTGTTTCTTTTCCTTCTCGATGTTCTTTTCGGATATATACATAACATTTTTGTTTTTTGTATATTTATTGTTAATCATTTCTTTTTGTATAATCTTCTAAGATGTTAAGAAGGTTTTGTAGCCCAACTGGTGTTTTAGATAGCAATTTTAGGTCATCAGCATAGTATAGAGCTCTTACTTTAGAGGTGTCTAGGCTAGGGGCATCAGCTCTCGTGTTATCAAACTCGTTTGTCATGTTGGATATAAAAAAGTTGAAAAGGGTAGCCACCATCAAAAATCCCTGTTTCAAACCTCAACTCATCATGATGGGTTTTGTTAAGTCCCCTCCTGAGTTAATCTTACCTTGATTGATGTATTCTGGTGCAACTGATGAATGTAATATAACAGTTGTTCCAGACAAGCCTGCTGACTTTAATTTGTTTAATAATTTGTTCTGCGAGACCGAATCAAAAGCAGCTTTTAAGTCTACATATACCATGTATAGTACTTGATTGGTTTCTTTCAGCTGAGATTTTATGGCTGCTAAAGTCATTAGATTAACATAGGTACATAAGCCTTTCCTAAGACCAGTTTGGTATGGGTCGAGATGTTTTGCTTCTGTCAACCATCTGTTAAAATCCCTCATTTTTAAACTTGCAAATAGTTTTGTGGGGACATTCAGTATGGCAATAGGGCGATAGTTGTTCGGATCTTGCCTATTGCCCTTTTTAAAGATCGGAATAATAATGGATGTCTGCCATGTAGTAGGTACAGTTTGGGTCCGTAACACTTTCCAGAAGATTTCATTTATCACTCCTGCCCAAAGACCAGCATTTTGTTTCAATATTAAATTAGAAAGCCCTTCTGGTCCAGGGGCGCGGGACTTACTTAATTTTTTTATTAGAATTTCAATGTTGTGCTGATCGAAGGAGATGGTTGCTCTCATTATTTTTCCACATTATCGAAAAGGTCTTTTTGTACTGAGGCATATAGAGTAGAAAAGTGAGTCTTCCAGCAACTTTCAGAAACACTAGTATGTTGAGTTGACATTTGATCCTGCTTACTATCAAAATTTAACAATTCCCAGATCTCGTTCGAGCTTTTGTTTCTGATAGCATGTAACATGATTTCGCTGTACATTTTGGTTAAGAATACTTTGCCTGCCAGTAATCCAATTTTTATAGACAGTTTTTAGTCGTTTTACCGAAACCGCTTGTTGTACAGTGGACAGAGAACGTGCACTACGTATTTCTCTGAGAAATTGTCGTTTCCGTAGAAAGGTTTCGCTATCAAAATTGTGTTTATTCTTGAATGCTGCTCTCATATGAGGCCTAGTTGTTTGCTTAAATATTTGTAGACTTTTTGTGTAGTCACATATTTCTGAGTCTCCTTTCTCAAGTTGTTTTCCATTAATTGTGTATAGGCTGGACACTTCACTCTGGGGCCATTTAAGTTGGTTTTGCCCTTTTGTTATGGACAAAGTCGCAGCATATTTCATTTGTTGTTTTCCTTGAGTACTTGAGGCCCATGACGATTGCAACACAAGTAGGTTATGGCCGCTAAAATCTTGTTCTATCACCTCAAAATAATCAACTTCTGTTATCATCTTTCTATCTAAATATATATAGTCTATAGTGCTACTTTGGTTGCCTCTTTTCCATGTTACCGCTGGTGGTATATCAGTTTCTATAGTTTCATTTGCTACCGTAAATCCTCTTTCATTCAACAGATGTATCCATCTGCGGCCTTCGTGTGTTTGCACTTTCTTTTTCTTGCTAATACATTGAATATTCAGATTTTCAGCAATTATAGTGGTATAAACTAGTTGGTCAGTTAGAATAATGTCTAACATCTTTTCAACGGTTTCAACAAACACATCAGTTTGAATTGCTACATGATTCCAGTAGAGGTTTAATGCTGCAATAGTTTTGTCCTTTATCTGGATTTTGACCAGCTGAATATAGTCGTTGGACTGCTCCCATGGTTCAGTTTTGCCTCCTGAAGATATTTTTTCACAGCAGCAAGCAGACCGGCCATTGGGCGTCCTCGAGACTTCTTGATTGCTGGTACACATGTAATTGCAAAATCATCCCATACTGGCATGTCGGTAAGCCAGGTCTCCTGTAAGAAGATAATGGGGGTCATTACGAGTTAGGAGGCTACCCCCTTACCGGCTACCGGGTCCCTTGAATGAGGAATTACCGGGCCATTCCGACCTTGGAGGGCTCGGTAATTCCTCATTCAAGGAACCCATCCCCATTCCCATTCGAGCCCCCATACGGCTCAATGGGAATGGGGAGGGTGCTAACAACGGGCCCGTTAATAACGGGCCCGTTTTTAGCACCCAGGTCTGCTTGTGGGACCAGCTAAGGGTGCCTCGTAAAACCAGACGTCCTTAGCGGGTTCCTGCGAGCAGACTCGTAATGAGACGGTAAGGGGTTGACGGCTCCGGCACCTTTACCGGCCGTTAACCCCTTACCACCTCACTCGTAATGACCCCCAATGTCACCTTGTTGTAATTCATTATTTGGAAAATGTGTTAGGTGGTTACGTCCACATGTGTTCTAGCTAATCAAGGTTATTTCTTGTTTGGTTGATTGTTAAAGTGGCTTCTCCGGCCAGTTGTTTACAGTTTAATCTATTTCTCTCCTAGTTTGGAATGTTGACTGCTTTTCATTTCCATGTTCGAGGTACCTAGTTATTCTAAAGTTTTGTCTTGATTTAGAGAGTGTTAAACCTTTCTCCTGTGGGCGCCCTTTCTCTCCAAGTTGGATATTGAGATCCAAACTCTTAGCCCGATCATATTCATCCATGAAGTGATTACTATGTTCCTCTGCAGATGGGGAGATTATACTCTCTTTTCATTGGGTTATACAGGATGTGGATGCCGTTTGAAACTCAAAACCCAGTTTCCATAAAGCAGTTTTAGCTAGCCAGATAGTATTGAAAACAGTGCCAGATTTAATGTGCAACATGGTTATAGTACGGTCTGGAGCTTGAGGTAATTCCACTCTATTTATATCAGAGGATTCAAAGTCTTCCAGTTCATATACCTCTTCAAAAATATTCAATATTGATGTTCTATTCAATTTATATTTTGTGAAACTTCCACCTCTATTTCATATAATCATTTTATGATTGTGTTTGGAGCCCACTGTTTGCATTTTAGTTACTTTTCTCCTTGTTTTCACCTGGTTTAGTAATTGAACTTGCTTGTTTAAATAGCTCTTACATTTTTTTTGCGTAGCCATCTTCCTCTATGTTGACTGTGGTACGACTTCTTTCTTTTTAACGATTTGGGTACTGTGTTCTGTCGCCATATAGTGAAGGACTGATTTCTCCAGCTCATTTCTCCTTTGCTCTAGGTTAACAACTGTTTCAGTTTTGTGATTTTGCTCGTCCTTCTCTGTGACACCTCCATTTGTCTATTTTTTATTGTTTTTAAGTAGATTCTGTTTCAGGTTGTTTTTCCTGTCGCTCAATTATATCATCCAAGGGTTCTTTATATACAATTGTGGATTGCGTCTTGTTTTCTGTTACGTTTTTTTGTATTACTCTTTTTCTATATTTCTCCTTAATTTGCTTCAGCAAGTTTATTTTAGGAGATTTCGGTATGGTAAGGGCTTTGAAAAATTGCTTAGAATTTGTGGTGTGTTGATTTGGTAATGATTTCTTATTCTTTGTTTTTTTCTCCATTAACTTAGTTGAAATGTTTTTTGTTTTATCCTTAGGTTTTTTTTTTAAATTGTGAATTCCATTTTCTGCTTGGCTTCTTCTATACATTTTCTCACATCTTTCTCTATTGTTGACATATCCTAGGTAGATGGATTACAGACAACTGGAGCTTGCAAGGATGTCTCCTCCGGCATCTGACAAAGATGTTGTTGCTCTGAATTATTTAATAATGATCCAGTGTTACAGGTTTTACTCAAGATGCAGCTTTCTTCCATCACTGTCTGTGTTTTACTTCTCTGCTCTTTTACCAATTGTTTAAGCAGAGTGTTTTGTTCATTTAGTTTTATGTCAATGGAATCGTATAGTTTCATATAGATGTGATTGCTAAATTCATAGCCCGTAGGGAGGTCTCCACTAGATATCTTTGTGTAGCCACCGCTTGAGTGGCTTTTTGCAGATCTTTCATCCGGACAGGTCTCTCAGGAGATCGATTTGTAAATTAAGTCGACAATACAGAAGAATTAGGTGTTGTCTTGTTTTATAACAATGGTGATTCCGACAAGTTAGAATGTATAATTTCTTTAATGACATTGTTTATTTGTGGGGGAGTCCTTATTTTGTTCCTTTGTTCCACATATGCTGTACTATGCAGGTTTTCTGACATTGGATTTTTCTCTTTGCTCCTTTCTTTTTCTGTTTCTTCTTCCATGGTTTGGTTTACATTTCCTCTTGGACTCATAGGAGTCTTTACTTATTGATGTTGTGAGTTTCGGAGTCCATTGTAACACGTCAGCGTCCTGCAGCTCTCGTCCTCCATTAAGAGGCTCGAGATCACCGTTCAGTCCAGCCGTGATTATCGTTTGATCGCTAAGGTTGTCATTTACATTTACAGCCATTCAGTATAAGTCTATTAAGACTATGGGGGTCATTCCGAGTTGGGCGGTAGCCATGGTGCTGTTAGCACCATGGCTGCCTCCCAAACCGGGTCCGGTCTGGTTGGATGGGGACTTACTGGGTCATTCCGACCCTGGAGGACCCGGTAAGTCCCCATTGAACCAACCATTCCCCATTCCCATTGAGCCCCTATAGGGCTCAATGGGAATGGGGAAGGCGCTAATAACAGGCCCGCAAATAGCAGGCCTGTTATTAGCACCCTGGTCCCTTAGCGGGACCCGTAAAAGACGTGTGGTCAGACCACACGTTCTTTGCGTCTCCCGCTAAGGGACCTCAGAATTGGGAGGTAAGGGATTAATGGCACTGGTCTCCTTACCGGTGACCGTTAACCCTTACCGCCCAACTTGGAATGAGGCCCTATGTCCGTAGTAGCTAGTTTGGCTGCTTGCTTAGGTGATGTTATAGTACCTTTATTTCCATTACTTAGCAACTTCTTAAGGTCTTTAATTTGATCGGAGTGTTAAAAAGCCTAATATCCGTTGACAATGAGGCGGCTCGTTCACGCTATTTTGTCATAGATGTTTGAGGTCTCGTTATTCCTGTATGGTTTAATAGGTGTTCTTTTAAGTTTTTCTATTAATTGTAACACCTCCATTTCTGACGGCAGCGTGTGAGTGTATGTCAGTTTTTGTTTGGTTTATGTGTTTGGGATAGCGAGGACCGTGAATAATTTGTCTTCGGTGTGTACATGTAGAGCAACACACAGTAACCACCACTTGTACGTCAACCAAACAACACAGAGACCATAAAGCAATGCTGCAACAGCGTGTTCCACTGTCATTCAGGTCTCAAAAGAAAAATCCCACACACCTCCTCAGTGGCAACCGCTCACAAAAACGGTAAGCCCTTCGCCGCACAACAGATGCACAGAAACAGCACGTCCTCAAGAAAAAGTTTTCAAAGGTCTTATTGCTGGGAGCTCAAAGGCAGAGGAGGCCAACTGTCACTGCCAGCTAATTTGAAAAGCAATTCAAATCACAAAGCACTGAACCATACCATCGCCGACACAGTCAACGATTAATTCCAGTTTAATTAGAAGTCTAAGCAAAAAATCGTGTTGTTTGAGCAAGTTCAAGCTTTCACTTCAGCCTCTGTGTTGACACCGGACACCCGCTGTGTTGTTAAAGAGCTCCTCCGTAAGAAGCATGGAGCATTCTATTAGCATTAGAAGAACTGAGATGTTGACAACTTACCTCTCTGACTTTTCTTGGGGGATTAGAGAGACAGTAGGTGTTTTCTACTGGCCGCACGGTCCGCCGTGCTCAGCCAGACGAAGGCTCACAAAGACTCGGCTTGACTCTGTGCCGCTCCACGGGAGAACCAAGTCTTTGAAGCAATTACTCCTCCCTCTTTCACAAGCAGAGAGGAAATACTCTGTTACAGCCGTCGTTTGCTCACAATCCAGCAGGGTGCTCCCCAAGACTCACAAAGACTCGGCTTGACTCTGCGCCGCTCTGTGGGAGAAGCGAGTCTTTGAAGCAATTACTCCTCCCTCTTTCACAAGCATAGAGGAAATATTCTGTTACAGCCGTCGTTTGCTCACAATCCAGCAGGGTGCTCTCCAAGACTCACAAAGACTCGGCTTGACTCAGAGTCAAGTAAGGTAACAGGCGATAGAAAGCAAGAGGCCACAGGGGCCATCTTGTTTCCTATCAGAAATCCACCGATTCCAATGACAGGGCCTGGGAATCCCAAAATGGAGGATGCACAGGGCACCTGTCAATTCAGCACGCAGCTGCCACCAGCCTGTACCCTGCTTTGTGGGCCACACACAGGTGCCCAAAAACATACACTAGAAGTACAGGGTCGTACTCCCATGGGTGCCATAAGGGTATCCCAAGGGTCTGTTCACCAAGCCAAAAAGAGGAAGAGTCGCACCACCAGGAGTCTCACTTGAACTCCTGCGTCGAAAACAAGACAGAACATATATGATAAAGCAATAAAGGACAAGGATACAAAGGCCCTGTCCCTCCGATGCATTTCCAGCATAACAATGTTGGATGAGGGTTATTATACCATGTCTCCCGTGGATGTTCGTCCTTGTCCCTAAAGGGGGAGTCGCTCCCCATGAGATCCTCCCACTGAGTACCACCCCCAGGGAGACTGACAGGTAGTGGCCTAACCTCTCTGGCCTCCGAGAAAGGGGCTCCCACACTGAGAGAAGTGACGACATCCAAGGAATCGTCATACATACAATACAGGAAAAAAGTTGATTTATTTGGACTTTCAGGTGGGGTGAAAAGGGGGCATCTCTGATGTCCATCTTTCCAACGCCTTTGAGATGTACGGTATAGCAGGGCCATTCTCAAAACAAATGTGCAAATAGATTGTAAAAAACTGAAAAATGCATGAGGTGGATTCACAGAATGACAGCATGGGGTAACCATCAGAATAAAATAGTTAGACTTCTATGTCCTATAGTCTCGGGTTAATCATCAAATAGTCATGCCCCTTCAAAATAAATCTTTAGAACTGCAGTTTATTGGGGTGCATCTATATTTTGGGATGAAGGATGGGGGAGCCTTATAAGGCATAAGACTTCTTTTGCATTTTCTTCTCAGCCTCCTTCGTGGCATATCTAACAAACTGTCTTTCCTCTGATAAGGAAGGGGACTTACACTTTCAAGCTCCTATGCCATCTTCTGTGGACCCTGGCTTAAGTAGAGGGGGTGACCAACAGTCTTTGGACTGTTCGTAGCTTGTCCTACAAGTCCCAGTAATCATACTCACTGTGAGAAACCTAAGGGTATTCTCCCAAATGGACCTCGAGAGTCCCTTATTCAAGTGGCCAGGGACGGGCTGGCGCTCTAAGATCCCAACCTTTGGGGTGGACGAGCGAGGATCACCTGGGTTGGGGAGCCCGGGGTTTTGTTTTGGGGGAATATCCAATGTGAGACGAGGTATTACACCAGGGGCGAAGGCAGGAGGACACAGTCTCTGAGACCTTTATTGGGTTGTTCGACGACTACCCCTCTTCTACCCACAGAATTTCCCTTATCCAAATCCAACGACCCTTCCATATCTGGCAAATCCCCAAGGAGCCCAAACCCTGTAACACTTAAAAACCACAACTTACAGAATTCCTGGTTTTCTGTTTCCTATCTGAACACTCTCAGTCGTTCTTCTCCACGTCTCTCTGATTATGGTTTGTCACACTCCCAGTCTACGTGGTCCAAACACTACCATTCCCACAATCCCCCCTATTTATTTTCCAACAATAATCCTGGTCATTCCAGTTTGTTCCACACCCCTTAGAAATCTTGCCCTTCTGAATTTACCAAAACCCCCTCATTCGAAGGTTATAATCCCATACAACACTTCTTCCTCTCTATACCCTGTAGGATATATTCGAACACTCTAACTTCCCCACTTCCCGACACGAACACCTTTGCACAACACGAAATACAAGAGACTAATTCCAGAGCTGTTCATCTGACCTGTACCAACCTAAGGCCCGTGCAATGTCAGGCAACTGAACAGAATCACACACACCTGATGGACCTTTTCCTTCCCCACAGGAATAAAAGGTGGAGCACGAGAGTACAGGACGAGTAAGGCAGACCACACAACGTGATAGCTAACTCAGCACAGCAGTTCAAGAGGAGGCGAAAGATGGCAAATACCGAGAGGGTGACAAGGAGAGAAGTAACCTTGCCCTTTCCGATCAAGGCCCGTGAAACCTACGCAGATGGGAACATAACACCCCAAACAATAGCCAGCGTGTGTTGCAGAAGATTTCTACGGTACACATACACAAGACCCTCTTCCGCTGATAACCAAGCAGGAAAGGACGCTGGTCTTGGTGGTACTCACCTTGACTCCAAGGATAAAGAAAGGCAAGCGGTTCATCACAGCTCGTGAGTCGAGGGGAGAATCGCGTAGAAACCAAACTGTGTTGAACGAAAAGTAGCCAACGGCTAATTTGAACTTTGAAAGGCTTAAAGATATTATTGAGGAATGAGGGAAAACCCCAGCAATAGGAGCGGGCTAGCACCAGATGGGTCCTCAAGCAGGAAACTCTGTGCGATTACCCGATGGTAGAAACTACCGGAACCAAAAGCCCTTGGGAAGAAGCGAAAAGAGGTCAAAGTAGTCATACAGGGGTCTTGTAAAATCCTATGTACAGTTGAAAGTCTTTGACCTACAGATGATTGCGAAGCTAAGGGAAATTAATCCCGCTTGGTGAAATGAACCTATGAACAGTGTGTTAAAGTTGCCAAGAAGTGAACCCGGCGGAGGGGGGCTAACAAGATGGGACAAAGTCTAAAGTCCCATTGTGAAATGTTTGGTAAAAGGTTGGCAAGAGTGAACCCGGCAAAGGGATGCTAACAAAAAGGTGTGAAGTCCAAAGTCCCGAAGTACAGGGAACTGTTTTAGAAGTAGGCAAAAGTGAAGACATTAAGATTCATGAAAGTAAGAGGTAATGGAAGACCAGAGGCAGTGAATTGCCCTCTTGTCAAGTGGGTCCTAGCCCAGTCGAGGGAGATCCAGGGTGAAAGGTCATGACCCAAAGTTCATTGAGAAAGGAACTGTTCAATTGAATGGTTGAATACAATACATGAGGGTTTTGCGCCCGGTAGAGGGGGGCCCATGGGTGAAGCCATAACCCAAAGTGAACTGTGGAAAATAACTGTTTGTGTTTTTTGTGTTGGATACATCAGGGCTCGAAGGCAAGAGACTTTTTAGTGAAAAGAGACTTTACCATCGAAGAACCTGATAGCTGGAACTGAACTGTCGGCTTGTTCTGAGAAAGCTCGAGCGTGTACTGTGCTAGCTGGAATGGAACTGTCAGCTCGTGCTGAGAAAGCTCGAGTGTGTGCTGTGCTCCAAGATCCCACCTTGTCCCGTGCAGAAAATGTGGGGACGGGAGACCCCTGACAATCACATCCTGACTTATTATTTGGAACCCTATCCCACACTCTTTCTAAAATTAGTTGTATGGAATTGGAAATAGGTTCTTTAGTATAGGCCCTTTTATTTTGACACAACACCACTAGGACTGCCTTATTATTCATTTGATGGTCAACGCTTGATCCCATCTTAGATATAGGTTTAGCTTAGGCGTTTTTCCACCTTGCATTCATTGTTCAATAAACACCCTTGAACTGTGATCACTTGTGTCTGTCTTTACTGTTGCCCCCATGATTTCCTTATATCACCCATAGTGAGGGACTCCTTAGCTACAGTGGATGATCAGAAAGAGGATGCAGACGTTGTGAAGATATTTTTACCATATAGTTTATTTAAAGTAAAATAAGGCATACCTTTCCCTATGTCTATGGGTGGATGCCTACCTATTTTACTAACTAAAGTGCTCATCAGTCAGAGTGAATGTGCAAGGCAAGTCTGCCCACTGTCCAAATCGAACCTATCTGATCCTACCACTAGAATAACTAAGGCCGGGAGAATGACTCCCTTCTCCTGGGTGCTGTGTTTCTTCAAAGGGGTTTTCTTGATTATCTTGTTCTACTCAATAGACTATATGTAAATAGTCTCTACTTATCCTTTGGACCAAGTTCTGCAGTTCTTTTAGGGGACTGGTAGCTTCATTGGCCTCTTTCTTAGAGATATATATATATTTTTTTCTCTCTCTCTTTCTCTCTCTCTCTCCCCTTCCTTGTATATGGTTCATATGGTTCTCCTCTCTAAAATGTTGATTGCTCAACTCCCAATTATAGTTCACCTCTTCCTGGGGTGCTCTTTCATGTATAATATTTATCTTCCTGACCTCACAAGTCTTGACTCCCAAAAAGTCTCTCTTTGGTTTCTGTTCTCTATTATCTTCAGGATGTGGGTTTACCTTTCCCTTTTCCTAAGGCAATAAGATTCCAATAATGCTCCTCTTCCCGTATGTGGGTTTCCTGTTCCACTTTACCCCATTCGCACAGTTCTGAGGTGAAATAGAATTCCAATTCTATTTCTCTCCCCTTCAGTGGCTTACCTGTTTCAATTTATCTCATTACTACAGTCCTGATTCATCGGCTTGTTTCCAATTCCTTTCACATTAGTACTAGGACGAGTTTCGTTCAGCTTATACAGAGTCTCTTAACTTTCCGGTATTCCTGTTCCCCCTTATTAAATTCTGCCTTCAGTGGTAACATTATATGTAGGTCACCTATCCAGTATCTTTAGGACTTTGGACTATCTCTCGGCTTCTTTGTACCTCCGTGGTTCACTCTCTGCAATGTCTGTTTTATGCGTCCCGCTCTCGTCTTGCGGATAGAACTGTTTTCGGCAGTTGCTTCATCCCGCTGTTGGTGTCAGCGTTGTTGTGCGTGCGGGTCGCACACCATGATTGTTGCGTGGTCACACCACCACCGAACTCTCGGTTCCAACTTGTTTGGATTTCCTCTCTTATTTCACACCGGTCTCCCAGCCTTTCTCATTCCATGCTGGCGCTGCTCTGGCTTAGGCAGGCTTCACATTCTGTGACAGCTCTGCCTCCTTCCGCTCTGTAATTTACAGGGGGCTTCCTCTGGTATTCTCGGCTTTCCGCCTGCTCTTTGCTTTTCACCTGCTCTTGGCTTGCAACCTCCTCTCTGCTTTCCACCTCCTCTCGTTGGTTCTTCATCCCTTTCAGCATCCTCGGCACAGTGCATTGGACACTCTGATTTAAGGGTATATATCCTGAGTTCCTTGTTGATAATAGAGGTTCACTTTATCTTCATGAAACTGATAACGTTCTGTTACATTCGGTAATTCCAAATAAGCCATCACTTGGAGGCCATCAGGGAGTTCCTCACGTGAACGAGAGTCCTTGTCCCCAAAGGGGGGAGTCTCTACTGGGGAGGTCTGACTTGCCTCAGCCCCTAGGGAGGGTGTTGCAGAGCGGGATCACCTCCCTAGCCTCCCAGGGGGGCTCCCCCTTGGGAAGAAGGGATGAATTCCCTCAATTCGTCACACTACCTACACACTCGTGGTATAGAAAGGGTAAATTTTACGTTGCAAGCTTCTAGACAAGCGTAAAAGTCACCTTTCTTTCCTGTGACTAAGTCTCCTGCATAAGGCTGTGGGTATCATGGGTGGGATCACAGAGCACCCTCCCCGGGACCCTGAAAAAGGGCAGAAGACTGTAACAATCAGCAGGACAAGAGTCCATCTTGCCAAGAGTACACTGCTGTTGGGCAGGCATATTAGGGACATCTCTTGGTGCTAGTTGGGGCAGCTGAGGGATGAATGGATCGATCCTCAATGTACCACCTTCATAAATCGTATCACACACTTGGAGGCCTCCCCCAACTCTGAGAGCTCCCAGCCCCCTCCCTTATTAACCCCCCACCATCTCCACAAAGGGTACCCCATCACACAGGGTGAATGTAAATACCTGCTTGATCTGCAATGATGAATCTTCCATTTCTTTGTGCGAAATCAGAGATCTAATTGCAATCTATCTGAGATATGCCAGCATTTTCAGATGTTTCAATGTCCATAAAGTTTGTTCGGCGAAAAAAATGAAATATTAAAAATATAGGTCTAAAAATGTATGAGTAAACACAAATCCTTCTGTATCCAGTAACAATGCAGGCAGACCTGCACATCAGTCAGAGGGAAGTGGGATTGGCTATACTAATATGAATACACCAACATTTGGCTTGTGTTTTGTTTGTATAATGGTTATATTTATAATGAACCACTAGTAAACAGCAGTCAAAACAGATTTAAAAAAGGAAAACACTAAAACACTAAATAAATGAATAAATATCAATGACAAAAGAAAAACAAGACATGGAGTGTATAAACACCGGAAATAAAATAAATGCAAATGGCCACCCACTGCACCATGGCACAAGGTAATGAAGCTATACAGAGGTGCGTGAGATAAGCTTGTAAGGCGGGTGGTTGGAAAGACCTATCCCTGAGTGGGGTGATAAAATCTTTTAGAAAAACGGCATCTGTAAGTAACACCTGTTAAAAACCGTTTCTTGGGGGAATGTGGAGACTACACTTTACTCAGCCCTCAACCAGATGACATCCGCACAGGCATTGCCACAACCATGCACCTGCACGTAGAGCCTTCTTCATCGCTTCAGCTACACTCATCTCAAATGTCTCCATAGAACCCCAAGTACATAGCCCATCACAGTGCATAAGAGGGGTAACAATTTCAAGTTTCAAACTACTAAGCAGGCATAAAATGTAACTTTCCCTCTCAGTTACCACATATACAGGGATCAAAATTAAGATTGGATGAGCTAGAGGTAAAAACAGCTCCTGGTTATCTAGCATTTACCAGTGACCAGGAGTTATCACTGGGGAATAAGGAGATAATACATAAAGTTCAGCAAATCTAACTTTCACATAAGAGCCAAACATATAATGTTGTCCATTATTTATGACATGTGGTAAATCAGACTCTGGAGATGGACAAGAGGTAATTTTTCATAGTCTTCTATCAAACAAAAGAGCGTTAAAGCCTCCCCGGTCCCTATCTCTAATGAGCTTTCACCCTAGTCTAGAAAGAAAACAATAAAGGGTGCTTGTCAGGAACATAAACGGTCCTCCGTCCAAAGGCTAATCTTACCCAGAGATCTGTCCCCATCAATAACAAAAGGATTAACACAGACTCGACCAAGAAAGGTCTGGTAAGGTGTTTCTTAATCTATGAAGTGATGGTTGGCTTCTGACCGCTATGCAAATGTCTCTCTGTTTATTCCAGGATACTTGCCTAGTTCAAAGTTCAAGATTGCCCAAAGTCTCTTTAGTCCATCTCTTCTTGTATAACAGTCTGGCTCTTGCAGTCGGACTGCAGTTACTAAGCCCCAGAATATGATTTTTCTTACCCCCACCTTTGGATTGTGTGAGACAGACATGGTAACAGTTAGACACAGACACAGACAGAGATCCAGTTGGAAATACTTTATTTAAAACTTCAGGATGGGAGTATTGCCTAACTTGCCCTAACTCTAAGAGGGGACTTCCCTCAACTGATGTATCGAAGACCAGTCTGTGTCTAAAAGTCCAAAGTGAAGTGCTGTCTGTGTCACAACCTATACTTGCCCTTACTTCTAATATTAACAATATGCTGGAATGTTCAAACTAAATAAGTGTTCCAAAATCATATGACAGTGTCTTTCAGGAGCTTCTCACACAGCTCCCTTCCCCAAGTTCCAGACACTCATGGAGTAAAGTTCCACAAGGTTTCAGGATTCACTTCAAGTAAATGTCACAGTACCTTAACAGCTCACAGTTCTTGCTATGCTCAGCTTCACAATTTTCCTGTTTGGTTTTCCCAGATGCACAAACAACAAATGTCCAGCTAGTTTCTTAGGATTCTCTTGCCTGGCGTCGGAAAGCAGTACTTTGTCTTTTCCCTTAATGTCCACAGTACCTTTTAGACTCAGCGGTCCCTTCCCCAAGTCTCAGCTCTTAGGTGTAGCTATTGTAGTTATTCACAAACTAGGGTTCCCTTCCCCACCTCTGTATCGACTTTCAGCTCCCCCTGGTCTTGGCGCAGTTGTCAGACTGCACTGTCCACCCATTACGGGTCGCACAACCTGGGGCTCCTACCTCTGCCCCTTCCTTGTCAGTCCACTAGGCTCGACTGGCCTTCACTTGCTCTGGCCCTTTAAAAGTGTTCCTTTCTCGTGTACAGCCTTCTGCTGGCTCTCACTGTGTTTCTCGATTGGCAGCACCACTTTGCCCGCACTTCATATCTCAAACAGCTCCCCTCGGGATGTCAATTTCCTTCTTTCAGTCCACCAAGACTTTCGAGAACGTAATCTTCCTTATGCGACCACTCGGTAACTTTGTATCACACAAAATTCTATTTGTTTGTCTTGTCGCATAAAGTGCTTTAGATTTGAAGGCCTTG
Organism: Ambystoma mexicanum; assembly: GCF_040938575.1. Lineage (NCBI taxonomy): Eukaryota > Metazoa > Chordata > Amphibia > Caudata > Ambystomatidae > Ambystoma > Ambystoma mexicanum. Next base: position 1,141,048,854 of record NC_090923.1, on the reverse strand, counting down.
ACACTGGGTTTTCCCTTCCCACGCCTTCATTCAGATACTCTGTGTTTCTTCCTTCCCAATCCACATTATTAGATTGCCTCACAATCGTGGAGGAAGGCAATAATGGATATCCTTTCCTTCCGCTTACTGTCGCTGCATAGTATTTAGCCACGCGTATCACATTGCGAATCTCCCTGTACTTCAGACTCACTGGCAGTGATTTCGTTCGTGCTTCCAGGCTATTTGCTTCAAGAACACTGCAGCTGAGGTCAGGGTCTCACCACCTGCCCCTCAGAAACTCCTGGCTATGGCAGGAGAACAAGCACACCCGGCTCACAAAAGGGAAGGTCGGCCCTATCCACTGCCTTCCCTTTTTAACCACACTGGCTCCTTGGAGACACGGCTCCCTCGCCTCTTCACCCCAGAGCCTCTGCTCTGCCACAGGGTAGCGTGCCGGCTCATCAGTCTCCTTCAGCTGGTTTTCTCTCCGCCCCCTCGCTACTCACTTCCAGAATGCCAGTTCCTTGCAAGTCAGGGTTCCCCTGCTGGACTCAGCCATGCAGCCTCCCTGTTGCTGTGTCTCCAACTGCTGCACCCTGCACTGCTGAATGCCCCACCTTTTATACACCTACAGCAAATTAACAGGCTGCAGGTGTGTGGTCGATGTTGAGCCTGCCTGACCTTCCAATACCCAATTATCTGGGCATGCCTGTCCTTTAACTCTGAGTGAGTTGGATCTTAAAGGGGCAGTGTGTCTTTTCTTATTCCTGTTAATGGCCTGCAGGGGAAGTGTAGGTTTTTCCATGGAGCTAGGGTCACAATAGCCAACAAAGGCAGAGGGGGTGTAAGGGAGGTCAGTGTCAAGAAAAGGGGATACCACGTCTCACCTGTCGGCACTCCATCCCCAATTCCCAAAGACCCTCCACTCAGATGATCCTCCCTCGCTTGTCCACCCTCAGAGTCGGGATCCAAAAGCGATGGCCCTTCCCGGCCATCTGAGCAGAGGAGTAGGAATGGGAGTACTGCCAGATTTCTCACAGTTGTGTGCCTCTCTCCCAGTCTTGGGTTATTGCTGCTCTCACCCCGTCTTGGGATATTGTTTCTTTCTCCCCACCTTGGGGTCTCTTGTCTATCACCCTGTCTTGGGGTTTCTTGTCTCGCACCCCGCCTTGGGATACTGCGCCTCTCACCCACATTCGGGTATTGCTTCCTTCTCCCCGCTTTAGGATCTTGTTTTTCTCACCCCACCTTGGGATATTGCTTCTCACACCCCGCCATGGGGCCTTGTTGCTCAAACTCTGCCTTGGGGTTTGGCCAGGCCTCTCCCTCTGTCTTAAACTTCTTACCATATTTTCTCACTCTCATTCGAGACCAATCACAGCACACTGTCCACTGCCATATACCAGCCCACCCCAGGTTCCTATGGCATCTCCTCAAAAGCACCTTACACAAATAGCACCTCTACTGAGATGTCATCGCTGCACTGTATGGATGATCCACATTTCCCCCAATGCCCTCCACTAACCTCCCTTCACTAACATTCTCAATCTAGACACTCAAACACACTATACACATACCAACTAAGCCACTTGCTCAAGGCAATTGAATCACTGTCCCAAAAGATATTAAAAACCAAAACACTATACCTCTACAATCAAGTAACATGCCACAGCCCAGGCCAATCCATCTTGGGACAACATGCATGCAAGGCTCCCATATAGACAATATTGTCCTGTGGTCAAGCATTTTTCTCTCCCTCCCAACTAAGCCTCAGTTTCTTTAAGATCTTCCAGAGCACCTGGACACCATGCAAATAGCAGCACTATGAGGTTTAACAGCCTACTTGCCCACACTCACCTCAGGCTTAATCAATGCTATTCCGGGGGCCTATAGCCGTTTAGCACCACCGGTAACAGCAGCACCTATAGCAAGGTACAGGACACATAACCTTTCTTCCTGCCGCTAGCCAACTGCCACTAGGGCCCTTGGCCTTCTCAGCAATGCCCACCTCAAGCATTATCAACAGTCTCCACTAGGCATCCCCAGCAAAGGAAATACAAATACATAGGTTTTGCCCGTTACAGATACCTTGTTCCTCTTCCTAAAAGGTCATCACCATGTGTCTCTTTATACCCAGGCTCATTCCTACATTCTCTGGGTAACCGCCCTTTCAAACATTTGCGCCCCCAATGTTTACCCAACCCAGCTAACCTACTCAAAATACCTCATCACCCCAAAGCCTACACACTCTCTAAGCTCACGCACCGGCATGCTGATCAAAGCCCAATCCACTGTCACACATGCACCCGAAATCTCAGACCTCATCAGCTACCACACACTCGTCAAAATCATCTTCATCACCAAAACCTGGCTAACTCCTCATCCCATAGCTTCAATGTGCTTGTACAACCCTGTTATTATTGCGTTCTACATGCAGTCGAATCAGCGAAAGCAGAGGTGTGGCTAGCCATGTTTGGTTCAAAGCCGACCACCCCATAACACAATGGAAACCATTACGTACAAATTCTCCATGTCGCATAAATACTCGGTCACCTTCCACCTCATACACACCACCTCACAGGTGTAGTACCTTTCTGAGATGAGATCACAGACTTAATCTTGACAGCCTCAACTTTGCATGAAAATAAAGTCTTTCGCAGAGGCCCCAATCTCCCCAGGACCCACCCAACCAAGCTGAAGCCCTCTTATCCATACATGTCGATAGGTCTACCACAACATGTACTCTCCCCCACTCATCTTAACGGGAAGACAGTACCGAATCCTCTCCTCCACCTCCCTCCTAAACTGTGCTGGCCCCATCGCCCTTGACTGGCCGGATCATCCGGCCATCGCATCACTCTCAACTCACATAGCAGCCCGTAAGGGCCAGGATAAATGCCCTATGCTCGCATAACGATCATTCAAAACCTTCCCAGTACAGAAAGATTCTCCAGCTTCCCTTCTTTGGAGAGGTTTTCCACCTTTTTGGACTACTTTTACCAAACCTGAAAGTAGCTATCCGACACCTATGCACCAATCAAACTAAGCCAGGCCAGGACTAAAACCTCTGCCCCTTTGGTACACAGAAGAACTTCACAGTAACAAACAGGCAATTAGGTCATTGAAGAAACTGTGGGGAAAAACGAACAAACCGGAAGACCTCCTACCCTCATGATCCAACTACCGAACCCTCATTACTGGAGCCAAAGATACTTATTACACCAATACCACTGCACCAGCCCTTAACAGGAGCAAATCCTTCTAGACAGTTGTCAAGCAATTCTCTAACTCCACACCAGACCAAGTGGTACCAGATTCACAGGAACACGTGAGGCTATCAACGACTTCTTCATCAACAAAATCAACACCATAAGGACACACATTGTGTCATCTCTTCAATTGGACCTCTCCTAATCCCTGCAATCCATACATCCCTGGACAGACCTCTCCCTCTTATCACCTGAGGAACTTTCTAAAACATCAATTTCCCTAAACCCCACTGCATACTAGGATGCCATTATCCAGGCAAACATCAAACAGTACCAAGTGAATGTTTCCTTAAAAAAAAAAAGAAAAGCGATTTAGAAAGAGGGGTCTCTGAGCAACCAAGTTAGTTTGTGCAGGGGCTGACAGGCGAGCTAGGTGTGGGAAGTTGCGGGAATAAGGCAAGTGGTATTTCGTGTGTCTGTGTCTGTGTGTCTGTCCGTCTACCTGTGTAGGAGAGGGGGGAGAATGTTTGTGGTAGGGAAGGGAGGGGCGGGGTGCAGGTAAAAGTATGTGTCTGTGTGAGTGGTGGGGGGTGAATGTGTTGTGCTGGGAAGTTGGCAATCTCCCCTCACCACCCTCGATTTCATATAAATCCCACCAATGTCGGTGAGGGTGGAGGCTGGATTGCCTTCATAGGAAGTGTGGGGGTTCAGAGTGTGATATTTAAATTGGCCGAAATAAATCTGTCTTTTTTGTGTTCGGCCTTCAAAATGCAGAAATATCACATAGAACCCCTCAAACAACCTAGAGGTGTGGTAAGGCCAGTGGGTATGGGAACCACTCTCAGCCGTGGGAGGGGGGCTTACCAGGGAGTGATGCAGAGCCAGTCCTGCCTGAGGTGGACCGTGGCAGCGGAGAGGTCCACAGTTCCTGTTCCCTCCCCTATTGCCAGCATGTTTGCTTGCAGACTCTTATCTCCAGCTTTATCTCATTAAAGAGATAGTAACAAGTTCCTGCCTCAGCCCAAACAGAAGAGAAATCAGTGCTGCCAATAGGACAACATAGGACCAGAAATGCGAGAAAGCTGCAGACGAGAGTCGAGGCAAAGCCGTAAACACAAGTACTGTGCAACTGAGCGAGAGAGGAGCCGCAGAGCTATGCAGCCCCACTGAAGGTCTCACAGCGTTGCTGGAGTGAGGCTGCCCAGGTACCATAAAGTCCCCCAGATCAGGAAGAGACCCAAATCCCGGGATTTATATTAAGATTGGATAAGCATGAGCTAAAAGCAGTTCATGGGTATCGGGCATTAACCAGTGTGCAGGAGCCACTGGGAATGCGCAGCTACTACGTTTTCTTTTTTTTTTACTCTTTATTTAATGTCTTCAAGAGAAAAGATTATAACAGTGAGCACTTTAAACAATATAATCATTAAGTCATACATTTCTGCAAAGCAACTATATCAAGACAAAATTCTACTTTTCCATAAACATAGTCGCATCAATAGTAAATCAACTGTGTACATCAAACAACAACACAAGACAAACATTCAGACAGTGTCAAAGACAAAAAGAAAACAACATAAACGGGGGGATTCCATTGGTTTGTTGCTTAGGAGCTCTTTCACTAACTCAATATAACTTACATTACTTATAAACCAATAAAATATTCATCCACCATCTTAGCTGTTAAAAGGTGTCCAGAGATTCAAGTATCTCTCTCCTCGATCTTGTCTCTGAAACATAAGTCTCTCAAACTCAGATAATATCAGCACATCATTCACCCAATTCTCAACTTGTGGTTTTTTCCTTGTCTTCCTCACTCTGAGTATCTGTTTTGCTGCTATCACTAACACTTTGTCAATCCACTGACTATATTGCTGAGAAATTTCACATCGCCCCTTATTCGATAACAATAGAACTTGCAGAGGCATTCTGGGGAAGTTCATCTATAATATTGTATCTAATCTGTCTAGCAGATCTCTCCAGAACCCTGATGAACTAGGACAGTTCCACAACATATGAATAAGTGTGCCCTTCGCCTTTCCACATCCCCAACATACATCATTGTCGATCGGACCCAAACTACACATGCGTACTGGCGTCCAATACTAATGTCTACTAACGAATGTTTGGAGGAAAAGCTCAAATTATTTACACACTCCAAAATGTGTATACCTGCATTGGCTAGTTCGGTCCATTTTGTAATCAAGAACACAATTAAAGTCACCTCCTAAAATGACAGTTTCTCCATGCATTTCATGCAGCAATCGACTGATTCCATCAGAAAAGACCTTCCCTGGTGAGCAATGGCCATAAACACATCCTAGTTTGATCATCCTCCCACTGTATTGAATATCTACAAAAATCATCCAACCCTCCCCATCCATTTTTACTTTACCAACTCTAAATTTCATACCTTCCTAAATAAAATACTAACTCCTCTAGATCTGGTTGAAAAACAGTTGGACAATTCCCGATGATAACTTGGGTTAATTAGAAATTGCCTGACCTCATCAGTTAAATGTGTTTCCCGCAGAAACACTATGGGCCTGATTCATGGAATTAAATTGCGTGTAAAAAGGGGCACTTGTGTGCAAAACAAGTGCAGGCGCCCGTTTGTCGGTTCATGGAACACAATGCACGTGGCTTACCCGAGATTTGCGCTGAATCCCTGTGGGTCCAACACGTCACTGCAACACCACAAACACCTTGCGCGAGATGCCCAGTGAAGGCGCATACCGTCTAGCGCAGTCACCTAAAAAGAGGGCGGAACACGTGGAATGGGGAACAAGTGTAAATGTGGGCGTTACATGGGAAGTACCACAATAAAATACTCGCAACGCCCACACGCGCGCCAACAACACGTATTCATGGAATCTAACAGGGCTCACTACCGCAAGGAAAAGACGCGCTAATCCGGAAACACGTCCGCCACGTGAAAGCTAGCGTAAGCGTCACTGCGTCACTGCACACTACAATGCATAAAAAGGGCGTGCGAAAAGCCAACGCACGTAAACAGCTACGATGAATGTACTATTTCAGAACTACCACAGAAAGGCAGGCTGTGGTCCAGGACTTTTACATGGTGGCACACTTCCCTAAAGTCCACTTAGGGCCACAGAGCACATCTACCACAATCTCAAGCACTGGCATTCCATCAACGTGCTGGTTGTATGTGATGCCAAGGGAATCATTACCTCTGTATATGCCAACTATCCAGGGTCCACCCATAATAGTTTCATATTCCGAATGTCACCTCTACACCGGGCCCTGGAAGCTGGGAGGCATGGCAACACATGGCTCATTGTTGAGTACAAATGGCCCTGGAAATGCATGCACGTCTCACACAGGCAAAACCAAACCACTGACAAAGCATCTCACCTCCACAGGGGACAGTGCCTACACTCTGAGCACCTACAGGATGGCACCAATACATAACCCCTCCACACCACCCCAGGTAAGATACAATGCAGCCCATATTGCAACTAGGACCATAGTGGCATGCACATTAGGAGTGCTAAAGTCACGCTTCCGCTCCCTTGACCACTCTGGTGGTGAGCTACTATATGCACCACCAGTAGTGCGCAGGATCATTGTGGCAGCATGTGTCTTGCCCAACGTTGCAACACGGCGCGGGGTACATGTAGGTGGGTGGACATGGTGGTACCCGGTAGGTGGACATGGTGGTGCCCCCACATCCCCAATCACATGCACGGTGGCTGCACATGGGAGGGTAAAGGGTACGTGGCGAGGCTGCCCGTACCCAGCTTGTGGCACAATTTATCACCTAAAATCCAACCCCTGCGGAATGCACACAGTCCTGACACATTCCAGGTGACAATCGATGATGACAAAGGGACCATCATCTGTCCCAACCCTGAGAATGTGTCCTTGGAAGTGCTACATAGTGTGCATCCCTTGGTACTAAAAGTATCTCAATCTGGTGTGCACAAAAGGAACACATGGAAGATGAAGTATGCCACTAACACCATGCCAAAATACACATCTAAATGCCGGTATGACACCTAAACCCTCCCACATTTCATGTCACCTGGTTGACACACCATGCCATGGCATGCAGTGTCCAAACTGAGAAATAAATGGACCCTAAGGCACAAACAAGGAGTGTACCAACACGAGACAAGCCTGCATGGGTCCAGCTGGAATCTACAGTGGATGCCCTCGGCTGCCACACAAAGCAACACACTGTCACATAAATGCACAATAGACAAAAAACAAGTAAAAGAAAAATCAAAAATGCCCAAGGGGGAACTGGGTGTCCCACCCAGGAGGGAGGAGGTGCAGGGTGCATGTCAACACCCACATGCGTGGATGTTCAGAAGTTAAAACATGTTTTTAAAAAACCTCCATGGATTGATCGGCTGCACGCCTAGCATGGATCGGGAGACTTGTCGCTGCTGTTGCCACCCTCTGGTGTAGCATCAGAATGTGATAGTGGTAAGGGAGGATCACCATGTATAGCCCTGGTCTGGTCCTCCATGGCAGTGGCCATGCAGGACTGAGATGCTTGCATCTGCAACATGATGGCTCGGAGGTCCCTATGCAACACCTCACAGGATGCACGCAGTTCCTCCGTGATGGTATGAGTCAACTGTTGCATCTGCTGTTCAGAACGCCTACTGCAGGCTGCCTCGAGTGCAGCCAGTGTAGTTCTGAGGGACCTATACTCTAACCTCAGGGCCTCCTTGTGGGCCCGACCCTCTGCAGCCATGGATGCACGCAGAGCCCCGAGTTCTACCCGTCAGCTCCTGTTGCTGGCCACCATGTTCAGCCTATGTGAGCGGCATGTGGACCGCCATGCCTGCTGCTGGTGCTCCACCTGTCTTGCTGGGGGTATCATGGAATTGGCCACCCTACTCATGCCCTGAGCCAACATCTCATATGAGGCAGTCTATTGTTGTGCAACAGCATACATGGACTGCTCCCACACAGTATTTTCAGCTAACACACGGCCACTGCGCTGGCAGACCCCATGCCTGCCTGGGCCAAGGGAACCTGGCCCTTGATGTGATGACGCTGTCTGTGGCTGCAGGACTGCATCCCTCCCTTGATACTTGATCAGCTGGCCCAGGACCAGGAGTCAATACTGTGGAGCATGACCCTGCAGCCGTAACCACCACAGACGGATGTACCAACACTGACTAGCCCTGTGAGGGGCCCCCCACTTCAGACGTTTGGGATACAACAGCACCCGCAGTCGATGCACTCACCTGCGACAGCACAGAGGTATCCATATCCATTTCACCACCAGAGCCAAAGGTTTCCTCAGAGGCGGACTCAGACTGAGTCCGGGCCAGGATGGCCTGTAGCACCAGTGGATCTTCATGGGCTACCACACCACGATCTCCACTGGTGGCTGTTCGCAGTTCAGTATCCTGTTCCTCCTCCACCTCATCACCTGCACATGTACAAAAATATACATGAAGACCCATGTAAATAGCATAGCCCACACACATAGGTATCACAATGTTGTCATGCATACACATTAACCTGCCATGTCAGTCATGTCACAAACTCCCGCACATACGCAGTGTCAATGGAAGGGAAGGGTAGCATGTAAGCAGCACGGATGTGTGTTCAAGGGCTCAACAACACATGTAGTGCATGGTGCATAGCACCTGCTTCACACACAAGCACCTGACTGGCATAGTTCAGACACCAGCATCACTGATGCAAATACACAGATGCCACGTAGCATAGCCATGCCTGAACTGTCAAACAGCACGAGATGGAACTTGATGACTACTGTCCCAGAGCCATGTACAATGGTTGTGACATGACATTACATGGAATTCACGAATTCAAAACACACAAGTGTCACAAGGTGCAACGATGCTAGGGTGGTGGAATAGAGTGAAGCCAGGCACACCGATTCCATGAGGCCAGGTCACATTAACATCACGCAAGTGAATAGGCATGTTGAAGGGGAGACCTGGGGTTGGAAGTGTGAAGGGGCAGTGCAGTACATGCGAATGGCCTCAAATTAAAATATAACTACGTCACCAGTAATGTAAATGTAGTAGGCTGGTGGCAGTGGATGGGTAAGTGCAGACATCAGGTGTCAAGTGCTGGTAGTGGGTTGTAGGGATACAGTAAACAGCCCCCTCATGCGATGGATGCCCATGAGGCAGTGCATGGTTACAAATGGTGGCTCAAAGGACCTTGTCAGAGAGGAGGCTAAGGGTGGTGTCACTACACAGCAAGTTCCTGAACACACCATCGATGGAGTGAACGTGTGCCACTTTGTCAGCATCCAGCATGCAGGTGATGTTGTCTGGAGGGGGCTGCCTGCAGGGAGCCATCACTGGTAGTGGGGGCTGGGGTGTCATAGGTGTTGTGGGCTGCCTGCAGGCTGGGGTGATGGGGGCTTTGGGGTTCCATGTAGTGGGGGCTGCCTGCTGGCTCGGGTGATGGGGGCTGGGGGGTCCCATGTAGTGGGGACTGCCTGCAGGCTGGGGTGATGGGGGCTGTGGGGTCCCATGTAGTGGGGGCTGCCTGCAGGCTCGGGTGATGGGGTTCCCATGTAGTAGGGGCTGCATGCGGGCTCTGGTGATGGGGTCCCATGTAGTGGGGGCTACCTGCAGGCTGGGGTGATGGGGCTGAGGTGTCACGGGTGTTGTGGGCTGCCTGCAGGCTGGGTTGATGGGGGTTGAGGGGGTCCCATGCAGTGGGGGCTGCCTGCAGCCGAGTGATGGGGGCTGGGCAGTCCCATGTAGTGGGGGCTGCCTGCGGGCTCGGTGATGGGGGTCCCATGTGTGGGGGCTGCCTGCAGGATCGGGTGATGGGGCTGGGGAGTCCCATGTAGTGGGGGCTACCTGCAGGCTGGAAAGCGTGGAAAGTGAGCACGTACCCCGTCCACACCCCAGTTCTATGTTGTGTTTTAGTAAGTCTTCAACCTCTCCTTCTACACACTCCTTGTATGTCTTTTGTGACATAATGGTCCATGGAGAGCAACCGTCTACCTTCATGGTCACCACCTTGCCATTTATTAAGAGCACATCTGTCGGCCTTCTTCCCGTTCCAGACACGTCACAAACTTCCAGCACATGCTTGGATTGGGTCATGGACTGATTAATTGGGCTTTCTTCTTGCTCTGGCCGTCTCCCTCCTATTTCAATTGGTTCAATTGAAGATGACTCACAACAAACTCTTGCAAAGTGACCTCTCGTTTTGCATTTAATGCAATTCAGGTTCCTCGCTGGACAGAATATATTGGAAGAGAGGTGTCGGTTGCTGCCACATCTGTAACATTTAACTTCCTTTCCTTCGTTCATTCTTCTGTTGTTTTTTAATGCCACCACCTCATTTCCTTGTTTCTCATTCCTCATGCTCCTCACATATCGGGAAGTCTGCTCCATTCCTCTAGCAACTTCCACTGCCTGTTCCAAATCTTTCGAAAACTGTTTTTCCTTGGACTCTACTATTGTTAGTACATCGTACCAATTGATCTCTTTTCTGAGAGTTGGTTAGCATCCCAAAATCACATGTGTGATTCAGTGTTCTTAAGGCTGCCACAAAGCATTCCACTGGTTCTTGCGCTCTGTCAAAAAAGTGATGTCGTTGAAAGATGATATTCTTTTTTGGTTCAAAGTGATTCTGCAACTTTCTCTCCGCTATGGTATACTCATCAGTGTCACCCTGACCCGCCTCTCGTACACACTTACTCCGCCCTTCTGCGCCCTAGTTATGCAGAATAGCTTGCTTTCTACTGGCCGCAGATTTATTACCTCCTATTGCTAACAGATACGTGTCAAAAAGCTTTTTCCACCTATCCCACCTAATTGCTGGCGTGCCTGGTTCAGGCAAGAAAGGTGGCCTGGTGCCATGTTGGCAGCTGCCATGTTGGTGCTTGTTTTGATTTTCTTTTTCTCAACTTTGTTATATTTCTCTGTTTGAGACTCCTCCAGCCATTAACATAAGGATTTCCCTGTTTTTCTTCTGACAGCCTTTTTGTATTTCCTTTGATGTGATTTGCTTTAAACTGCTGATTTTGCTCTGTGTGCCACATGTGACACATTTCAGGTTCGTTTTTTTAGCCTGTTACTGGCTTGTAGTGTTTGTGGCCGGGTTGCTATGGTAGCCATCCTGATGAAGCGTGGTGTCGAAGCTCGCAGGTCCTTTCCTTTAGCCCACGAGCGACACACCGCTTTGCTTCCCAAATTCCTTGGGGCCACTGGTGCTGGGCGCTGCCTCCTCGCCCCCCCCACCCCTCACCTGTTGCCAATGATTTTGGTGCAACCTCTGTGCACCGCTGGCGAGATCTGCCCTCTTCAGTCCTTCTGCCGGCGCTTCTGTGGACTGGGTTGGGGATGCACCAATTTGGATGGGGGACCCCGTATCAGCTCCCTCCTCGTCACCACTGAAAAGATGGCACATACGCAGGCAAGTGACGGAGCTCCTCTAGTCACCACAACCGTCATGGAATACCACTCTTGAGCCTTCCAGGTTGTAAGGGTGGAAGGCTTGGGAGACAAATCATAACCAATATATTCACATAAAGCAGTGGCATGCAGACATGTTAGCCATTGAGTCTCCTTCAAATTCAAAAGTTGTACTGTCTTTGGGTCTGCCCCAATCTATACTATGAAGAAACCCGCTTCAGCACATAATTTATTTCCCATAATGTTGCCCTCAAAAATTTAATCTAGAGCTTTCTATAAAATTCATGGCATGTTGTTACCGTTTACAGTAAGTATTCAGTGTTTTTGTTTTTTTTCTCCAAAATTGAGTCCTTAGTAAGTTTTCTTAAAGTTGAACTTCCACAAAAGATGCAATTTTGTCCATTATTTATTACCTCTTATGCTTTAAATGTCATGTAGATGTGCCCTAATTCCCGTTTATCAGTCGTCCCAAATGCAAAAAATGAATGTCAGATGGGTATTTTTGCTCGCCATGTGTTGGCCTGGGGAGCCAGAAGTAGCTCATGGTAACTGTTGGTGGTAAACTAGGCTACAAGAAGAAGCTAAATAGCTCCCCTCAATTTCAGGCAATGCAAATCCACCCTTCCGAGAGATACTTACCAGTGAACCCCACCGCAAGGGGAGCCAGAATATGAACTGAGACTCTAAACTGCCTACTCCGCCGTCATTGGTACATGGAAGACCCACACAAAGAAAGTGGAGGGCTTAGCCCCCTTTTCAAGACTTTCAAGTAGAATGAAAGAAGGGTACTTGACTAGCTGGAGGGAGGAGTAGAGCAGTAGAGGGGAGAAGAGTAGCAGAGTGGATGAGAGAGAGTAAAACTATGGAGGTGGGTAGTAGTGGAGAATAGGAGTTGTGGTAACATGAAAGGTTGAAAGCAAGAACTAGAAGTGAAACATCAGAGGGACATTGGGAGGAGGAAAGAAGAGGGGTGTGGTAGTAACAGTAGAAGGGAAGAGGTAACATTAGGTGTGAGTGAACCATTCTGAATCCAACAGAGTAAGTGCAAGGCACTCTCCTAATTTCGATTTGAAACACTAACCATTGGATAAAGTAGGGACAGTTAGGAAGTCCCTTGCGGAGAAAGACAGCCACCATTTTAGCATACCATCAGTAGTATAAGATAAGCTTCAAGACAGTAGGAGTCTATATTCGCTATCACCAACCAGCAGTTACAGAAGCCTGGGTTAGGGAGGAGGTTAATAAATAGACAAGAGAGGGGGTGGGTCGGCCTAAGACCCCACATACGAAAACAAAAACATCCTTGAGTTGTCTCTACGACTCAAAGTGATTTCTGTGCATTCTGCGACAGTGGTACTACCTTCACTGCCTATCTCAGGATAGTCAACTCATCTCATAGCGAATGCACTTTTCAAGACAGACTAAAAAACAGGGCTCATACACCTCCTCTTGCAAAAACATTCCCTCGACCCGAAGGATCTGGCAAACTACTGTCCTATCAGTGGGCTCCCTTTCATTAGAAAGATCACAGAGAAGGTGATTGCCAATCAACTACTTGCTAAAATTCATAAACTCAGTCTTCATTCGGGATTATCAATCCAGATTCCGCTGCAAACTCAGCACAGAGACAGCCACCATTGAGGTGGCGGATGAGGCCTTGCAAAGTCTTGCTAAAAGAGATGAATGCCTATTAGTCCGCAATTTACCTCATTCTACCAAGATACCGTTCCGACCCTCCTTAGTCACAGAATGGGTTTTGCAGGTAGGACGTTTGTCCTCATACCTATCTAGGAGACACTGGGCTGTCCAGATGGGTTCTCTGAGGTTGCCATGCTGCCAGGTCACCGATTGTGTGCCCCAGAACTCCATTCTCTCCGTGTTCTTATTCAGTCTATACACTGAACCCAGCACACTCCTAATTGACTGACATCTGAATGCACCAATACCCGGATGACACTGAGCAAGAACAAAGAGTTATGGGTTGCCAGGACTTGGCCCACCTCTGCGCAGGCCTTGCAGCCATTCAAAATCGATGTGAAGATCCTACTTGAAACGGAACGCTACCAAGACAGAATTTGTTATCCTACGCTCTCACTCAAAAGGTAGCTAGACGGCATGCACATGAGCAGGTTTACCCTGCAACAAACTAACGTAGTGAAAATCTCTAGATTCATTGTGTAAATGAAAGTATCCTTTCAACAACACATAGCTAAAAAGGCCCACAAGGGCTGCCATCAAATCAACCTACTTTGCAAGATCAAACCTTTCCTGCCGTCCTAAGACTTTAGAGCAGTAGTGTAGGCTCTGGTGATAAATTGACCACGTAGATGGCTCCCGGTCACGTAGCTAGCCCCCTCCTGAAGGAAACACCACACAGTGGGTCGCCTCACTACCGTGGCATGCAAATTCAACCCCACATTTCCTCCACTCTATGCAATCTGACTGGAGACCATCACCAGCTTGGACCCTGCTAAAAAATGCCTGTCTCACCTGCAAGGCTACCTCAGCAAGCACACCAGCTTGCCTGCCGGATAAGTTAAACACCTTTGGAAGATAGCGACCGTCACGCAGTAGGATCATTACTAGACAAAGCACTAGATGAACCCACAAGAAGAAAACTCCTGCTATGCTACATTTCTATGGAATTCCATCCCAGCAGCAATATGGACCATTCCCACTCTCCTCTTCTGTAAAGAACTGAAACCCTTCCTATTTCAGTCACACCTTGACATTACCTAGACTCAGAGACTAGTCACTAGCCACAGGGTGACTATCTGTAGCTCAACAAAGTGTTATCATGTTAATTGCTTTCGTAGACACACAATAATGTGTTACTGTCTGCGATACTGGAAATGCATTGGAGGGACAGGGCCTCCTTGTCCTATACCACCTCGTTCTGTGTGATCTGCTTATTTTCTGCACAGGAGTACAGTTTGGACCCCTGGCAGTGCAGCTCTTGTTCTTGGTGGACAAAGATCCATGGGATACCCTTAGGGCACCCATGGGTAAAGGTACAACCCTGTACCCCCAGTATATGTTTTTGGGCACATGCATGTTGCCTACAGAGCAGGGTATGGACTGGTGGCAGCTACATGATGATGTGAGAATGGCTCTAGGTATCCTCCATTTTTGGTATATCCAGGCCGTGCCATAGGAATCAATGGATTCCTACACAAAGGCAAGATGGCCACTGGTGGCCTCTTGGTTTCCTTTGCCTTACCCCCTTGTGTCTCAAAGTCCTGAGAAGCCTTGGCTTCGTCCCCTTGCCCTAAATGGTTGTTGGGTGGAAAGACCATATATGGCTCTGGGGCTGCCTCCTGCCAGACTGACTGGAGCCTTCCCAGGGGCTGCTTGTTGTGGGTACACCCTTGGGGCGTAACTCTACCTGAATGGAGTGAGTAGGCAATATGCATTCTGTATTGTGAGTGTCTGGTTTTGGTTGTGTGACACAATAGTTGAGCTAGCCCTGACTGAAACTGGAATGCATTGTGGTGCACTGAAAGGCAGGGGAGTAGCCCCAATCCACATCCTGTGTTGTGGGTGCCTGCTTTCTGGTGAATAGCCTGAATGTCTGTGAGCCTGATTGGGAGCTGCCTGCATGAAAGCACTTTTGTATGATTGTCGGCAGAGCCTGGCTCAGCCTGAGTGAATGGGGACTGTTTTGTATAACGGTGGGCCTCACACTCACCTCCCTGTCAGAAGCTTGAACAAGATACCTGAAGTTATCTTAAGCTTGCATCCTGGAATCCATTTGGAGGAAGAAGTCTGCAGCTGCATCTCATCAAATCGGAAAACTGCTGTGCTGATTCAAGGACTGAACCAGCGAGGACCTGGATGGGCAACCTCTTTCTATAGCCACAAGTAGACATTGTGCAACTGCTGTTCTTCACCCAAAGTGTCCTGGAAGCCAGTCCTGTGTGCCTGCCGTCCAGAGGAGGGATCTTCGTGGGTCTAGAAGAGGAGTGCCTGAACATCTTGAAGCCAAAAAGTTCATCTGTGTCGCCCAGGGTCCGGAGGGTTGTTTGTGATCACTGGAAACCAAGCTGCTGAGTATCGCCAGAAGAGGATGCACCCTGGTATAGTGCTGCTTGACACCGGGAGTTGCAAAAGTTCCAAATCATTGAAGAATCATTCAAGGGGCATCCAGTGGGTCTCCCACCACCAAAATCCAAAGAAGACATCCAGAAATTCCAGACTTGTCGAGGATCCGCAGTCTAGTCCAGTGGTTGCGTCCAGGTCGCCAGAAGCCATCCTGAGGTCCGTGCTGCAGCCGAAGCACTGACAAACTGAAAAGTGGTAAACAGTGAAATCCCGAAACACGACACCTACTTCTGCCACTGCACGACATCTACGGCCAACTAGGGCCTGATCTTCAACCAGGCCCTGTCAAAGTCCACAGTAGGTTTCACCTTTGTGGGACATCCACGGTCAGAGTAACGACCCACCAACGAGACCAATGCGAAGATCGAAAGTGTTGCCTTTCCGACACTGCTTGGTTCTCTTCTCTTCGACATCCCAGCGACTCCTTCTTTCAAGGAGGGTCCATCATCGAAGGGTCTCATTGAGTAAAGCCAAGAAACTCCACCACTTCACCTGGCACTTGGCGAGGAAGAGCATCTTCCTTCCTCAGGATTCATCCAGGGGCCCGAGATTCGTCTTCCATCACGCTCTCCTGTGGCTTCCCTGGTGCTTTGGGGTAGTGAGATCTCTAGAAAGAGAAGCAGACTATTATTAAACTTATTTGGACAGGGCTGTAATATACAAGATCCAAGTACACCTTAACTTTTCCTGTTGCCCAGCTTGAGGAATCCTCACACAGTATTGTTTATCTACTCTAAAGAAAGCATTCTGCAAATGTTCCTAATCTAACCTGCTTTCCTACAGTCATCTATGATGTTACCCCTTGCTTAGAATTCACATGCTTAATAGCAGTTCGTGCATTTTTACTGAATTCAAGTATATTGCGTCTACTTACCTATACTCATCGGGCGACTTTTAAAGAGGGTCAACGCTGTGCCTGGTGTCGTTTGATTTGCTGCACTGCAGTTTCCGCCTCGAGACTTTGATGTTTGGATGAGGACAGTGGAAAGTAGGAAGTTCCTCTTCCGTGGGTTGGACTTTACCGGTATTGTGTTCCATGAGAATGCTGAAATTCTCTTGAGCCAAGAACATTCGCTCTGGTTATCTGTTGTTTTTTATTTTTTTACTTTATCTTGTATTGTTTTCCATGAGGCTGCTGAAATGCCTTTGTGTGTTGGACTTCTAGCAGGGTTATTTGAGTCTTTATGGGGAGTTTTTGGTTAACCCCATGAGTTTTAAACATGTTGTTATGTCCCATGCATACAGGGACATCTGGGTCGGCAAGCGACGATTGTGCACATGTTGATTGAAGTCCCTTCTGAGGAGGCATTGGGGAAAGGGGGGGGTTCTGAGGAAAATTACCTCCCTGGGTTTACACTGTATTAACTGCTGTGTGTTCCATGTGTTTTCTTTCACAGGTTTTTGTGGAGTCCTGTGAGGGGGTGATCTCATGGATACAGGTGGAACTGATTATGGACTCCTGTTGTATTAGCTCATCCGGTATTACTTGCAAGTTCATCTAGTCTAGAATGTGCATAATTGTTGCAGCTTTGCCTAGTTTATTGCCTTGTTCTTCTTCATAGTTTGTACTGCCAGGAGTACTTCCTGTTTGTGTGGTGTGTATCTCCTGATGTTTTGTGTGTTCTTTGTGGAGGATGGTGTAGACTGTGTTTAGGGGATGGTTCATTTTGTGTGCAGCATCTAGTGTTTGGGTCTGTTTTGATTGGTGGATGGAAGATGGTTTGGATGGTGATTTCTTTTTTATGGATGCTTGGGTGGTGCCATAGAGAAAGGTAGGGATAAGGCAGTGAAAACAGGTGTATGGACTTGACTTGTGCAGAGTGGTGTTGCAACGGGAGCTGTGCATAGATGTCTCTGGATCAGGCTGTAAACAAGGGAAGGCAGCCTACCGATAAGGGGTGTAGCGGCCACTTTTACTCCCCTAAAGTTTGCAAATACTCCCAAAAATAAAATGCTCCCAACAAACAATAGGAAAAAGACATATAGAATCTCTTACCCCTGGGTTCACCCTCGCAGCTCCATGGATATGTTTGGACCAGTACTGCACATATTACCGCAGGAAGAAACCACTATTTTAAATGACCGATTGGAAGAAATAAACATGCATGTATTCATGTGCATGAATAACTGCAAAGAAATCAATATTACAAAATATTTTAAAGTTTTTCAGTTAACTTATATTTGTACTTGCTTATAAAATACTCTCATTGGGAATTGGACTCATGTTTTTACTCCCAACTTAAAAAAAATAGTAAAATACCCCACTATCAAATCTTATCTGGAGCACTGGGTCTAAGTGAGGCTGTGCAGAGGTATCCATATTTGTCTTTGTGGCTGCCTCTGGATAGGGCTTCGGCAGGTGTTTACATGCACCATTGCACAGTAGTCAGGGTGGGGTTTTTCACAGGAATAGGAAGGGTGATTATTTGTTGTTATTTGAATGAATATAATATTATATAGTGCAGACCTTGGTCAGAGGCAGTGGAGTGCTGTACAGCAGAATTAGGGTAATATCGGCAGGCAAGAGTGTTGAGGGACAGACAGTGCCAAGATTGGAGGGAGTTGGTTTCTGTATTTCTGCCCCTTATACAGTTGGATTAGTGGCACATAGCACCCCAGCCAAGGTTCTCTAATGCTAGCAATGTACGAGCAAACAGAGCTGAGACTCCAGGGCAGTGATGCAGGCTGGTTCTTGGGTACAGTGAATCCCCAAGCCCCCACAGAGGAATGTCCATGCACTATGTTATGTGTTAACACAGTACTTTTATATGAAATAGGATTCTGATAAATGTATACACATAAATAACACATGTTGTACTCAGGCAACACCATCCCAATAAAGGCCATAATATACAAACTATTTGTATACCGTGTGTGGAGATACCGTGCTATCTCCAGTTCTTTATTTATTTATTATATTTGTTAAGCGCACAAAACCCTTGGGCATCGCAGCGCTGTTGCAACCAGGTACATTAGCTTGAAAGGAAGGGGGGCAGGAGGAACCGGGAAAAAGGTGTACAGTCAACTGGGCAGGGGAGCAGGAAAAAAGGTGTACAGTCAGCTGGGGGCTCTAGGTGACGAGCCATGTTTTCAGTGCCTTTCTGAAGGGCCAGTAGGATTGTTTGTCTCAGATGAGGGTACAGTGCGTTCCAATGAGAGGCCACCACTGAGGGAAAGCTTGCCCCTCCACATCTTACTCGCTTCGACTTCGGCACGGGTCTGTGAGTGTATGCCCTCCTGACTGGCCTATTGGTTTGGGCTTTCACAACGCTTTGTGTCAGGTATGGTGGGGCAGAGTTAGATAGGCAGCAGTGGGTAATTATACAATGTTTTAAAGATGATTATCTCTTTGGCAGTCAGTGTGCGTTTCTTCTTGCCTCTGAGATGTGCTCTCTTTTAGGAATGTGCAGAGGGGCTAAGATAACATTGTTTTGAATCACTTGTAATCTGTGAATATTGTGTCAAGAGGTGCCCTCAAAGAGGGCACTGCAGTAGACGATCCTGGCTCCAATGGTGGCTCTGGTAATGATGAGGAAGTTGGCTGGTGCTAGTGTTAGTTTCCAAAAAATATACCTTTGGCCTAGCCCCACATGGGCGACAAATTTGTCAAACTGCAACTCTACCTCAGGGGGTGGTGTACCACTCTGGCCCCCCTGCAAATGTATCTCAGGGCGATTGTGCACTGTGTTACTGTGTTACTCCAAATAGGACATACACGACAAACCAAACACTAAGAAACGACACGAGAAATAAGATAACAATGGACACAAATAAAAACACATAAGTCAGTCTCAATTATAACAATGGAATACATAGCAAGGCATGGTAAACACTTCTAGCAAAACAGAATTGTGCACCTCTTATGCTTGTGTGTGCAAGAAATGTAAGCCTCACGGGCTTCTAATGCAAGCAATCTAACAGCAACAAAGCATCAGCATTCCTCTCCAATCCACACCACACATCAAGCTCTCTCTCTAAGACAATCCCTGTCTGATCTCCCCTTCTATTAGTATGTCAACAACCCATCTCATCTGTGTGCAAATCTCCCAACAAGCCAGTCAATTCAGGTAGGTCTAGAAAGAACCATACTCCCCTTCGCATGGACAAGCTTCCCATCTCAAATGTGTCCCATCTCTCTCCTCTCCAGCTCGCTTGCAGCCGGCCAGTCCCTGGGTCCGGTCTCCTGCCAAAGCTCCCTGCTAGATCGATCTCATCTGCTCTCATTAGCTTTCCCAGAATGCTTCACCAAGCTGCATGTCAGCCGATTCTCCAAAAGCCTCTCTGCCAAACCGCCTCCCAAATGCCTCTCTCAATGCCTTTGCTTCTCAAAACGTCTCTCCGAAAGCTTCCCAAACGCCTCTATCTACTGCTCAATTCAGGCTTCCAGTTATAGTGTCAATTCACGTCACTCTGTCTTCATGGTTACATGTCAAAATTCTCTTAGCAAGCATTTCTCTAAAACAAAGCGCCAAAAGGTCTGTTAAGTCAATCTTGTTCCCAGTCACTGTGTTCTAGTCACCGTGACATTTCATTTCAGAGCCTATCTTGTATATCCTATGGCCTTCCCCTGTCTGTGTTACAAAACACCCATCCTCCCATTTCTCTCCATTCACTGAAATCCCTCTCTCTGTGTCTGTCTCTGTGCAAAGCTCCTCACTCACTCCCTGCGAATGCCCCCACCTTCCGGTCTGCGGGCAACGCAGGGCCTGATAAGCTTCCCTTAATCGTTTCTACTTGGGCAAGAGTTACCTCTTATCTGTCTGTCTACCAGCCTTTGTTTACACATTCCTCGATTCACAGTGTACCATCACAGTGTACCATAACAATGTCCCAGCGGAACGAACAGCTTCCAGTGTCTCTTTCGAATGGCTTAGGAGCCAGCTACCTGCTCTATAGTGCTTCACTCATTCTCTCACAAATCAAGCGCTATACCATGACGCAATGCATACTTCTAAGTGCACACATCCATGTCTAAATGCATACATAATACATAATAACATATGTCTAAACATGTATAAGCAAGGCACTTCATATAACAAGGCCTCTTTCTCTAGCAAACCAAATGGCTGAATAATATGGATAATGGATAACTAATGTCACTACTCAGAACGAATGATGGATAAATGAATCCCTAAATGATTAATGAGTTACTACTGATAACAATCAGGCCTCTTTATATATTATCTGGTTTTACCCTAGGAGTGGTTTGACTACATTCAGGAGTTTTGCAGTGCAGATGGCAGCGGAGGCGATGGCGCTGACCTGGCGTATCAGGGAGAGCGAGGAGTCAAGGTAAGCGCCAAGGGTTTTCCCAGAGGATGAGACCAGTATTGTGAGTCCATCTATGCTGAAATTCACATATTGGCGGGCAAGGTTTTTGTTCATTGCAGGGGTTCAGACTAGCAGGAGCTCAGTCTTATCATTTAAGCGGAGGCCGTTTGCTGCCATCCAAGCTTGGATTATAAGATAAATTTGGTTAAGGGCAGGGGAGTCATTTGCCTGGTTGCCAATGAGGGGTAGCAGGATTTGTGTGCCATCGGCATAGTTGGTATAGGATATGCCAATGGAGTCCAGGAGGTCACAGAGAGGCTTAACAAAGATGTTGTATAGGGTAGGGGAGACACAACAACCTTGGGGAACTCCGCAGGTGATGGGGACGGTGGGTGCAGGCCTCCTCAGAGAACACCTTCATGGATCTGTCGGCAAGGAACGAGGCGAGCCAGGCTGTGGCCTCGGAGGGGAGAAGTTGGCTGCAGATTTGAGGTGGTTGCAGAGGATTTGGTGGTCGACCAAGTCGAAAGCGGCCAAGAGGGCTAGTAGGAGGAGGGTGGCAGACTTGCCTGCACCTCTGAGTACATCAAGTTGGTTTTTGTGGTCCAACAGGGCCGATTCTGTTCCGTGACCTGGTCGGAATCCAGATGGTCACAGACCAAGGATTTGGTTGGCTTCAAGGTGGTGTTGGATTTGGATGCAAGTGGTCCTATCAGGGATTTTTAGCAGGAATGGGACTGTTGTGATTGTACACAGTAGTTACTTGGGAAGACCCAGGCTTCCTTTAGGGATGTTGGGACTAAACTTGCTGAGAATGAGGCATTTATGAAGGATGTTATAAATGGGGTGAGGGCTATAGCGCAGTCTTTAATGATGGGGGCTGGGCAGGTGTCACCCTTACATTTGAAAGGCTTGAGGCCTTTAAAGTTGCAGCCATGCTCAGATTCTGAGACAGCGCGGAAGTGTAATAGGGCTCAATAGGGTTGGGGAGGGTGGGTAGGCATTGGTGTGTTTAGTAGCGCTTGTTTGGCGATTAGTTTTTCTTGTAGGGTTACTATTTGAGAGTAGGGCCTTTGAAATGTTCACACACCATTCATCCTTGATAATGCCTGCGGGGAGGGGCGGGGGTGAGGTAGGAGCTTCTAGTTCCTTGAGGATTGTGAATAGTTCTCTAGTATTAGATTTGGCGTTGGAGATTCTAATATTGTAGGAGGCTGCTTTGGTTGCGATGATGGCTAGTTTGTACATTTTAGAAGCAGCTTTGAACAGTGATTTGTTCCACGTGGCTTCTGCCTGGTGCCTCTTGGCTATTAGGTCTATGAGATCATGTGTGAACCTTGAGTTGGCATGGGAGAGAGTTTTGGCCTTGCGCTGTACTAGGGGGCGACTGTGTCAACCGCTGAAACCAATGTCTTGAGGTACGTAGCTGCCAGCGTCTCTGGGTTGTTGACGGAGTGTGGTAGGTGAGCGGGTTCGAGATCCAAGATGGGTGTAATGCTGGCTTGTGCGATTTTTCGGGAGCTTCAATCCCCTCTAATGGGAGTCAGAGGTTGACAAATGATGTATCTTGCTGTAGTGGGATGGTGACTGTAATTACAAAGTGGTCTGACCAGGGGGAGATTGCCTGTATATCTACTTTGTAATTGAGGTCCTCAACCCATCAAGGGTGCGACCTTTGGCGTGTGTCTAGGAGTTGACGCAGTGGGTGAAGCCTTGTGCTTTGAGCGCGTTGAATAGTGATGTGGCATTGCTATCTGTGGGGAAGTTTATGCCTAGGTTGAAGTCCCCTATGAGAATGATCTTGGATGTGGGCTTGAGGATGTGCAAAAGGTCATCCCAGAATTGGCCCATTGGTCCAGGGGGTGGGAGGGCCTGTAGATTAGGCTGAAGGTAATCGAGCTTGCGTGGGAGGTGGTGAGTTTTAGGGAGAGCCGGTCGCAGTTTGCCTCCATCTTGGTGGAGCATTGTCAGATTTTAAGGGTGTTTGTGAATCAGGGCAACTCCGCCTCCTCTTGTATCCTGTCTATTCACTCTTAATACAGTGAAACTCGGCGGGATGGCAAAGAATAGGGCTGGGCCTGCGGCTGGGTGTAACCATGATTCAGTGACAGCCAGGAGATCTAGTCTGTGAGTGGTGATGAGTTTGTGGATATCCAGAGCATGGGCTAGGATAGAACATGCGTTGGTCAACTCTTTGATAATGGTAGGTGTGAGTGTGTTGGTAGGCAGGTTCTTGGTGGGGGTGTTGCTCGGTTTGTTATGGTGCGTGGCTGTCGTGGGCTTGTATGTGGTCTGATGTTGGCAGGGGGAGTAATGAAAGTAGTGGTGGCACTGGTGCGGCTGGCGGGCCTAGCGTTTCTTGTGCAGATGGGTTAAGTGTAGGTGGTGGGATTCGGATATTCACTTCTTACGCAGAGGCGTTTGTTTCTAGTGTCGGTGGAGGGATGCTGGGAGGCCCAGGAACCGGGGGTTGCATTACGGTGTGGACATTGCAGGGGGCTATCATTGGGAGTGGGCAGGTGTACTTGTGCCTCATTTGCGTTGCTGTTGTTGCTGTGGGCGGGATGGACAATTGTGGTGTGTTCCGTGTGGGGAGCATCGAGGTCAGTGATGTGGTCGGAGGCTGAGTGTGCACCCACTCCTAGGGGCTGCGTAGTAGTCATGGCGTAGCGGCGCTCCAGAGTAGTAGGGGTCAACTGGCAGTACGGGTGCGGCTGTGCACTCTGGCATGTTCCATGGTGGAGGCTTGCAGCGGTTTGAGACACAATGCGCGCAAAGCTTTTGCCGGGGGCATTAGCACAGGTGGGCATGTTGAAGCTGCACTTAGTGGGGGCGGTCTCTGTAGGTGTTTCATGTACCGGTAATGTATGCAGTGTGCACGTTTCTGTGGAATCCTGATAGAGACGGGTTTGCTTGTTTTGTTGATAATTGGCACGTTCTGTGCTAGCTGGCGGTGAGGTGGGTACGTCACTGGGGGATCGGGAGAGTGGATCAAGCTGCAGATGTTCCGAGTGGTCATCGGTTGAAGGCTGGTGGAGCGTGTAGTCGCTCCTGAGAGGCAGTGTTTGTATGGTAGGGTTTCTGGGTGCAGGCACTCAGTAAAGTCACTACGCCGCAGAGGGTGAGATTTTAACAACGGGCTGATAGCATGGGGGGATGCTGGAGATGGCCGGTTTCAGGAAAGTACAGGGAGGAAGGAAAGGGATGCTGGTACAACAATACAGACGGATGGTGTTCGGTGGAGCAAAGTTGGGAATCAGGTCGGACAAAAGCATTGAGGCGTCTGGCTTACCTTCAATGATAGATCAGGAGACATATCTTCCTGGCAGCATTGTCGGCTCGTGGTGGAGAACAGCAGAGAGCTTCCCTGGCCTTAGGTATCGGCCTTCGGGAACGACTGGCTCCAGTGTGCAGCTTCCTTGCACTGGAGCTGTACTTATTCCTGCTGGTGGATTACATGTGCCCACATGGTGGGCTCTGGACGGTGTGAGGCGATGGAGATGGCAGAGAGCTTCCCTCGCCTTAGGTATCGGCCTTCGGGAACAGCCGGCTCTGCCGTCTGGCTCCGGTGGGCTGCAGCCATTAGATGCAGGCTGGCCCAATCAGGGATCATGTTGATTCCAAGTTCCTGTGGCTGTGTTGGAAAGGGTGCTGGACCCCTTCAGACTTGCTGCAGTGCTTAAACTGTGGGTCCGCCAACCTAGCGCTAGATTCTGGTCACTCGTTGCGCTAGAAAGATGCAGACCATGTCCTGCGCCAATTCCCTTGTGGGGGTCACCAGTGTTCCTGGTACCATAAGCGACACCTGCTGGGGACTGTTCCTTGCCGGTGTCATTGCTTCCATAAACAATGCAGCGGAAAGGTGGCATCATCCTTCCCCTTATGAGCGGCTTGGTGTTGTTGGGGGTATTAGGGCTGCTGGGATGAAAGGATGGGTTTTTGACATTTGGGGGATGGTGGATGGCTATGCAGCACCCCCTCCTGCAG
This sequence comes from Ambystoma mexicanum, assembly GCF_040938575.1. NCBI lineage: Eukaryota > Metazoa > Chordata > Amphibia > Caudata > Ambystomatidae > Ambystoma > Ambystoma mexicanum. Next base: position 1,141,023,908 of record NC_090923.1, on the reverse strand, counting down.
CCTAATGCTCTCCTTACTTGAAAACATGATAACTATCGATCCACTCTGTCTGTCCTTCGATCCAGTTACTTATGAAGTACTCCTTTTCTTCACTGGCCTCATCGGCAGTATTGTGATAGGCGATGCTCATGGGTTGTACATGGGTTCACAGATCAGCTGTAGACTCAGGGAGCTGCCAGGTAATCTTTATTCACACATATCCATATGTACAGGAACCAGTTACTCTTGCAGTCTATATACAGTGGGACAAGACAGAGGGATCAGGAGCTCACCCACCGGCCATCCAAATAAATAAACAAACATTTCCATCCTAACTCAGGCCCAACTGTCACTCCTAGAACTCTGACACAATCACGCAGCAACATTCCCCTGAGCTGTCACTCAAACATTCATCAACAAGGCCAGTGAGAGGACAAAACAAAGTACATTCCTCACAACAGCTCCCTTTAAAAAGCTCAACACACATGCTACACTTCACATTTCAACGTACAAACCTGTTAGTCCAGTGGAGACTAATAACTATCCACCTAATTGTAAACTGTTATGCTGGAAATACGTGTCCCTCTAGACAGGATAGTCAAGTATGTCCCACTGCACAAAACACACCTCCCCTCTATGTTGCACATAATAACATCCCCAAAATACACGTCTCCAGCAGGCAGGGAAAAAAAGCTTTTCCATGAGAAGAAAAAAAAAGCTGAGCTACCAACATTAGTGTAAACTAGTAGACTGGAAATTCGCCTGGGAATGGATTAATGTCCATGCTCAGCCCCACTGCATAGAAAATAACCCTTTGCACATAACTTAGCCCCAAAACACACCGAAATACCGCTCCAGTAAAACAACCACCAAATACGCGATATCTTTAAGCCTATTGTAAAACCAAATTCGTGGGAGTTACGGTGTTCATCAACTCTCCCTCACGATGCTGCGCAACTCCAGCCATCCTCTCGATAGAAAGACGATCTGTTGATGAAGTGCGCATTTGCAAACTGAAACACGTGACTTACCAGACACGTCCGAACGTGCCCGCCACGTGATGCAGAGGAGGCTGAGCGTTGGTAAGGTCCGTTTCTCGGATGGGAACTAGACAGTCACTACCGTGAGTACATTAGAATCCCCTTGGCAAAAGAAAGGAAGTCGAGCGCATGACAACATCTTCTTTCGTAAGAAAGACCACCTGTCGCCACCTCGCGTGTCACTTTACCAAATCCGAAATTGCCAACTCTGGCCTAGCCACCTCCTGGTCTTTCATCGCAATTCGTTTAACCCCTCAGCCAATTATGTAACGTTGCACCTCACGTTATCTACTACCTCGGCCGTCTAGCTCTCTGTGCAACACTGGCCCCTCTACACATCCCTCCTTCTTCTATTCAAATCCATTAATGACATCCCCCCACCCCCATCTTCCAACATGGCTAACTAACTGTCCCTCAAATCCCTATCCGGCACACTGCAATCTCGGGTCCTGCTCATAACCCCACACCCAACCACTTCTGTATTTCCCGATTAACTTTCACTCACACAGTACCACATGCTCAATAAACTGGAGATCACACTTGTCAGAAATGTAAGGCTACGGGTTTATTAAATATTCTTAGAAGATGAGGGTACAATTGTTTTTACTTTTCAAATCCAGTAAGATTGTAAACATAGTAGGCACATAAATGACACACAAGTGTTACAGCTTTTGAGGTGCTCCAGGCCGCCTCACACAGCACGCACGCACACACAAGAAGAGACGCGCACGCACGTCTGCTGGCAATGGGGTCCCGACGGCAACTGCCGTCCAGACCTCTTTATTTACTACGCGCTTACGTGAGCGTAACGAGGCTCGCGCATGCGTGCACACAATATTACTACGTAATATCTCTTCTTTTCTTTAAACAAGAAAGCATAATATCATATAACATAACAACAACTCAATGTGAGTCGATCAACATTGTTCCCCTCCGCTTTAACCGTCGGGGTCCATGACATAGTCTCGAAATCGAACAGGGGGTTGTCGTCACGGGCTGCTCGGGTACCTGCTGCTACTCCCTGAGGTCGGCAGTGGTACTTCCATTGTCGAGCCTTCTTCCCCGGGTGGGTTTCCCATCAGACTGGCTTCCTCTGGACCGGGCTGTTCAGCCGGGCTCGCTTCAATCTTCTTTAAGAATGACCTGTTTCTGGTCACCGTCCCTCGACCGTTGGCAGCCTTCACCATCGATCCTCTCACATGTGTCACCCCGAGGGGTTGTGGTTCATAGGTGAGGGACATCGTCCCTTCGGGATGTCGGTTCCTGACTAGCACAGTGTCAGCCACTGCAATGTCTTTCTCTTGGAGGTTTCTCTGCTTGCTCTCTCTCTCGTTTCTGGCCTGTCTCTCCTTTTGGACACGCTCATCATCAATCACTCCCAGTGTTCTTCCTTCTACTTCCGGAATTAATCCTCTCGGACACCGCTTGAATAGGGCTTCCGCTGGTGGGACGCCTGTGGACTGGTGTGGCGTTGTCCGGTATTCCCGCAGGAACTCAAACAGGTTCCTCCGTAACTCCCCTCCCCCATTTATGGAGATGCAAAAGGTCTTATTCAAGGTTCGCATGAACCTCTCTACTTCTCCGTTGGCCCTGGGCCAGAGCGGTGTTACCTTCTGGTGTTTGATTCCTCTTTCTTCCATGTATTTCGCGATTTGGCTGCCTTGAAACAGCAGGCCATAGATGGAACACAGGCTAGTGGAAACCCATGGGTGGCAAAAATCTTTTCTAGTGCCAGGATGGTGGTGTCGCAGGCTGTCGATTCCACCAGTTCTACCTCTGGATATCTCCACCACTGGTCTACGACCGCTAAGAAGTACATGCCTCTTCCCGTGGACCCAAAGTCCGCATGAACGGTCCCCTAAGGTTGCTCACTCCTCTCCATTTATTTGATCGGGGGTGCCCTCTCGGCCGTGCTCGCCGCCTGACATGGGACACACCCGCGCACAAATTAATCCACTCTGCCCTCCAGGTCGGGAAACCAAACTTTAGGCCTTAGGGGAGCTTTTGTTTTTGAAGTTCCTTGGTGTCCCGTCTGCTCTAGCTCCAGCACCTTAGCTACCAGCGATCTTGGGATTACTATTTGTCGGCCCCGTAGGATGAGGCTGTCTTCAGACACTGACAGCTCGTTTCTTACTTTCCACAGCACTTGCATGTCTCGTCGAGCCCCTGTCTCTCGCCTTGCATTGTTGCCGAGCACTTCCTTCCATTCCCCACTTCCGATTGCAGCCCTTATGACCCGGAACACTTCATTGTTGTCTGACGCTACAACGATGTCTTGATGAACCAATGATACTGGCATGGCAGCTTCCACAATGTTACGTGCCATTTCCAGGCTCTCCACAACCTCTACTTGGTTGAGCGCCCGACTCGTGCTCGGTTGGCGTTACAGATAGCCTGCAGGGTTGTTACTGCACAGCCTGTACTGCAGCTTCACCCCATACTCAATTAGGGATAGAATCCAACGTTCTATGCATGGGGGTGGTTTCAATGAGGCGCCGGCCATGATTGGAATGAGGGGCTTGTGGTCAGTGATGACTACCACTGGTTTTCCCAGAATGTACAATTGGAAGTGGCGACAGGGCTTCCCTCTCAATTTGAGAGTACCTCCTTTCAGTTTCAGAGAGGGCTTTGCTGGCGTAGGCAATAGGGCACATATTTCCTTGAGCATTGGCTTGCATTAGTACCGCACCCATACCCACTGGGCTTGCATCTACCACAATTTCGGATTCCCTCTCTGGATTGAATTATGCCATGGTCTCCTGGTCCGACAGTGCTGATTTGATATCTTGAAACGCCTTTTGCTCCCTCTCCGTCCATGTCCATGCCACATTGTTTTTCGTTAACGCCCTTAACGGCTCCGACAACAATGCCAGGCCTTTAATGAATTTGCTGCAGTAATTTACCATGCCTAGGAAACTTTGAATTTCCGCTTGTGACTCCGGGGCAGCTGCTTCACGAATGCCGCAAACTTTTTCAGGATCAGGAGAGATACCACCTGCGTGGAAAACAAAACCAAAGTATTCAATGCAGTCCTTAAAGTTAAAATTCCCACTTGGTTTTGTGAAGTGTGAGGCCTAGGTTGCTTAGCCGGTCTAGTGCCTGCTCCAGCCGCTTCATGTGCTCAGCTTCGGACGCTGCAAAGACAAGGATGTCGTCGCTCATGTTGATGACTCCTTTCAGCCCGGCGAGTGCTCCCCTGATGGCATTTTGGAACACTTCCGCCGCCAACGACACTCCGAAGCTCAGTCTCTTGAACTGGTACAACCCTTCATGTGTGGTGAAGGTTGTGATATAGCGTGACTCTGGATTCAGTTCAAGTTGGTGGTATCCTGAACGCAAATCAAACTTCGAGAACACCTTTGCACCTTGTAATTTGCTAATGATGTAATCTAACGTCGGCGTGAGCTGACGTTCCCTTTTTATGGCGGCATTGGGTAGGCGCATGTTGACGCAAATGCATACCGCACCAGGCTGTTTCGGTTTTGGCCCAACTACAATCAGGGATACCCATGGGGTAGGGCCCTCCACCCTCTCTATGATGTCCATGCCTATCAATGTCTGGAGTTCTTTTTCCACTTGGGTTCTTAGATGGAACGGTATTCTCTGATGCTTAAGAGCGGTGGGTCTCACTGTCTCATCGATGTGAAGATGTATTGGTTCTGCTTTCAGCTTCCCTACGCCATGGAAGAGGCTCTCGTATCTTTCCAGGAGCCGTTCAACATCTGACTGGTACACAGAAATGGTGAAGTGCACAATGTTCAGGGCCTCTGAGGCTACACAGCTCAGCAGGAAGTGGGGACTTACGTAGGTCACAGAGAATCGGGCCTTGATTGCATGATGTCCATGGGTGACCGGAGCTACAAAGACCCCTTATATAGGTAACAGTGTGCTGCCTCCAAACATGTAGATCCTCGCTCTGGATGTTTCAAGCATAGGCGGAACCGGGAGGGCTGTAGCTAGGACGCATACTGATGCCCCAGTATCGATTAAGACTGGCATAGGGGTGCCACCAACGTCTAAGATACATGTAGGTTATCTCCTCTTTCTGGCTCCTGTGACTATGTTGGAGTTAAAGAATACCTCCTCATCATCATCCTCCTCCTCCGCTATGTCAAGCTCTTGTATGCCTTGGCCACAGCTCCTACACTTCTGGGTCTCCTACCTCTGCTTACTCTCGCTGGACCTCTGGAGGTTGTTACCGGCGTTGCTGCTCTACACACCCTGGCGTAGTGTCCTGGTGTGCTGCACCTGCCGCACACTTTCATTTTCGCTGGGCATTCTCCCACATGTGGCAGATCATATCCGCAGTATTGGCATGACGGCGGAGTGCCGTGGACAGGGGGGGCGGGCGTCAGTTTGTTTTTGGCTCCACCGTGACTTTGGCGGGGTGGTTCTTCCCAGAGCAAAAGCATCTTCACTTTTACCTGGGCGAACAGCCACATCCATCTTTGTTCCCCTGATTTCTGCGAGTTCATAGGCCCGACCAGTGTCTAGAATTTGTGTCAATGTCATTCCTGGTTCTCGATGGACCTGCCTCCTCAATTTGCCAGGGGTCACAAGAAGGGGTAGCCGCCTAGCAAAGTTGCAACATACTATCACTTCTGTATGTAGTTGATTATATTGAGAACGGTGGTGTATAAAAATTCACCAATGATTCATCCTAATGATGTAATCTAAACCCCCTGGGGGGTGGACAAGACAATATAAATTGTGTTGTGTGGGTATGCTCTATATTATTACGAGGAACCACTTTTTTTGAGGTGCAGTTTTTATTATTATTGCTGCACTCCACTTTCTTTATCAAAACAGCAAAAACCAAAGTACAGTGTCCTGATAGAATGGAAAAGCAAAAAGTACAAGCAGTAATAGAGCATGGGTCTCAGACCTGTTCTGTATGCACAGGAGTAAAATAACCAGAAAGCAAAATAACTAAATTATATTAATAAACTTTTGACCAAAAACCCTGCATACATCATCACTTGAATGGTAGAATTCTTTACCAAAAGCAGCAGAGATATATTTGCTTTAATTACAAAAGAGATTTAAACAAATGATTTTCCCATTCTGGGAATTCTCCAACAAGAGTAAAGCAGGACAGAGTTGTGAGTTTTAGTAAGTAGTGTACATAAACATATAGGTAAGGAGCACTTTTCCTTGCAATGTCAATTGTGAGTCCTATATAGTTGTACACTGATTTTTTGAAATATGAGTGACCAATCCTCAGTCGGTCAAATTTCCTCAATTTGCCAGAACTGCACCACTGAATGATCTGGTTTCGCACCATGCCCTCTTCATTTTCCCATCTACATGTGCTTGCCAGTTGGCGCAATCTTGCGCAGAATTGATCTAGGAATTCATCACCATGTTGTTTTTCTCCGCATATTATGAATCTGTCATAGTCCATGTTCGCCATGGGGAGGAAGTGATTTTGCAGGGCTGTTTTAACCGCTGCATAGTTGACAACTTGGAGGTTTAATGACTAGAAAATGCACTGCACTTCTGTCCCCGCAGAATACAGCAGAGTCGCTACTTTTGCATCATCTTCATTCTCGCCAGTAGCTCTAAAAAACATTTCAAGTTTCTTGACCCACAATAACCATTTAGGCCCAAGCTGGACGGAGGTCCTGAAGTGTCAAATTCTGGCATTGGCGCCAGTGTGCCTTGCTGTTGACGTGGTATCTGTGCTGGGACGGCGGCTGCACCATCCTGATCACTCATCCCTGCAGGTCGCACAGGCACCCCACTCTAAGGTGTGAAGCCGCAAACCTGGGGTATGTGGGCCACTTTTTGTCCCCTTTTTGTTTTTGATTGTTTTTGCCCAGTGATACCACTACTGCCCAAAATGATCACTGACCTGTAGACTGGGTTCCACTGTCGCCAGAACTTGAGTTGTAAAAGTCTTTTTGTAGATCTCCTCAGCCACTTGTGCTAATCTTCGCTCGAAGAGGAGCACATGTCTTCACATACACATGCTCACGGCTCCCCGACGTGGAAAACCGTGAAGGCTCCAAAAATTGATTCTCAAGGATCACGCGGACAGCGCACGAGCACCCTCACGGGCCGCAACTGTAGCGCACGAAATCTCAAAATGGCTGCTCCTTGCCGCGTCGGATCTGGAGCTGCGTAGTATGAGGGAATGCGACATCCAACATGTAGCACGTGTTATGGCTCCCACACACCTACACAGCACATCCCACCTTCGTTGCCAATGTTACGGCCTTTGAGGTGCCCCAGGCCACCCCACACAGCACGCATGCACATACAAGAAGAGACTCGCACGCGCGTCTGCTGGCAATGGGGTCCTGGCGGCAACTGCCGTCCAGACCTCGTTTATTTACTCCATGCATGCGTGAGCCGGGACGAGGCTCGCGCATGCTTGCACACAATATTAATACGTAACAACAAGCACGCCATTTCCCCCAACGTCACTTTTATGAAGCCTCACTTCTAAGAAAGCAAGGATAAGCATTCTTTGGGCAGTATAAGGTTGCTTTTCCATCAAGATTGTTCGTTATGGTTCCCATCTAAGCATTGTAAGCACGTTTTCTAAAGTGCATTGGTCAGCACGACCCACACCAGTGCTCCATTAAGAGCAATAACGACATCAGAACGGATTAACAAGATTGGCCATCAGACAGGATCAGGAATGAGAATTCTCAAGCAGAATTCAACACAATTATCAGAGATCAAGTGATTCGCAATAACGACTGTAGGCAGCAGCTAAGTGACCTCGGGTTATTACCTATAGTCTACACCAAGCAGGGTTATACTTAACAGTTGGGATATCAATAATGGGAGAGGACAAGATATTAGCAATATTGATTTTCTCCAGTATTATCAATGAAGACCAGAGTAGATTAGCAAATACATCTCCTGCAGTATTGTTAAGAGTCACACATCGCACTGCACAGACATTAAATAATGTATATTCAACCCATTCACCACACCCATAACCCATTAATGTAGTCCCACTCTCGCTTTAAAGGCTTATCCCCACTCATTGAATGGCCCACATCCACATTTCCACACTACTCGCCCTGATAACCCACAAACCTAGCTCCACCTGCCATCCACCTCATCCACTCGGAGGCACATACCCATCTTTCATCAACAGACCTTCATGCACATCTCTCGATAGCCTCCAAACCTACATGACAGACAAAGTCCTACACTTCACCCACAGGCAGTTCCCCATGGTCAAGCTCTCCCATCCCCATGCAGACCTGGCACTACTCGATAGTTACACCCTAACACGCGTGTCCCCAATGTACCATTCACGCTCATCCCCAAGCTAACTTTACAGACACAGCTTCCCCTATATGCACCACATGTCCGCTCACTCAGAACTTCCTTCCATATGCCCGGAAGCACGTTTGTACTGTCATGTCCCTCTAAACACAAGCAGAGGAAAGGAAAGAGAATGTGAGGGGAGCAGAGGGTGGAAGGTGGGCAGGAAGGAGAATGAAGACAAGCAAAAAAGAGGCCTAGTGGATAAGTACCAACAATTGTGGTCAACAAAGGATATATTCTAATTATGGCTTCCCCATTGGACCAAAATTATACGGCATTGCAAACTTTCTGATCTTGTTAGAGCAACAGTGGATTTCGACACCATCGACTATGTGACTCTGCTGTGCCTTCTATTTTGCTATGGTGTCAGTGAACTCGCATGGAGTTGGCTTAGGTCGTACTCTAGAAATTATACCCAATTTGTTGCTCTCCCACCATATGAATCAAGGCCTACTAATGTCAACTGTGAAGTACCTCCGTGATCTTCCCTGAGTCCCTTGTTCAATCTCTACATGAGACCGCTTGCTAATCTTTTTCACCTGTATAGTCTTAAATTCTATATGCAGATCGTTTTCAGACTGGGGGACCACCGGGGTGCTGCAATGGGCAATTTCATGGATTGTATGAACAATGGTAATTGGTGGTTGCCTCAAAATCAAACTAAATTCACCCTACAGACACTGAAGTCGTACTGTGTGTAGTGGACACAGTACACCCTAATGCTGCAAGCTTATGGTCTTAAAAACGCTTAGCTAAAATCCGTTGGTTCAGGTGCGAAATCTAGGCATACTCTTAAATTAATCTTTATCCTGTTTATTTTCCTTTCCAGGATTCTTTTTAGCTTATTTTGCATTTTCTCTTTTGCTCACAACATTCAGTACATTAATTATTTTATCTGCAAAAGGCTTGATAATTTCAATGCATTGCATTCAGGACTCCTAATGGCTCTTTCCAACAGTTTCAAATAGTATAAAGTATGGCAGTCAGGATCACCTTGAGATGTTTCTCCAGCACTGGGCTCTTTACACCGTTTGCTGCTGGCAAAACAGAACTCAATTTAAAGCACTCAATTCGGCGCACAGAGCACTTCATCTTTCAAGCCCGAGCTTTGTTAATAAAGGATTTTCTGTCCATAGAAACGGCCTAAGCCTCCAATCAACTGAGACCTTTTGAGGAGCCCCGAATTTAGACTCCTTAAATGGGGAGAGTTTCTGCTATGTTAAAGCTACTGTTTTGTGCAATTATTTACTATTTACATTTTGGCTCAATGAGCTGCACATCCAGTGTCAAGCCAAAATGAAAACCTTCCCGCTCATTTTCTCAGTCCAAACCAGGTGGTTTGATGCTGCTCAAGTGCTCTAGGGTGAACGAGCGGCTTTACAAAATTACTACCATACCACACCATACTCCAGTTTCCCTATCTGCCAAATGTGTGAATTTGATTACATAGATTGGAGAGGCGAGGAAATGGAACAAATGCCACCTCGCAGCAGAAGTGCAGTCTTTACAACAAGAACATCAATGTTCTAAACCAGGTTTCTCCCATTTGTCCAAAACCGTATTACCTTAGGCAACATAAGTATAAAGTGCAATATTAAACTGAAAAGACGGGAATGGGGAGGGGCTAATCATAAACTTTGGAACAATGTCTGGCCTATAACCAGGGGCATAGTTTTAATGTAACAATTGCTACAACAATGATACTGATTGCAACCATTGTAAACTGCTGCACATCTCTTCGCGCAACTCCTCCCAATTTAGCAAGTTTGATTTCTGTTCTGTTCAAAGTAGTTATTCCATCAGCTTTTGTTAGTTTTAAAAGCTGGGTTTTGGGGCTCATTGTTAATCCTCGTTGATTAACACGCTGTAGTCTCAGGTCTCCAATAAATATCCTTTAAAAGGCATGCATCTATCCGTCTTGCATATCATGTAATGCCCCATTCAGTGATGTCACTGAAGAGCCAAGAGTTGCGGGATAGCTCTTTCGCAACCCCTATAATTTTAGTGAAATAATGGTACTCATTCTAATCCGGTTGCTCACCCTATCCAATACTCTGATCTTGGGCAAATATCTTTGCCCTCGTGCTCAAGCTTTCTAAGACTGACACATTTACGAATGCTTAGAAATAAATATAACTAGGTATCAGTACGAAATGCTATATTAAATACTGGGTTCAAAATTGCCAGGAGCTGGGAGCTATTTAGCTCCTGGTTGTAGCCAAGGGGAGCCTGGTTAGCTTGAAACCAACAGCACCAGGAGCTACGTTTGACTCCCCTGGCAAGTGGTACCATACAAACTATGTGATATTAACTGTAGATTTGGGAATGTGTTTAAAGGAGAATAAAGGGCACACGAAAGGGACATTTAAAGCATATTGTATAGTATGTACTAGACAAACAATTAGATTTTGCATCTTGCCCATATGTTAGATTTGCTGCACGCTATGGGCTGGCTCCTGGTTCCCCAGAGGTAGCTTCTGCCTAACGGGTGAGGTCAGATACCTAGGAGCTGCTTTCTGCTCCTGGTCAACACATCCTAATTTCGACCCCCGTAAATATAAATAAAATTTAAAAAAGTGATATGTTTTAGGGTCTGAATAGAGAGGGAGTCAATCAGGAAAAAGACACTGCAAAGTCTGATCAAAATGTAGATTGGGCAGGAAAGCTTAATTTGGGTTTTTTGCAAGGACTTTAGGTTTAGGACTGATGACGAGACATTCTAATATGGCCCCCGGACAAGATAAGTAGGAATTTAAATAGACAAAAGACTAACATTTCTGGGTAAGAGAGTAAGTCATCCTTAAATATCCAAGGCTAGGGAACAGAGGTTGCTGGGCAAGGTTTACCTTGGAGCATATTTAAAGGATTTGTTCTAGGCCTTGTGAAGTTTAGGGCGTTTGTGGTGTCAGTGGTTTGTTCACCATTTTTCATCAGTGTGTTCAGGCTGAGTTCCCTTCCTGCTGTCTTCCCCCAGGCACTTTCAGTGTTGTCCTCCTGTTACGCTGCTCTCTCTTATGCTCACCCTTCCTTTGCCTTTCCTGTGCTTTAGGGTACCTCAAGTGGCTCCTTGTCCATGAATCGCCTTCAGCACCATGTGGTCGTACAGGGCTAAACATTCTCATTTTCTATGGTGTAATCCGTCCCTGCCCAATTTACCCACTGCCTTGTCCCCTTATATGGACGTTTTGCCAGGGCGGTAGTTTTTCCACTTATCTCCAGAGTTTATTATACAGGATTTGTTGCTTCCCTGCGATGCGATGGGGGCTCTGAGTTCAAAGATTTTCTACCCCGCTGCAGGGTTTGAAATTGCTGGGACCAGGGAGCTATTTAGCTCCTGGTTATAGCCCAGGAGAGCCTGATTGGGTTGACAACCACAGCTGCCAGGGACTACTTTTGACTCCTGCGTCATCTGGTGTCATATACACATACGTATCTGAGATTAACTATTTGTTTGGAAATGTGTATGATGGAGTATTGGGATACATTGAAAAGACATTTATGGCATAATGGGTGACAGATAATCGAAATTAAGGTATGGTTTGCACCTCATGTGGTAGTTAGATGCGCAGCGTACTAGATTATTATTTCCTTGTGCCTAATGACTCCTGCTCACACTGCAGTGCCAGATACCAAGGCGCTACTTTTAGCCCCAGCTCATCAAATCCTTATTTCGATCCCTGCAGCTGGCTTTACCAAGCCGATCTTCCCAGTTCATTGAGGGTGCTGGTGGTTATCAACGGGGCCACGTGACAACTACCCACTACAGGGGAACTTGTGAAGTGGCAGCTCCAAACCATCCCTTGTTTTGTCCACCCTTAGGCATGGATACCAAGACTGTCACTCACTCTGGGGCTGCAGGGTTCAGGTGAAGGAGGGGGTTGACACCGTAGGCAACTAGCATACGGCTGAATCGTGACAATATTGAGTTCTAGTGAAGTGCCAAGTTACTTATTTTGTAACCAGAACATCAGCATCTGACGCTCAGCTTCCCTACTTGAGCATGTTAGTTTGATAGTGGGAAAACCACTTTATAGCCTTTTGCTGGAGTTCTTATTTGCAAAATGTTTTTGTTTTCCTCACGTGATAACCAAAAGTCCTCAGTGTACATTAATTGGTAAATGCAATCTCTCCATGTTTAAAATGTGTTGTGTGAATATAGTTGCCTTTCTCGTCTCACTGTATTGCAGCGTGGGCTAACACATGCAGAACGAGCCCAGGTATTAAAATTGGTACTATCTAGGCTGCCTATCATATGTTAATTTGATTAAATCCACATGACGTGCGATTTTCCACATCCAAGTCATGTGCTATTTGAAATTCTGCAATCTAGGCTGGAAACGCAAGAAATGTTTCCCACATGTGTTAATTCGCATGAATATGGTTTCCTGGTTGGGGCATATTCTGCACACCAGTGTCCTGGGCAATGTGGACATTGGGCATGTCCCTTGGCATGCTCAATGGCCACATCACATGTCTTAAAATGTTTAGGGCACAGTTAGGGCACGGCCAAAGGGCAAGCCCTGCACAATTTGGCCACTTGACGGGGACATAGGGTGTTTAGGAGTTGTTTTGGGAATGGGCGGAGGCCATGCCACTTGGATAGAGACCATTGAGTATGGCTGGGGCCATGCTACTTGGACACACTGTGCTCTGGAAGGCTCCCGGGCAGTGCTTAATTTGTGGGGCTATTTGCCAGGGCCGAGCCCTGGCACTTATTTCTGATCCCCGTCACTTATTTTCTCAGACTTATGATGTGGTATTTTAACTCTCATTCACACAATAAGCAACAACAGTGTGCACTGGCCACAGTCTCTTCAGCCTGGGCTGGCTCATTATTAATTTTGAATATGATGACCAAAGTGGGCAGGACAGTGCTAGTTATCGATTTTAATGGCTAGCAATGAGCTGGAAGGTGACAATACTGGGTGCTTGTACTGGCCATGCCTCACACTGCTTCAGTCATCCTGCATATCGGTGTTGCAGCTCCGCTATAGGAATAACCAGCAACGCTTCCAGTGTAGTTTAAGAACAAGACAACAGTCGCCACAGTCACCATCCTGAAGCACCAACACAAGGGCAAAGATAGTGTTCCCCAGAAAGGTGAAGAGGTCATCCACATAGAATCCGATCCTATCTTCATGACCCATGGGCCATCTGAAACTCATTCACTCCGGATTAGATCTCAGCCAGATTGTTAATGATTTGTTGGCCAAAATTGAATAGAAGTGGGATGTCGTGTCCCCTTCCCCAGTGGAAACGTTTGTGATAACACACCTTAACCGATGCAACCAGCCCAGCCGTTCATGGAGCAGCTTGACCCAAGTTAGGAATCCTCCCCAAATCCCATACATTGCATTATTTCCCATAGGAAACGCCAAATTACAGATTCAAGAACTTTTTCAAAGTCGATTTGAAGGAGCTGACAGTGGGGTGTGTATAACCTGATATTCATCCTAGTTGATCTAGTAGTCACAATGATCTGGGAGGACCATGGTGGGAATATCTTGCATCAGCCGATTGCCCAGGACCTTGATTTCGCAGTTGATGAGCGAAAAGGGCCTATATGAGGAGCAACTGGTAAGGGATCTATCTACCTTGGGTATGGCCACTGTTGTTGCCTTTCATAGATCTCGCCTATTTCTTTCAATTTTGAAAAAAAAGGTCAAGCATTGCCGCTTTGACTCTGTTTCTTCTCCAGGGATCTATGGGAAAGCCGTTCGGGCCTGGTATTTTCTCATGTTTAAGGTTCGAGATCGCTATGGCGATTTCTTCCTCAGTAATATCTAAGCCTAAATTTGCCTTCTGGATATCAGTTATTTACGGCACTGTAATATTGTCTAGCATGCCATGGGCTTTTTGTACCACCGTGTTGCATGGTTCCTGGTAGAGTGCCTCATAGAAAATAACAAAGGCTTCAGCTATCTCACTAGTCCCAGTGATTACCCCGCCGTTCCATCTGCTAGTTCCCTAACAAAGCATGAGTCTTCATACCACCTCTCAAGCAATGCCAATAACTTCCCTGCCTTATCCGCCATGTAGTAGATTCTGGTCCTCTTATCCCAGAATGCCTGGCGTGCTGTGTCAAGGGCAAGGTTATGATATGTCTTTCTAGATCGCAGTATTAATCTGTGCGTCTCATTGGAGCAATTTGTAAGAAAATCTTCCTCTAATATCAGGATTTCATTTTAAGTATCTTCCATTACTTTAATTCAGATTTTATTCCTGGTCGCTAGTAGAGAGATTATTTCCCCTTGTAGCACTGCTTTATAATCCTGTCATAGTGTTATCGGGTCATCCTTCATCTGCGTATTTAACTAAAAATAGGTTTCTATCTTTTCCATCAGCTCGTCAACAACTTCTGAAGAACCCAAGTAATATGTGTTAAGTGGTCATTCCCCCCTTGATATAAGTTGCAAACCCTGTCGTTCAATCAACAGTGGGGAATGGTGCGATATCCCCTGGGTAGAAATCTAGCCGTCACTATTTCTCCCTGCAGAACAAAAAAGTAGTCGAGCCTCGACATGGAGGCGTGAACTCAGAGTGATAGGAAAAACCTTTAGTATGTGGGTGAAGTGCTCGCCAGACATCTGTCATCACCATCGCTGATGCAACGGTGCACAATTTGGTATGAGCATCAGGGTTCCACCCCCCAAGGTCTGTACAGTCCTATGCATAGTTCATCACCTCATTAGTCACCCACCTCCCCACCCTATATCCACAAATCTGCTGGGTGGTGTACCATAACATTTTGAACTTCATCAAGGAGTTCTGTGTTCAGGGAGTGGAGCTTATACACACGCAATGCCAATTAGTCCCCGCCTCCCCAGAATATCCCCCACTAACAGTACATATCTGCCTTGCCTGTCCTGCAAAACAGTTTGAAGGAGAGGCGTTTGTGTATCAAGGTCAGGACTCCTCTGGAGCCCATTGAAAAACCTGCATGTAAGGCGTTTTTGTAATTGGTTCTCAAAAAGAACTTGCATTCCATTACTGCCAAGTGCGTTTCCTGAAGCAGGACTATGTAAGATGTGTGCCTATTAGATCCCTTGACTAACTTGTATGTTGCATTATGCTGTATGATGATACTCCCTATCGCTTAACACAGGACCCTGCCTTACTGTAACCCAAGGCACAACCTCTACCCATTGTAACTAAGTCTCCCTACAAGTAACAGCGCCACAATGCCCCTGGGCTGCCTGCGCGCTATATAAATGTAATAAATAAAATAAGTAAATAAATATTAATGTATTGCAGAACGGTTCCCCTCTTGATCTTGTCACATAAGCTGCAACGTTCTATGTTGGGCAAGAAAGACTTTTGGTGTCAGAACTAGTCTTACCAAGTACTATAAGTATGGTCTATCAAGTGGGTATCCGTCATGAAGGAATAACATGCCTCTTGGTAATGGAGTGCGAGACCAATCATTGCAGCATAAACAACACAACATAATAACATAACATCCCTATGCTTCTTGCCTAAATTTGAAGTACCTGCCGCCCAAACACTCAACTACCAGCATGGCTGGTTCAACAAACTTTGGGAGTGCTGCTGCTACCGCTTGGAGCAATTAGCCCCGTACAAAATGCCCCGTCATGGTCAAAACATGACCTACCATTTTCCATTGAGTCTTATGTGGCATTACATATTTCTGTGAAAGTTAATTCGGCCAGCAGTTTGTAGTGCTGCACCTCTGCCATCCGAAGTGACTGACAAGTTCTCAGGTTAAGGTCTAAGAAGCGTATGGCAGCCGATCTCCGGTGGGTGTGGCGGCATAGGTCTCAGCTGTTTCTCCCCTCCTCAACCATTTTCCTGATGGAGTTCAATCCAGTTTGAGGCATCTTTGTGGTCTATATGTTATGGGGCCTAAAGTGCGTGCTATCTGCAGGATAGTGTCACGGTCTCGGTTGTACAATAGTTTGGCTACGATAGTTCTCGGAGGGACTCCAGGCGGTGGTGGGCCAGTTGTGGGCCAGTATGTGTATGGTGGGCCTGTTCAATGGAAAAGAAGTTTGAAAGATCTTGTGGTTTCATAATGTTGGCAACCCATTTCTCAAAGAACAGTTCCAGGAAGGGGCCCTCTGATTTATTCGGGTAGGCCTAAAATTCTGACCTTACTCCTTCAAGATCTACTTTATGCCTTTTCCATCCTGTCGTCCATTATTTTGAATTGCTGAGGCATCTCTAATACCTGTCACTTAAGCATCAGAAGGGTGTCTTCAAATTCACTGATACATTGCTCAGTTTCACCCAGTTTGGAGGATGTATTCTGAAGATTGTGGCGCAGTAAGTTTACATCAATACTAATAGCATCCATCTTATGTTCCCTGGAAGAACTACAATCATTGATGGCTGCCATCACATCCGATAGTGAAAGGCTGCCAGTTGGAGGGTTTCCAGTATTCACTGTTTCAGTGGACGTAGGGGTCAATTGCAGGGTCCATTTGATTTTGCGAGCCTTGCTTCCGTGGTTTACATTTCACCATATTGTTGCTGGTTCCCACGTGTCCGGGTCAGGAGGTTTTGTAGGTGTCACCAGAAGTACTGTTGATGGCACATCCCTCGAGCACCTGCCGCAGCTTAATGTGAGGACCACTTTGTGAAGTTTTCTCAACAAATGGCAATTTTTTTATATTATATTATAACGCCTCACTATCCCTAACCTGACATACTAAGGAAACACTTGTGTTTAATAGGCGCATTATAAATGCCATATCATATCATATCATATCACTCTAACAAAGGATATCTGTCCCATATGTATGTATGTATGTATATATATATATATATATATATATATATATATATATATATATATATATATATATAAAAAAAACACATAAACAAGGAAATGCATGGCAGTTCAAAACAATAATAATTGAATTCAATATGTAACCACAGTCTCTCTTCATAACCTGGGCGGATTCCCTTCCCCAAAAGTGATAAAGTATTGTATCACTTTAATTCACACGCAAGTGTTGCTTCTGCTGCTTTCAATAGTTCAGTATTCAAAATAGTTCTCTGCACTGCTTTTGCTTCTATGTGAGCCTTACACACTCTCTGAATTCCTGCTTTCAACAAGCAAGCGGGAACAGAGAGCTCCTCAACAGAGGAACAGAGACTGCTTCGCTTAGTCTGCCTTTGCCTGCGCCCCTTTCAGTTGGAGCTCCTCTTGCTCCTGAGGCCCTCTGGTGCACGCCCGCCACCAGAGACCGTCTTCAGGCCCTCAGGTGCACCCAGCCACCTGAGACAGCCTCCTGCAGAACCAGTCACAAGGGGGAAAGCTTTACTTCTGCATGCTTCCCGTTGCACGACCTGTGCAATTTGGATTTCTGGGGGCACAGATCCTCTCAGGACCGGCAGCTGATATCTGCCAAGCAGTGGTCCCAGCATCCTTTCTCTCCTCCAGCTTCTGCATGGGCTGCCAGCACGAACCACGCAGCTTCTGGCTTCCTCTACGCCCCACCAACAGTGCCAACTCTTCTAAGGCCTGCACCTGAGAGGGCCTTTTAAGCCTCTCTAACTCCTCGGGTGCGGGTCATCTGCATTAATGAACTGACCACTCCTACAACATTGTACCTCTTAAGCCCTCTTCTTCGTCCCAGTACTTAGGGATTTATGGGACTTCAACTCCCTAATGCAAAAATTAGGTTTTCATATGTCTGTTGTCTTATTTTTAAACCTTAGTTTGTTCCTTATAACATTCTTTAAAGAAACAGCACACAAGGATTAATCATTAGCCTTGATTGAGAAGGGAAAGGCAATTCTTTTACGCTGGTGTTATTCATACATTTCCTTTCACTGCACGTTTGGGTGTTAGGAAGGTTTTCAGCTTCACATGTCTCCCACATTTTAGAAGGGTTTTGATTTCTTCCAATGCCTAGGAGTGTATGATTGATTTCACCCCTGTTTATATGTGTATCTTGTAGCAAGATAGTTATTACAACAAGCCATTACATGCATTGGCATTGCGGAGACACCTTTCCTAGAGGAAGACAAATACAGTTTCTCATCCATTGGATTCCTCTCACTCCCCTGAGCCTTCTCCCTCCCAGGTGACCCTCTCGCAGAACACCACCCTCAAGGTCATGATGAGAAAGCGTCTACCTTTCCATGGCCACCTGGCAGGAGACTTTAGACAGGGAATTAGTGGGCAGTCCGTAGGATTCATCACATTAAACAGTAGTCAAACCCTGGCCAGGTCTGTAATGTCGAGTGGGGGGGCGGCAGAGAGAGGGTCCGCCCAGGCCAGACAGTCCCCCACTCCGTCCAGCCGATCCATCAGGGGGTTGCTGTGATTCCGCTGACTCTATTGGGCATAGCAAATGCTCCAGGCGGGGCGATTCCCCCATACCCTGGCAAGGATAAGTGCAGGCCCACCTACTTTGTGGTTGCTCCTCTTCAGAAGTCAGCCACTACCAATGCATCAGAGCCCCAAGCAGGCATAATCTGCTCTCTTCGGAGCGTCAGAACCTCCTTGCCAGCTTATCCTGAGAGTTTGCTGACCCTCCTGGTCCCGCTGTGTTGGGCAGGTAGGGAGTCGGGTGCCGATCGACCTCCTCCCGCCCCAGGAAGTGTCACCGCCTCAGCCCTGTCTTCAAGATTGCGCCCACCCCGGGCCGCGTGGACTCACCATGATCGTCTGGCTCCTCTGCTATACAGGATGTGTGTCAGGCCACCCGGGTCCTGTCAAGTTGAGACACCCTGTTCTGTCAACACATCCTACAACAGCCATATCTTTCAGTGTGGTTAAATGGATAAATATGGCAGGATTCCGGTTGGCTACGAACATAGCTCTGAAGCTCACATCATCATGCTTCAGCTGCGCAACAGCGCCCCCACTCCATCACCCAACCAATAAACTAGGCCATTTGACTCCTCCTCTTGGGCTATTTAGAACAACTGAAATGCCCAGGATCATGCCTTTGGTTAAGCCAGGGAGCATTGCCAACTATGCTTTTCAGCATTCTTGTTCCATATTGAATTTCACTCTAGTCTTCAGGTCGACATTGCGGTTACCATAGCAGTAGGACTGAGTTGACCTGCTCAGTGAGCACTAGGTCTGACCAGACAGCCTGCCAGCTTCCCAAATCCACCAGCCCTGCACCGGCTGAACCTCGAGGTTGATGGAGATATGGTAAGCATGCCTTGGTTGACATTTTTCTTTCTACAGATTCTGGTATTCTGCTTCAAGCCATCAATTGTTTTCTGCTTCATCCAGGTTTTCTTGGAAACAATAGCTTGTGTCTATTGGCTCTGGTGTTGGCAGGGTGCAACAGACACGGGCCATATGTCCATGTTTACTACAGAATTATCTTCAGAATGTGATGTGCTTTGATGTTGGTGCAGCTGTCTTTCATGCGTTGCCACTTCCTGGGGCTTTCCAGGCAAGAAATCCCAGGTCTCCATTCGAGATGGTGCTAGACCTGGCGGGTCTTTTCCGACGGGTCTTCACTGCTGTGCCTGTTGTACCTTGGTAGCAGTCTGGCTTGCAAGCTCTAGGTTTGAGGAATTGTCTCTCTGGTCTTGGCAGGGGAATGGGCAGAGAACCTATGAACTACTCCAGGACCATTTCCTCATTTTTTCTGGTGCCTTTTTTCCCATGCACTTCTCCATAAACCATATCCAGTAGAACATTTGTCTGGAACAACTTTGATTTTGTAGTCGGACATCACTCAAATGTTGTTGGTGCTTTTCTGAATCATCTGTACCAAGTCTTTCCAGGATGCAATTCCAGGGCATGTCATAATCGTCCGTCCATCAGTGTTCAATACCTGCTATCTGCCTGGACCTTACCTGTAAGCAATGACATGATGTAGTGGGGCCCTGCTGGCATCCTCACATCAAGCAGCCTCAGCAATACATTAAAAAGTATGGAAGAACACCTTCTCCTGTTACCAATATGCTGACCAACGTTTAGTATTTCTATCCGCCTTGGCTCCTCTCAGAGATGAGCTTCCTGCATCAACTTGCACCTTGGTGAGGCCTGGATGTTGCTGTCCAAAGAGTTTGGTGACCTGGACTGACACCAGCTCCCCTTATTCCATCTTGTCTCTCTCCAGTTTGGGATTGTGCAAGACACTGGGGCCGAAATAACCAGACTCTTTCTCTGTGAGTGGTCTGACATGATCCAAGTTCCGGATCCACTCCAAGTAGCTGCTGGAATCTTCTGGTTTACGGAGGTCCTCTGAGTCCTCGTTGCCAGTGGGTTATCTGGTATTAGGGCCTTATCTGGGCCTTACCAGATCTGAGTGATGCCCCAAAAACTCTGAAAGGGTGCATGGATGTTTTTTTTATTGCCCTCTCTCCTGGGTCGGTGGTTTCCCTGGAGTGGGCTTTGTCATCGGTCAGTCCCCCTTCTGGCTTTACCAGTGTGCGTGGTTGGTCTACTACTCTGAATAGTATGTGGTAAGATCTCAAGTGGGTTTGCTTCCCTAAGAGCAGTGAGGGAAAAGAGAAAAAAAAACATTGCTTTCCATCTCAGGGCAGGAGAGTGAAGATCTGTGGTCTGGTCCTGGCTGTGGCATCTAGGGCCCGCTTACCAGTATAAGCTTTGATCCCACCGCTGACACCAAATACCACAGGTTTTTTTTTTAGACCAGAAATAATACCAAGACCATATGTTAATGTTCCACTCTTTTATTATTCAGGGTTCATTACAGAAGGGCCAAATAAAATGTAAACCGGCTCTTCCCAAAGACACAAAAGGGTCATTATGGTTTTTCTCTTTAATGTAGCAGCTGGGCCTCTTCCAGCAGTGTTCTCTGCTTCCTTTTGGTTTCACCACCTCTTTTCCCAAAGCTTGTACTACCTTCTTTTGCTACCTCCCTCTGCTCCTGTTACCACCTCCTTCTGCAACCTCTCTCTGTCTGGTATTGCACCCCCTATTTTGGCATCTCCTCTTCTGATGTTCCCATTTAATTTCTTTCTATGGCCTCGCTCCTTCTGATATTGCCACTTCTCCTTCACCCTCAGCTGCACCACATCCTCCTGCTCTCCCATGCTGCCACCTCACCAGCTTCCTTTGTCTCTCCAGCCTCTGCTCTCCAATTCTCTCCTTTCTCCAGGTACCATCGAACTGTAGCCTTCCGCTCCTCACACTGGCTGACTGGGCCTTAAGGGGTTTATCCTCCTTTCACTCATCCTTCTAGGCAGGACTCTTACTGAAGGCCTACACCTTTGGTTTGTTATTGGGACAGGGCTGTGATTGGTTGCTGTTCATAAGTCCACCTGGTACTGCTTTGGGTGTATGGGGCCGGACCAATCCTATAATCAACCTTTATGCATTCTTGAAATGTATTCTTCAGTCTCTGAGCCTTTCCAGTGCATGTGTACTTAGTCTAGCTCTCCTGTTTTTCCATCGTATGGCTTAACACTGGGTAATATATTTAAACTTTCAGTTTCTGAAGTAACGGTATACACACTGTGAAATTGCAATATGTTATCCCCAGTGAGAGAGCGCTCGGCCAGGAGACCATGCTCTAGTGACTTTGCTTCTCATGCGATATAATCCCTGATCGGAAAAACGTGAACTTGCAACATTGTATCCAGAGGACTGATTTACTGTGTGCCTCTTTCAAGCTATGAATGTTTTTTACGTAAGTTGCGGGCACACTTGTAACAACTTTAGAACCCTTGATACTACCAGCGAGTGTATAAAACTGACTTCATTTAAAAGGACAGGAGTATTTTCCACCCCCTACAGTTTAAGTCAGGTTAGAGAGAGCCTCAGACACTGAGTTGGGAATGGCGTGAACTGCCCTGCGTGGTTCGAGTAATGTTTTGAGGAGGGTCAAGACTTCCAGAACTTGACTGACCTAGCTGGATAGTGGAGTGGGGAGGGTCAAGGGCCCCCGGACAGGCCTGCAATGCAACACTGTGATTGTTGCTTGCCACGCGACTGGCACCAAGAGAGGGTCACCAGGGTATCCTCTTCATTCTGCCCTTGGGCCCAACATCCACATGGTGAGTTGAAACAGAAAAGGTATTTATAGCAGCTAGTCACTTTTTTTAAAGGTGCATCTGTTTGTGCTGCTGCTTTGAGTTGGTGGTGGTGGCATTCAGTGAAAGGTTTTTATCCATTTGCTCTTTTGCTGGTAAAAATGCATAGTTCCATCGCCATTAAATTGTGATCGCAATAAAGCAGAGAAAACATCAAGCCGTAATGTCTGTGCTTCCCCCTGGGGCTGTACCGGCTGTAGAGAGACGATGTGCAGTCTGACATGGGGGGGGGGGGGTTAAGTGCCTGTTCTGGAGATTTTAGTATGTATATTTCATTGAAGGTTCGCTATTGAGAATCTACTCTGGTCATTAAGAGCATTCTATTACTTTGCAACGTATTCAATGGTATTGAGATCTTGGCATGTACATTTTCTGGTTGTCAACACACTTCTCTCCTGGGGGGGGGTGTACATTTTACCTATTAGGACTTTGTGTACTCACAATTCTGCATCGCCCGGCATTGGGAGTTAGTTCAGAGCACTTATAGGGTCCCATTGTTTTACTTTCTTTGTGCTGATTTCCAGTTTCTGCTAATTAGTTTTCTGAGACATGTGACTTTGGGTTTGTCTCTCTCACCCATGAAGTTCTAGACTATTGTAACTAAATAATTGCTGGTCAAGCTTCATAGGAAGAACATTGGATGCTAAGGGTAAGCATTAGATGTTTTCTTTGTCCGCTATCACAACCAGTATATTTACTTATCATTAGCTTATGTGGTCTCTTCTAATTAGTTTGTATTTTTTGTCTATTTTTACCATAGTGGTTTTACTATCCTGATTCCAGTAATTTGTGTGTAGGTGTGGGGTACCTGATTAGCCTATATCACCAAGGAATGGTGCATGATGCATTTCCTATAAAGAGGTTATCATACCCTACATGAGGGCTTTCTGACTGTTGGCTTTTCTTTAGGTGTTAAATTGGTTGATGGCGTACCGTCTCCGGTATAACACAGTGTTTTTCGAGATATGTACACTATTCCATTTAGGAGAACACAGGTGTTGAAACCAGTAGTCAGAGTGTACGAAAACAAGTAGTGGAACTATGTTCCCTGCTGGCCTACCCCCGCTCCCCACAAACTCCAGCGCCACTCTCACTACTACGCACAATTCAAACCCCCAAACAAACACACCTGCTATTTAAGGGAATGTTCAGTGCAGTTTCAACTTCTTCCTACCCTTTTATTTTAAAATAAAACCATTCTGGAATGGTTTCTTTTTAAAATAACAATATAGGTACAGTAAAACCTTTAACAACATTTTTAAAAAGCAGAGGCGCACCACTGCCAACCGCCCCCCACCCAACTCGACCACTAGTTGAAACATTCGGTTATATGTATAGTGCGTGCCACTTTTGACTATGGTAACACGAGGGGGTGCTCGTTTTCCGCAACACACTTGAGATAGTGCTGTTCTTTCACAGTTGGGGTAATGATTCTCTAATCTATCTGCATGCTGTTTTCACTGAGGTTATCTGGATTGCCAGGGCTGTACTCTCATAAAGACTGGGGGGGACATCTGTATTTCTGCCCCCTATACAGTTGGGGTAGAGGCACAGAGCACCCTAGCGAAGGCCGAGACTCAAAGGAGGTGATGCAGGTTATTTTTAAGTACAGTGAATCCCCAAGCCCGCACAAAGGAATGTCCACATACTATGTTATGTGATAACACAGTTCTTTTATATCAAATATGGTTCAAGTAAATCTATACATCAATAAATAACATACTTTGTACTCTGGCAACACTATCCTAATAATAGTAAATATATACACATCTGTGCGGTACCACAATATAATTTAGATTCAATTTAGAATGCACCAAATGCTGACAGTTATTAAAAAGCATAGAAATCATAAAGTATTAAATAATTGCATAGATATTAATTTAGAAAGGCAGGTTAGATTAGGAACATTGCCTTTAAAGTAGATAGGCAATACTGTGTGAGGATCCCCCCCACCTGGGCAACCGGTAATGGAAAAGTTAAGGTATACTTTATCTTTTATTTTACAGCCCAGACCGCCCAGTCCAAATATGTTCAATAATGCTCTGTTTCTTTTCTACAGGACCCGCTACCCCAAAGTACCTGGAAAGTCACATGAGATCAGGATCTAAGATGAGTCTGGGACCTCTGGATGATTCCTGAGAAGGAATCGCTCGGAGGTCGAGAAGACAGGAACCAAGCAGTGTCGGAAAGACAATACCTTCGGTCTTCGCAGTAGTATCCATTGGCGGGTAATAGCTCCAGCTGTGGATGTCGCCCGAACGTGAAATTGACTGTGGACCTTGATGAGGCCTAGCTGAAGAAGATAAGACCTTTGGTGGCCTTGGTTGACATTCAGTGCCAACGGATGCAGTTGCAGAAATAGGTGCTGGGTTTTGGGATTTTACAGCCTTTCGTTCTTCTATGCTGCAGCCGCAACGCGGAACTCAGGATGGATCTGGCAACCTGGACATTACCACTGGACTGGACTACGGACCCTCACCAAGTGTGGACACTCGGGACATCTTTTTTGGATTTTGGTGGCTGGAAACCCACCAGCTGACACTCCACTGCAGGCAGCGACCCTGGACAGATGTCGTGGCAGGGATGATCCTTGAAGGATTCTTCAGAGGTGTGGAACTCTCACAGCTCTGGGTGTCAAGCAGCACTATGCCAGAGTACCCCCTCCTCTGGGTGATACTCAGCAACCTGGCTTCCAGCAGACACAAACACTCCACCGGACCTTGGCCGGCACAGATTAACTTCGTGGCTTCAAGAGGTTCAGGCACTCCTCTCCTGGAACCACGAACATCCCTTCTCCAGATGGCAAGCCCACAGAACTGGCTTCCAGGACACTTCGGGTGAAGAACAGCAATTGCACGATGTTCCCTCATAGTTCGGGAAGAGATTGCCTGGATTGCTTGAAGATTTGGTATTGGCATACTTGATCAAAGAACATTTGACCTTTTCTATCTGACTGAATTATTTTGATTGTTTTTTTGGTCAAATGTAATAAATATATGGGATGGGGTAAGGGAATAGGTTACGGTGGCGGGAAGGGGGATTGCGGGGGGGGGGTTTACCAAAGAAAATTAGGTCAAATTGGAACAGGTCAAATATTTTTGACCAAGTAGACCTAAACCCAAGATACTTAGCTGCCAATTTCTTCCTCCAGCTGGACTCCAGGATGCAAGCTTAAGATGTCTTCAGCTTCAGGTTTCTTGTTACAGCTTATGACAAGGAGGTGAATGTGAGGTCACCTGGCATACTAAACGCTCCCACTCACTCAAGCTGAGCTAGGCTCAGTCAGCCAATCACACGAGTGCATTCATGCAGGCATTACCCAATTGGGCTCACAAGCATTCAGGCTATTCACCAGAAACCCACCCACAACACATAATGTGGATTGGAGCCTTCTCCCCAGCCTTTCAGTGCACCACACTACATTAATTCCAGTTTCAGTCAGGGCTGGCTCAGGCATTGTGTGACACAACCAAAACCAGACACCCACAACACAGAATGCATTTTGACTACTCACAACCACCAGCCCGTGGGAAGGCTCCAGACAGTCTGGCAGGAGACCGCCTCAGAGCCATATATGTTCCTTCCACCCAACAACCATTCAGGGGAAGGGAATGGAGCCAGGGCTTCACTGGATTTTGAGAAATAAGGTGGTAAGGCAAAGGAAACCAAGAGGCCACCAGTGGCCATCTCGCCTTTTTTTTTTCTTTTTTAAATTCATTTTATTGAGATTTTTTAACAACAAACAGTGCAAAAAAGTGCAAACCCAATCGCCCACCTCCCACCCCTCCCCTCCCGGTGCCCCCTTAGATATTTCTCAGTTCATTTTTAGTTCGCCTGGACTTCAGGGGTTCAACATAGGTCCAAGAGTTTGAGGCGTTGTGGTCGCCAACCAATCCTGAAGTCGCCCCTTAGAAAGGTCAAAACCTGGGGGCGTGGCCTGGAGCGCCACTGATGAGGCTTCTCCGTTAATGGCCTCCGTAGGGACCCGCGGCCTCAACTAAGATGTAGCCGGCTTCAGCAACGCTGCTGCTGTCCCTCTGGCGGGAGAAGCTGGCGGAACCACTCCCGCATCCACCGCTCCAATTTTGAAGAGAAACGCTGCAGGAACCTCGAAAACGCAGCTGAGAAACTTGGCGCGGGTGCCTCACTACAGCGAGCCAAGATGGTGGCCGTGACCCAGGCCCCGCATCTCCTCCGGCGCCCAGTGGCTAGACGCCCATAGTACCTCTGCTCCCTCCCTCTGCTCCGGCCCCGAGTCTCTCACTGTCGGGGGCTGCTGGGGAGGCAGCCGCTCCGGACCCCGGGGCCCTCCTGCCTGAGACCTGGGCGCGGGTCCGGGACCTCTCCACCCACCCCTCCCCCCCGCTCCCCGCCGGGGTCCGCTGGAGCGGAGTCTGGGGTCGACGTCATCTCCCTCCTTCCTCCGGAGGGCCCCGCCAGCATCTTGAGCCCCAGCGGAGCCACCCCGGGCCTGCCGACTCTCCGGCCTGCCGGACTCGACCAACACACCTCGGAGAGAGGCCCGCCTGGAGCTCCCCAACCCTCGCCCGTTCGGCGGCCCGGCTCCCTGGAGGGACGACCGAGCCCCCGGAGCCCTCCTGCTTCTGGACCAGGTGCGGGGGCGAGGGCTCTTCATCCGCCCCTCCCACCTCCTTCACCGGTAACTATCGGCGACGGGGGCTGGCGGGATGGCAGCGTCTCCCCCGAGGGGACCCCGCCTGCAGCCTGAGGCCTCCTTCTGCCTACCGAGACTGCACATCTGCCCCCTCTCCACCAAAGGATACACCTCCCCGGCACCGGAACCAGAGCCTCCTTCCAGCTTCCTGGGGTGCCCCTGCCCACCAGATACCTCGCCAGCTGAGGAAAGTGGCCACGTATCGCTCCTACCCCCCCCCTGGCTTCACAACATCTTGCCTCGACCTCCTTCTGAAGGCACCCCCACGTCTCCTGCCGCCATAATTTCCTGGGGTGCTCCTGCCCACTCCACCCACCACACCCATCATCCTGGATAGCTGCAGCCCCCTGGGAAGGTAGGCATCTACCTCAAGCTGAACCAACCCTCCCACAACATCCAAGAGTGGCGATACCTGGAAATAACCTCCGCAACCCTGACAATAAATACGGCTGGCAAATCACTCTCTCCCCCGAAAGACATCACTGGAGGAGGCCTCATCCCTCACCCTCCCAGGAGTCCCTGTCGATAGCAGATCCGGCCGAGAGTAATCATTCCCACCAAAGCACCCCCCCAGGTGCTCCCAGCCAGAGGAGGATCCCCAGAGTCTCAGCCCCAGCAAAATGTCGAGACTCACCAAACCAGCCAAAACCGTGGACATTTCCACCATGCTCCTGGCAACAGACAAGACAAGGAAACCGGACCCCCCGCCTAAACTCACCCCGCAGAAGCACCCAGAAGAACAAGGTAATCTCGCCACCAGAGATGACTTGATGGCCTTCATGCGGGACATTAAAGCTGAGATTCGGTCCTGCATGACTGAGCTCACCACACGACTAGAACAGACGGACCAACGACTGACGGAAGCGGAACAGAGGATAGGAGAGGTCGAAGACTTAACTCAGAACCACGATGCAACAATAATAGAAATGAGACGCGAGATCCGAGCGCTCCAGTCCAGTAATGAGATCCTCGCATTCAAGCAAGAGGACTTAGAAAACAGGGCTCGACGAAATAATCTGCGCATCCGTGGGGTCCCAGCAACGATTCAAGATAAAGAGCTCCCGGAATATATAGGCAACTTCTTCCAGGCTCTCCTCCCGCTCATGGACAAAACCCAACTCGTCCTGGACCGAACTCACAGATTGCGCCCGAGACGAGGAGCAGATTCGGACGGCCCTCCCGATGTGATCACTAGAGTCCACTTTTACGCTACCAAAGAGGCCATCTCGGCGATAAGCCGCACCAAAGATGAACTGTCATTCATGAGCTCCCCCCTGCAGATATTCCAAGATCTCTCCCCGATCATCATACAGAAAAGGAGAGCTCTCAAGCCCTTGACTCTATTCCTCCAGAGCCAGCAGATCCGCTACCGATGGCTCTTCCCCGCTACTTTACAATTCTCGTACCAGGGAACCCTGCGTAAAATTAGCCACCTGGAGGACGCAAAATCTATTTTACACCCGAGCTCTCCAGAGACCTCACCCACCCCCAGTCCACACCTCCCGCCAGAGGAACCAGATCAATCACCCCAAAGACAGCAACAACCCTGGTCTAAAGCACAGAGACGCCAAAAGATGAAATGATCCAGATGTCTGCTCCCATGGTGCTAAGATCGACCCTGGAGCCAAAACGAAGCATGGCAACGCCGCAGGCCCCGAACGGCCCAGTCCCCTCTCCAAGGAGTATGTCACCTACCCACCCTTGGAGCCGAGCCGATTTCAATGGTTCGACCCCCGCCCCGTTGGCGAGGAAAACAGTTTGGGCCCCGTTGGCCGTGGTGGTGGCCGCGCAGAAAACCCCGGCCCCCCACACAGTCGGGAGTTCTCCCACCCGTTGGTTGGCCCACTCTAATAAAAAGCTACCCTCCCGTTGGAGGATACAGAAAACCTGGCCGCAGGAGGACTTAGCTAACTCTGAGTCACGATATGAAGACTGAATACTCCCAGCCCCCCCACGAGGAACAGTATCCCACCCCAGAGGGCACCCAGAAGGCCCCCCCGCCGATCCAGAAACTAAGGTTCCTAACGTTGAACGTCAGAGGCCCCAACGCCCCACAGAAGCGGAAAGCGATTCTAAAACGCATCCAGAATGACAAGGCCTCCATTGTCTTCCTACAGGAGACACACCTGATCCCAGCGGACTTCACAAGGCTCAGAGATCGGCAATTCCCAACGCAGTTCCTAGCATTGAATGGAGCAAAGAAGGGTGGCACAGCTATCTTAATCGCCAAAGATTTGAAGCCGCAAATCCTGGACTCTAAGCGGGACCCCGATGGCCGCTTCGTGGCGGTGAAATGCCAAATTCTCGGCCAACTATATACATTGATCTCAGTATATGCCCCGAATCAAGAACAGGAAGCATTCTACTCGGCCCTGGCAAGCACCCTCCTACTGTTTGCTGAGGGCCAGACCATCATCGGGGGAGATTTCAACGGAGTCCCCAACCCATTAGTAGACAGATCACACCCCCCAGCCCGCGGAGACTTCGGCTTGGCGATTGCTCTGCTTAAATTGTTCCGAACCTTCGAAGTGGTGGATACATGGAGGATCCTCCACCCAGAGGAGCGCGACTACTCGTGCTTCTCTTATGTGCATAGAACTTACTCACGCATCGACCTCCTGCTGGCATCTCCGCAGATCCTGTCATACACAGACGATGTCCTCCTAGGACCCAGAATCCATTCAGACCATGCACCCATAATGCTAACCCTAAGAGCTTATAACCCGGACCCGTCCCCAAGACGCAGATGGTCTCTTTATGACCCGATCCTAAATGACATGGCCACGAGAGACGTAGTAGCTAAAACGATCAAACAGTTCTTCGAAGACAATAAAAACGAAGATACCTCCCCGGCGACTACATGGGACGCAATGAAGGCCGTGGTGAGAGGGGTCCTGATCTCCCGGGGAGCGGCCTACCATAAACAAAAGCAACGGGTCCGCAGCATCCTAGAAGACAAGGTCCTGGAGGCAGAGACGGCGTGCAAGGCTAAAAACTGATCCCCGAGAACCTACCGAGCCTTACAGACGGCCCGGAAGAAACTAGAGGCCCATTACGCGGAGGACACAGCCCAGCTACTAACCAAAACGAAGCAGAGCTACTACGCCAGAGGAAACAAAGCAAATAAATTCCTGGTGGAAAAACTGGCAAGAATCAAGAGAAGGAACACTATAATATGCCTCCGAGACCCCCAGGGTGCAGTCCAATTCGCAGATCGGGATAAGCTGAGAATTGCAGAGGCTCACGTAACCGAAACCATGTCAGCTATCCAAAAACCCCAGGAAGAGCAGCAGTCCTACCTGCGGGAAGCCGCCTTGCCCAAGCTCTCACCTACGAGTAGAGAAGAGTTGGAGGCCCTGATTACCAGTAGGGAGATCGACGAGGCTGTTAAAAGCTTAAGAACTAGAGGCCCGGGCCCGGATGGTTTCTCGTCCCGATTCTTCAAACTCTTTCGGCCCCAGCTGCTAACCCCAATGACGACCCTCTTCAACTCCTTCGCCACTTCCGGATCAACAAACCCGTCAATGAAAGAGTCGATAACAGTATTAGCGCTGAAACCAGGAAAAGACCCCAGCGATATAACAGCTTATCGACCCATCTCCTTATTAAACCTGGATGCGAATATTTATTCGAAGGTCTTGGCAAACCGATTAGCGAAGCTTCTTCCGGACATCATAGACCCAGACCAGACGGGATTTATTTTAAACAGAGCCACCACAGATAATACACGCAGAGTCCTCAACCTGATCGAGATAGCCAGGCAAGGCTCGAAGAAACTCGCCCTGCTAGCCTTGGACGCGACCAAGGCTTTCGACAAAGTGGACTGGTCGTTCCTCTGCCTCACCCTGGAATCGTTCGGCTTTGGGCCCACCTTCTTAAAGCTCACCTTAGCGAACTACCAATCCCCGACCACCCTTCTTCGAGTGAACGGCCTGCTAACTAACCCGATCTCCCTAACATGTGGCACCAGACAAGGCTGCCCCCTATCCCCCCTACTGTTTGCTATGGTTATGGAATCTCTGGCCCAGCGGATCCGCCTCAATTCCAGAATCAAAGGCCTTCAAGTGGGCTCTACCCAGCACAAGATCGCGCTCTACGCTGATGACGCGATGCTAACCATTACAGACACCTCTCAATCCTTAAGAGCCGCCCTAGCGGAAATCCACAGATTCGGGAAGGTGTCCGGATTTGCCATTAATTTGATGAAATCGACAGCGCTGGGGATAGGCTTAGATCAGAGAGACAAGACATCCTTCAGCGCCCAGTGCGCGATCCTGCTAAGCGACACATCCATCCCCTACCTCGGGGTGCAGATCCCCGCTAACCCGGGAGACATCTATCGGATAAACTTCCCGCCCCTGATGAAAACCTTGGAAAAACACCTAGACTCCTGGCTCAAGCAGGAAATATCCCTAATGGGTCGTATCACGGCCTGTAAGATGAATCTGTTGCCACGATTCCTATACGCCTGCTCAGCTCTTCCCATCATAGTCCCTCGCCCCCAACTACAGAGACTTCAGAGGAAGATATTTGGATTCATATGGAGGGGGAAGAAGGCCCGCATTCCACGGAAGACCATGCTATGTGCTCCGGACCAGGGAGGCCTAGGGGTCCCTGACCTCCAAAAATACCAAATGGTGGCACAGATAGCTCACACCCGGGCTTGGACTATAGCGTCAGGGCGCCCCAAATGGATGGACATAGAGCAATCCCGATTACCCCTCCCACTGCGCTTTCTGTTACACCTGCCAACCCCGGTGCGCCGGACGTGGCCAGCTATTCTGTCCTCAACCAAGCAAACGCTGAAGGCATGGGATTGGGCCCGCAAATCCAGAGGTATCCCGAGAGCCCTGGGCCCCTCAGCCCCAGTCTTCCACAATCCGGCGTTCTCGCCGGGATCTCACCCCTCGAACTTTAAAAACTGGATTGCCGGAGGTCTCAGCTCCCTAAGCCAACTATTTGAAGGAACCCAGCCGCTGACATTCGCCCAATGCAAAAGTGCGTTTAACCTAGCAGAGTCAGACAGGTTTTCATACTGCCAAATCAGACACTGGTGCTCACACCCCCAGACGCGAGAGGCGGCCACCCGGACCCTGGATGCCTTGGAATTAACGGTGGCAGACCCTCCAGTCCGAGGGCGGATTTCGACGCTGCATCGATTACTCCAGTGAACCTACTGTCAAATAGAGCGACATATATGGCGCAGTGGGAAAAGGACCTAGGGCACCCAATCCAGGATCAAGGCTGGACCCATATCTGGTCCCGCACGCACTCATCTTCTTTCTGCATCACCAACCGAGAATGCGCACGTAAACTGCTCATGAGATGGTATTTCCCACCGCTTCAACTACACCACCTCAATCAGTCGCTGGACCCACAGTGCTGGCGTCGATGCGGCTCGCTAGGCTCCTATCTACACATGTGGTGGTCATGCCCGGTGGTGAAGGCCTTCTGGGCCCAATGCATAGCTATCATCACAGACATAACCCAGATCTCGCTGCCACTGGAACCGGAGCCACTACTGCTGGGGACCCCGATCCCAGACACCTACCCGAAATCGGGCGCATCCGCGGCCCTCATCACACAATTACTCCTGGGCGCTAAAATCACAATAGCCCGGACATGGAAGACTCCGGAAGGTCCCCTAACGGTGTTGTGGTGGTTGAAAATCTGGGACATCTTCATCGCTGAGAAAATTATGGCAGCAAATAGAGGCCGCCTCCATCGTTTCACAAACATTTGGTCGCTGGTGATAGACTATGACCTACGCTTCCCGGCGCTGACATACAAACCACGCCTAGTGCAACAGGCCCAGCGGGCGGCGGACAGGGAACAGACTCAGTCGATGGAGGAGCAGGCCCCTGAGGATAGCCAGATCCAGGATTTGAGGACGTAAGCAGGGAGAGGAGGGAGGAAGGCGAATCGAGGTAGGAGGAGACAGGAGCGAATGGTTCAGGAATCGGACTGTATGGGCAATGAGACAGTCCACAGAAGACTGCCGGGACTAAGAAGTGGGCTTGGGTGTCTGGGGATAAACAATTGTACATTAATGCTGCGATAAAGTGTTGATCTGATATGCTAATTTGCTCTCCTGTGTGCCAACCGAAAATAAACAAGTTAAAAAAAAAAAAGAAAGGTCAAAACCTCTCTGCACCCTCTCGCAAAGTTTTGCAGGGCGTTGTTCATCGTGTATGAGGCGCGTTCCAACGCAACTAATTCCCAGACTTTACGTAGCCATTTCTGAAAGTTGGAAAGTCGAGCTTTTCCAACTTTGGGCGATAAGTGTCATACCTGCTATAGTTAGCAGTACTTGAGCTTTTTCTCTAGCTCTCGGGTCCCCCTGCTCGACTCCGCTCCTAATGCCCAATAGAATACGTTCCAGGGTCCTACTTCCCCCTTTACCAAAAGTCTGTTCCTGCGCTAGTCAGACTTCTCTCCAGAAGGGTTGTATTTTTGGGCACTTCCGCCATATGTGTGCCGCCGTGCCCTCTTTCCCACAGCCCCTCTAGCAGGCCCCTGATGATCCCGGGTATATCCTTTTCAGTCGCGCCAGGGTATAGTGCCACCTGAACAAGATTTTATACCAGGCTTCCTTAATTTGGGAGGCTCTTGCTATTTTGGGGATCTTATTCCACAATTTTTCCCATTCCCTCATTTCTATGCTCCTACCTAATGTTTGTTGCCATCTCCCCATATAGGCCCAACTTTGCCTCGGGGTGGCCCCGTCCAATATCTTATACAGGTGGGAAATCAACCCCCTCGAACCATCGTTAGTCATAAGAAATTTCTCCAAGACGGTTGGTGGCCTGGTTACCGCCTCTTTGTTCACCAGGTGAAGCAGCCAATGGTGAAGCTGGGAATACCGCAGCCTCTCCCTCTCCCAATGAGAAGTCCCTTTTACAGTCCCCAAAGGAACTAATCTCGCATCCTATAAACATCACGCATCCTTTGTCAGCCCTCGGCCCTC